>NW_028255885.1:2400000-3027493 GCF_971803275.1 Cyanistes caeruleus
GCTGAAAATTCCACGAATATCCCACAAAAATCCCTAAATCTTCTCAAAACCCAACCACATTCCTGCAGCATCTCACAAAATCTCCACCAATATCCAAAAAATTCAAGAAAATTCCCTCCAAATTCTTCAAGTCTCCTCCAAATCCCACAAAATTCAAGACAAATCCTCAAAATCCCACAAAAATCCCACCAAATTCCAGAACCATCTCACAAAATCTCAACAAATTTCCACTAAATTCAAGAAAACTCTCACAAAGTTCTTGAAAGCCCCTCAAAATTCCAGAAAAATGCCACAAAATTCCCTAAACCTTCTCAAAACCCAACCACATTCCTGCAACATCCCACAAAATCTCCAACAATTTCCACAAAATTCAAGAAAAATCCCTCAAAATTCACTGAATTTCCTCAATATCCCACCAAGTTCCAGAACCATCTCACAAAATCTCAACAAATTTCCACAAAATCTAAGAAAATTCCCGCAAAATTCTTCAAGTCTCCTCCAAATCCCACAAAATTCAAGACAAATCCTCAAAATTCCACAAAAATCCAACAAAATTCCTTCCATCTTCTCAGAACCCAAACAAACTCCTGCAACATCTCACAAAATCTCCACCAATTTCCAAACAATTCAAGAAAAATCCCGCAAAATTCTTCAAGTCTCCTCCAAATACCACAAACATCCTACAAACATCTCACAAACATCCCACAAACATCCCATAAAATTCAATAGAAATCCCACAAAATTCAAGAGAAATCCCACCAAATTCTGTACAAGCCCCACACAATTCCCTAAATCTTCTCAGAACCCAACCACATTCCTGCAACATCCCACAAAATCTCCAACAATTTCCACAAAATTCAAGAAAATTCCCTCCAAATTCACTGAATTTCCTCAATATCCCACCAAACTCCAGAACCATCTCACAAAATCTCAACAAATTTCCAAAAAATTCAAAAAAACTCTCACAAAGTTCTTGAAAGCCCCTCAAAATTCCAGAAAAATGCCACAAAATTCCCTACATCTTCTCAAAACATTACAAAATTCTACAGACATCTCACAAAATCTCCACACATTTCCACAAAATCTAAGAAAATTCCCGCAATATTCTTCAAGTCTCCTCCAAATCTTACAAAATTCAAGAGAAATCCTCAAAATTCCACAAAAATCCAACAAAATTCCCTACATCTTCTCAAAATCCAAACAAATTCCTGAAACATCTCACAAAATCTCCACCAATTTCCACAACATTTAGGAAAAATCCCTCCAACTTCTTCAAGTCTCCTCCAAATCCCACAAAATTCAAGAGAATTCCTCAAAATTCCACAAAAATCCCACCAAATTCCTGCAACATCTCACAAAATCTCCGGAAATTTCCACAAAATTCAAGAAGACTCTCACAAAATACTTGAAAGCTGCTGAAAATTCCACGAATATCCCACAAAAATCCCTAAATCTTCTCAAAACCCAACCACATTCCTGCAGCATCTCACAAAATCTCCACCAATATCCAAAAAATTCAAGAAAATTCCCTCCAAATTCTTCAAGTCTCCTCCAAATCCCACAAAATTCAAGACAAATCCTCAAAATCCCACAAAAATCCCACCAAATTCCAGAACCATCTCACAAAATCTCAACAAATTTCCACTAAATTCAAGAAAACTCTCACAAAGTTCTTGAAAGCCCCTCAAAATTCCAGAAAAATGCCACAAACTTCCCTACATCTTCTCAAAACCCAAACAAACTCCTGCAACATCTCACAAAATCTCCACCAATTTCCAAACAATTCAAGAAAAATCCCGCAAAATTCTTCAAGTCTCGTACAAATCCCAGAAAAATCCCACAAAATTCCAGAAACATCCCACCAAATCACCTCAATATCACCAAACATTCTGGAAAAGCCTCACAAAATTGCAGAAAAATGCCACAAAATTCCCTAAACCTTCTCAAAACCCTACCCAATTCCTGCAACATCCCACAAAATCTCCAACAATTTCCACAAAATTCAAGAAAAATCCCTCAAAATTCACTGAATTTCCTCAATATCCCACCAAATTCCAGAACCATCTCACAAAATCTCAACAAATTTCCACTAAATCTAAGAAAATTCCCGCAAAATTCTTCAAGTCTCCTCCAAATCTTACAAAATTCAAGAGAAACCCTCAAAATTCCACAAAAATCCAACAAAATTCCCTACATCTTCTCAAAATCCAAACAAATTCCTGAAACATCTCACAAAATCTCCACCAATTTCCACAACATTTAGGAAAAATCCCTCCAACTTCTTCAAGTCTCCTCCAAATCCCACAAAATTCAAGAGAATTCCTCAAAATTCCACAAAAATCCCACCAAATTCCAGAACCATCTCACAAAATCTCCGGAAATTTCCACAAAATTCAAGAAGACTCTCACAAAATACTTGAAAGCTGCTGAAAATTCCACGAATATCCCACAAAAATCCCTAAATCTTCTCAAAACCCAACCACATTCCTGCAGCATCTCACAAAATCTCCACCAATATCCAAAAAATTCAAGAAAATTCCCTCCAAATTCTTCAAGTCTCCTCCAAATCCCACAAAATTCAAGACAAATCCTCAAAATCCCACAAAAATCCCACCAAATTCCAGAACCATCTCACAAAATCTCAACAAATTTCCACTAAATTCAAGAAAACTCTCACAAAGTTCTTGAAAGCCCCTCAAAATTCCAGAAAAATGCCACAAACTTCCCTACATCTTCTCAAAACCCAACCACATTCCTGCAACATCCCACAAAATCTCCAACAATTTCCACAAAATTCAAGAAAAATCCCGCAAAATTCTTCAAGTCTCGTACAAATCCCAGAAAAATCCCACAAAATTCCAGAAACATCCCACCAAATCACCTCAATATCACCAAACATTCTGGAAAAGCCTCACAAAATTGCAGAAAAATGCCACAAAATTCCCTAAACCTTCTCAAAACCCTACCCAATTCCTGCAACATTCCACAAAATCTCCAACAATTTCCACAAAATTCAAGAAAAATCCCTCAAAATTCACTGAATTTCCTCAATATCCCACCAAATTCCAGAACCATCTCACAAAATCTCAACAAATTTCCACTAAATCTAAGAAAATTCCCGCAAAATTCTTCAAGTCTCCTCCAAATCCCACAAAATTCAAGACAAATCCTCAAAATTCCACAAAAATCCAACAAAATTCCTTCCATCTTCTCAAAACCCAAACAAATTCCTGCAACATCTCACAAAATCTCCACCAATTTCCAAACAATTCAAGAAAAATCCCGCAAAATTCTTCAAGTCTCCTCCAAATACCACAAACATCCTACAAACATCTCACAAACATCCCACAAACATCCCATAAAATTCCATAGAAATCCCACAAAATTCAAGAGAAATGCCACCAAATTCTGTACAAGCCCCACACAATTCCCTAAATCTTCTCAGAACCCAACCACATTCCTGCAACATCCCACAAAATCTCCAACAATTTCCTCAAAATTCAAGAAAAATCCCTCCAAATTCACTGAATTTCCTCAATATCCCACCAAACTCCAGAACCATCTCACAAAATCTCAACAAATTTCCAAAAAATTCAAAAAAACTCTCACAAAGTTCTTGAAAGCCCCTCAAAATTCCAGAAAAATGCCGCAATATTCCCTACATCTTCTCAAAACATTACAAAATTCTACAGACATCTCACAAAATCTCCACACATTTCCACAAAATCTAAGAAAATTCCCGCAAAATTCTTCAAGTCTCCTCCAAATCCCACAAAATTCAAGAGAAATCCTCAAAATTCCACAAAAATCCAACAAAATTCCCTACATCTTCTCAAAATCCAAACAAATTCCTGAAACATCTCACAAAATCTCCACCAATTTCCACAACATTTAGGAAAAATCCCCCCAACTTCTTCAAGTCTCCTCCAAATCCCACAAAATTCAAGAGAATTCCTCAAAATTCCACAAAAATCCCACAAAATTCCTGCAACATCTCACAAAATCTCCGGAAATTTCCACAAAATTCAAGAAGACTCTCACAAAATACTTGAAAGCTGCTGAAAATTCCACGAATATCCCACAAAAATCCCTAAATCTTCTCAAAACCCAACCACATTCCTGCAGCATCTCACAAAATCTCCACCAATATCCAAAAAATTCAAGAAAATTCCCTCCAAATTCTTCAAGTCTCCTCCAAATCCCACAAAATTCAAGACAAATCCTCAAAATCCCACAAAAATCCCACCAAATTCCAGAACCATCTCACAAAATCTCAACAAATTTCCACTAAATTCAAGAAAACTCTCACAAAGTTCTTGAAAGCCCCTCAAAATTCCAGAAAAATGCCACAAAATTCCCTAAACCTTCTCAAAACCCAACCACATTCCTGCAACATCCCACAAAATCTCCAACAATTTCCACAAAATTCAAGAAAAATCCCTCAAAATTCACTGAATTTCCTCAATATCCCACCAAGTTCCAGAACCATCTCACAAAATCTCAACAAATTTCCACAAAATCTAAGAAAATTCCCGCAAAATTCTTCAAGTCTCCTCCAAATCCCACAAAATTCAAGACAAATCCTCAAAATTCCACAAAAATCCAACAAAATTCCTTCCATCTTCTCAGAACCCAAACAAACTCCTGCAACATCTCACAAAATCTCCACCAATTTCCAAACAATTCAAGAAAAATCCCGCAAAATTCTTCAAGTCTCCTCCAAATACCACAAACATCCTACAAACATCTCACAAACATCCCACAAACATCCCATAAAATTCAATAGAAATCCCACAAAATTCAAGAGAAATCCCACCAAATTCTGTACAAGCCCCACACAATTCCCTAAATCTTCTCAGAACCCAACCACATTCCTGCAACATCCCACAAAATCTCCAACAATTTCCACAAAATTCAAGAAAATTCCCTCCAAATTCACTGAATTTCCTCAATATCCCACCAAACTCCAGAACCATCTCACAAAATCTCAACAAATTTCCAAAAAATTCAAAAAAACTCTCACAAAGTTCTTGAAAGCCCCTCAAAATTCCAGAAAAATGCCACAAAATTCCCTACATCTTCTCAAAACATTACAAAATTCTACAGACATCTCAGAAAATCTCCACACATTTCCACAAAATCTAAGAAAATTCCCGCAATATTCTTCAAGTCTCCTCCAAATCTTACAAAATTCAAGAGAAATCCTCAAAATTCCACAAAAATCCAACAAAATTCCCTACATCTTCTCAAAATCCAAACAAATTCCTGAAACATCTCACAAAATCTCCACACATTTCCACAACATTTAGGAAAAATCCCTCCAACTTCTTCAAGTCTCCTCCAAATCCCACAAAATTCAAGAGAATTCCTCAAAATTCCACAAAAATCCCACCAAATTCCTGCAACATCTCACAAAATCTCCGGAAATTTCCACAAAATTCAAGAAGACTCTCACAAAATACTTGAAAGCTGCTGAAAATTCCACGAATATCCCACAAAAATCCCTAAATCTTCTCAAAACCCAACCACATTCCTGCAGCATCTCACAAAATCTCCACCAATATCCAAAAAATTCAAGAAAATTCCCTCCAAATTCTTCAAGTCTCCTCCAAATCCCACAAAATTCAAGACAAATCCTCAAAATCCCACAAAAATCCCACCAAATTCCAGAACCATCTCACAAAATCTCAACAAATTTCCACTAAATTCAAGAAAACTCTCACAAAGTTCTTGAAAGCCCCTCAAAATTCCAGAAAAATGCCACAAACTTCCCTACATCTTCTCAAAACCCAAACAAACTCCTGCAACATCTCACAAAATCTCCACCAATTTCCAAACAATTCAAGAAAAATCCCGCAAAATTCTTCAAGTCTCGTACAAATCCCAGAAAAATCCCACAAAATTCCAGAAACATCCCACCAAATCACCTCAATATCACCAAACATTCTGGAAAAGCCTCACAAAATTGCAGAAAAATGCCACAAAATTCCCTAAACCTTCTCAAAACCCTACCCAATTCCTGCAACATCCCACAAAATCTCCAACAATTTCCACAAAATTCAAGAAAAATCCCTCAAAATTCACTGAATTTCCTCAATATCCCACCAAATTCCAGAACCATCTCACAAAATCTCAACAAATTTCCACTAAATCTAAGAAAATTCCCGCAAAATTCTTCAAGTCTCCTCCAAATCTTACAAAATTCAAGAGAAATCCTCAAAATTCCACAAAAATCCAACAAAATTCCCTACATCTTCTCAAAATCCAAACAAATTCCTGAAACATCTCACAAAATCTCCACCAATTTCCACAACATTTAGGAAAAATCCCTCCAACTTCTTCAAGTCTCCTCCAAATCCCACAAAATTCAAGAGAATTCCTCAAAATTCCACAAAAATCCCACCAAATTCCAGAACCATCTCACAAAATCTCCGGAAATTTCCACAAAATTCAAGAAGACTCTCACAAAATACTTGAAAGCTGCTGAAAATTCCACGAATATCCCACAAAAATCCCTAAATCTTCTCAAAACCCAACCACATTCCTGCAGCATCTCACAAAATCTCCACCAATATCCAAAAAATTCAAGAAAATTCCCTCCAAATTCTTCAAGTCTCCTCCAAATCCCACAAAATTCAAGACAAATCCTCAAAATCCCACAAAAATCCCACCAAATTCCAGAACCATCTCACAAAATCTCAACAAATTTCCACTAAATTCAAGAAAACTCTCACAAAGTTCTTGAAAGCCCCTCAAAATTCCAGAAAAATGCCACAAACTTCCCTACATCTTCTCAAAACCCAACCACATTCCTGCAACATCCCACAAAATCTCCAACAATTTCCACAAAATTCAAGAAAAATCCCGCAAAATTCTTCAAGTCTCGTACAAATCCCAGAAAAATCCCAAAAAATTCCAGAAACATCCCACCAAATCACCTCAATATCACCAAACATTCTGGAAAAGCCTCACAAAATTGCAGAAAAATGCCACAAAATTCCATAAATCTTCTCAAAACCCTACCAAATTCCTGCAACATCTCACAAAATCTCCACCAATAGCCAAAAAATTCAAGAAAAATCCCTCCAAATTCACTGAATTTCCTCAATATCCCACCAAATTCCAGAACCATCTCACAAAATCTCAACAAATTTCCACTAAATCTAAGAAAATTCCGCAAAATTCTTCAAGTCTCCTCCAAAACCCACAAAATTCAAGACAAATCCTCAAAATTCCACAAAAATCCCACAAAATTCCTTCCATCTTCTCAGAACCCAAACAAACTCCTGTAACATCTCACAAAATCTCCACCAATTTCCAAACAATTCAAGAAAAATCCCGCAAAATTCTTCAAGTCTCCTCCAAATACCACAAACATCCTACAAACATCTCACAAACATCCCACAAACATCCCATTAAATTCAATAGAAATCCCACAAAATTCAAGAGAAATGCCACCAAATTCTGTACAAGCCCCACACAATTCCCTAAATCTTCTCAGAACCCAACCACATTCCTGCAACATCCCACAAAATCTCCAACAATTTCCTCAAAATTCAAGAAAAATCCCTCCAAATTCACTGAATTTCCTCAATATCCCACCAAACTCCAGAACCATCTCACAAAATCTCAACAAATTTCCAAAAAATTCAAAAAAACTCTCACAAAGTTCTTGAAAGCCCCTCAAAATTCCAGAAAAATGCCGCAATATTCCCTACATCTTCTCAAAACATTACAAAATTCTACAGACATCTCACAAAATCTCCACACATTTCCACAAAATCTAAGAAAATTCCCGCAAAATTCTTCAAGTCTCCTCCAAATCCCACAAAATTCAAGAGAAATCCTCAAAATTCCACAAAAATCCAACAAAATTCCCTACATCTTCTCAAAATCCAAACAAATTCCTGAAACATCTCACAAAATCTCCACCAATTTCCACAACATTTAGGAAAAATCCCCCCAACTTCTTCAAGTCTCCTCCAAATCCCACAAAATTCAAGAGAATTCCTCAAAATTCCACAAAAATCCCACAAAATTCCTGCAACATCTCACAAAATCTCCGGAAATTTCCACAAAATTCAAGAAGACTCTCACAAAATACTTGAAAGCTGCTGAAAATTCCACGAATATCCCACAAAAATCCCTAAATCTTCTCAAAACCCAACCACATTCCTGCAGCATCTCACAAAATCTCCACCAATATCCAAAAAATTCAAGAAAATTCCCTCCAAATTCTTCAAGTCTCCTCCAAATCCCACAAAATTCAAGACAAATCCTCAAAATCCCACAAAAATCCCACCAAATTCCAGAACCATCTCACAAAATCTCAACAAATTTCCACTAAATTCAAGAAAACTCTCACAAAGTTCTTGAAAGCCCCTCAAAATTCCAGAAAAATGCCACAAAATTCCCTAAACCTTCTCAAAACCCAACCACATTCCTGCAACATCCCACAAAATCTCCAACAATTTCCACAAAATTCAAGAAAAATCCCTCAAAATTCACTGAATTTCCTCAATATCCCACCAAGTTCCAGAACCATCTCACAAAATCTCAACAAATTTCCACAAAATCTAAGAAAATTCCCGCAAAATTCTTCAAGTCTCCTCCAAATCCCACAAAATTCAAGACAAATCCTCAAAATTCCACAAAAATCCAACAAAATTCCTTCCATCTTCTCAGAACCCAAACAAACTCCTGCAACATCTCACAAAATCTCCACCAATTTCCAAACAATTCAAGAAAAATCCCGCAAAATTCTTCAAGTCTCCTCCAAATACCACAAACATCCTACAAACATCTCACAAACATCCCACAAACATCCCATAAAATTCAATAGAAATCCCACAAAATTCAAGAGAAATCCCACCAAATTCTGTACAAGCCCCACACAATTCCCTAAATCTTCTCAGAACCCAACCACATTCCTGCAACATCCCACAAAATCTCCAACAATTTCCACAAAATTCAAGAAAATTCCCTCCAAATTCACTGAATTTCCTCAATATCCCACCAAACTCCAGAACCATCTCACAAAATCTCAACAAATTTCCAAAAAATTCAAAAAAACTCTCACAAAGTTCTTGAAAGCCCCTCAAAATTCCAGAAAAATGCCACAAAATTCCCTACATCTTCTCAAAACATTACAAAATTCTACAGACATCTCACAAAATCTCCACACATTTCCACAAAATCTAAGAAAATTCCCGCAATATTCTTCAAGTCTCCTCCAAATCTTACAAAATTCAAGAGAAATCCTCAAAATTCCACAAAAATCCAACAAAATTCCCTACATCTTCTCAAAATCCAAACAAATTCCTGAAACATCTCACAAAATCTCCACCAATTTCCACAACATTTAGGAAAAATCCCTCCAACTTCTTCAAGTCTCCTCCAAATCCCACAAAATTCAAGAGAATTCCTCAAAATTCCACAAAAATCCCACCAAATTCCTGCAACATCTCACAAAATCTCCGGAAATTTCCACAAAATTCAAGAAGACTCTCACAAAATACTTGAAAGCTGCTGAAAATTCCACGAATATCCCACAAAAATCCCTAAATCTTCTCAAAACCCAACCACATTCCTGCAGCATCTCACAAAATCTCCACCAATATCCAAAAAATTCAAGAAAATTCCCTCCAAATTCTTCAAGTCTCCTCCAAATCCCACAAAATTCAAGACAAATCCTCAAAATCCCACAAAAATCCCACCAAATTCCAGAACCATCTCACAAAATCTCAACAAATTTCCACTAAATTCAAGAAAACTCTCACAAAGTTCTTGAAAGCCCCTCAAAATTCCAGAAAAATGCCACAAACTTCCCTACATCTTCTCAAAACCCAAACAAACTCCTGCAACATCTCACAAAATCTCCACCAATTTCCAAACAATTCAAGAAAAATCCCGCAAAATTCTTCAAGTCTCGTACAAATCCCAGAAAAATCCCACAAAATTCCAGAAACATCCCACCAAATCACCTCAATATCACCAAACATTCTGGAAAAGCCTCACAAAATTGCAGAAAAATGCCACAAAATTCCCTAAACCTTCTCAAAACCCTACCCAATTCCTGCAACATCCCACAAAATCTCCAACAATTTCCACAAAATTCAAGAAAAATCCCTCAAAATTCACTGAATTTCCTCAATATCCCACCAAATTCCAGAACCATCTCACAAAATCTCAACAAATTTCCACAAAATCTAAGAAAATTCCCGCAAAATTCTTCAAGTCTCCTCCAAATCTTACAAAATTCAAGAGAAATCCTCAAAATTCCACAAAAATCCAACAAAATTCCCTACATCTTCTCAAAATCCAAACAAATTCCTGAAACATCTCACAAAATCTCCACCAATTTCCACAACATTTAGGAAAAATCCCTCCAACTTCTTCAAGTCTCCTCCAAATCCCACAAAATTCAAGAGAATTCCTCAAAATTCCACAAAAATCCCACCAAATTCCAGAACCATCTCACAAAATCTCCGGAAATTTCCACAAAATTCAAGAAGACTCTCACAAAATACTTGAAAGCTGCTGAAAATTCCACGAATATCCCACAAAAATCCCTAAATCTTCTCAAAACCCAACCACATTCCTGCAGCATCTCACAAAATCTCCACCAATATCCAAAAAATTCAAGAAAATTCCCTCCAAATTCTTCAAGTCTCCTCCAAATCCCACAAAATTCAAGAGAATTCCTCAAAATCCCACAAAAATCCCACCAAATTCCAGAACCATCTCACAAAATCTCAACAAATTTCCACTAAATTCAAGAAAACTCTCACAAAGTTCTTGAAAGCCCCTCAAAATTCCAGAAAAATGCCACAAACTTCCCTACATCTTCTCAAAACCCAACCACATTCCTGCAACATCCCACAAAATCTCCAACAATTTCCACAAAATTCAAGAAAAATCCCGCAAAATTCTTCAAGTCTCGTACAAATCCCAGAAAAATCCCAAAAAATTCCAGAAACATCCCACCAAATCACCTCAATATCACCAAACATTCTGGAAAAGCCTCACAAAATTGCAGAAAAATGCCACAAAATTCCATAAATCTTCTCAAAACCCTACCAAATTCCTGCAACATCTCACAAAATCTCCACCAATAGCCAAAAAATTCAAGAAAAATCCCTCAAAATTCACTGAATTTCCTCAATATCCCACCAAATTCCAGAACCATCTCACAAAATCTCAACAAATTTCCACAAAATCTAAGAAAATTCCGCAAAATTCTTCAAGTCTCCTCCAAATCCCACAAAATTCAAGAGAAATCCTCAAAATTCCACAAAAATCCAACAAAATTCCCTACATCTTCTCAAAATCCAAACAAATTCCTGAAACATCTCACAAAATCTCCACCAATTTCCACAACATTTAGGAAAAATCCCTCCAACTTCTTCAAGTCTCCTCCAAATCCCACAAAATTCAAGAGAATTCCTCAAAATTCCACAAAAATCCCACCAAATTCCTGCAACATCTCACAAAATCTCCGGAAATTTCCACAAAATTCAAGAAGACTCTCACAAAATACTTGAAAGCTGCTGAAAATTCCACGAATATCCCACAAAAATCCCTAAATCTTCTCAAAACCCAACCACATTCCTGCAGCATCTCACAAAATCTCCACCAATATCCAAAAAATTCAAGAAAATTCCCTCCAAATTCTTCAAGTCTCCTCCAAATCCCACAAAATTCAAGACAAATCCTCAAAATCCCACAAAAATCCCACCAAATTCCAGAACCATCTCACAAAATCTCAACAAATTTCCACTAAATTCAAGAAAACTCTCACAAAGTTCTTGAAAGCCCCTCAAAATTCCAGAAAAATGCCACAAACTTCCCTACATCTTCTCAAAACCCAACCACATTCCTGCAACATCCCACAAAATCTCCAACAATTTCCACAAAATTCAAGAAAAATCCCGCAAAATTCTTCAAGTCTCGTACAAATCCCAGAAAAATCCCACAAAATTCCAGAAACATCCCACCAAATCACCTCAATATCACCAAACATTCTGGAAAAGCCTCACAAAATTGCAGAAAAATGCCACAAAATTCCCTAAACCTTCTCAAAACCCTACCCAATTCCTGCAACATTCCACAAAATCTCCAACAATTTCCACAAAATTCAAGAAAAATCCCTCCAAATTCACTGAATTTCCTCAATATCCCACCAAATTCCAGAACCATCTCACAAAATCTCAACAAATTTCCACTAAATCTAAGAAAATTCCCGCAAAATTCTTCAAGTCTCCTCCAAATCCCACAAAATTCAAGACAAATCCTCAAAATTCCACAAAAATCCAACAAAATTCCTTCCATCTTCTCAAAACCCAAACAAATTCCTGCAACATCTCACAAAATCTCCACCAATTTCCAAACAATTCAAGAAAAATCCCGCAAAATTCTTCAAGTCTCCTCCAAATACCACAAACATCCTACAAACATCTCACAAACATCCCACAAACATCCCATAAAATTCCATAGAAATCCCACAAAATTCAAGAGAAATGCCACCAAATTCTGTACAAGCCCCACACAATTCCCTAAATCTTCTCAGAACCCAACCACATTCCTGCAACATCCCACAAAATCTCCAACAATTTCCTCAAAATTCAAGAAAAATCCCTCCAAATTCACTGAATTTCCTCAATATCCCACCAAACTCCAGAACCATCTCACAAAATCTCAACAAATTTCAAAAAAATTCAAAAAAACTCTCACAAAGTTCTTGAAAGCCCCTCAAAATTCCAGAAAAATGCCGCAATATTCCCTACATCTTCTCAAAACATTACAAAATTCTACAGACATCTCACAAAATCTCCACACATTTCCACAAAATCTAAGAAAATTCCCGCAAAATTCTTCAAGTCTCCTCCAAATCCCACAAAATTCAAGAGAAATCCTCAAAATTCCACAAAAATCCAACAAAATTCCCTACATCTTCTCAAAATCCAAACAAATTCCTGAAACATCTCACAAAATCTCCACCAATTTCCACAACATTTAGGAAAAATCCCCCCAACTTCTTCAAGTCTCCTCCAAATCCCACAAAATTCAAGAGAATTCCTCAAAATTCCACAAAAATCCCACAAAATTCCTGCAACATCTCACAAAATCTCCGGAAATTTCCACAAAATTCAAGAAGACTCTCACAAAATACTTGAAAGCTGCTGAAAATTCCACGAATATCCCACAAAAATCCCTAAATCTTCTCAAAACCCAACCACATTCCTGCAGCATCTCACAAAATCTCCACCAATATCCAAAAAATTCAAGAAAATTCCCTCCAAATTCTTCAAGTCTCCTCCAAATCCCACAAAATTCAAGACAAATCCTCAAAATCCCACAAAAATCCCACCAAATTCCAGAACCATCTCACAAAATCTCAACAAATTTCCACTAAATTCAAGAAAACTCTCACAAAGTTCTTGAAAGCCCCTCAAAATTCCAGAAAAATGCCACAAAATTCCCTAAACCTTCTCAAAACCCAACCACATTCCTGCAACATCCCACAAAATCTCCAACAATTTCCACAAAATTCAAGAAAAATCCCTCAAAATTCACTGAATTTCCTCAATATCCCACCAAGTTCCAGAACCATCTCACAAAATCTCAACAAATTTCCACTAAATCTAAGAAAATTCCCGCAAAATTCTTCAAGTCTCCTCCAAATCCCACAAAATTCAAGACAAATCCTCAAAATTCCACAAAAATCCAACAAAATTCCTTCCATCTTCTCAGAACCCAAACAAACTCCTGCAACATCTCACAAAATCTCCACCAATTTCCAAACAATTCAAGAAAAATCCCGCAAAATTCTTCAAGTCTCCTCCAAATACCACAAACATCCTACAAACATCTCACAAACATCCCACAAACATCCCATAAAATTCCATAGAAATCCCACAAAATTCAAGAGAAATCCCACCAAATTCTGTACAAGCCCCACACAATTCCCTAAATCTTCTCAGAACCCAACCACATTCCTGCAACATCCCACAAAATCTCCAACAATTTCCACAAAATTCAAGAAAATTCCCTCCAAATTCACTGAATTTCCTCAATATCCCACCAAACTCCAGAACCATCTCACAAAATCTCAACAAATTTCCAAAAAATTCAAAAAAACTCTCACAAAGTTCTTGAAAGCCCCTCAAAATTCCAGAAAAATGCCACAAAATTCCCTACATCTTCTCAAAACATTACAAAATTCTACAGACATCTCACAAAATCTCCACACATTTCCACAAAATCTAAGAAAATTCCCGCAAAATTCTTCAAGTCTCCTCCAAATCCCACAAAATTCAAGAGAAATCCTCAAAATTCCACAAAAATCCAACAAAATTCCCTACATCTTCTCAAAATCCAAACAAATTCCTGAAACATCTCACAAAATCTCCACCAATTTCCACAACATTTAGGAAAAATCCCTCCAACTTCTTCAAGTCTCCTCCAAATCCCACAAAATTCAAGAGAATTCCTCAAAATTCCACAAAAATCCCACCAAATTCCAGAACCATCTCACAAAATCTCCGGAAATTTCCACAAAATTCAAGAAGACTCTCAAAAAATACTTGAAAGCTGCTGAAAATTCCACGAATATCCCACAAAAATCCCTAAATCTTCTCAAAACCCAACCACATTCCTGCAGCATCTCACAAAATCTCCACCAATATCCAAAAAATTCAAGAAAATTCCCTCCAAATTCTTCAAGTCTCCTCCAAATCCCACAAAATTCAAGACAAATCCTCAAAATCCCACAAAAATCCCACCAAATTCCAGAACCATCTCACAAAATCTCAACAAATTTCCACTAAATTCAAGAAAACTCTCACAAAGTTCTTGAAAGCCCCTCAAAATTCCAGAAAAATGCCACAAACTTCCCTACATCTTCTCAAAACCCAACCACATTCCTGCAACATCCCACAAAATCTCCAACAATTTCCACAAAATTCAAGAAAAATCCCGCAAAATTCTTCAAGTCTCGTACAAATCCCAGAAAAATCCCACAAAATTCCAGAAACATCCCACCAAATCACCTCAATATCACCAAACATTCTGGAAAAGCCTCACAAAATTGCAGAAAAATGCCACAAAATTCCCTAAACCTTCTCAAAACCCTACCCAATTCCTGCAACATTCCACAAAATCTCCAACAATTTCCACAAAATTCAAGAAAAATCCCTCAAAATTCACTGAATTTCCTCAATATCCCACCAAATTCCAGAACCATCTCACAAAATCTCAACAAATTTCCACTAAATCTAAGAAAATTCCCGCAAAATTCTTCAAGTCTCCTCCAAATCCCACAAAATTCAAGAGAAATCCTCAAAATTCCACAAAAATCCCACAAAATTCCTTCCATCTTCTCAGAACCCAAACAAACTCCTGCAACATCTCACAAAATCTCCACCAATTTCCAAACATTTCAAGAAAAATCCCGCAAAATTCTTCAAGTCTCCTCCAAATACCACAAACATCCTACAAACATCTCACAAACATCCCACAAACATCCCATAAAATTCCATAGAAATCCCACAAAATTCAAGAGAAATCCCACCAAATTCTGTACAAGCCCCACACAATTCCCTAAATCTTCTCAGAACCCAACCACATTCCTGCAACATCCCACAAAATCTCCAACAATTTCCTCAAAATTCAAGAAAAATCCCTCCAAATTCACTGAATTTCCTCAATATCCCACCAAACTCCAGAACCATCTCACAAAATCTCAACAAATTTCCAAAAAATTCAAAAAAACTCTCACAAAGTTCTTGAAAGCCCCTCAAAATTCCAGAAAAATGCCGCAATATTCCCTACATCTTCTCAAAACATTACAAAATTCTACAGACATCTCACAAAATCTCCACACATTTCCACAAAATCTAAGAAAATTCCCGCAAAATTCTTCAAGTCTCCTCCAAATCCCACAAAATTCAAGAGAAATCCTCAAAATTCCACAAAAATCCAACAAAATTCCCTACATCTTCTCAAAATCCAAACAAATTCCTGAAACATCTCACAAAATCTCCACCAATTTCCACAACATTTAGGAAAAATCCCCCCAACTTCTTCAAGTCTCCTCCAAATCCCACAAAATTCAAGAGAATTCCTCAAAATTCCACAAAAATCCCACCAAATTCCTGCAACATCTCACAAAATCTCCGGAAATTTCCACAAAATTCAAGAAGACTCTCAAAAAATACTTGAAAGCTGCTGAAAATTCCACGAATATCCCACAAAAATCCCTAAATCTTCTCAAAACCCAACCACATTCCTGCAGCATCTCACAAAATCTCCACCAATATCCAAAAAATTCAAGAAAATTCCCTCCAAATTCTTCAAGTCTCCTCCAAATCCCACAAAATTCAAGACAAATCCTCAAAATCCCACAAAAATCCCACCAAATTCCAGAACCATCTCACAAAATCTCAACAAATTTCCACTAAATTCAAGAAAACTCTCACAAAGTTCTTGAAAGCCCCTCAAAATTCCAGAAAAATGCCACAAAATTCCCTACATCTTCTCAAAACCCAAACAAACTCCTGCAACATCTCACAAAATCTCCACCAATTTCCAAACAATTCAAGAAAAATCCCGCAAAATTCTTCAAGTCTCGTACAAATCCCAGAAAAATCCCACAAAATTCCAGAAACATCCCACCAAATCACCTCAATATCACCAAACATTCTGGAAAAGCCTCACAAAATTGCAGAAAAATGCCACAAAATTCCATAAATCTTCTCAAAACCCTACCAAATTCCTGCAACATCCCACAAAATCTCCAACAATTTCCACAAAATTCAAGAAAAATCCCTCCAAATTCACTGAATTTCCTCAATATCCCACCAAATTCCAGAACCATCTCACAAAATCTCAACAAATTTCCACAAAATCTAAGAAAATTCCCGCAAAATTCTTCAAGTCTCCTCCAAATCCCACAAAATTCAAGAGAAATCCTCAAAATTCCACAAAAATCCCACAAAATTCCTTCCATCTTCTCAGAACCCAAACAAACTCCTGCAACATCTCACAAAATCTCCACCAATTTCCAAACAATTCAAGAAAAATCCCGCAAAATTCTTCAAGTCTCCTCCAAATACCACAAACATCCTACAAACATCTCACAAACATCCCACAAACATCCCATTAAATTCAATAGAAATCCCACAAAATTCAAGAGAAATCCCACCAAATTCTGTACAAGCCCCACACAATTCCCTAAATCTTCTCAGAACCCAACCACATTCCTGCAACATCCCACAAAATCTCCAACAATTTCCACAAAATTCAAGAAAATTCCCTCCAAATTCACTGAATTTCCTCAATATCCCACCAAACTCCAGAACCATCTCACAAAATCTCAACAAATTTCCAAAAAATTCAAAAAAACTCTCACAAAGTTCTTGAAAGCCCCTCAAAATTCCAGAAAAATGCCACAAAATTCCCTACATCTTCTCAAAACATTACAAAATTCTACAGACATCTCACAAAATCTCCACACATTTCCACAAAATCTAAGAAAATTCCCGCAAAATTCTTCAAGTCTCCTCCAAATCCCACAAAATTCAAGAGAAATCCTCAAAATTCCACAAAAATCCAACAAAATTCCCTACATCTTCTCAAAATCCAAACAAATTCCTGAAACATCTCACAATATCTCCACCAATTTCCACAACATTTAGGAAAAATCCCTCCAACTTCTTCAAGTCTCCTCCAAATCCCACAAAATTCAAGAGAATTCCTCAAAATTCCACAAAAATCCCACCAAATTCCAGAACCATCTCACAAAATCTCCGGAAATTTCCACAAAATTCAAGAAGACTCTCAAAAAATACTTGAAAGCTGCTGAAAATTCCACGAATATCCCACAAAAATCCCTAAATCTTCTCAAAACCCAACCACATTCCTGCAGCATCTCACAAAATCTCCACCAATATCCAAAAAATTCAAGAAAATTCCCTCCAAATTCTTCAAGTCTCCTCCAAATCCCACAAAATTCAAGACAAATCCTCAAAATCCCACAAAAATCCCACCAAACTCCAGAACCATCTCACAAAATCTCAACAAATTTCCACTAAATTCAAGAAAACTCTCACAAAGTTCTTGAAAGCCCCTCAAAATTCCAGAAAAATGCCACAAACTTCCCTACATCTTCTCAAAACCCAACCACATTCCTGCAACATCCCACAAAATCTCCAACAATTTCCACAAAATTCAAGAAAAATCCCGCAAAATTCTTCAAGTCTCGTACAAATCCCAGAAAAATCCCACAAAATTCCAGAAACATCCCACCAAATCACCTCAATATCACCAAACATTCTGGAAAAGCCTCACAAAATTGCAGAAAAATGCCACAAAATTCCCTAAACCTTCTCAAAACCCTACCCAATTCCTGCAACATCCCACAAAATCTCCAACAATTTCCACAAAATTCAAGAAAAATCCCTCAAAATTCACTGAATTTCCTCAATATCCCACCAAATTCCAGAACCATCTCACAAAATCTCAACAAATTTCCACAAAATCTAAGAAAATTCCCGCAAAATTCTTCAAGTCTCCTCCAAATCTTACAAAATTCAAGAGAAATCCTCAAAATTCCACAAAAATCCAACAAAATTCCCTACATCTTCTCAAAATCCAAACAAATTCCTGAAACATCTCACAAAATCTCCACCAATTTCCGCAACATTTAGGAAAAATCCCTCCAACTTCTTCAAGTCTCCTCCAAATCCCACAAAATTCAAGAGAATTCCTCAAAATTCCACAAAAATCCCACACAATTCCTGCAACATCTCACAACATCTCCTACAATTTCCACAAAATTCAAGAAGACTCTCACAAAATACTTGAAAGCTGCTGAAAATTCCACAAATATCCCACAAAAATCCCTAAATCTTCTCAAAACCCAACCACATTCCTGCAGCATCTCACAAAATCTCCACCAATATCCAAAAAATTCAAGAAAATTCCCTCCAAATTCTTCAAGTCTCCTCCAAATCCCACAAAATTCAAGACAAATCCTCAAAATCCCACAAAAATCCCACCAAATTCCAGAACCATCTCACAAAATCTCAACAAATTTCCACTAAATTCAAGAAAACTCTCACAAAGTTCTTGAAAGCCCCTCAAAATTCCAGAAAAATGCCACAAACTTCCCTACATCTTCTCAAAACCCAACCACATTCCTGCAACATCCCACAAAATCTCCAACAATTTCCACAAAATACAAGAAAAATCCCGCAAAATTCTTCAAGTCTCCTACAAATCCCAGAAAAATCCCACAAAATTCCAGAAACATCCCACCAAATCACCTCAATATCACCAAACATTCTGGAAAAGCCTCACAAAATTGCAGAAAAATGCCACAAAATTCCCTAAACCTTCTCAAAACCCTACCCAATTCCTGCAACATCCCACAAAATCTCCAACAATTTCCACAAAATTCAAGAAAAATCCCTCAAAATTCACTGAATTTCCTAAATATCCCACCAAATTCCAGAACCATCTCACAAAATCTCAACAAATTTCCAGTAAATCTAAGAAAATTCCCTCCAAATTCTTCAAGTCTCCTCCAACTCCCACAAAATTCAAGAGAAATCCTCAAAATCCCACAAAAATCCCACCAAATTCCAGAACCATCTCACAAAATCTCAACAAATTTCCACTAAATTCAAGAAAACTCTCACAAAGTTCTTGAAAGCCCCTCAAAATTCCAGAAAAATGCCACAAAATTCCCTACATCTTCTCAAAACCCAAACAAACTCCTGCAACATCTCACAAAATCTCCACCAATTTCCAAACAATTCAAGAAAAATCCCGCAAAATTCTTCAAGTCTCGTACAAATCCCAGAAAAATCCCACAAAATTCCAGAAACATCCCACCAAATCACCTCAATATCACCAAACATTCTGGAAAAGCCTCACAAAATTGCAGAAAAATGCCACAAAATTCCCTAAACCTTCTCAAAACCCTACCCAATTCCTGCAACATCCCACAAAATCTCCAACAATTTCCACAAAATTCAAGAAAAATCCCTCCAAATTCACTGAATTTCCTCAATATCCCACCAAGTTCCAGAACCATCTCACAAAATCTCAACAAATTTCCACTAAATCTAAGAAAATTCCCGCAAAATTCTTCAAGTCTCCTCCAAATCCCACAAAATTCAAGAGAAATCCTCAAAATTCCACAAAAATCCCACAAAATTCCTTCCATCTTCTCAGAACCCAAACAAACTCCTGCAACATCTCACAAAATCTCCACCAATTTCCAAACAATTCAAGAAAAATCCCGCAAAATTCTTCAAGTCTCCTCCAAATACCACAAACATCCTACAAACATCTCACAAACATCCCACAAACATCCCATTAAATTCAATAGAAATCCCACAAAATTCAAGAGAAATCCCACCAAATTCTGTACAAGCCCCACACAATTCCCTAAATCTTCTCAGAACCCAACCACATTCCTGCAACATCCCACAAAATCTCCAACAATTTCCACAAAATTCAAGAAAATTCCCTCCAAATTCACTGAATTTCCTCAATATCCCACCAAACTCCAGAACCATCTCACAAAATCTCAACAAATTTCCAAAAAATTCAAAAAAACTCTCACAAAGTTCTTGAAAGCCCCTCAAAATTCCAGAAAAATGCCACAAAATTCCCTACATCTTCTCAAAACATTACAAAATTCTACAGACATCTCACAAAATCTCCACACATTTCCACAAAATCTAAGAAAATTCCCGCAAAATTCTTCAAGTCTCCTCCAAATCCCACAAAATTCAAGAGAAATCCTCAAAATTCCACAAAAATCCAACAAAATTCCCTACATCTTCTCAAAATCCAAACAAATTCCTGAAACATCTCACAATATCTCCACCAATTTCCACAACATTTAGGAAAAATCCCTCCAACTTCTTCAAGTCTCCTCCAAATCCCACAAAATTCAAGAGAATTCCTCAAAATTCCACAAAAATCCCACCAAATTCCAGAACCATCTCACAAAATCTCCGGAAATTTCCACAAAATTCAAGAAGACTCTCAAAAAATACTTGAAAGCTGCTGAAAATTCCACGAATATCCCACAAAAATCCCTAAATCTTCTCAAAACCCAACCACATTCCTGCAGCATCTCACAAAATCTCCACCAATATCCAAAAAATTCAAGAAAATTCCCTCCAAATTCTTCAAGTCTCCTCCAAATCCCACAAAATTCAAGACAAATCCTCAAAATCCCACAAAAATCCCACCAAACTCCAGAACCATCTCACAAAATCTCAACAAATTTCCACTAAATTCAAGAAAACTCTCACAAAGTTCTTGAAAGCCCCTCAAAATTCCAGAAAAATGCCACAAACTTCCCTACATCTTCTCAAAACCCAACCACATTCCTGCAACATCCCACAAAATCTCCAACAATTTCCACAAAATTCAAGAAAAATCCCGCAAAATTCTTCAAGTCTCGTACAAATCCCAGAAAAATCCCACAAAATTCCAGAAACATCCCACCAAATCACCTCAATATCACCAAACATTCTGGAAAAGCCTCACAAAATTGCAGAAAAATGCCACAAAATTCCCTAAACCTTCTCAAAACCCTACCCAATTCCTGCAACATCCCACAAAATCTCCAACAATTTCCACAAAATTCAAGAAAAATCCCTCAAAATTCACTGAATTTCCTCAATATCCCACCAAATTCCAGAACCATCTCACAAAATCTCAACAAATTTCCACAAAATCTAAGAAAATTCCCGCAAAATTCTTCAAGTCTCCTCCAAATCTTACAAAATTCAAGAGAAATCCTCAAAATTCCACAAAAATCCAACAAAATTCCCTACATCTTCTCAAAATCCAAACAAATTCCTGAAACATCTCACAAAATCTCCACCAATTTCCGCAACATTTAGGAAAAATCCCTCCAACTTCTTCAAGTCTCCTCCAAATCCCACAAAATTCAAGAGAATTCCTCAAAATTCCACAAAAATCCCACACAATTCCTGCAACATCTCACAACATCTCCTACAATTTCCACAAAATTCAAGAAGACTCTCACAAAATACTTGAAAGCTGCTGAAAATTCCACAAATATCCCACAAAAATCCCTAAATCTTCTCAAAACCCAACCACATTCCTGCAGCATCTCACAAAATCTCCACCAATATCCAAAAAATTCAAGAAAATTCCCTCCAAATTCTTCAAGTCTCCTCCAAATCCCACAAAATTCAAGACAAATCCTCAAAATCCCACAAAAATCCCACCAAATTCCAGAACCATCTCACAAAATCTCAACAAATTTCCACTAAATTCAAGAAAACTCTCACAAAGTTATTGAAAGCCCCTCAAAATTCCAGAAAAATGCCACAAACTTCCCTACATCTTCTCAAAACCCAACCACATTCCTGCAACATCCCACAAAATCTCCAACAATTTCCACAAAATACAAGAAAAATCCCGCAAAATTCTTCAAGTCTCCTACAAATCCCAGAAAAATCCCACAAAATTCCAGAAACATCCCACCAAATCACCTCAATATCACCAAACATTCTGGAAAAGCCTCACAAAATTGCAGAAAAATGCCACAAAATTCCCTAAACCTTCTCAAAACCCTACCCAATTCCTGCAACATCCCACAAAATCTCCAACAATTTCCACAAAATTCAAGAAAAATCCCTCAAAATTCACTGAATTTCCTAAATATCCCACCAAATTCCAGAACCATCTCACAAAATCTCAACAAATTTCCAGTAAATCTAAGAAAATTCCCTCCAAATTCTTCAAGTCTCCTCCAACTCCCACAAAATTCAAGAGAAATCCTCAAAATCCCACAAAAATCCCACCAAATTCCAGAACCATCTCACAAAATCTCAACAAATTTCCACTAAATTCAAGAAAACTCTCACAAAGTTCTTGAAAGCCCCTCAAAATTCCAGAAAAATGCCACAAAATTCCCTACATCTTCTCAAAACCCAAACAAACTCCTGCAACATCTCACAAAATCTCCACCAATTTCCAAACAATTCAAGAAAAATCCCGCAAAATTCTTCAAGTCTCGTACAAATCCCAGAAAAATCCCACAAAATTCCAGAAACATCCCACCAAATCACCTCAATATCACCAAACATTCTGGAAAAGCCTCACAAAATTGCAGAAAAATGCCACAAAATTCCCTAAACCTTCTCAAAACCCTACCCAATTCCTGCAACATCCCACAAAATCTCCAACAATTTCCACAAAATTCAAGAAAAATCCCTCCAAATTCACTGAATTTCCTCAATATCCCACCAAGTTCCAGAACCATCTCACAAAATCTCAACAAATTTCCACTAAATCTAAGAAAATTCCCGCAAAATTCTTCAAGTCTCCTCCAAATCCCACAAAATTCAAGAGAAATCCTCAAAATTCCACAAAAATCCCACAAAATTCCTTCCATCTTCTCAGAACCCAAACAAACTCCTGCAACATCTCACAAAATCTCCACCAATTTCCAAACAATTCAAGAAAAATCCCGCAAAATTCTTCAAGTCTCCTCCAAATACCACAAACATCCTACAAACATCTCACAAACATCCCACAAACATCCCATTAAATTCAATAGAAATCCCACAAAATTCAAGAGAAATCCCACCAAATTCTGTACAAGCCCCACACAATTCCCTAAATCTTCTCAGAACCCAACCACATTCCTGCAACATCCCACAAAATCTCCAACAATTTCCACAAAATTCAAGAAAATTCCCTCCAAATTCACTGAATTTCCTCAATATCCCACCAAACTCCAGAACCATCTCACAAAATCTCAACAAATTTCCAAAAAATTCAAAAAAACTCTCACAAAGTTCTTGAAAGCCCCTCAAAATTCCAGAAAAATGCCACAAAATTCCCTACATCTTCTCAAAACATTACAAAATTCTACAGACATCTCACAAAATCTCCACACATTTCCACAAAATCTAAGAAAATTCCCGCAAAATTCTTCAAGTCTCCTCCAAATCCCACAAAATTCAAGAGAAATCCTCAAAATTCCACAAAAATCCAACAAAATTCCCTACATCTTCTCAAAATCCAAACAAATTCCTGAAACATCTCACAATATCTCCACCAATTTCCACAACATTTAGGAAAAATCCCTCCAACTTCTTCAAGTCTCCTCCAAATCCCACAAAATTCAAGAGAATTCCTCAAAATTCCACAAAAATCCCACCAAATTCCAGAACCATCTCACAAAATCTCCGGAAATTTCCACAAAATTCAAGAAGACTCTCAAAAAATACTTGAAAGCTGCTGAAAATTCCACGAATATCCCACAAAAATCCCTAAATCTTCTCAAAACCCAACCACATTCCTGCAGCATCTCACAAAATCTCCACCAATATCCAAAAAATTCAAGAAAATTCCCTCCAAATTCTTCAAGTCTCCTCCAAATCCCACAAAATTCAAGACAAATCCTCAAAATCCCACAAAAATCCCACCAAATTCCAGAACCATCTCACAAAATCTCAACAAATTTCCACTAAATTCAAGAAAACTCTCACAAAGTTCTTGAAAGCCCCTCAAAATTCCAGAAAAATGCCACAAACTTCCCTACATCTTCTCAAAACCCAACCACATTCCTGCAACATCCCACAAAATCTCCAACAATTTCCACAAAATTCAAGAAAAATCCCGCAAAATTCTTCAAGTCTCGTACAAATCCCAGAAAAATCCCACAAAATTCCAGAAACATCCCACCAAATCACCTCAATATCACCAAACATTCTGGAAAAGCCTCACAAAATTGCAGAAAAATGCCACAAAATTCCCTAAACCTTCTCAAAACCCTACCCAATTCCTGCAACATCCCACAAAATCTCCAACAATTTCCACAAAATTCAAGAAAAATCCCTCAAAATTCACTGAATTTCCTCAATATCCCACCAAATTCCAGAACCATCTCACAAAATCTCAACAAATTTCCACAAAATCTAAGAAAATTCCCGCAAAATTCTTCAAGTCTCCTCCAAATCCCACAAAATTCAAGAGAAATCCTCAAAATTCCACAAAAATCCAACAAAATTCCCTACATCTTCTCAAAATCCAAACAAATTCCTGAAACATCTCACAAAATCTCCACCAATTTCCACAACATTTAGGAAAAATCCCTCCAACTTCTTCAAGTCTCCTCCAAATCCCACAAAATTCAAGAGAATTCCTCAAAATTCCACAAAAATCCCACAAAATTCCTGCAACATCTCACAACATCTCCTACAATTTCCACAAAATTCAAGAAGACTCTCACAAAATACTTGAAAGCTGCTGAAAATTCCACAAATACCCCACAAAAATCCCTAAATCTTCTCAAAACCCAACCACATTCCTGCAGCATCTCACAAAATCTCCACCAATATCCAAAAAATTCAAGAAAATTCCCTCCAAATTCTTCAAGTCTCCTCCAAATCCCACAAAATTCAAGACAAATCCTCAAAATCCCACAAAAATCCCACCAAATTCCAGAACCATCTCACAAAATCTCAACAAATTTCCACTAAATTCAAGAAAACTCTCACAAAGTTATTGAAAGCCCCTCAAAATTCCAGAAAAATGCCACAAACTTCCCTACATCTTCTCAAAACCCAACCACATTCCTGCAACATCCCACAAAATCTCCAACAATTTCCACAAAATTCAAGAAAAATCCCGCAAAATTCTTCAAGTCTCCTACAAATCCCAGAAAAATCCCACAAAATTCCAGAAACATCCCACCAAATCACCTCAATATCACCAAACATTCTGGAAAAGCCTCACAAAATTGCAGAAAAATGCCACAAAATTCCCTAAACCTTCTCAAAACCCTACCCAATTCCTGCAACATCCCACAAAATCTCCAACAATTTCCACAAAATTCAAGAAAAATCCCTCCAAATTCACTGAATTTCCTCAATATCCCACCAAATTCCAGAACCATCTCACAAAATCTCAACAAATTTCCAGTAAATCTAAGAAAATTCCCTCCAAATTCTTCAAGTCTCCTCCAACTCCCACAAAATTCAAGAGAAATCCTCAAAATCCCACAAAAATCCCACCAAATTCCAGAACCATCTCACAAAATCTCAACAAATTTCCACTAAATTCAAGAAAACTCTCACAAAGTTCTTGAAAGCCCCTCAAAATTCCAGAAAAATGCCACAAAATTCCCTACATCTTCTCAAAACCCAAACAAACTCCTGCAACATCTCACAAAATCTCCACCAATTTCCAAACAATTCAAGAAAAATCCCGCAAAATTCTTCAAGTCTCGTACAAATCCCAGAAAAATCCCACAAAATTCCAGAAACATCCCACCAAATCACCTCAATATCACCAAACATTCTGGAAAAGCCTCACAAAATTGCAGAAAAATGCCACAAAATTCCCTAAACCTTCTCAAAACCCTACCCAATTCCTGCAACATCCCACAAAATCTCCAACAATTTCCACAAAATTCAAGAAAAATCCCTCCAAATTCACTGAATTTCCTCAATATCCCACCAAATTCCAGAACCATCTCACAAAATCTCAACAAATTTCCACAAAATCTAAGAAAATTCCCGCAAAATTCTTCAAGTCTCCTCCAAATCCCACAAAATTCAAGAGAAATCCTCAAAATTCCACAAAAATCCCACAAAATTCCTTCCATCTTCTCAGAACCCAAACAAACTCCTGCAACATCTCACAAAATCTCCACCAATTTCCAAACAATTCAAGAAAAATCCCGCAAAATTCTTCAAGTCTCCTCCAAATACCACAAACATCCTACAAACATCTCACAAACATCCCACAAACATCCCATTAAATTCAATAGAAATCCCACAAAATTCAAGAGAAATCCCACCAAATTCTGTACAAGCCCCACACAATTCCCTAAATCTTCTCAGAACCCAACCACATTCCTGCAACATCCCACAAAATCTCCAACAATTTCCACAAAATTCAAGAAAATTCCCTCCAAATTCACTGAATTTCCTCAATATCCCACCAAACTCCAGAACCATCTCACAAAATCTCAACAAATTTCCAAAAAATTCAAAAAAACTCTCACAAAGTTCTTGAAAGCCCCTCAAAATTCCAGAAAAATGCCACAAAATTCCCTACATCTTCTCAAAACATTACAAAATTCTACAGACATCTCACAAAATCTCCACACATTTCCACAAAATCTAAGAAAATTCCCGCAAAATTCTTCAAGTCTCCTCCAAATCCCACAAAATTCAAGAGAAATCCTCAAAATTCCACAAAAATCCAACAAAATTCCCTACATCTTCTCAAAATCCA
The DNA here is from genome assembly GCF_971803275.1 of Cyanistes caeruleus. NCBI lineage: Eukaryota > Metazoa > Chordata > Aves > Passeriformes > Paridae > Cyanistes > Cyanistes caeruleus. Next base: position 2,427,310 of record NW_028255885.1, read on the forward strand.
AACAAATTCCTGAAACATCTCACAAAATCTCCACCAATTTCCACAACATTTAGGAAAAATCCCTCCAACTTCTTCAAGTCTCCTCCAAATCCCACAAAATTCAAGAGAATTCCTCAAAATTCCACAAAAATCCCACCAAATTCCAGAACCATCTCACAAAATCTCCGGAAATTTCCACAAAATTCAAGAAGACTCTCAAAAAATACTTGAAAGCTGCTGAAAATTCCACGAATATCCCACAAAAATCCCTAAATCTTCTCAAAACCCAACCACATTCCTGCAGCATCTCACAAAATCTCCACCAATATCCAAAAAATTCAAGAAAATTCCCTCCAAATTCTTCAAGTCTCCTCCAAATCCCACAAAATTCAAGACAAATCCTCAAAATCCCACAAAAATCCCACCAAATTCCAGAACCATCTCACAAAATCTCAACAAATTTCCACTAAATTCAAGAAAACTCTCACAAAGTTCTTGAAAGCCCCTCAAAATTCCAGAAAAATGCCACAAACTTCCCTACATCTTCTCAAAACCCAACCACATTCCTGCAACATCCCACAAAATCTCCAACAATTTCCACAAAATTCAAGAAAAATCCCGCAAAATTCTTCAAGTCTCGTACAAATCCCAGAAAAATCCCACAAAATTCCAGAAACATCCCACCAAATCACCTCAATATCACCAAACATTCTGGAAAAGCCTCACAAAATTGCAGAAAAATGCCACAAAATTCCCTAAACCTTCTCAAAACCCTACCCAATTCCTGCAACATCCCACAAAATCTCCAACAATTTCCACAAAATTCAAGAAAAATCCCTCAAAATTCACTGAATTTCCTCAATATCCCACCAAATTCCAGAACCATCTCACAAAATCTCAACAAATTTCCACAAAATCTAAGAAAATTCCCGCAAAATTCTTCAAGTCTCCTCCAAATCCCACAAAATTCAAGAGAAATCCTCAAAATTCCACAAAAATCCAACAAAATTCCCTACATCTTCTCAAAATCCAAACAAATTCCTGAAACATCTCACAAAATCTCCACCAATTTCCACAACATTTAGGAAAAATCCCTCCAACTTCTTCAAGTCTCCTCCAAATCCCACAAAATTCAAGAGAATTCCTCAAAATTCCACAAAAATCCCACAAAATTCCTGCAACATCTCACAACATCTCCTACAATTTCCACAAAATTCAAGAAGACTCTCACAAAATACTTGAAAGCTGCTGAAAATTCCACAAATACCCCACAAAAATCCCTAAATCTTCTCAAAACCCAACCACATTCCTGCAGCATCTCACAAAATCTCCACCAATATCCAAAAAATTCAAGAAAATTCCCTCCAAATTCTTCAAGTCTCCTCCAAATCCCACAAAATTCAAGACAAATCCTCAAAATCCCACAAAAATCCCACCAAATTCCAGAACCATCTCACAAAATCTCAACAAATTTCCACTAAATTCAAGAAAACTCTCACAAAGTTATTGAAAGCCCCTCAAAATTCCAGAAAAATGCCACAAACTTCCCTACATCTTCTCAAAACCCAACCACATTCCTGCAACATCCCACAAAATCTCCAACAATTTCCACAAAATTCAAGAAAAATCCCGCAAAATTCTTCAAGTCTCCTACAAATCCCAGAAAAATCCCACAAAATTCCAGAAACATCCCACCAAATCACCTCAATATCACCAAACATTCTGGAAAAGCCTCACAAAATTGCAGAAAAATGCCACAAAATTCCCTAAACCTTCTCAAAACCCTACCCAATTCCTGCAACATCCCACAAAATCTCCAACAATTTCCACAAAATTCAAGAAAAATCCCTCCAAATTCACTGAATTTCCTCAATATCCCACCAAATTCCAGAACCATCTCACAAAATCTCAACAAATTTCCAGTAAATCTAAGAAAATTCCCTCCAAATTCTTCAAGTCTCCTCCAACTCCCACAAAATTCAAGAGAAATCCTCAAAATCCCACAAAAATCCCACCAAATTCCAGAACCATCTCACAAAATCTCAACAAATTTCCACTAAATTCAAGAAAACTCTCACAAAGTTCTTGAAAGCCCCTCAAAATTCCAGAAAAATGCCACAAAATTCCCTACATCTTCTCAAAACCCAAACAAACTCCTGCAACATCTCACAAAATCTCCACCAATTTCCAAACAATTCAAGAAAAATCCCGCAAAATTCTTCAAGTCTCGTACAAATCCCAGAAAAATCCCACAAAATTCCAGAAACATCCCACCAAATCACCTCAATATCACCAAACATTCTGGAAAAGCCTCACAAAATTGCAGAAAAATGCCACAAAATTCCCTAAACCTTCTCAAAACCCTACCCAATTCCTGCAACATCCCACAAAATCTCCAACAATTTCCACAAAATTCAAGAAAAATCCCTCCAAATTCACTGAATTTCCTCAATATCCCACCAAATTCCAGAACCATCTCACAAAATCTCAACAAATTTCCACAAAATCTAAGAAAATTCCCGCAAAATTCTTCAAGTCTCCTCCAAATCCCACAAAATTCAAGAGAAATCCTCAAAATTCCACAAAAATCCCACAAAATTCCTTCCATCTTCTCAGAACCCAAACAAACTCCTGCAACATCTCACAAAATCTCCACCAATTTCCAAACAATTCAAGAAAAATCCCGCAAAATTCTTCAAGTCTCCTCCAAATACCACAAACATCCTACAAACATCTCACAAACATCCCACAAACATCCCATTAAATTCAATAGAAATCCCACAAAATTCAAGAGAAATCCCACCAAATTCTGTACAAGCCCCACACAATTCCCTAAATCTTCTCAGAACCCAACCACATTCCTGCAACATCCCACAAAATCTCCAACAATTTCCACAAAATTCAAGAAAATTCCCTCCAAATTCACTGAATTTCCTCAATATCCCACCAAACTCCAGAACCATCTCACAAAATCTCAACAAATTTCCAAAAAATTCAAAAAAACTCTCACAAAGTTCTTGAAAGCCCCTCAAAATTCCAGAAAAATGCCACAAAATTCCCTACATCTTCTCAAAACATTACAAAATTCTACAGACATCTCACAAAATCTCCACACATTTCCACAAAATCTAAGAAAATTCCCGCAAAATTCTTCAAGTCTCCTCCAAATCCCACAAAATTCAAGAGAAATCCTCAAAATTCCACAAAAATCCAACAAAATTCCCTACATCTTCTCAAAATCCAAACAAATTCCTGAAACATCTCACAAAATCTCCACCAATTTCCACAACATTTAGGAAAAATCCCTCCAACTTCTTCAAGTCTCCTCCAAATCCCACAAAATTCAAGAGAATTCCTCAAAATTCCACAAAAATCCCACCAAATTCCTGCAACATCTCACAAAATCTCCGGAAATTTCCACAAAATTCAAGAAGACTCTCACAAAATACTTGAAAGCTGCTGAAAATTCCACGAATATCCCACAAAAATCCCTAAATCTTCTCAAAACCCAACCACATTCCTGCAGCATCTCACAAAATCTCCACCAATATCCAAAAAATTCAAGAAAATTCCCTCCAAATTCTTCAAGTCTCCTCCAAATCCCACAAAATTCAAGACAAATCCTCAAAATCCCACAAAAATCCCACCAAATTCCAGAACCATCTCACAAAATCTCAACAAATTTCCACTAAATTCAAGAAAACTCTCACAAAGTTCTTGAAAGCCCCTCAAAATTCCAGAAAAATGCCACAAACTTCCCTACATCTTCTCAAAACCCAACCACATTCCTGCAACATCCCACAAAATCTCCAACAATTTCCACAAAATTCAAGAAAAATCCCGCAAAATTCTTCAAGTCTCGTACAAATCCCAGAAAAATCCCACAAAATTCCAGAAACATCCCACCAAATCACCTCAATATCACCAAACATTCTGGAAAAGCCTCACAAAATTGCAGAAAAATGCCACAAAATTCCCTAAACCTTCTCAAAACCCTACCCAATTCCTGCAACATCCCACAAAATCTCCAACAATTTCCACAAAATTCAAGAAAAATCCCTCAAAATTCACTGAATTTCCTCAATATCCCACCAAATTCCAGAACCATCTCACAAAATCTCAACAAATTTCCACAAAATCTAAGAAAATTCCCGCAAAATTCTTCAAGTCTCCTCCAAATCTTACAAAATTCAAGAGAAATCCTCAAAATTCCACAAAAATCCAACAAAATTCCCTACATCTTCTCAAAATCCAAACAAATTCCTGAAACATCTCACAAAATCTCCACCAATTTCCGCAACATTTAGGAAAAATCCCTCCAACTTCTTCAAGTCTCCTCCAAATCCCACAAAATTCAAGAGAATTCCTCAAAATTCCACAAAAATCCCACACAATTCCTGCAACATCTCACAACATCTCCTACAATTTCCACAAAATTCAAGAAGACTCTCACAAAATACTTGAAAGCTGCTGAAAATTCCACAAATATCCCACAAAAATCCCTAAATCTTCTCAAAACCCAACCACATTCCTGCAGCATCTCACAAAATCTCCACCAATATCCAAAAAATTCAAGAAAATTCCCTCCAAATTCTTCAAGTCTCCTCCAAATCCCACAAAATTCAAGACAAATCCTCAAAATCCCACAAAAATCCCACCAAATTCCAGAACCATCTCACAAAATCTCAACAAATTTCCACTAAATTCAAGAAAACTCTCACAAAGTTCTTGAAAGCCCCTCAAAATTCCAGAAAAATGCCACAAACTTCCCTACATCTTCTCAAAACCCAACCACATTCCTGCAACATCCCACAAAATCTCCAACAATTTCCACAAAATTCAAGAAAAATCCCGCAAAATTCTTCAAGTCTCCTACAAATCCCAGAAAAATCCCACAAAATTCCAGAAACATCCCACCAAATCACCTCAATATCACCAAACATTCTGGAAAAGCCTCACAAAATTGCAGAAAAATGCCACAAAATTCCCTAAACCTTCTCAAAACCCTACCCAATTCCTGCAACATCCCACAAAATCTCCAACAATTTCCACAAAATTCAAGAAAAATCCCTCAAAATTCACTGAATTTCCTAAATATCCCACCAAATTCCAGAACCATCTCACAAAATCTCAACAAATTTCCAGTAAATCTAAGAAAATTCCCTCCAAATTCTTCAAGTCTCCTCCAACTCCCACAAAATTCAAGAGAAATCCTCAAAATCCCACAAAAATCCCACCAAATTCCAGAACCATCTCACAAAATCTCAACAAATTTCCACTAAATTCAAGAAAACTCTCACAAAGTTCTTGAAAGCCCCTCAAAATTCCAGAAAAATGCCACAAAATTCCCTACATCTTCTCAAAACCCAAACAAACTCCTGCAACATCTCACAAAATCTCCACCAATTTCCAAACAATTCAAGAAAAATCCCGCAAAATTCTTCAAGTCTCGTACAAATCCCAGAAAAATCCCACAAAATTCCAGAAACATCCCACCAAATCACCTCAATATCACCAAACATTCTGGAAAAGCCTCACAAAATTGCAGAAAAATGCCACAAAATTCCCTAAACCTTCTCAAAACCCTACCCAATTCCTGCAACATCCCACAAAATCTCCAACAATTTCCACAAAATTCAAGAAAAATCCCTCCAAATTCACTGAATTTCCTCAATATCCCACCAAATTCCAGAACCATCTCACAAAATCTCAACAAATTTCCACAAAATCTAAGAAAATTCCCGCAAAATTCTTCAAGTCTCCTCCAAATCCCACAAAATTCAAGAGAAATCCTCAAAATTCCACAAAAATCCCACAAAATTCCTTCCATCTTCTCAGAACCCAAACAAACTCCTGCAACATCTCACAAAATCTCCACCAATTTCCAAACAATTCAAGAAAAATCCCGCAAAATTCTTCAAGTCTCCTCCAAATACCACAAACATCCTACAAACATCTCACAAACATCCCACAAACATCCCATTAAATTCAATAGAAATCCCACAAAATTCAAGAGAAATCCCACCAAATTCTGTACAAGCCCCACACAATTCCCTAAATCTTCTCAGAACCCAACCACATTCCTGCAACATCCCACAAAATCTCCAACAATTTCCACAAAATTCAAGAAAATTCCCTCCAAATTCACTGAATTTCCTCAATATCCCACCAAACTCCAGAACCATCTCACAAAATCTCAACAAATTTCCAAAAAATTCAAAAAAACTCTCACAAAGTTCTTGAAAGCCCCTCAAAATTCCAGAAAAATGCCACAAAATTCCCTACATCTTCTCAAAACATTACAAAATTCTACAGACATCTCACAAAATCTCCACACATTTCCACAAAATCTAAGAAAATTCCCGCAAAATTCTTCAAGTCTCCTCCAAATCCCACAAAATTCAAGAGAAATCCTCAAAATTCCACAAAAATCCAACAAAATTCCCTACATCTTCTCAAAATCCAAACAAATTCCTGAAACATCTCACAAAATCTCCACCAATTTCCACAACATTTAGGAAAAATCCCTCCAACTTCTTCAAGTCTCCTCCAAATCCCACAAAATTCAAGAGAATTCCTCAAAATTCCACAAAAATCCCACCAAATTCCAGAACCATCTCACAAAATCTCCGGAAATTTCCACAAAATTCAAGAAGACTCTCAAAAAATACTTGAAAGCTGCTGAAAATTCCACGAATATCCCACAAAAATCCCTAAATCTTCTCAAAACCCAACCACATTCCTGCAGCATCTCACAAAATCTCCACCAATATCCAAAAAATTCAAGAAAATTCCCTCCAAATTCTTCAAGTCTCCTCCAAATCCCACAAAATTCAAGACAAATCCTCAAAATCCCACAAAAATCCCACCAAATTCCAGAACCATCTCACAAAATCTCAACAAATTTCCACTAAATTCAAGAAAACTCTCACAAAGTTCTTGAAAGCCCCTCAAAATTCCAGAAAAATGCCACAAACTTCCCTACATCTTCTCAAAACCCAACCACATTCCTGCAACATCCCACAAAATCTCCAACAATTTCCACAAAATTCAAGAAAAATCCCGCAAAATTCTTCAAGTCTCGTACAAATCCCAGAAAAATCCCACAAAATTCCAGAAACATCCCACCAAATCACCTCAATATCACCAAACACTCTGGAAAAGCCTCACAAAATTGCAGAAAAATGCCACAAAATTCCCTAAACCTTCTCAAAACCCTACCCAATTCCTGCAACATCCCACAAAATCTCCAACAATTTCCACAAAATTCAAGAAAAATCCCTCAAAATTCACTGAATTTCCTCAATATCCCACCAAATTCCAGAACCATCTCACAAAATCTCAACAAATTTCCACAAAATCTAAGAAAATTCCCGCAAAATTCTTCAAGTCTCCTCCAAATCTTACAAAATTCAAGAGAAATCCTCAAAATTCCACAAAAATCCAACAAAATTCCCTACATCTTCTCAAAATCCAAACAAATTCCTGAAACATCTCACAAAATCTCCACCAATTTCCACAACATTTAGGAAAAATCCCTCCAACTTCTTCAAGTCTCCTCCAAATCCCACAAAATTCAAGAGAATTCCTCAAAATTCCACAAAAATCCCACCAAATTCCTGCAACATCTCACAAAATCTCCGGAAATTTCCACAAAATTCAAGAAGACTCTCACAAAATACTTGAAAGCTGCTGAAAATTCCACAAATATCCCACAAAAATCCCTAAATCTTCTCAAAACCCAACCACATTCCTGCAGCATCTCACAAAATCTCCACCAATATCCAAAAAATTCAAGAAAATTCCCTCCAAATTCTTCAAGTCTCCTCCAAATCCCACAAAATTCAAGACAAATCCTCAAAATCCCACAAAAATCCCACCAAATTCCAGAACCATCTCACAAAATCTCAACAAATTTCCACTAAATTCAAGAAAACTCTCACAAAGTTCTTGAAAGCCCCTCAAAATTCCAGAAAAATGCCACAAACTTCCCTACATCTTCTCAAAACCCAACCACATTCCTGCAACATCCCACAAAATCTCCAACAATTTCCACAAAATTCAAGAAAAATCCCGCAAAATTCTTCAAGTCTCCTACAAATCCCAGAAAAATCCCACAAAATTCCAGAAACATCCCACCAAATCACCTCAATATCACCAAACATTCTGGAAAAGCCTCACAAAATTGCAGAAAAATGCCACAAAATTCCCTAAACCTTCTCAAAACCCTACCCAATTCCTGCAACATCCCACAAAATCTCCAACAATTTCCACAAAATTCAAGAAAAATCCCTCCAAATTCACTGAATTTCCTCAATATCCCACCAAATTCCAGAACCATCTCACAAAATCTCAACAAATTTCCAGTAAATCTAAGAAAATTCCCTCCAAATTCTTCAAGTCTCCTCCAACTCCCACAAAATTCAAGAGAAATCCTCAAAATCCCACAAAAATCCCACCAAATTCCAGAACCATCTCACAAAATCTCAACAAATTTCCACTAAATTCAAGAAAACTCTCACAAAGTTCTTGAAAGCCCCTCAAAATTCCAGAAAAATGCCACAAAATTCCCTACATCTTCTCAAAACCCAAACAAACTCCTGCAACATCTCACAAAATCTCCACCAATTTCCAAACAATTCAAGAAAAATCCCGCAAAATTCTTCAAGTCTCGTACAAATCCCAGAAAAATCCCACAAAATTCCAGAAACATCCCACCAAATCACCTCAATATCACCAAACATTCTGGAAAAGCCTCACAAAATTGCAGAAAAATGCCACAAAATTCCCTAAACCTTCTCAAAACCCTACCCAATTCCTGCAACATCCCACAAAATCTCCAACAATTTCCACAAAATTCAAGAAAAATCCCTCCAAATTCACTGAATTTCCTCAATATCCCACCAAATTCCAGAACCATCTCACAAAATCTCAACAAATTTCCACAAAATCTAAGAAAATTCCCGCAAAATTCTTCAAGTCTCCTCCAAATCCCACAAAATTCAAGAGAAATCCTCAAAATTCCACAAAAATCCCACAAAATTCCTTCCATCTTCTCAGAACCCAAACAAACTCCTGCAACATCTCACAAAATCTCCACCAATTTCCAAACAATTCAAGAAAAATCCCGCAAAATTCTTCAAGTCTCCTCCAAATACCACAAACATCCTACAAACATCTCACAAACATCCCACAAACATCCCATTAAATTCAATAGAAATCCCACAAAATTCAAGAGAAATCCCACCAAATTCTGTACAAGCCCCACACAATTCCCTAAATCTTCTCAGAACCCAACCACATTCCTGCAACATCCCACAAAATCTCCAACAATTTCCACAAAATTCAAGAAAATTCCCTCCAAATTCACTGAATTTCCTCAATATCCCACCAAACTCCAGAACCATCTCACAAAATCTCAACAAATTTCCAAAAAATTCAAAAAAACTCTCACAAAGTTCTTGAAAGCCCCTCAAAATTCCAGAAAAATGCCACAAAATTCCCTACATCTTCTCAAAACATTACAAAATTCTACAGACATCTCACAAAATCTCCACACATTTCCACAAAATCTAAGAAAATTCCCGCAAAATTCTTCAAGTCTCCTCCAAATCCCACAAAATTCAAGAGAAATCCTCAAAATTCCACAAAAATCCAACAAAATTCCCTACATCTTCTCAAAATCCAAACAAATTCCTGAAACATCTCACAAAATCTCCACCAATTTCCACAACATTTAGGAAAAATCCCTCCAACTTCTTCAAGTCTCCTCCAAATCCCACAAAATTCAAGAGAATTCCTCAAAATTCCACAAAAATCCCACCAAATTCCAGAACCATCTCACAAAATCTCCGGAAATTTCCACAAAATTCAAGAAGACTCTCAAAAAATACTTGAAAGCTGCTGAAAATTCCACGAATATCCCACAAAAATCCCTAAATCTTCTCAAAACCCAACCACATTCCTGCAGCATCTCACAAAATCTCCACCAATATCCAAAAAATTCAAGAAAATTCCCTCCAAATTCTTCAAGTCTCCTCCAACTCCCACAAAATTCAAGAGAAATCCTCAAAATCCCACAAAAATCCCACCAAATTCCAGAACCATCTCACAAAATCTCAACAAATTTCCACTAAATTCAAGAAAACTCTCACAAAGTTCTTGAAAGCCCCTCAAAATTCCAGAAAAATGCCACAAAATTCCCTACATCTTCTCAAAACCCAAACAAACTCCTGCAACATCTCACAAAATCTCCACCAATTTCCAAACAATTCAAGAAAAATCCCGCAAAATTCTTCAAGTCTCGTACAAATCCCAGAAAAATCCCACAAAATTCCAGAAACATCCCACCAATCACCTCAATATCACCAAACATTCTGGAAAAGCCTCACAAAATTGCAGAAAAATGCCACAAAATTCCCTAAACCTTCTCAAAACCCTACCCAATTCCTGCAACATCCCACAAAATCTCCAACAATTTCCACAAAATTCAAGAAAAATCCCTCCAAATTCACTGAATTTCCTCAATATCCCACCAAATTCCAGAACCATCTCACAAAATCTCAACAAATTTCCACAAAATCTAAGAAAATTCCCGCAAAATTCTTCAAGTCTCCTCCAAATCCCACAAAATTCAAGAGAAATCCTCAAAATTCCACAAAAATCCCACAAAATTCCTTCCATCTTCTCAGAACCCAAACAAACTCCTGCAACATCTCACAAAATCTCCACCAATTTCCAAACAATTCAAGAAAAATCCCGCAAAATTCTTCAAGTCTCCTCCAAATACCACAAACATCCTACAAACATCTCACAAACATCCCACAAACATCCCATTAAATTCAATAGAAATCCCACAAAATTCAAGAGAAATCCCACCAAATTCTGTACAAGCCCCACACAATTCCCTAAATCTTCTCAGAACCCAACCACATTCCTGCAACATCCCACAAAATCTCCAACAATTTCCACAAAATTCAAGAAAATTCCCTCCAAATTCACTGAATTTCCTCAATATCCCACCAAACTCCAGAACCATCTCACAAAATCTCAACAAATTTCCAAAAAATTCAAAAAAACTCTCACAAAGTTCTTGAAAGCCCCTCAAAATTCCAGAAAAATGCCACAAAATTCCCTACATCTTCTCAAAACATTACAAAATTCTACAGACATCTCACAAAATCTCCACACATTTCCACAAAATCTAAGAAAATTCCCGCAAAATTCTTCAAGTCTCCTCCAAATCCCACAAAATTCAAGAGAAATCCTCAAAATTCCACAAAAATCCAACAAAATTCCCTACATCTTCTCAAAATCCAAACAAATTCCTGAAACATCTCACAAAATCTCCACCAATTTCCACAACATTTAGGAAAAATCCCTCCAACTTCTTCAAGTCTCCTCCAAATCCCACAAAATTCAAGAGAATTCCTCAAAATTCCACAAAAATCCCACCAAATTCCAGAACCATCTCACAAAATCTCCGGAAATTTCCACAAAATTCAAGAAGACTCTCAAAAAATACTTGAAAGCTGCTGAAAATTCCACGAATATCCCACAAAAATCCCTAAATCTTCTCAAAACCCAACCACATTCCTGCAGCATCTCACAAAATCTCCACCAATATCCAAAAAATTCAAGAAAATTCCCTCCAAATTCTTCAAGTCTCCTCCAAATCCCACAAAATTCAAGACAAATCCTCAAAATCCCACAAAAATCCCACCAAATTCCAGAACCATCTCACAAAATCTCAACAAATTTCCACTAAATTCAAGAAAACTCTCACAAAGTTCTTGAAAGCCCCTCAAAATTCCAGAAAAATGCCACAAACTTCCCTACATCTTCTCAAAACCCAACCACATTCCTGCAACATCCCACAAAATCTCCAACAATTTCCACAAAATTCAAGAAAAATCCCGCAAAATTCTTCAAGTCTCGTACAAATCCCAGAAAAATCCCACAAAATTCCAGAAACATCCCACCAAATCACCTCAATATCACCAAACATTCTGGAAAAGCCTCACAAAATTGCAGAAAAATGCCACAAAATTCCCTAAACCTTCTCAAAACCCTACCCAATTCCTGCAACATCCCACAAAATCTCCAACAATTTCCACAAAATTCAAGAAAAATCCCTCAAAATTCACTGAATTTCCTCAATATCCCACCAAATTCCAGAACCATCTCACAAAATCTCAACAAATTTCCACAAAATCTAAGAAAATTCCCGCAAAATTCTTCAAGTCTCCTCCAAATCTTACAAAATTCAAGAGAAATCCTCAAAATTCCACAAAAATCCAACAAAATTCCCTACATCTTCTCAAAATCCAAACAAATTCCTGAAACATCTCACAAAATCTCCACCAATTTCCACAACATTTAGGAAAAATCCCTCCAACTTCTTCAAGTCTCCTCCAAATCCCACAAAATTCAAGAGAATTCCTCAAAATTCCACAAAAATCCCACACAATTCCTGCAACATCTCACAACATCTCCTACAATTTCCACAAAATTCAAGAAGACTCTCACAAAATACTTGAAAGCTGCTGAAAATTCCACAAATATCCCACAAAAATCCCTAAATCTTCTCAAAACCCAACCACATTCCTGCAGCATCTCACAAAATCTCCACCAATATCCAAAAAATTCAAGAAAATTCCCTCCAAATTCTTCAAGTCTCCTCCAAATCCCACAAAATTCAAGACAAATCCTCAAAATCCCACAAAAATCCCACCAAATTCCAGAACCATCTCACAAAATCTCAACAAATTTCCACTAAATTCAAGAAAACTCTCACAAAGTTCTTGAAAGCCCCTCAAAATTCCAGAAAAATGCCACAAACTTCCCTACATCTTCTCAAAACCCAACCACATTCCTGCAACATCCCACAAAATCTCCAACAATTTCCACAAAATTCAAGAAAAATCCCGCAAAATTCTTCAAGTCTCCTACAAATCCCAGAAAAATCCCACAAAATTCCAGAAACATCCCACCAAATCACCTCAATATCACCAAACATTCTGGAAAAGCCTCACAAAATTGCAGAAAAATGCCACAAAATTCCCTAAACCTTCTCAAAACCCTACCCAATTCCTGCAACATCCCACAAAATCTCCAACAATTTCCACAAAATTCAAGAAAAATCCCTCAAAATTCACTGAATTTCCTAAATATCCCACCAAATTCCAGAACCATCTCACAAAATCTCAACAAATTTCCAGTAAATCTAAGAAAATTCCCTCCAAATTCTTCAAGTCTCCTCCAACTCCCACAAAATTCAAGAGAAATCCTCAAAATCCCACAAAAATCCCACCAAATTCCAGAACCATCTCACAAAATCTCAACAAATTTCCACTAAATTCAAGAAAACTCTCACAAAGTTCTTGAAAGCCCCTCAAAATTCCAGAAAAATGCCACAAAATTCCCTACATCTTCTCAAAACCCAAACAAACTCCTGCAACATCTCACAAAATCTCCACCAATTTCCAAACAATTCAAGAAAAATCCCGCAAAATTCTTCAAGTCTCGTACAAATCCCAGAAAAATCCCACAAAATTCCAGAAACATCCCACCAAATCACCTCAATATCACCAAACATTCTGGAAAAGCCTCACAAAATTGCAGAAAAATGCCACAAAATTCCCTAAACCTTCTCAAAACCCTACCCAATTCCTGCAACATCCCACAAAATCTCCAACAATTTCCACAAAATTCAAGAAAAATCCCTCCAAATTCACTGAATTTCCTCAATATCCCACCAAATTCCAGAACCATCTCACAAAATCTCAACAAATTTCCACAAAATCTAAGAAAATTCCCGCAAAATTCTTCAAGTCTCCTCCAAATCCCACAAAATTCAAGAGAAATCCTCAAAATTCCACAAAAATCCCACAAAATTCCTTCCATCTTCTCAGAACCCAAACAAACTCCTGCAACATCTCACAAAATCTCCACCAATTTCCAAACAATTCAAGAAAAATCCCGCAAAATTCTTCAAGTCTCCTCCAAATACCACAAACATCCTACAAACATCTCACAAACATCCCACAAACATCCCATTAAATTCAATAGAAATCCCACAAAATTCAAGAGAAATCCCACCAAATTCTGTACAAGCCCCACACAATTCCCTAAATCTTCTCAGAACCCAACCACATTCCTGCAACATCCCACAAAATCTCCAACAATTTCCACAAAATTCAAGAAAATTCCCTCCAAATTCACTGAATTTCCTCAATATCCCACCAAACTCCAGAACCATCTCACAAAATCTCAACAAATTTCCAAAAAATTCAAAAAAACTCTCACAAAGTTCTTGAAAGCCCCTCAAAATTCCAGAAAAATGCCACAAAATTCCCTACATCTTCTCAAAACATTACAAAATTCTACAGACATCTCACAAAATCTCCACACATTTCCACAAAATCTAAGAAAATTCCCGCAAAATTCTTCAAGTCTCCTCCAAATCCCACAAAATTCAAGAGAAATCCTCAAAATTCCACAAAAATCCAACAAAATTCCCTACATCTTCTCAAAATCCAAACAAATTCCTGAAACATCTCACAAAATCTCCACCAATTTCCACAACATTTAGGAAAAATCCCTCCAACTTCTTCAAGTCTCCTCCAAATCCCACAAAATTCAAGAGAATTCCTCAAAATTCCACAAAAATACCACCAAATTCCAGAACCATCTCACAAAATCTCCGGAAATTTCCACAAAATTCAAGAAGACTCTCAAAAAATACTTGAAAGCTGCTGAAAATTCCACGAATATCCCACAAAAATCCCTAAATCTTCTCAAAACCCAACCACATTCCTGCAGCATCTCACAAAATCTCCACCAATATCCAAAAAATTCAAGAAAATTCCCTCCAAATTCTTCAAGTCTCCTCCAAATCCCACAAAATTCAAGACAAATCCTCAAAATCACACAAAAATCCCACCAAATTCCAGAACCATCTCACAAAATCTCAACAAATTTCCACTAAATTCAAGAAAACTCTCACAAAGTTCTTGAAAGCCCCTCAAAATTCCAGAAAAATGCCACAAACTTCCCTACATCTTCTCAAAACCCAACCACATTCCTGCAACATCCCACAAAATCTCCAACAATTTCCACAAAATTCAAGAAAAATCCCGCAAAATTCTTCAAGTCTCGTACAAATCCCAGAAAAATCCCACAAAATTCCAGAAACATCCCACCAAATCACCTCAATATCACCAAACATTCTGGAAAAGCCTCACAAAATTGCAGAAAAATGCCACAAAAT
The DNA here is from genome assembly GCF_971803275.1 of Cyanistes caeruleus. Classification (NCBI taxonomy): domain Eukaryota; kingdom Metazoa; phylum Chordata; class Aves; order Passeriformes; family Paridae; genus Cyanistes; species Cyanistes caeruleus. The sequence goes on from NW_028255885.1 coordinate 2,442,560, forward strand.
TCCCTAAACCTTCTCAAAACCCTACCCAATTCCTGCAACATCCCACAAAATCTCCAACAATTTCCACAAAATTCAAGAAAAATCCCTCAAAATTCACTGAATTTCCTCAATATCCCACCAAATTCCAGAACCATCTCACAAAATCTCAACAAATTTCCACAAAATCTAAGAAAATTCCCGCAAAATTCTTCAAGTCTCCTCCAAATCTTACAAAATTCAAGAGAAATCCTCAAAATTCCACAAAAATCCAACAAAATTCCCTACATCTTCTCAAAATCCAAACAAATTCCTGAAACATCTCACAAAATCTCCACCAATTTCCACAACATTTAGGAAAAATCCCTCCAACTTCTTCAAGTCTCCTCCAAATCCCACAAAATTCAAGAGAATTCCTCAAAATTCCACAAAAATCCCACACAATTCCTGCAACATCTCACAACATCTCCTACAATTTCCACAAAATTCAAGAAGACTCTCACAAAATACTTGAAAGCTGCTGAAAATTCCACAAATATCCCACAAAAATCCCTAAATCTTCTCAAAACCCAACCACATTCCTGCAGCATCTCACAAAATCTCCACCAATATCCAAAAAATTCAAGAAAATTCCCTCCAAATTCTTCAAGTCTCCTCCAACTCCCACAAAATTCAAGAGAAATCCTCAAAATCCCACAAAAATCCCACCAAATTCCAGAACCATCTCACAAAATCTCAACAAATTTCCACTAAATTCAAGAAAACTCTCACAAAGTTCTTGAAAGCCCCTCAAAATTCCAGAAAAATGCCACAAAATTCCCTACATCTTCTCAAAACCCAAACAAACTCCTGCAACATCTCACAAAATCTCCACCAATTTCCAAACAATTCAAGAAAAATCCCGCAAAATTCTTCAAGTCTCGTACAAATCCCAGAAAAATCCCACAAAATTCCAGAAACATCCCACCAAATCACCTCAATATCACCAAACATTCTGGAAAAGCCTCACAAAATTGCAGAAAAATGCCACAAAATTCCCTAAACCTTCTCAAAACCCTACCCAATTCCTGCAACATCCCACAAAATCTCCAACAATTTCCACAAAATTCAAGAAAAATCCCTCCAAATTCACTGAATTTCCTCAATATCCCACCAAATTCCAGAACCATCTCACAAAATCTCAACAAATTTCCACAAAATCTAAGAAAATTCCCGCAAAATTCTTCAAGTCTCCTCCAAATCCCACAAAATTCAAGAGAAATCCTCAAAATTCCACAAAAATCCCACAAAATTCCTTCCATCTTCTCAGAACCCAAACAAACTCCTGCAACATCTCACAAAATCTCCACCAATTTCCAAACAATTCAAGAAAAATCCCGCAAAATTCTTCAAGTCTCCTCCAAATACCACAAACATCCTACAAACATCTCACAAACATCCCACAAACATCCCATTAAATTCAATAGAAATCCCACAAAATTCAAGAGAAATCCCACCAAATTCTGTACAAGCCCCACACAATTCCCTAAATCTTCTCAGAACCCAACCACATTCCTGCAACATCCCACAAAATCTCCAACAATTTCCACAAAATTCAAGAAAATTCCCTCCAAATTCACTGAATTTCCTCAATATCCCACCAAACTCCAGAACCATCTCACAAAATCTCAACAAATTTCCACTAAATTCAAGAAAACTCTCACAAAGTTCTTGAAAGCCCCTCAAAATTCCAGAAAAATGCCACAAAATTCCCTACATCTTCTCAAAACATTACAAAATTCTACAGACATCTCACAAAATCTCCACACATTTCCACAAAATCTAAGAAAATTCCCGCAAAATTCTTCAAGTCTCCTCCAAATCCCACAAAATTCAAGAGAAATCCTCAAAATTCCACAAAAATCCAACAAAATTCCCTACATCTTCTCAAAATCCAAACAAATTCCTGAAACATTTCACAAAATCTCCACCAATTTCCACAACATTTAGGAAAAATCCCTCCAACTTCTTCAAGTCTCCTCCAAATCCCACAAAATTCAAGAGAATTCCTCAAAATTCCACAAAAATCCCACCAAATTCCTGCAACATCTCACAAAATCTCCGGAAATTTCCACAAAATTCAAGAAGACTCTCACAAAATACTTGAAAGCTGCTGAAAATTCCACGAATATCCCACAAAAATCCCTAAATCTTCTCAAAACCCAACCACATTCCTGCAGCATCTCACAAAATCTCCACCAATATCCAAAAAATTCAAGAAAATTCCCTCCAAATTCTTCAAGTCTCCTCCAAATCCCACAAAATTCAAGACAAATCCTCAAAATCCCACAAAAATCCCACCAAATTCCAGAACCATCTCACAAAATCTCAACAAATTTCCACTAAATTCAAGAAAACTCTCACAAAGTTCTTGAAAGCCCCTCAAAATTCCAGAAAAATGCCACAAACTTCCCTACATCTTCTCAAAACCCAACCACATTCCTGCAACATCCCACAAAATCTCCAACAATTTCCACAAAATTCAAGAAAAATCCCGCAAAATTCTTCAAGTCTCGTACAAATCCCAGAAAAATCCCACAAAATTCCAGAAACATCCCACCAAATCACCTCAATATCACCAAACATTCTGGAAAAGCCTCACAAAATTGCAGAAAAATGCCACAAAATTCCCTAAACCTTCTCAAAACCCTACCCAATTCCTGCAACATCCCACAAAATCTCCAACAATTTCCACAAAATTCAAGAAAAATCCCTCAAAATTCACTGAATTTCCTCAATATCCCACCAAATTCCAGAACCATCTCACAAAATCTCAACAAATTTCCACAAAATCTAAGAAAATTCCCGCAAAATTCTTCAAGTCTCCTCCAAATCTTACAAAATTCAAGAGAAATCCTCAAAATTCCACAAAAATCCAACAAAATTCCCTACATCTTCTCAAAATCCAAACAAATTCCTGAAACATCTCACAAAATCTCCACCAATTTCCACAACATTTAGGAAAAATCCCTCCAACTTCTTCAAGTCTCCTCCAAATCCCACAAAATTCAAGAGAATTCCTCAAAATTCCACAAAAATCCCACACAATTCCTGCAACATCTCACAACATCTCCTACAATTTCCACAAAATTCAAGAAGACTCTCACAAAATACTTGAAAGCTGCTGAAAATTCCACAAATATCCCACAAAAATCCCTAAATCTTCTCAAAACCCAACCACATTCCTGCAGCATCTCACAAAATCTCCACCAATATCCAAAAAATTCAAGAAAATTCCCTCCAAATTCTTCAAGTCTCCTCCAAATCCCACAAAATTCAAGACAAATCCTCAAAATCCCACAAAAATCCCACCAAATTCCAGAACCATCTCACAAAATCTCAACAAATTTCCACTAAATTCAAGAAAACTCTCACAAAGTTCTTGAAAGCCCCTCAAAATTCCAGAAAAATGCCACAAACTTCCCTACATCTTCTCAAAACCCAACCACATTCCTGCAACATCCCACAAAATCTCCAACAATTTCCACAAAATTCAAGAAAAATCCCGCAAAATTCTTCAAGTCTCGTACAAATCCCAGAAAAATCCCACAAAATTCCAGAAACATCCCACCAAATCACCTCAATATCACCAAACATTCTGGAAAAGCCTCACAAAATTGCAGAAAAATGCCACAAAATTCCCTAAACCTTCTCAAAACCCTACCCAATTCCTGCAACATCCCACAAAATCTCCAACAATTTCCACAAAATTCAAGAAAAATCCCTCAAAATTCACTGAATTTCCTAAATATCCCACCAAATTCCAGAACCATCTCACAAAATCTCAACAAATTTCCAGTAAATCTAAGAAAATTCCCTCCAAATTCTTCAAGTCTCCTCCAACTCCCACAAAATTCAAGAGAAATCCTCAAAATCCCACAAAAATCCCACCAAATTCCAGAACCATCTCACAAAATCTCAACAAATTTCCACTAAATTCAAGAAAACTCTCACAAAGTTCTTGAAAGCCCCTCAAAATTCCAGAAAAATGCCACAAAATTCCCTACATCTTCTCAAAACCCAAACAAACTCCTGCAACATCTCACAAAATCTCCACCAATTTCCAAACAATTCAAGAAAAATCCCGCAAAATTCTTCAAGTCTCGTACAAATCCCAGAAAAATCCCACAAAATTCCAGAAACATCCCACCAAATCACCTCAATATCACCAAACATTCTGGAAAAGCCTCACAAAATTGCAGAAAAATGCCACAAAATTCCCTAAACCTTCTCAAAACCCTACCCAATTCCTGCAACATCCCACAAAATCTCCAACAATTTCCACAAAATTCAAGAAAAATCCCTCCAAATTCACTGAATTTCCTCAATATCCCACCAAACTCCAGAACCATCTCACAAAATCTCAACAAATTTCCACAAAATCTAAGAAAATTCCCTCCAAATTCTTCGTCTCCTCCAAATCCCACAAAATTCAAGAGAAATCCTCAAAATTCCACAAAAATCCCACAAAATTCCTTCCATCTTCTCAGAACCCAAACAAACTCCTGCAACATCTCACAAAATCTCCACCAATTTCCAAACAATTCAAGAAAAATCCCGCAAAATTCTTCAAGTCTCCTCCAAATACCACAAACATCCTACAAACATCTCACAAACATCCCACAAACATCCCATTAAATTCAATAGAAATCCCACAAAATTCAAGAGAAATCCCACCAAATTCTGTACAAGCCCCACACAATTCCCTAAATCTTCTCAGAACCCAACCACATTCCTGCAACATCCCACAAAATCTCCAACAATTTCCACAAAATTCAAGAAAATTCCCTCCAAATTCACTGAATTTCCTCAATATCCCACCAAACTCCAGAACCATCTCACAAAATCTCAACAAATTTCCAAAAAATTCAAAAAAACTCTCACAAAGTTCTTGAAAGCCCCTCAAAATTCCAGAAAAATGCCACAAAATTCCCTACATCTTCTCAAAACATTACAAAATTCTACAGACATCTCACAAAATCTCCACACATTTCCACAAAATCTAAGAAAATTCCCGCAAAATTCTTCAAGTCTCCTCCAAATCCCACAAAATTCAAGAGAAATCCTCAAAATTCCACAAAAATCCAACAAAATTCCCTACATCTTCTCAAAATCCAAACAAATTCCTGAAACATCTCACAAAATCTCCACCAATTTCCACAACATTTAGGAAAAATCCCTCCAACTTCTTCAAGTCTCCTCCAAATCCCACAAAATTCAAGAGAATTCCTCAAAATTCCACAAAAATCCCACCAAATTCCTGCAACATCTCACAAAATCTCCGGAAATTTCCACAAAATTCAAGAAGACTCTCACAAAATACTTGAAAGCTGCTGAAAATTCCACGAATATCCCACAAAAATCCCTAAATCTTCTCAAAACCCAACCACATTCCTGCAGCATCTCACAAAATCTCCACCAATATCCAAAAAATTCAAGAAAATTCCCTCCAAATTCTTCAAGTCTCCTCCAAATCCCACAAAATTCAAGACAAATCCTCAAAATCCCACAAAAATCCCACCAAATTCCAGAACCATCTCACAAAATCTCAACAAATTTCCACTAAATTCAAGAAAACTCTCACAAAGTTCTTGAAAGCCCCTCAAAATTCCAGAAAAATGCCACAAAATTCCCTACATCTTCTCAAAACCCAACCACATTCCTGCAACATCCCACAAAATCTCCAACAATTTCCACAAAATTCAAGAAAAATCCCGCAAAATTCTTCAAGTCTCGTACAAATCCCAGAAAAATCCCACAAAATTCCAGAAACATCCCACCAAATCACCTCAATATCACCAAACATTCTGGAAAAGCCTCACAAAATTGCAGAAAAATGCCACAAAATTCCCTAAACCTTCTCAAAACCCTACCCAATTCCTGCAACATCCCACAAAATCTCCAACAATTTCCACAAAATTCAAGAAAAATCCCTCAAAATTCACTGAATTTCCTCAATATCCCACCAAATTCCAGAACCATCTCACAAAATCTCAACAAATTTCCACAAAATCTAAGAAAATTCCCGCAAAATTCTTCAAGTCTCCTCCAAATCTTACAAAATTCAAGAGAAATCCTCAAAATTCCACAAAAATCCAACAAAATTCCCTACATCTTCTCAAAATCCAAACAAATTCCTGAAACATCTCACAAAATCTCCACCAATTTCCACAACATTTAGGAAAAATCCCCCCAACTTCTTCAAGTCTCCTCCAAATCCCACAAAATTCAAGAGAATTCCTCAAAATTCCACAAAAATCCCACCAAATTCCAGAACCATCTCACAAAATCTCCGGAAATTTCCACAAAATTCAAGAAGACTCTCAAAAAATACTTGAAAGCTGCTGAAAATTCCACGAATATCCCACAAAAATCCCTAAATCTTCTCAAAACCCAACCACATTCCTGCAGCATCTCACAAAATCTCCACCAATATCCAAAAAATTCAAGAAAATTCCCTCCAAATTCTTCAAGTCTCCTCCAAATCCCACAAAATTCAAGACAAATCCTCAAAATCCCACAAAAATCCCACCAAATTCCAGAACCATCTCACAAAATCTCAACAAATTTCCACTAAATTCAAGAAAACTCTCACAAAGTTCTTGAAAGCCCCTCAAAATTCCAGAAAAATGCCACAAAATTCCCTACATCTTCTCAAAACCCAAACAAACTCCTGCAACATCTCACAAAATCTCCACCAATTTCCAAACAATTCAAGAAAAATCCCGCAAAATTCTTCAAGTCTCGTACAAATCCCAGAAAAATCCCACAAAATTCCAGAAACATCCCACCAAATCACCTCAATATCACCAAACATTCTGGAAAAGCCTCACAAAATTGCAGAAAAATGCCACAAAATTCCATAAATCTTCTCAAAACCCTACCAAATTCCTGCAACATCCCACAAAATCTCCAACAATTTCCACAAAATTCAAAAAAAATCCCTCAAAATTCACTGAATTTCCTCAATATCCCACCAAATTCCAGAACCATCTCACAAAATCTCAACAAATTTCCACAAAATCTAAGAAAATTCCCGCAAAATTCTTCAAGTCTCCTCCAAATCCCACAAAATTCAAGACAAATCCTCAAAATTCCACAAAAATCCCACAAAATTCCTTCCATCTTCTCAGAACCCAAACAAACTCCTGCAACATCTCACAAAATCTCCACCAATTTCCAAACAATTCAAGAAAAATCCCGCAAAATTCTTCAAGTCTCCTCCAAATACCACAAACATCCTACAAACATCTCACAAACATCCCACAAACATCCCATTAAATTCAATAGAAATCCCACAAAATTCAAGAGAAATCCCACCAAATTCTGTACAAGCCCCACACAATTCCCTAAATCTTCTCAGAACCCAACCACATTCCTGCAACATCCCACAAAATCTCCAACAATTTCCACAAAATTCAAGAAAATTCCCTCCAAATTCACTGAATTTCCTCAATATCCCACCAAACTCCAGAACCATCTCACAAAATCTCAACAAATTTCCACTAAATTCAAGAAAACTCTCACAAAGTTCTTGAAAGCCCCTCAAAATTCCAGAAAAATGCCACAAAATTCCCTACATCTTCTCAAAACATTACAAAATTCTACAGACATCTCACAAAATCTCCACACATTTCCACAAAATCTAAGAAAATTCCCGCAAAATTCTTCAAGTCTCCTCCAAATCCCACAAAATTCAAGAGAAATCCTCAAAATTCCACAAAAATCCAACAAAATTCCCTACATCTTCTCAAAATCCAAACAAATTCCTGCAACATCTCACAAAATCTCCACCAATTTCCACAACATTTAGGAAAAATCCCTCCAACTTCTTCAAGTCTCCTCCAAATCCCACAAAATTCAAGAGAATTCCTCAAAATTCCACAAAAATCCCACCAAATTCCAGAACCATCTCACAAAATCTCCGGAAATTTCCACAAAATTCAAGAAGACTCTCACAAAATACTTGAAAGCTGCTGAAAATTCCACGAATATCCCACAAAAATCCCTAAATCTTCTCAAAACCCAACCACATTCCTGCAGCATCTCACAAAATCTCCACCAATATCCAAAAAATTCAAGAAAATTCCCTCCAAATTCTTCAAGTCTCCTCCAAATCCCACAAAATTCAAGACAAATCCTCAAAATCCCACAAAAATCCCACCAAATTCCAGAACCATCTCACAAAATCTCAACAAATTTCCACTAAATTCAAGAAAACTCTCACAAAGTTCTTGAAAGCCCCTCAAAATTCCAGAAAAATGCCACAAAATTCCCTAAACCTTCTCAAAACCCTACCCAATTCCTGCAACATCCCACAAAATCTCCAACAATTTCCACAAAATTCAAGAAAAATCCCGCAAAATTCTTCAAGTCTCGTACAAATCCCAGAAAAATCCCACAAAATTCCAGAAACATCCCACCAAATCACCTCAATATCACCAAACATTCTGGAAAAGCCTCACAAAATTGCAGAAAAATGCCACAAAATTCCATAAATCTTCTCAAAACCCTACCAAATTCCTGCAACATCTCACAAAATCTCCACCAATAGCCAAAAAATTCAAGAAAAATCCCTCAAAATTCACTGAATTTCCTCAATATCCCACCAAATTCCAGAACCATCTCACAAAATCTCAACAAATTTCCACAAAATCTAAGAAAATTCCCGCAAAATTCTTCAAGTCTCCTCCAAAACCCACAAAATTCAAGACAAATCCTCAAAATTCCACAAAAATCCCACAAAATTCCTTCCATCTTCTCAGAACCCAAACAAACTCCTGTAACATCTCACAAAATCTCCACCAATTTCCAAACAATTCAAGAAAAATCCCGCAAAATTCTTCAAGTCTCCTCCAAATACCACAAACATCCTACAAACATCTCACAAACATCCCACAAACATCCCATTAAATTCAATAGAAATCCCACAAAATTCAAGAGAAATCCCACCAAATTCTGTACAAGCCCCACACAATTCCCTAAATCTTCTCAGAACCCAACCACATTCCTGCAACATCCCACAAAATCTCCAACAATTTCCACAAAATTCAAGAAAATTCCCTCCAAATTCACTGAATTTCCTCAATATCCCACCAAACTCCAGAACCATCTCACAAAATCTCAACAAATTTCCACTAAATTCAAGAAAACTCTCACAAAGTTCTTGAAAGCCCCTCAAAATTCCAGAAAAATGCCACAAAATTCCCTACATCTTCTCAAAACATTACAAAATTCTACAGACATCTCACAAAATCTCCACACATTTCCACAAAATCTAAGAAAATTCCCGCAAAATTCTTCAAGTCTCCTCCAAATCCCACAAAATTCAAGAGAAATCCTCAAAATTCCACAAAAATCCAACAAAATTCCCTACATCTTCTCAAAATCCAAACAAATTCCTGAAACATCTCACAAAATCTCCACCAATTTCCACAACATTTAGGAAAAATCCCTCCAACTTCTTCAAGTCTCCTCCAAATCCCACAAAATTCAAGAGAATTCCTCAAAATTCCACAAAAATCCCACCAAATTCCTGCAACATCTCACAAAATCTCCGGAAATTTCCACAAAATTCAAGAAGACTCTCAAAAAATACTTGAAAGCTGCTGAAAATTCCACGAATATCCCACAAAAATCCCTAAATCTTCTCAAAACCCAACCACATTCCTGCAGCATCTCACAAAATCTCCACCAATATCCAAAAAATTCAAGAAAATTCCCTCCAAATTCTTCAAGTCTCCTCCAAATCCCACAAAATTCAAGACAAATCCTCAAAATCCCACAAAAATCCCACCAAATTCCAGAACCATCTCACAAAATCTCAACAAATTTCCACTAAATTCAAGAAAACTCTCACAAAGTTCTTGAAAGCCCCTCAAAATTCCAGAAAAATGCCACAAACTTCCCTACATCTTCTCAAAACCCAACCACATTCCTGCAACATCCCACAAAATCTCCAACAATTTCCACAAAATTCAAGAAAAATCCCGCAAAATTCTTCAAGTCTCGTACAAATCCCAGAAAAATCCCACAAAATTCCAGAAACATCCCACCAAATCACCTCAATATCACCAAACATTCTGGAAAAGCCTCACAAAATTGCAGAAAAATGCCACAAAATTCCATAAATCTTCTCAAAACCCTACCAAATTCCTGCAACATCCCACAAAATCTCCAACAATTTCCACAAAATTCAAGAAAAATCCCTCCAAATTCACTGAATTTCCTCAATATCCCACCAAATTCCAGAACCATCTCACAAAATCTCAACAAATTTCCACAAAATCTAAGAAAATTCCCGCAAAATTCTTCAAGTCTCCTCCAAATCCCACAAAATTCAAGAGAAATCCTCAAAATTCCACAAAAATCCCACAAAATTCCTTCCATCTTCTCAGAACCCAAACAAACTCCTGCAACATCTCACAAAATCTCCACCAATTTCCAAACATTTCAAGAAAAATCCCGCAAAATTCTTCAAGTCTCCTCCAAATACCACAAACATCCTACAAACATCTCACAAACATCCCACAAACATCCCATAAAATTCCATAGAAATCCCACAAAATTCAAGAGAAATCCCACCAAATTCTGTACAAGCCCCACACAATTCCCTAAATCTTCTCAGAACCCAACCACATTCCTGCAACATCCCACAAAATCTCCAACAATTTCCACAAAATTCAAGAAAAATCCCTCAAAATTCACTGAATTTCCTCAATATCCCACCAAACTCCAGAACCATCTCACAAAATCTCAACAAATTTCCACTAAATTCAAGAAAACTCTCACAAAGTTCTTGAAAGCCCCTCAAAATTCCAGAAAAATGCCACAAAATTCCCTACATCTTCTCAAAACATTACAAAATTCTACAGACATCTCACAAAATCTCCACACATTTCCACAAAATCTAAGAAAATTCCCGCAAAATTCTTCAAGTCTCCTCCAAATCCCACAAAATTCAAGAGAAATCCTCAAAATTCCACAAAAATCCAACAAAATTCCCTACATCTTCTCAAAATCCAAACAAATTCCTGAAACATCTCACAAAATCTCCACCTATTTCCACAACATTTAGGAAAAATCCCTCCAACTTCTTCAAGTCTCCTCCAAATCCCACAAAATTCAAGAGAATTCCTCAAAATTCCACAAAAATCCCACCAAATTCCTGCAACATCTCACAAAATCTCCGGAAATTTCCACAAAATTCAAGAAGACTCTCACAAAATACTTGAAAGCTGCTGAAAATTCCACGAATATCCCACAAAAATCCCTAAATCTTCTCAAAACCCATCCACATTCCTGCAGCATCTCACAAAATCTCCACCAATATCCAAAAAATTCAAGAAAATTCCCTCCAAATTCTTCAAGTCTCCTCCAAATCCCACAAAATTCAAGACAAATCCTCAAAATCCCACAAAAATCCCACCAAATTCCAGAACCATCTCACAAAATCTCAACAAATTTCCACTAAATTCAAGAAAACTCTCACAAAGTTCTTGAAAGCCCCTCAAAATTCCAGAAAAATGCCACAAACTTCCCTACATCTTCTCAAAACCCAACCACATTCCTGCAACATCCCACAAAATCTCCAACAATTTCCACAAAATTCAAGAAAAATCCCGCAAAATTCTTCAAGTCTCGTACAAATCCCAGAAAAATCCCACAAAATTCCAGAAACATCCCACCAAATCACCTCAATATCACCAAACATTCTGGAAAAGCCTCACAAAATTGCAGAAAAATGCCACAAAATTCCATAAATCTTCTCAAAACCCTACCAAATTCCTGCAACATCCCACAAAATCTCCAACAATTTCCACAAAATTCAAGAAAAATCCCTCCAAATTCACTGAATTTCCTCAATATCCCACCAAATTCCAGAACCATCTCACAAAATCTCAACAAATTTCCACAAAATCTAAGAAAATTCCCTCCAAATTCTTCAAGTCTCCTCCAAATCCCACAAAATTCAAGAGAAATCCTCAAAATTCCACAAAAATCCCACAAAATTCCTTCCATCTTCTCAGAACCCAAACAAACTCCTGCAACATCTCACAAAATCTCCACCAATTTCCAAACAATTCAAGAAAAATCCCGCAAAATTCTTCAAGTCTCCTCCAAATACCACAAACATCCTACAAACATCTCACAAACATCCCACAAACATCCCATAAAATTCCATAGAAATCCCACAAAATTCAAGAGAAATCCCACCAAATTCTGTACAAGCCCCACACAATTCCCTAAATCTTCTCAGAACCCAACCACATTCCTGCAACATCCCACAAAATCTCCAACAATTTCCACAAAATTCAAGAAAATTCCCTCCAAATTCACTGAATTTCCTCAATATCCCACCAAACTCCAGAACCATCTCACAAAATCTCAACAAATTTCCACTAAATTCAAGAAAACTCTCACAAAGTTCTTGAAAGCCCCTCAAAATTCCAGAAAAATGCCACAAAATTCCCTACATCTTCTCAAAACATTACAAAATTCTACAGACATCTCACAAAATCTCCACACATTTCCACAAAATCTAAGAAAATTCCCGCAAAATTCTTCAAGTCTCCTCCAAATCCCACAAAATTCAAGAGAAATCCTCAAAATTCCACAAAAATCCAACAAAATTCCCTACATCTTCTCAAAATCCAAACAAATTCCTGAAACATCTCACAAAATCTCCACCAATTTCCACAACATTTAGGAAAAATCCCTCCAACTTCTTCAAGTCTCCTCCAAATCCCACAAAATTCAAGAGAATTCCTCAAAATTCCACAAAAATCCCACCAAATTCCTGCAACATCTCACAAAATCTCCGGAAATTTCCACAAAATTCAAGAAGACTCTCACAAAATACTTGAAAGCTGCTGAAAATTCCACGAATATCCCACAAAAATCCCTAAATCTTCTCAAAACCCAACCACATTCCTGCAGCATCTCACAAAATCTCCACCAATATCCAAAAAATTCAAGAAAATTCCCTCCAAATTCTTCAAGTCTCCTCCAAATCCCACAAAATTCAAGACAAATCCTCAAAATCCCACAAAAATCCCACCAAATTCCAGAACCATCTCACAAAATCTCAACAAATTTCCACTAAATTCAAGAAAACTCTCACAAAGTTCTTGAAAGCCCCTCAAAATTCCAGAAAAATGCCACAAACTTCCCTACATCTTCTCAAAACCCAACCACATTCCTGCAACATCCCACAAAATCTCCAACAATTTCCACAAAATTCAAGAAAAATCCCGCAAAATTCTTCAAGTCTCGTACAAATCCCAGAAAAATCCCACAAAATTCCAGAAACATCCCACCAAATCACCTCAATATCACCAAACATTCTGGAAAAGCCTCACAAAATTGCAGAAAAATGCCACAAAATTCCATAAATCTTCTCAAAACCCTACCAAATTCCTGCAACATCCCACAAAATCTCCAACAATTTCCACAAAATTCAAGAAAAATCCCTCAAAATTCACTGAATTTCCTCAATATCCCACCAAATTCCAGAACCATCTCACAAAATCTCAACAAATTTCCACAAAATCTAAGAAAATTCCCGCAAAATTCTTCAAGTCTCCTCCAAATCCCACAAAATTCAAGAGAAATCCTCAAAATTCCACAAAAATCCCACAAAATTCCTTCCATCTTCTCAGAACCCAAACAAACTCCTGCAACATCTCACAAAATCTCCACCAATTTCCAAACAATTCAAGAAAAATCCCGCAAAATTCTTCAAGTCTCCTCCAAATACCACAAACATCCTACAAACATCTCACAAACATCCCACAAACATCCCATAAAATTCCATAGAAATCCCACAAAATTCAAGAGAAATCCCACCAAATTCTGTACAAGCCCCACACAATTCCCTAAATCTTCTCAGAACCCAACCACATTCCTGCAACATCCCACAAAATCTCCAACAATTTCCACAAAATTCAAGAAAATTCCCTCCAAATTCACTGAATTTCCTCAATATCCCACCAAACTCCAGAACCATCTCACAAAATCTCAACAAATTTCCACTAAATTCAAGAAAACTCTCACAAAGTTCTTGAAAGCCCCTCAAAATTCCAGAAAAATGCCGCAATATTCCCTACATCTTCTCAAAACATTACAAAATTCTACAGACATCTCACAAAATCTCCACACATTTCCACAAAATCTAAGAAAATTCCCGCAAAATTCTTCAAGTCTCCTCCAAATCCCACAAAATTCAAGAGAAATCCTCAAAATTCCACAAAAATCCAACAAAATTCCCTACATCTTCTCAAAATCCAAACAAATTCCTGAAACATCTCACAAAATCTCCACCAATTTCCACAACATTTAGGAAAAATCCCCCCAACTTCTTCAAGTCTCCTCCAAATCCCACAAAATTCAAGAGAATTCCTCAAAATTCCACAAAAATCCCACCAAATTCCTGCAACATCTCACAAAATCTCCGGAAATTTCCACAAAATTCAAGAAGACTCTCAAAAAATACTTGAAAGCTGCTGAAAATTCCACGAATATCCCACAAAAATCCCTAAATCTTCTCAAAACCCAACCACATTCCTGCAGCATCTCACAAAATCTCCACCAATATCCAAAAAATTCAAGAAAATTCCCTCCAAATTCTTCAAGTCTCCTCCAAATCCCACAAAATTCAAGACAAATCCTCAAAATCCCACAAAAATCCCACCAAATTCCAGAACCATCTCACAAAATCTCAACAAATTTCCACTAAATTCAAGAAAACTCTCACAAAGTTCTTGAAAGCCCCTCAAAATTCCAGAAAAATGCCACAAACTTCCCTACATCTTCTCAAAACCCAACCACATTCCTGCAACATCCCACAAAATCTCCAACAATTTCCACAAAATTCAAGAAAAATCCCGCAAAATTCTTCAAGTCTCGTACAAATCCCAGAAAAATCCCACAAAATTCCAGAAACATCCCACCAAATCACCTCAATATCACCAAACATTCTGGAAAAGCCTCACAAAATTGCAGAAAAATGCCACAAAATTCCATAAATCTTCTCAAAACCCTACCCAATTCCTGCAACATCCCACAAAATCTCCAACAATTTCCACAAAATTCAAGAAAAATCCCTCAAAATTCACTGAATTTCCTCAATATCCCACCAAATTCCAGAACCATCTCACAAAATCTCAACAAATTTCCACAAAATCTAAGAAAATTCCCTCCAAATTCTTCAAGTCTCCTCCAAATCCCACAAAATTCAAGACAGATCCTCAAAATTCCACAAAAATCCCACAAAATTCCTTCCATCTTCTCAGAACCCAAACAAACTCCTGCAACATCTCACAAAATCTCCACCAATTTCCAAACAATTCTAGAAAAATCCCGCAAAATTCTTCAAGTCTCCTCCAAATACCACAAACATCCTACAAACATCTCACAAACATCCCACAAACATCCCATTAAATTCCATAGAAATCCCACAAAATTCAAGAGAAATCCCACCAAATTCTGTACAAGCCCCACACAATTCCCTAAATCTTCTCAGAACCCAACCACATTCCTGCAACATCCCACAAAATCTCCAACAATTTCCACAAAATTCAAGAAAATTCCCTCCAAATTCACTGAATTTCCTCAATATCCCACCAAACTCCAGAACCATCTCACAAAATCTCAACAAATTTCCAAAAAATTCAAAAAAACTCTCACAAAGTTCTTGAAAGCCCCTCAAAATTCCAGAAAAATGCCACAAAATTCCCTACATCTTCTCAAAACATTACAAAATTCTACAGACATCTCACAAAATCTCCACACATTTCCACAAAATCTAAGAAAATTCCCGCAAAATTCTTCAAGTCTCCTCCAAATCCCACAAAATTCAAGAGAAATCCTCAAAATTCCACAAAAATCCAACAAAATTCCCTACATCTTCTCAAAATCCAAACAAATTCCTGAAACATCTCACAAAATCTCCACCAATTTCCACAACATTTAGGAAAAATCCCTCCAACTTCTTCAAGTCTCCTCCAAATCCCACAAAATTCAAGAGAATTCCTCAAAATTCCACAAAAATCCCACCAAATTCCTGCAACATCTCACAAAATCTCCGGAAATTTCCACAAAATTCAAGAAGACTCTCACAAAATACTTGAAAGCTGCTGAAAATTCCACGAATATCCCACAAAAATCCCTAAATCTTCTCAAAACCCAACCACATTCCTGCAGCATCTCACAAAATCTCCACCAATATCCAAAAAATTCAAGAAAATTCCCTCCAAATTCTTCAAGTCTCCTCCAAATCCCACAAAATTCAAGACAAATCCTCAAAATCCCACAAAAATCCCACCAAATTCCAGAACCATCTCACAAAATCTCAACAAATTTCCACTAAATTCAAGAAAACTCTCACAAAGTTCTTGAAAGCCCCTCAAAATTCCAGAAAAATGCCACAAACTTCCCTACATCTTCTCAAAACCCAACCACATTCCTGCAACATCCCACAAAATCTCCAACAATTTCCACAAAATTCAAGAAAAATCCCGCAAAATTCTTCAAGTCTCCTACAAATCCCAGAAAAATCCCACAAAATTCCAGAAACATCCCACCAAATCACCTCAATATCACCAAAAATTCTGGAAAAGCCTCACAAAATTGCAGAAAAATGCCACAAAATTCCCTAAACCTTCTCAAAACCCTACCCAATTCCTGCAACATCCCACAAAATCTCCAACAATTTCCACAAAATTCAAGAAAAATCCCTCAAAATTCACTGAATTTCCTCAATATCCCACCAAATTCCAGAACCATCTCACAAAATCTCAACAAATTTCCACAAAATCTAAGAAAATTCCCGCAAAATTCTTCAAGTCTCCTCCAAATCTTACAAAATTCAAGAGAAATCCTCAAAATTCCAGAAAAATGCCACAAACTTCCCTACATCTTCTCAAAATCCAAACAAATTCCTGAAACATCTCACAAAATCTCCACCAATTTCCACAACATTTAGGAAAAATCCCTCCAACTTCTTCAAGTCTCCTCCAAATCCCACAAAATTCAAGAGAATTCCTCAAAATTCCACAAAAATCCCACCAAATTCCAGAACCATCTCACAAAATCTCCGGAAATTTCCACAAAATTCAAGAAGACTCTCACAAAATACTTGAAAGCTGCTGAAAATTCCACGAATATCCCACAAAAATCCCTAAATCTTCTCAAAACCCAACCACATTCCTGCAGCATCTCACAAAATCTCCACCAATATCCAAAAAATTCAAGAAAATTCCCTCCAAATTCTTCAAGTCTCCTCCAAATCCCACAAAATTCAAGACAAATCCTCAAAATCCCACAAAAATCCCACCAAATTCCAGAACCATCTCACAAAATCTCAACAAATTTCCACTAAATTCAAGAAAACTCTCACAAAGTTCTTGAAAGCCCCTCAAAATTCCAGAAAAATGCCACAAAATTCCCTAAACCTTCTCAAAACCCTACCCAATTCCTGCAACATCCCACAAAATCTCCAACAATTTCCACAAAATTCAAGAAAAATCCCTCAAAATTCACTGAATTTCCTCAATATCCCACCAAGTTCCAGAACCATCTCACAAAATCTCAACAAATTTCCACTAAATCTAAGAAAATTCCCGCAAAATTCTTCAAGTCTCCTCCAAATCCCACAAAATTCAAGACAGATCCTCAAAATTCCACAAAAATCCCACAAAATTCCTTCCATCTTCTCAGAACCCAAACAAACTCCTGCAACATCTCACAAAATCTCCACCAATTTCCAAACAATTCAAGAAAAATCCCGCAAAATTCTTCAAGTCTCCTCCAAATACCACAAACATCCTACAAACATCTCACAAACATCCCACAAACATCCCATTAAATTCAATAGAAATCCCACAAAATTCAAGAGAAATCCCACCAAATTCTGTACAAGCCCCACACAATTCCCTAAATCTTCTCAGAACCCAACCACATTCCTGCAACATCCCACAAAATCTCCAACAATTTCCACAAAATTCAAGAAAATTCCCTCCAAATTCACTGAATTTCCTCAATATCCCACCAAACTCCAGAACCATCTCACAAAATCTCAACAAATTTCCAAAAAATTCAAAAAAACTCTCACAAAGTTCTTGAAAGCCCCTCAAAATTCCAGAAAAATGCCACAAAATTCCCTACATCTTCTCAAAACATTACAAAATTCTACAGACATCTCACAAAATCTCCACACATTTCCACAAAATCTAAGAAAATTCCCGCAAAATTCTTCAAGTCTCCTCCAAATCCCACAAAATTCAAGAGAAATCCTCAAAATTCCACAAAAATCCAACAAAATTCCCTACATCTTCTCAAAATCCAAACAAATTCCTGAAACATCTCACAAAATCTCCACCAATTTCCACAACATTTAGGAAAAATCCCTCCAACTTCTTCAAGTCTCCTCCAAATCCCACAAAATTCAAGAGAATTCCTCAAAATTCCACAAAAATCCCACCAAATTCCTGCAACATCTCACAAAATCTCCGGAAATTTCCACAAAATTCAAGAAGACTCTCACAAAATACTTGAAAGCTGCTGAAAATTCCACGAATATCCCACAAAAATCCCTAAATCTTCTCAAAACCCAACCACATTCCTGCAGCATCTCACAAAATCTCCACCAATATCCAAAAAATTCAAGAAAATTCCCTCCAAATTCTTCAAGTCTCCTCCAAATCCCACAAAATTCAAGACAAATCCTCAAAATCCCACAAAAATCCCACCAAATTCCAGAACCATCTCACAAAATCTCAACAAATTTCCACTAAATTCAAGAAAACTCTCACAAAGTTCTTGAAAGCCCCTCAAAATTCCAGAAAAATGCCACAAACTTCCCTACATCTTCTCAAAACCCAAACAAACTCCTGCAACATCTCACAAAATCTCCACCAATTTCCAAACAATTCAAGAAAAATCCCGCAAAATTCTTCAAGTCTCGTACAAATCCCAGAAAAATCCCACAAAATTCCAGAAACATCCCACCAAATCACCTCAATATCACCAAATATTCTGGAAAAGCCTCACAAAATTGCAGAAAAATGCCACAAAATTCCCTAAACCTTCTCAAAACCCTACCCAATTCCTGCAACATCCCACAAAATCTCCAACAATTTCCACAAAATTCAAGAAAAATCCCTCAAAATTCACTGAATTTCCTCAATATCCCACCAAATTCCAGAACCATCTCACAAAATCTCAACAAATTTCCACTAAATCTAAGAAAATTCCCGCAAAATTCTTCAAGCCTCCTCCAAATCTTACAAAATTCAAGAGAAATCCTCAAAATTCCACAAAAATCCAACAAAATTCCCTACATCTTCTCAAAATCCAAACAAATTCCTGAAACATCTCACAAAATCTCCACCAATTTCCACAACATTTAGGAAAAATCCCTCCAACTTCTTCAAGTCTCCTCCAAATCCCACAAAATTCAAGAGAATTCCTCAAAATTCCACAAAAATCCCACCAAATTCCAGAACCATCTCACAAAATCTCCGGAAATTTCCACAAAATTCAAGAAGACTCTCACAAAATACTTGAAAGCTGCTGAAAATTCCACGAATATCCCACAAAAATCCCTAAATCTTCTCAAAACCCAACCACATTCCTGCAGCATCTCACAAAATCTCCACCAATATCCAAAAAATTCAAGAAAATTCCCTCCAAATTCTTCAAGTCTCCTCCAAATCCCACAAAATTCAAGACAAATCCTCAAAATCCCACAAAAATCCCACCAAATTCCAGAACCATCTCACAAAATCTCAACAAATTTCCACTAAATTCAAGAAAACTCTCACAAAGTTCCTGAAAGCCCCTCAAAATTCCAGAAAAATGCCACAAACTTCCCTACATCTTCTCAAAACCCAAACAAACTCCTGCAACATCTCACAAAATCTCCACCAATTTCCAAACAATTCAAGAAAAATCCCGCAAAATTCTTCAAGTCTCGTACAAATCCCAGAAAAATCCCACAAAATTCCAGAAACATCCCACCAAATCACCTCAATATCACCAAACATTCTGGAAAAGCCTCACAAAATTGCAGAAAAATGCCACAAAATTCCCTAAACCTTCTCAAAACCCTACCCAATTCCTGCAACATCCCACAAAATCTCCAACAATTTCCACAAAATTCAAGAAAAATCCCTCAAAATTCACTGAATTTCCTCAATATCCCACCAAATTCCAGAACCATCTCACAAAATCTCAACAAATTTCCACAAAATCTAAGAAAATTCCCGCAAAATTCTTCAAGTCTCCTCCAAATCCCACAAAATTCAAGAGAAATCCTCAAAATTCCACAAAAATCCCACAAAATTCCTTCCATCTTCTCAGAACCCAAACAAATTCCTGCAACATCTCACAAAATCTCCACCAATTTCCAAACATTTCAAGAAAAATCCCGCAAAATTCTTCAAGTCTCCTCCAAATACCACAAACATCCTACAAACATCTCACAAACATCCCACAAACATCCCATAAAATTCCATAGAAATCCCACAAAATTCAAGAGAAATCCCACCAAATTCTGTACAAGCCCCACACAATTCCCTAAATCTTCTCAGAACCCAACCACATTCCTGCAACATACCACAAAATCTCCAACAATTTCCTCAAAATTCAAGAAAAATCCCTCCAAATTCACTGAATTTCCTCAATATCCCACCAAACTCCAGAACCATCTCACAAAATCTCAACAAATTTCCAAAAAATTCAAAAAAACTCTCACAAAGTTCTTGAAAGCCCCTCAAAATTCCAGAAAAATGCCGCAATATTCCCTACATCTTCTCAAAACATTACAAAATTCTACAGACATCTCACAAAATCTCCACACATTTCCACAAAATCTAAGAAAATTCCCGCAAAATTCTTCAAGTCTCCTCCAAATCCCACAAAATTCAAGAGAAATCCTCAAAATTCCACAAAAATCCAACAAAATTCCCTACATCTTCTCAAAATCCAAACAAATTCCTGCAACATCTCACAAAATCTCCACCAATTTCCACAACATTTAGGAAAAATCCCTCCAACTTCTTCAAGTCTCCTCCAAATCCCACAAAATTCAAGAGAATTCCTCAAAATTCCACAAAAATCCCACAAAATTCCTGCAACATCTCACAAAATCTCCGGAAATTTCCACAAAATTCAAGAAGACTCTCAAAAAATACTTGAAAGCTGCTGAAAATTCCACGAATATCCCACAAAAATCCCTAAATCTTCTCAAAACCCAACCACATTCCTGCAGCATCTCACAAAATCTCCACCAATATCCAAAAAATTCAAGAAAATTCCCTCCAAATTCTTCAAGTCTCCTCCAAATCCCACAAAATTCAAGACAAATCCTCAAAATCCCACAAAAATCCCACCAAATTCCAGAACCATCTCACAAAATCTCAACAAATTTCCACTAAATTCAAGAAAACTCTCACAAAGTTCTTGAAAGCCCCTCAAAATTCCAGAAAAATGCCACAAAATTCCCTACATCTTCTCAAAACCCAAACAAACTCCTGCAACATCTCACAAAATCTCCACCAATTTCCAAACAATTCAAGAAAAATCCCGCAAAATTCTTCAAGTCTCGTACAAATCCCAGAAAAATCCCACAAAATTCCAGAAACATCCCACCAAATCACCTCAATATCACCAAACATTCTGGAAAAGCCTCACAAAATTGCAGAAAAATGCCACAAAATTCCCTAAACCTTCTCAAAACCCTACCCAATTCCTGCAACATCCCACAAAATCTCCAACAATTTCCACAAAATTCAAGAAAAATCCCTCAAAATTCACTGAATTTCCTCAATATCCCACCAAATTCCAGAACCATCTCACAAAATCTCAACAAATTTCCACAAAATCTAAGAAAATTCCCGCAAAATTCTTCAAGTCTCCTCCAAATCCCACAAAATTCAAGAGAAATCCTCAAAATTCCACAAAAATCCCACAAAATTCCTTCCATCTTCTCAGAACCCAAACAAACTCCTGCAACATCTCACAAAATCTCCACCAATTTCCAAACAATTCAAGAAAAATCCCGCAAAATTCTTCAAGTCTCCTCCAAATACCACAAACATCCTACAAACATCTCACAAACATCCCACAAACATCCCATAAAATTCAATAGAAATCCCACAAAATTCAAGAGAAATCCCACCAAATTCTGTACAAGCCCCACACAATTCCCTAAATCTTCTCAGAACCCAACCACATTCCTGCAACATCCCACAAAATCTCCAACAATTTCCACAAAATTCAAGAAAATTCCCTCCAAATTCACTGAATTTCCTCAATATCCCACCAAACTCCAGAACCATCTCACAAAATCTCAACAAATTTCCACTAAATTCAAGAAAACTCTCACAAAGTTCTTGAAAGCCCCTCAAAATTCCAGAAAAATGCCACAAAATTCCCTACATCTTCTCAAAACATTACAAAATTCTACAGACATCTCACAAAATCTCCACACATTTCCACAAAATCTAAGAAAATTCCCGCAAAATTCTTCAAGTCTCCTCCAAATCCCACAAAATTCAAGACAAATCCTCAAAATTCCACAAAAATCCAACAAAATTCCCTACATCTTCTCAAAATCCAAACAAATTCCTGCAACATCTCACAAAATCTCCACCAATTTCCACAACATTTAGGAAAAATCCCTCCAACTTCTTCAAGTCTCCTCCAAATCCCACAAAATTCAAGAGAATTCCTCAAAATTCCACAAAAATCCCACCAAATTCCAGAACCATCTCACAAAATCTCCGGAAATTTCCACAAAATTCAAGAAGACTCTCACAAAATACTTGAAAGCTGCTGAAAATTCCACGAATATCCCACAAAAATCCCTAAATCTTCTCAAAACCCAACCACATTCCTGCAGCATCTCACAAAATCTCCACCAATATCCAAAAAATTCAAGAAAATTCCCTCCAAATTCTTCAAGTCTCCTCCAAATCCCACAAAATTCAAGACAAATCCTCAAAATCCCACAAAAATCCCACCAAATTCCAGAACCATCTCACAAAATCTCAACAAATTTCCACTAAATTCAAGAAAACTCTCACAAAGTTCTTGAAAGCCCCTCAAAATTCCAGAAAAATGCCACAAACTTCCCTACATCTTCTCAAAACTCTACCAAGTTCCAGAAAAATCCCACCAAATCTCCACAAATTCCCACAAAATACATGAAAAATCCCTCAAGATCCCTAAATCGCCTCAATATCCCACAAAATTCCACAAACATCCCACAAAACCTCCACAAGTTTCCACAGAATCTAAGAAAAATTCCTCAAAATTCTTCAAGTCTCCTCAAAACCACACAAAGTCCTTCAAAGAGGCCCACCAAATTCCAAAAAAATCTTACAGAATTCCCTAAATCTTCTCAAAACTACCAAATTCCAGAAAAATCTCACCAAATCTCCACAAATTCCCACAGACTACCTGAAAAATCCCTGATAATTCGTCAGTTCTCTACAGAATCTCACCAAATTCCAGAAGAGACCCTCAAAGTTCCACAAACATCCCACAAAATCTCCCCAGTATCCAACAAAATTCCAGGAAAAATCCCACAAAATTCCCTAAATCTTCTCAAAACATGACAAAATTCTAGAAAAATATCCCACCGAATCTCCACAAATTCCCACAGAATACATGAAAAATCCCTGATAATTCGTCAGTTCTCTACAGAATCTCACCAAATTCCAGAAAAGTCCCTCAAAGTTCCACAAACATTCCACAAAATCTCCCCAGTATCCAATAAAATTCCAGAAAAAATCCCACAAAATTCCCTAAATCTTCCCAAAACATGACCAAATTCTAGAAAAATATCCCACCAAATCTCCACAAAATCCCACTAAATACATGAAAAATCCCTCAAGATCCCTAAATCGCCTCAATATCCCACAAAATCCCACAAAAATCACACAAAACCTCCACAAGTTTCCACAAAATCTAAGAAAAATCCCTGAAAATTCTTCAAGTCTCCTCAAAACCACAAAAAGTCCTTCAAAAAGGCCTACCAAATTCCAGAAATATCTTGCAGAATTCCCTAAATCTTCTCAAAACTCTACCAAATTCCAGAAAAATCCCACCAAATCTCCACAAATTCCCACAGAATACATGAAAAATCCCTGATAATTCTTCAGTTCTCTACAGAATCTCACCAAATTCCAGAAAAGTCCCTCAAAGTTCCACAAATATTCCACAAAATCTCCCCAGTATCCAACAAAATTCCTGGAAAAATCACACAAAATTCCCTAAATCTTCTCAAAATACGGCTAAAATCCACAAAAATCCCACCGAATCTCCACAAATTCCCACAGAATACATGAAAAATCCCTCAAGATCCCTAAATCGCCTCAATATCCCACAAAATCACACAAAAATCCCACCAAGCCTCCACAAGTTTCCACAAAATCTAAGAAAAATTCCTCAAAATTCTTCAAGTCTCCTCAAAACCACAAAACGTCCTTCAAAAAGGCCTACCAAATTCCAGAAATATCTTGCAGAATTCCCTAAATCTTCTCAAAACTCTACCAAATTCCAGAAAAATCCCACCAAATCTCCACAAATTCCCACAGAATACATGAAAAATCCCTGATAATTCGTCAGTTCTCTACAGAATCTCACCAAATTCCAGAAAAGTCCCTCAAAGTTCCACAAACATTCCACAAAATCTCCCCAGTATCCAATAAAATTCCAGAAAAAATCCCACAAAATTCCCTAAATCTTCCCAAAACATGACCAAATTCTAGAAAAATATCCCACCAAATCTCCACAAAATCCCACTAAATACATGAAAAATCCCTCAAGATCCCTAAATCGCCTCAATATCCCACAAAATCCCACAAAAATCACACAAAACCTCCACAAGTTTTCACAAAATATAAAAACAAATCCTTAAAATTTTTCAAGTCTCCTCAAAACCACACAAAGTCCTTGAAAAGGCCCACCAAATTCCCACAAAATCCCACAGAATCTCCAACAATTCCCACAAAATCTAAAACAAATTCCTCAAAATTCTTCAAGTCTCCTCAGAATCCCACACAATTCCAGAAAAAACCCACAAAATTCCAGAGAAGTCCCACAAAACTCCCTAAATCATTTCAAAACCCTACCAATTCACAGGAATGTCCCACAAAATCTCCACCAATTCCCAGAACATCCCACAAAAATCTCACAAAAATCCCTAAATCTTCTGAAAACTCGACCAAATTCCAGAAACGCCCCATAAAATCAGCACAGTTTCCCACAAAATTCAAGAAAAAACACCACAAAATTCCCTAAATCTTTTCAAAATACCACAAAATTCTTGAAAAGGCCCACCAAATTCCAGAAACATCCCACAAAATGTCCTCAATACCCAACAAAATCCCAGAAAAATCACACAAAATTCCCTAAATCTTCTCAAAACACGGCCAAAATCCACAAAAATCCCACCAAATCTCCACAAATTCCCACAGGATACATGAAAAATCCCTGATAATTCGTCAGTTCTCTACAGAATCTCACCAAATTCCAGAAAAGTCCCTCAAAGTTCCACAAGCATCCCACAAAATCTCCCCAGTATCCAACAAAATTCCAGGAAAAATCCCACAAAATTCCCTAAATCTTCCCAAAACACGACCAAATTCTAGAAAAATATCCCAACAAATCTCCACAAATTCCCACAAAATACATGAAAAATCCCTCAAGATCCCTAAATCGCCTCAATATCCCACAAAATCCCACAAAAATCACACAAAACCTCCACAAGTTTCCACAAAATCTAAGAAAAATCCCTGAAAATTCTTCAAGTCTCCTCAAAACCACACAAAGTCCTTGAAAAGGCCCACCAAATTCCAGAAAAATCTTACAAAATTCCCTAAATCTTCTCAAAACTCTACCAAATTCCAGAAAAATCCCACCAAATCTCCACAAATTCCCACAGGATACATGAAAAATCCCTGATAATTCTTCAGTTCTCTATAGAATCTCACCAAATTCCAGAAGAGTCCCTCAAAGTTCCACAAACATTCCACAAAATCTCCCCAGTATCCAATAAAATTCCAGGAAAAATCCCACAAAATTCCCTAAATCTTCCCAAAACACGACCAAATTCTAGAAAAATATCCCACCAAATCTCCACAAATTCCCACAAAATACAT
The DNA here is from genome assembly GCF_971803275.1 of Cyanistes caeruleus. Taxonomy (NCBI): domain Eukaryota; kingdom Metazoa; phylum Chordata; class Aves; order Passeriformes; family Paridae; genus Cyanistes; species Cyanistes caeruleus. The sequence continues at coordinate 2,468,743 of NW_028255885.1, forward strand.
GTAAATTCCCTCAAGATGCCTAAATCGCCTCAATATCCCACAAAATTCCACAAAAATCCCACAAAACCTCCACAAGTTTCCACAGAATCTAAGAAAAATTCCTCAAAATTCTTCAAGTCTCCTCAAAACCACAAAAAGTCCTTCAAAAAGGCCTACCAAATTCCAGAAATATCTTGCAGAATTCCCTAAATCTTCTCAAAACTCTACCAAGTTCCAGAAAAATCCCACCAAATCTCCACAAATTCCCACAAAATACATGAAAAATCCCTCAAGATCCCTAAATCGCCTCAATATCCCACAAAATTCCACAAACATCCCACAAAACCTCCACAAGTTTCCACAGAATCTAAGAAAAATTCCTCAAAATTCTTCAAGTCTCCTCAAAACCACACAAAGTCCTTCAAAGAGGCCCACCAAATTCCAAAAAAATCTTACAGAATTCCCTAAATCTTCTCAAAACTCTACCAAATTCCAGAAAAATCTCACCAAATCTCCACAAATTCCCACAGACTACCTGAAAAATCCCTGATAATTCGTCAGTTCTCTACAGAATCTCACCAAATTCCAGAAGAGACCCTCAAAGTTCCACAAACATCCCACAAAATCTCCCCAGTATCCAACAAAATTCCAGGAAAAATCCCACAAAATTCCCTAAATCTTCTCAAAACATGACAAAATTCTAGAAAAATATCCCACCGAATCTCCACAAATTCCCACAGAATACATGAAAAATCCCTGATAATTCGTCAGTTCTCTACAGAATCTCACCAAATTCCAGAAAAGTCCCTCAAAGTTCCACAAACATCCCACAAAATCTCCCCAGTATCCAACAAAATTCCAGGAAAAATCCCACAAAATTCCCTAAATCTTCCCAAAACACGACCAAATTCCAGAAAAATATCCCAACAAATCTCCACAAATTCCCACAAAATACATGAAAAATCCCTCAAGATCCCTAAATCGCCTCAATATCCCACAAAATCCCACAAAAATCACACAAAACCTCCACAAGTTTCCACAAAATCTAAGAAAAATCCCTGAAAATTCTTCAAGTCTCCTCAAAACCACAAAAAGTCCTTCAAAAAGGCCTACCAAATTCCAGAAATATCTTGCAGAATTCCCTAAATCTTCTCAAAACTCTACCAAATTCCAGAAAAATCCCACCAAATCTCCACAAATTCCCACAGAATACATGAAAAATCCCTGATAATTCTTCAGTTCTCTACAGAATCTCACCAAATTCCAGAAAAGTCCCTCAAAGTTCCACAAATATTCCACAAAATCTCCCCAGTATCCAACAAAATTCCTGGAAAAATCACACAAAATTCCCTAAATCTTCTCAAAATACGGCTAAAATCCACAAAAATCCCACCGAATCTCCACAAATTCCCACAGAATACATGAAAAATCCCTCAAGATCCCTAAATCGCCTCAATATCCCACAAAATCACACAAAAATCCCACCAAGCCTCCACAAGTTTCCACAAAATCTAAGAAAAATTCCTCAAAATTCTTCAAGTCTCCTCAAAACCACAAAACGTCCTTCAAAAAGGCCCACCAAATTCCAGAAATATCTTGCAGAATTCCCTAAATCTTCTCAAAACTCTACCAAATTCCAGAAAAATCCCACCAAATCTCCACAAATTCCCACAGAATACATGAAAAATCCCTGATAATTCGTCAGTTCTCTACAGAATCTCACCAAATTCCAGAAAAGTCCCTCAAAGTTCCACAAACATTCCACAAAATCTCCCCAGTATCCAATAAAATTCCAGAAAAAATCCCACAAAATTCCCTAAATCTTCCCAAAACATGACCAAATTCTAGAAAAATATCCCACCAAATCTCCACAAAATCCCACTAAATACATGAAAAATCCCTCAAGATCCCTAAATCGCCTCAATATCCCACAAAATCCCACAAAAATCACACAAAACCTCCACAAGTTTTCACAAAATATAAAAACAAATCCTTAAAATTCTTCAAGTCTCCTCAAAACCACACAAAGTCCTTGAAAAGGCCCACCAAATTCCAGTAAAATCCCACAGAATCTCCAACAATTCCCACAAAATCTAAAACAAATTCCTCAAAATTCTTCAAGTCTCCTCAGAATCCCACACAATTCCAGAAAAAACCCACAAAATTCCAGAGAAGTCCCACAAAACTCCCTAAATCATTTCAAAACCCTACCAATTCACAGGAATGTCCCACAAAATCTCCACCAATTCCCAGAACATCCCACAAAAATCTCACAAAAATCCCTAAATCTTCTGAAAACTCGACCAAATTCCAGAAACGCCCCATAAAATCAGCACAGTTTCCCACAAAATTCAAGAAAAAACACCACAAAATTCCCTAAATCTTTTCAAAATACCACAAAATTCTTGAAAAGCCCCACCAAATTCCAGAAACATCCCACAAAATGTCCTCAATACCCAACAAAATCCCAGAAAAATCACACAAAATTCCCTAAATCTTCTCAAAACACGGCCAAAATCCACAAAAATCCCACCAAATCTCCACAAATTCCCACAGAATACATGAAAAATCCCTGATAATTCGTCAGTTCTCTACAGAATCTCACCAAATTCCAGAAAAGTCCCTCAAAGTTCCACAAGCATCCCACAAAATCTCCCCAGTATCCAACAAAATTCCAGGAAAAATCCCACAAAATTCCCTAAATCTTCCCAAAACACGACCAAATTCTAGAAAAATATCCCAACAAATCTCCACAAATTCCCACAAAATACATGAAAAATCCCTCAAGATCCCTAAATCGCCTCAATATCCCACAAAATCCCACAAAAATCACACAAAACCTCCACAAGTTTCCACAAAATCTAAGAAAAATCCCTGAAAATTCTTCAAGTCTCCTCAAAACCACAAAAAGTCCTTCAAAAAGGCCTACCAAATTCCAGAAATATCTTGCAGAATTCCCTAAATCTTCTCAAAACTCTACCAAATTCCAGAAAAATCCCACCAAATCTCCACAAATTCCCACAGAATACATGAAAAATCCCTGATAATTCTTCAGTTCTCTACAGAATCTCACCAAATTCCAGAAAAGTCCCTCAAAGTTCCACAAATATTCCACAAAATCTCCCCAGTATCCAACAAAATTCCTGGAAAAATCACACAAAATTCCCTAAATCTTCTCAAAATACGGCTAAAATCCACAAAAATCCCACCGAATCTCCACAAATTCCCACAGAATACATGAAAAATCCCTCAAGATCCCTAAATCGCCTCAATATCCCACAAAATCACACAAAAATCCCACCAAGCCTCCACAAGTTTCCACAAAATCTAAGAAAAATTCCTCAAAATTCTTCAAGTCTCCTCAAAACCACAAAACGTCCTTCAAAAAGGCCTACCAAATTCCAGAAATATCTTGCAGAATTCCCTAAATCTTCTCAAAACTCTACCAAATTCCAGAAAAATCCCACCAAATCTCCACAAATTCCCACAGAATACATGAAAAATCCCTGATAATTCGTCAGTTCTCTACAGAATCTCACCAAATTCCAGAAAAGTCCCTCAAAGTTCCACAAACATTCCACAAAATCTCCCCAGTATCCAATAAAATTCCAGAAAAAATCCCACAAAATTCCCTAAATCTTCCCAAAACATGACCAAATTCTAGAAAAATATCCCACCAAATCTCCACAAAATCCCACTAAATACATGAAAAATCCCTCAAGATCCCTAAATCGCCTCAATATCCCACAAAATCCCACAAAAATCACACAAAACCTCCACAAGTTTTCACAAAATATAAAAACAAATCCTTAAAATTTTTCAAGTCTCCTCAAAACCACACAAAGTCCTTGAAAAGGCCCACCAAATTCCAGTAAAATCCCACAGAATCTCCAACAATTTTCACAAAATCTAAAACAAATTCCTCAAAATTCTTCAAGTCTCCTCAGAATCCCACACAATTCCAGAAAAAACCCACAAAATTCCAGAGAAGTCCCACAAAACTCCCTAAATCATTTCAAAACCCTACCAATTCACAGGAATGTCCCACAAAATCTCCACCAATTCCCAGAACATCCCACAAAAATCTCACAAAAATCCCTAAATCTTCTGAAAACTCGACCAAATTCCAGAAACGCCCCATAAAATCAGCACAGTTTCCCACAAAATTCAAGAAAAAACACCACAAAATTCCCTAAATCTTTTCAAAATACCACAAAATTCTTGAAAAGGCCCACCAAATTCCAGAAACATCCCACAAAATGTCCTCAATACCCAACAAAATCCCAGAAAAATCACACAAAATTCCCTAAATCTTCTCAAAACACGGCCAAAATCCACAAAAATCCCACCAAATCTCCACAAATTCCCACAGGATACATGAAAAATCCCTGATAATTCTTCAGTTCTCTACAGAATCTCACCAAATTCCAGAAAAGTCCCTCAAAGTTCCACAAATATTCCACAAAATCTCCCCAGTATCCAACAAAATTCCAGGAAAAATCCCACAAAATTCCCTAAATCTTCCCAAAACACGACCAAATTCTAGAAAAATATCCCAACAAATCTCCACAAATTCCCACAAAATACATGAAAAATCCCTCAAGATCCCTAAATCGCCTCAATATCCCACAAAATCCCACAAAAATCCCAAAAACTTACACAAGTTTCCACAGAATCTAAGAAAAATCCCTGAAAATTCTTCAAGTCTCCTCAAAACCACACAAAGTCCTTGAAAAGGCCCACCAAATTCCAGAAAAATCTTACAAAATTCCCTAAATCTTCTCAAAACTCTACCAAATTCCAGAAAAATCCCACCAAATCTCCACAAATTCCCACAGGATACATGAAAAATCCCTGATAATTCTTCAGTTCTCTATAGAATCTCACCAAATTCCAGAAGAGTCCCTCAAAGTTCCACAAACATTCCACAAAATCTCCCCAGTATCCAATAAAATTCCAGGAAAAATCCCACAAAATTCCCTAAATCTTCCCAAAACACGACCAAATTCTAGAAAAATATCCCACCAAATCTCCACAAATTCCCACAAAATACATGTAAATTCCCTCAAGATGCCTAAATCGCCTCAATATCCCACAAAATTCCACAAAAATCCCACAAAACCTCCACAAGTTTCCACAGAATCTAAGAAAAATTCCTCAAAATTCTTCAAGTCTCCTCAAAACCACAAAAAGTCCTTCAAAAAGGCCTACCAAATTCCAGAAATATCTTGCAGAATTCCCTAAATCTTCTCAAAACTCTACCAAGTTCCAGAAAAATCCCACCAAATCTCCACAAATTCCCACAAAATACATGAAAAATCCCTCAAGATCCCTAAATCGCCTCAATATCCCACAAAATTCCACAAACATCCCACAAAACCTCCACAAGTTTCCACAGAATCTAAGAAAAATTCCTCAAAATTCTTCAAGTCTCCTCAAAACCACACAAAGTCCTTCAAAGAGGCCCACCAAATTCCAAAAAAATCTTACAGAATTCCCTAAATCTTCTCAAAACTCTACCAAATTCCAGAAAAATCTCACCAAATCTCCACAAATTCCCACAGACTACCTGAAAAATCCCTGATAATTCGTCAGTTCTCTACAGAATCTCACCAAATTCCAGAAGAGACCCTCAAAGTTCCACAAACATCCCACAAAATCTCCCCAGTATCCAACAAAATTCCAGGAAAAATCCCACAAAATTCCCTAAATCTTCTCAAAACATGACAAAATTCTAGAAAAATATCCCACCGAATCTCCACAAATTCCCACAGACTACCTGAAAAATCCCTGATAATTCGTCAGTTCTCTACAGAATCTCACCAAATTCCAGAAAAGTCCCTCAAAGTTCCACAAACATCCCACAAAATCTCCCCAGTATCCAACAAAATTCCAGGAAAAATCCCACAAAATTCCCTAAATCTTCCCAAAACACGACCAAATTCTAGAAAAATATCCCAACAAATCTCCACAAATTCCCACAAAATACATGAAAAATCCCTCAAGATCCCTAAATCGCCTCAATATCCCACAAAATCCCACAAAAATCACACAAAACCTCCACAAGTTTCCACAAAATCTAAGAAAAATCCCTGAAAATTCTTCAAGTCTCCTCAAAACCACAAAAAGTCCTTCAAAAAGGCCTACCAAATTCCAGAAATATCTTGCAGAATTCCCTAAATCTTCTCAAAACTCTACCAAATTCCAGAAAAATCCCACCAAATCTCCACAAATTCCCACAGAATACATGAAAAATCCCTGATAATTCTTCAGTTCTCTACAGAATCTCACCAAATTCCAGAAAAGTCCCTCAAAGTTCCACAAATATTCCACAAAATCTCCCCAGTATCCAACAAAATTCCTGGAAAAATCACACAAAATTCCCTAAATCTTCTCAAAATACGGCTAAAATCCACAAAAATCCCACCGAATCTCCACAAATTCCCACAGAATACATGAAAAATCCCTCAAGATCCCTAAATCGCCTCAATATCCCACAAAATCACACAAAAATCCCACCAAGCCTCCACAAGTTTCCACAAAATCTAAGAAAAATTCCTCAAAATTCTTCAAGTCTCCTCAAAACCACAAAACGTCCTTCAAAAAGGCCTACCAAATTCCAGAAATATCTTGCAGAATTCCCTAAATCTTCTCAAAACTCTACCAAATTCCAGAAAAATCCCACCAAATCTCCACAAATTCCCACAGAATACATGAAAAATCCCTGATAATTCGTCAGTTCTCTACAGAATCTCACCAAATTCCAGAAAAGTCCCTCAAAGTTCCACAAACATTCCACAAAATCTCCCCAGTATCCAATAAAATTCCAGAAAAAATCCCACAAAATTCCCTAAATCTTCCCAAAACATGACCAAATTCTAGAAAAATATCCCACCAAATCTCCACAAAATCCCACTAAATACATGAAAAATCCCTCAAGATCCCTAAATCGCCTCAATATCCCACAAAATCCCACAAAAATCACACAAAACCTCCACAAGTTTTCACAAAATATAAAAACAAATCCTTAAAATTTTTCAAGTCTCCTCAAAACCACACAAAGTCCTTGAAAAGGCCCACCAAATTCCCACAAAATCCCACAGAATCTCCAACAATTCCCACAAAATCTAAAACAAATTCCTCAAAATTCTTCAAGTCTCCTCAGAATCCCACACAATTCCAGAAAAAACCCACAAAATTCCAGAGAAGTCCCACAAAACTCCCTAAATCATTTCAAAACCCTACCAATTCACAGGAATGTCCCACAAAATCTCCACCAATTCCCAGAACATCCCACAAAAATCTCACAAAAATCCCTAAATCTTCTGAAAACTCGACCAAATTCCAGAAACGCTCCATAAAATCAGCAGTTTCCCTCAAAATTCAAGAAAAAACACCACAAAATTCCCTAAATCTTTTCAAAATACCACAAAATTCTTGAAAAGCCCCACCAAATTCCAGAAACATCCCACAAAATGTCCTCAATACCCAACAAAATCCCAGAAAAATCACACAAAATTCCCTAAATCTTCTCAAAACACGGCCAAAATCCACAAAAATCCCACCAAATCTCCACAAATTCCCACAGAATACATGAAAAATCCCTGATAATTCGTCAGTTCTCTACAGAATCTCACCAAATTCCAGAAAAGTCCCTCAAAGTTCCACAAGCATCCCACAAAATCTCCCCAGTATCCAACAAAATTCCAGGAAAAATCCCACAAAATTCCATAAATCTTCTCAAAACATGACAAAATTCTAGAAAAATATCCCACCGAATCTCCACAAATTCCCACAAAATATATGAAAAATCCCTCAAGATCCCTAAATCGCCTCAATATCCCACAAAATTCCACAAAAATCCCACAAAACCTCCACAAGTTTCCACAGAATCTAAGAAAAATTCCTCAAAATTCTTCAAGTCTCCTCAAAACCACACAAAGTCCTTGAAAAGGCCCACCAAATTCCAGAAAAATCTTACAAAATTCCCTAAATCTTCTCAAAACTCTACCAAATTCCAGAAAAATCCCACCAAATCTCCACAAATTCCCACAGAATACATGAAAAATCCCTGATAATTCGTCAGTTCTCTACAGAATCTCACCAAATTCCAGAAAAGTCCCTCAAAGTTCCACAAATATTCCACAAAATCTCCCCAGTATCCAACAAAATTCCTGGAAAAATCACACAAAATTCCCTAAATCTTCTCAAAATACGGCTAAAATCCACAAAAATCCCACCGAATCTCCACAAATTCCCACAGAATACATGAAAAATCCCTCAAGATCCCTAAATCGCCTCAATATCCCACAAAATCACACAAAAATCCCACCAAGCCTCCACAAGTTTCCACAAAATCTAAGAAAAATTCCTCAAAATTCTTCAAGTCTCCTCAAAACCACAAAACGTCCTTCAAAAAGGCCTACCAAATTCCAGAAATATCTTGCAGAATTCCCTAAATCTTCTCAAAACTCTACCAAATTCCAGAAAAATCCCACCAAATCTCCACAAATTCCCACAGAATACATGAAAAATCCCTGATAATTCGTCAGTTCTCTACAGAATCTCACCAAATTCCAGAAAAGTCCCTCAAAGTTCCACAAACATTCCACAAAATCTCCCCAGTATCCAATAAAATTCCAGAAAAAATCCCACAAAATTCCCTAAATCTTCCCAAAACATGACCAAATTCTAGAAAAATATCCCACCAAATCTCCACAAAATCCCACTAAATACATGAAAAATCCCTCAAGATCCCTAAATCGCCTCAATATCCCACAAAATCCCACAAAAATCACACAAAACCTCCACAAGTTTCCACAAAATCTAAGAAAAATCCCTGAAAATTCTTCAAGTCTCCTCAAAACCACAAAAAGTCCTTCAAAAAGGCCTACCAAATTCCAGAAATATCTTGCAGAATTCCCTAAATCTTCTCAAAACTCTACCAAATTCCAGAAAAATCCCACCAAATCTCCACAAATTCCCACAGAATACATGAAAAATCCCTGATAATTCTTCAGTTCTCTACAGAATCTCACCAAATTCCAGAAAAGTCCCTCAAAGTTCCACAAATATTCCACAAAATCTCCCCAGTATCCAACAAAATTCCTGGAAAAATCACACAAAATTCCCTAAATCTTCTCAAAATACGGCTAAAATCCACAAAAATCCCACCGAATCTCCACAAATTCCCACAGAATACATGAAAAATCCCTCAAGATCCCTAAATCGCCTCAATATCCCACAAAATCACACAAAAATCCCACCAAGCCTCCACAAGTTTCCACAAAATCTAAGAAAAATTCCTCAAAATTCTTCAAGTCTCCTCAAAACCACAAAACGTCCTTCAAAAAGGCCTACCAAATTCCAGAAATATCTTGCAGAATTCCCTAAATCTTCTCAAAACTCTACCAAATTCCAGAAAAATCCCACCAAATCTCCACAAATTCCCACAGAATACATGAAAAATCCCTGATAATTCGTCAGTTCTCTACAGAATCTCACCAAATTCCAGAAAAGTCCCTCAAAGTTCCACAAACATTCCACAAAATCTCCCCAGTATCCAATAAAATTCCAGAAAAAATCCCACAAAATTCCCTAAATCTTCCCAAAACATGACCAAATTCTAGAAAAATATCCCACCAAATCTCCACAAAATCCCACTAAATACATGAAAAATCCCTCAAGATCCCTAAATCGCCTCAATATCCCACAAAATCCCACAAAAATCACACAAAACCTCCACAAGTTTTCACAAAATATAAAAACAAATCCTTAAAATTTTTCAAGTCTCCTCAAAACCACACAAAGTCCTTGAAAAGGCCCACCAAATTCCCACAAAATCCCACAGAATCTCCAACAATTCCCACAAAATCTAAAACAAATTCCTCAAAATTCTTCAAGTCTCCTCAGAATCCCACACAATTCCAGAAAAAACCCACAAAATTCCAGAGAAGTCCCACAAAACTCCCTAAATCATTTCAAAACCCTACCAATTCACAGGAATGTCCCACAAAATCTCCACCAATTCCCAGAACATCCCACAAAAATCTCACAAAAATCCCTAAATCTTCTGAAAACTCGACCAAATTCCAGAAACGCCCCATAAAATCAGCACAGTTTCCCACAAAATTCAAGAAAAAACACCACAAAATTCCCTAAATCTTTTCAAAATACCACAAAATTCTTGAAAAGGCCCACCAAATTCCAGAAACATCCCACAAAATGTCCTCAATACCCAACAAAATCCCAGAAAAATCACACAAAATTCCCTAAATCTTCTCAAAACACGGCCAAAATCCACAAAAATCCCACCAAATCTCCACAAATTCCCACAGGATACATGAAAAATCCCTGATAATTCGTCAGTTCTCTACAGAATCTCACCAAATTCCAGAAAAGTCCCTCAAAGTTCCACAAGCATCCCACAAAATCTCCCCAGTATCCAACAAAATTCCAGGAAAAATCCCACAAAATTCCCTAAATCTTCCCAAAACACGACCAAATTCTAGAAAAATATCCCAACAAATCTCCACAAATTCCCACAAAATACATGAAAAATCCCTCAAGATCCCTAAATCGCCTCAATATCCCACAAAATCCCACAAAAATCACACAAAACCTCCACAAGTTTCCACAAAATCTAAGAAAAATCCCTGAAAATTCTTCAAGTCTCCTCAAAACCACACAAAGTCCTTGAAAAGGCCCACCAAATTCCAGAAAAATCTTACAAAATTCCCTAAATCTTCTCAAAACTCTACCAAATTCCAGAAAAATCCCACCAAATCTCCACAAATTCCCACAGGATACATGAAAAATCCCTGATAATTCTTCAGTTCTCTATAGAATCTCACCAAATTCCAGAAGAGTCCCTCAAAGTTCCACAAACATTCCACAAAATCTCCCCAGTATCCAATAAAATTCCAGGAAAAATCCCACAAAATTCCCTAAATCTTCCCAAAACACGACCAAATTCTAGAAAAATATCCCACCAAATCTCCACAAATTCCCACAAAATACATGTAAATTCCCTCAAGATGCCTAAATCGCCTCAATATCCCACAAAATTCCACAAAAATCCCACAAAACCTCCACAAGTTTCCACAGAATCTAAGAAAAATTCCTCAAAATTCTTCAAGTCTCCTCAAAACCACAAAAAGTCCTTCAAAAAGGCCTACCAAATTCCAGAAATATCTTGCAGAATTCCCTAAATCTTCTCAAAACTCTACCAAGTTCCAGAAAAATCCCACCAAATCTCCACAAATTCCCACAAAATACATGAAAAATCCCTCAAGATCCCTAAATCGCCTCAATATCCCACAAAATTCCACAAACATCCCACAAAACCTCCACAAGTTTCCACAGAATCTAAGAAAAATTCCTCAAAATTCTTCAAGTCTCCTCAAAACCACACAAAGTCCTTCAAAGAGGCCCACCAAATTCCAAAAAAATCTTACAGAATTCCCTAAATCTTCTCAAAACTCTACCAAATTCCAGAAAAATCTCACCAAATCTCCACAAATTCCCACAGACTACCTGAAAAATCCCTGATAATTCGTCAGTTCTCTACAGAATCTCACCAAATTCCAGAAGAGACCCTCAAAGTTCCACAAACATCCCACAAAATCTCCCCAGTATCCAACAAAATTCCAGGAAAAATCCCACAAAATTCCCTAAATCTTCTCAAAACATGACAAAATTCTAGAAAAATATCCCACCGAATCTCCACAAATTCCCACAGAATACATGAAAAATCCCTGATAATTCGTCAGTTCTCTACAGAATCTCACCAAATTCCAGAAAAGTCCCTCAAAGTTCCACAAATATTCCACAAAATCTCCCCAGTATCCAACAAAATTCCTGGAAAAATCACACAAAATTCCCTAAATCTTCTCAAAATACGGCTAAAATCCACAAAAATCCCACCGAATCTCCACAAATTCCCACAGAATACATGAAAAATCCCTCAAGATCCCTAAATCGCCTCAATATCCCACAAAATCACACAAAAATCCCACCAAGCCTCCACAAGTTTCCACAAAATCTAAGAAAAATTCCTCAAAATTCTTCAAGTCTCCTCAAAACCACAAAACGTCCTTCAAAAAGGCCCACCAAATTCCAGAAATATCTTGCAGAATTCCCTAAATCTTCTCAAAACTCTACCAAATTCCAGAAAAATCCCACCAAATCTCCACAAATTCCCACAGAATACATGAAAAATCCCTGATAATTCGTCAGTTCTCTACAGAATCTCACCAAATTCCAGAAAAGTCCCTCAAAGTTCCACAAACATTCCACAAAATCTCCCCAGTATCCAATAAAATTCCAGAAAAAATCCCACAAAATTCCCTAAATCTTCCCAAAACATGACCAAATTCTAGAAAAATATCCCACCAAATCTCCACAAAATCCCACTAAATACATGAAAAATCCCTCAAGATCCCTAAATCGCCTCAATATCCCACAAAATCCCACAAAAATCACACAAAACCTCCACAAGTTTTCACAAAATATAAAAACAAATCCTTAAAATTCTTCAAGTCTCCTCAAAACCACACAAAGTCCTTGAAAAGGCCCACCAAATTCCAGTAAAATCCCACAGAATCTCCAACAATTCCCACAAAATCTAAAACAAATTCCTCAAAATTCTTCAAGTCTCCTCAGAATCCCACACAATTCCAGAAAAAACCCACAAAATTCCAGAGAAGTCCCACAAAACTCCCTAAATCATTTCAAAACCCTACCAATTCACAGGAATGTCCCACAAAATCTCCACCAATTCCCAGAACATCCCACAAAAATCTCACAAAAATCCCTAAATCTTCTGAAAACTCGACCAAATTCCAGAAACGCCCCATAAAATCAGCACAGTTTCCCACAAAATTCAAGAAAAAACACCACAAAATTCCCTAAATCTTTTCAAAATACCACAAAATTCTTGAAAAGCCCCACCAAATTCCAGAAACATCCCACAAAATGTCCTCAATACCCAACAAAATCCCAGAAAAATCACACAAAATTCCCTAAATCTTCTCAAAACACGGCCAAAATCCACAAAAATCCCACCAAATCTCCACAAATTCCCACAGAATACATGAAAAATCCCTGATAATTCGTCAGTTCTCTACAGAATCTCACCAAATTCCAGAAAAGTCCCTCAAAGTTCCACAAACATCCCACAAAATCTCCCCAGTATCCAACAAAATTCCAGGAAAAATCCCACAAAATTCCCTAAATCTTCCCAAAACACGACCAAATTCTAGAAAAATATCCCAACAAATCTCCACAAATTCCCACAAAATACATGAAAAATCCCTCAAGATCCCTAAATCGCCTCAATATCCCACAAAATCCCACAAAAATCACACAAAACCTCCACAAGTTTCCACAAAATCTAAGAAAAATCCCTGAAAATTCTTCAAGTCTCCTCAAAACCAGAAAAAGTCCTTCAAAAAGGCCCACCAAATTCCAGAAATATCTTGCAGAATTCCCTAAATCTTCTCAAAACTCTACCAAATTCCAGAAAAATCCCACCAAATCTCCACAAATTCCCACAGAATACATGAAAAATCCCTGATAATTCTTCAGTTCTCTACAGAATCTCACCAAATTCCAGAAAAGTCCCTCAAAGTTCCACAAATATTCCACAAAATCTCCCCAGTATCCAACAAAATTCCTGGAAAAATCACACAAAATTCCCTAAATCTTCTCAAAATACGGCTAAAATCCACAAAAATCCCACCGAATCTCCACAAATTCCCACAGAATACATGAAAAATCCCTCAAGATCCCTAAATCGCCTCAATATCCCACAAAATCACACAAAAATCCCACCAAGCCTCCACAAGTTTCCACAAAATCTAAGAAAAATTCCTCAAAATTCTTCAAGTCTCCTCAAAACCACAAAACGTCCTTCAAAAAGGCCTACCAAATTCCAGAAATATCTTGCAGAATTCCCTAAATCTTCTCAAAACTCTACCAAATTCCAGAAAAATCCCACCAAATCTCCACAAATTCCCACAGAATACATGAAAAATCCCTGATAATTCGTCAGTTCTCTACAGAATCTCACCAAATTCCAGAAAAGTCCCTCAAAGTTCCAGAAGCATCCCACAAAATCTCCCCAGTATCCAACAAAATTCCAGGAAAAATCCCACAAAATTCCCTAAATCTTCCCAAAACATGACCAAATTCTAGAAAAATATCCCACCAAATCTCCACAAAATCCCACTAAATACATGAAAAATCCCTCAAGATCCCTAAATCGCCTCAATATCCCACAAAATCCCACAAAAATCACACAAAACCTCCACAAGTTTTCACAAAATATAAAAACAAATCCTTAAAATTTTTCAAGTCTCCTCAAAACCACACAAAGTCCTTGAAAAGGCCCACCAAATTCCCACAAAATCCCACAGAATCTCCAACAATTCCCACAAAATCTAAAACAAATTCCTCAAAATTCTTCAAGTCTCCTCAGAATCCCACACAATTCCAGAAAAAACCCACAAAATTCCAGAGAAGTCCCACAAAACTCCCTAAATCATTTCAAAACCCTACCAATTCACAGGAATGTCCCACAAAATCTCCACCAATTCCCAGAACATCCCACAAAAATCTCACAAAAATCCCTAAATCTTCTGAAAACTCGACCAAATTCCAGAAACGCCCCATAAAATCAGCACAGTTTCCCACAAAATTCAAGAAAAAACACCACAAAATTCCCTAAATCTTTTCAAAATACCACAAAATTCTTGAAAAGGCCCACCAAATTCCAGAAACATCCCACAAAATGTCCTCAATACCCAACAAAATCCCAGAAAAATCACACAAAATTCCCTAAATCTTCTCAAAACACGGCCAAAATCCACAAAAATCCCACCAAATCTCCACAAATTCCCACAGAATACATGAAAAATCCCTGATAATTCGTCAGTTCTCTACAGAATCTCACCAAATTCCAGAAAAGTCCCTCAAAGTTCCACAAGCATCCCACAAAATCTCCCCAGTATCCAACAAAATTCCAGGAAAAATCCCACAAAATTCCCTAAATCTTCCCAAAACACGACCAAATTCTAGAAAAATATCCCAACAAATCTCCACAAATTCCCACAAAATACATGAAAAATCCCTCAAGATCCCTAAATCGCCTCAATATCCCACAAAATCCCACAAAAATCACACAAAACCTCCACAAGTTTCCACAAAATCTAAGAAAAATCCCTGAAAATTCTTCAAGTCTCCTCAAAACCACACAAAGTCCTTGAAAAGGCCCACCAAATTCCAGAAAAATCTTACAAAATTCCCTAAATCTTCTCAAAACTCTACCAAATTCCAGAAAAATCCCACCAAATCTCCACAAATTCCCACAGGATACATGAAAAATCCCTGATAATTCTTCAGTTCTCTATAGAATCTCACCAAATTCCAGAAGAGTCCCTCAAAGTTCCACAAACATTCCACAAAATCTCCCCAGTATCCAATAAAATTCCAGGAAAAATCCCACAAAATTCCCTAAATCTTCCCAAAACACGACCAAATTCTAGAAAAATATCCCACCAAATCTCCACAAATTCCCACAAAATACATGTAAATTCCCTCAAGATGCCTAAATCGCCTCAATATCCCACAAAATTCCACAAAAATCCCACAAAACCTCCACAAGTTTCCACAGAATCTAAGAAAAATTCCTCAAAATTCTTCAAGTCTCCTCAAAACCACAAAAAGTCCTTCAAAAAGGCCTACCAAATTCCAGAAATATCTTGCAGAATTCCCTAAATCTTCTCAAAACTCTACCAAGTTCCAGAAAAATCCCACCAAATCTCCACAAATTCCCACAAAATACATGAAAAATCCCTCAAGATCCCTAAATCGCCTCAATATCCCACAAAATTCCACAAACATCCCACAAAACCTCCACAAGTTTCCACAGAATCTAAGAAAAATTCCTCAAAATTCTTCAAGTCTCCTCAAAACCACACAAAGTCCTTCAAAGAGGCCCACCAAATTCCAAAAAAATCTTACAGAATTCCCTAAATCTTCTCAAAACTCTACCAAATTCCAGAAAAATCTCACCAAATCTCCACAAATTCCCACAGACTACCTGAAAAATCCCTGATAATTCGTCAGTTCTCTACAGAATCTCACCAAATTCCAGAAGAGACCCTCAAAGTTCCACAAACATCCCACAAAATCTCCCCAGTATCCAACAAAATTCCAGGAAAAATCCCACAAAATTCCCTAAATCTTCTCAAAACATGACAAAATTCTAGAAAAATATCCCACCGAATCTCCACAAATTCCCACAGAATACATGAAAAATCCCTGATAATTCGTCAGTTCTCTACAGAATCTCACCAAATTCCAGAAAAGTCCCTCAAAGTTCCAGAAGCATCCCACAAAATCTCCCCAGTATCCAACAAAATTCCAGGAAAAATCCCACAAAATTCCCTAAATCTTCTCAAAACATGACCAAATTCTAGAAAAATATCCCACCAAATCTCCACAAATTCCCACAAAATACATGAAAAATCCCTCAAGATCCCAAAATCGCCTCAATATCCCACAAAATCCCACAAAAATCCCACAAAACCTCCACAGGTTTGTACAAAATCTAAGAAAAAATCCTCAAAATTCTTCAAGTCTCCTCAAAACCACACAAAGTCCTTGAAAAGGCCCACCAAATTCCCACAAAATCCCACAGAATCTCCAACAATTCCCACAAAATCTAAAACAAATTCCTCAAAATTCTTCAAGTCTCCTCAGAATCCCACACAATTCCAGAAAAAACCCACAAAATTCCAGAGAAGTCCCACAAAACTCCCTAAATCATTTCAAAACCCTACCAATTCACAGGAATGTCCCACAAAATCTCCACCAATTCCCAGAACATCCCACAAAAATCTCACAAAAATCCCTAAATCTTCTGAAAACTCGACCAAATTCCAGAAACGCCCCATAAAATCAGCACAGTTTCCCACAAAATTCAAGAAAAAACACCACAAAATTCCCTAAATCTTTTCAAAATACCACAAAATTCTTGAAAAGGCCCACCAAATTCCAGAAACATCCCACAAAATGTCCTCAATACCCAACAAAATCCCAGAAAAATCACACAAAATTCCCTAAATCTTCTCAAAACACGGCCAAAATCCACAAAAATCCCACCAAATCTCCACAAATTCCCACAGAATACATGAAAAATCCCTGATAATTCGTCAGTTCTCTACAGAATCTCACCAAATTCCAGAAAAGTCCCTCAAAGTTCCACAAACATCCCACAAAATCTCCCCAGTATCCAACAAAATTCCAGGAAAAATCCCACAAAATTCCCTAAATCTTCCCAAAACACGACCAAATTCTAGAAAAATATCCCAACAAATCTCCACAAATTCCCACAGAATACATGAAAAATCCCTCAAGATCCCTAAATCGCCTCAATATCCCACAAAATCCCACAAAAATCACACAAAACCTCCACAAGTTTCCACAAAATCTAAGAAAAATCCCTGAAAATTCTTCAAGTCTCCTCAAAACCACACAAAGTCCTTGAAAAGGCCCACCAAATTCCAGAAAAATCTTACAAAATTCCCTAAATCTTCTCAAAACTCTACCAAATTCCAGAAAAATCCCACCAAATCTCCACAAATTCCCACAGGATACATGAAAAATCCCTGATAATTCTTCAGTTCTCTATAGAATCTCACCAAATTCCAGAAGAGTCCCTCAAAGTTCCACAAACATTCCACAAAATCTCCCCAGTATCCAATAAAATTCCAGGAAAAATCCCACAAAATTCCCTAAATCTTCCCAAAACACGACCAAATTCTAGAAAAATATCCCACCAAATCTCCACAAATTCCCACAAAATACATGTAAATTCCCTCAAGATGCCTAAATCGCCTCAATATCCCACAAAATTCCACAAAAATCCCACAAAACCTCCACAAGTTTCCACAGAATCTAAGAAAAATTCCTCAAAATTCTTCAAGTCTCCTCAAAACCACAAAAAGTCCTTCAAAAAGGCCTACCAAATTCCAGAAATATCTTGCAGAATTCCCTAAATCTTCTCAAAACTCTACCAAGTTCCAGAAAAATCCCACCAAATCTCCACAAATTCCCACAAAATACATGAAAAATCCCTCAAGATCCCTAAATCGCCTCAATATCCCACAAAATTCCACAAAAATCCCACAAAACCTCCACAAGTTTCCACAGAATCTAAGAAAAATTCCTCAAAATTCTTCAAGTCTCCTCAAAACCACACAAAGTCCTTCAAAGAGGCCCACCAAATTCCAAAAAAATCTTACAGAATTCCCTAAATCTTCTCAAAACTCTACCAAATTCCAGAAAAATCTCACCAAATCTCCACAAATTCCCACAGACTACCTGAAAAATCCCTGATAATTCGTCAGTTCTCTACAGAATCTCACCAAATTCCAGAAGAGACCCTCAAAGTTCCACAAACATCCCACAAAATCTCCCCAGTATCCAACAAAATTCCAGGAAAAATCCCACAAAATTCCCTAAATCTTCTCAAAACATGACAAAATTCTAGAAAAATATCCCACCGAATCTCCACAAATTCCCACAGAATACATGAAAAATCCCTGATAATTCGTCAGTTCTCTACAGAATCTCACCAAATTCCAGAAAAGTCCCTCAAAGTTCCAGAAGCATCCCACAAAATCTCCCCAGTATCCAACAAAATTCCAGGAAAAATCCCACAAAATTCCCTAAATCTTCTCAAAACATGACCAAATTCTAGAAAAATATCCCACCAAATCTCCACAAATTCCCACAAAATACATGAAAAATCCCTCAAGATCCCTAAATCGCCTCAATATCCCACAAAATCCCACAAAAATCACACAAAACCTCCACAGGTTTGTACAAAATCTAAGAAAAAATCCTCAAAATTCTTCAAGTCTCCTCAAAACCACACAAAGTCCTTGAAAAGGCCCACCAAATTCCAGTAAAATCCCACAGAATCTCCAACAATTCCCACAAAATCTAAAACAAATTCCTCAAAATTTTTCAAGTCTCTTCAGAATCCCACACAATTCCAGAAAAAACCCACAAAATTCCAGAGAAGTCCCACAAAACTCCCTAAATCATTTCAAAACCCTACCAATTCACAGGAATGTCCCACAAAATCTCCACCAATTCCCAGAACATCCCACAAAAATCTCACAAAAATCCCTAAATCTTCTGAAAACTCGACCGAATTCCAGAAATGCCCCATAAAATCAGCACAGATTCCCACAAAATTCATGAAAAAACACCACAAAATTCCCAAAATCTTTTCAAAATACCACAAAATTCTTGAAAAGGCCCACCAAATTCCAGAAACATCCCACAAAATGTCCTCAATACCCAACAAAATCCCAGAAAAATCACACAAAATTCCCTAAATCTTCTCAAAACACGGCCAAAATCCACAAAAATCCCACCAAATCTCCACAAATTCCCACAGAATACATGAAAAATCCCTGATAATTCGTCAGTTCTCTACAGAATCTCACCAAATTCCAGAAAAGTCCCTCAAAGTTCCACAAACATCCCACAAAATCTCCCCAGTATCCAACAAAATTCCAGGAAAAATCCCACAAAATTCCCTAAATCTTCCCAAAACACGACCAAATTCTAGAAAAATATCCCAACAAATCTCCACAAATTCCCACAGAATACATGAAAAATACCTCAAGATCCCTAAATCGCCTCAATATCCCACAAAATCCCACAAAAATCACACAAAACCTCCACAAGTTTCCACAAAATCTAAGAAAAATCCCTGAAAATTCTTCAAGTCTCCTCAAAACCACACAAAGTCCTTGAAAAGGCCCACCAAATTCCAGAAAAATCTTACAAAATTCCCTAAATCTTCTCAAAACTCTACCAAATTCCAGAAAAATCCCACCAAATCTCCACAAATTCCCACAGGATACATGAAAAATCCCTGATAATTCTTCAGTTCTCTATAGAATCTCACCAAATTCCAGAAGAGTCCCTCAAAGTTCCACAAACATTCCACAAAATCTCCCCAGTATCCAATAAAATTCCAGGAAAAATCCCACAAAATTCCCTAAATCTTCCCAAAACACGACCAAATTCTAGAAAAATATCCCACCAAATCTCCACAAATTCCCACAAAATACATGTAAATTCCCTCAAGATGCCTAAATCGCCTCAATATCCCACAAAATTCCACAAAAATCCCACAAAACCTCCACAAGTTTCCACAGAATCTAAGAAAAATTCCTCAAAATTCTTCAAGTCTCCTCAAAACCACAAAAAGTCCTTCAAAAAGGCCTACCAAATTCCAGAAATATCTTGCAGAATTCCCTAAATCTTCTCAAAACTCTACCAAGTTCCAGAAAAATCCCACCAAATCTCCACAAATTCCCACAAAATACATGAAAAATCCCTCAAGATCCCTAAATCGCCTCAATATCCCACAAAATTCCACAAAAATCCCACAAAACCTCCACAAGTTTCCACAGAATCTAAGAAAAATTCCTCAAAATTCTTCAAGTCTCCTCAAAACCACACAAAGTCCTTCAAAGAGGCCCACCAAATTCCAAAAAAATCTTACAGAATTCCCTAAATCTTCTCAAAACTCTACCAAATTCCAGAAAAATCTCACCAAATCTCCACAAATTCCCACAGACTACCTGAAAAATCCCTGATAATTCGTCAGTTCTCTACAGAATCTCACCAAATTCCAGAAGAGACCCTCAAAGTTCCACAAACATCCCACAAAATCTCCCCAGTATCCAACAAAATTCCAGGAAAAATCCCACAAAATTCCCTAAATCTTCTCAAAACATGACAAAATTCTAGAAAAATATCCCACCAAATCTCCACAAAATCCCACTAAATACATGAAAAATCCCTCAAGATCCCTAAATCGCCTCAATATCCCACAAAATCCCACAAAAATCACACAAAACCTCCACAAGTTTTCACAAAATATAAAAACAAATCCTTAAAATTCTTCAAGTCTCCTCAAAACCACACAAAGTCCTTGAAAAGGCCCACCAAATTCCAGTAAAATCCCACAGAATCTCCAACAATTCCCACAAAATCTAAAACAAATTCCTCAAAATTTTTCAAGTCTCTTCAGAATCCCACACAATTCCAGAAAAAACCCACAAAATTCCAGAGAAGTCCCACAAAACTCCCTAAATCATTTCAAAACCCTACCAATTCACAGGAATGTCCCACAAAATCTCCACCAATTCCCAGAACATCCCACAAAAATCTCACAAAAATCCCTAAATCTTCTGAAAACTCGACCGAATTCCAGAAACGCCCCATAAAATCAGCACAGATTCCCACAAAATTCATGAAAAAACACCACAAAATTCCCAAAATCTTTTCAAAATACCACAAAATTCTTGAAAAGGCCCACCAAATTCCAGAAACATCCCACAAAATGTCCTCAATACCCAACAAAATCCCAGAAAAATCCCACAAAATTCCCTAAATCTTCTCAAAACACGGTCAAAATCCACAAAAATCCCACCAAATCTCCACAAATTCCCACAGAATACATGAAAAATCCCTGATAATTCGTCAGTTCTCTACAGAATCTCACCAAATTCCAGAAAAGTCCCTCGAAGTTCCAGAAATGACCCACAAAATCTCCCCAGTATCCAATAAAATTCCAGGAAAAATCCCACAAAATTCCCTAAATCTTCCCAAAACACGACCAAATTCTAGAAAAATATCCCACCAAATCTCCACAAATTCCCACAAAATACATGAAAAATCCCTCAAGATCCCTAAATCGCCTCAATATCCCACAAAATCCCACAAAAATCCCAAAAACTTACACAAGTTTCCACAGAATCTAAGAAAAATTCCTCAAAATTCTTCAAGTCTCCTCAAAACCACAAAAAGTCCTTCAAAAAGGCCTACCAAATTCCAGAAATATCTTGCAGAATTCCCTAAATCTTCTCAAAACTCTACCAAATTCCAGAAAAATCCGACCAAATCTCCACAAATTCCCACAGAATACATGAAAAATCCCTGATAATTCATCAGTTCTCTACAGAATCTCACCAAATTCCAGAAAAGTCCCTCAAAGTTCCACAAATATTCCACAAAATCTCCCCAGTATCCAACAAAATTCCAGGAAAAATCACACAAAATTCCCTAAGTCTTCTCAAAATACGGCTAAAATCCACAAAAATCCCACCGAATCTCCACAAATTCCCACAGAATACATGAAAAATCCCTCAAGATCCCTAAATCGCCTCAATATCCCACAAAATCACACAAAAATCCCACCAAGCCTCCACAAGTTTCCACAAAATCTAAGAAAAATTCCTCAAAATTCTTCAAGCCTCCTCAAAACCACAAAACGTCCTTCAAAAAAGCCTACCAAATTCCAGAAATATCTTGCAGAATTCCCTAAATCTTCTCAAAACTCTACCAAATTCCAGAAAAATCCCACCAAATCTCCAGAAATTCCCACAGAATACATGAAAAATCCCTGATAATTCGTCAGTTCTCTACAGAATCTCACCAAATTCCAGAAAAGTCCCTCAAAGTTCCACAAACATTCCACAAAATCTCCCCAGTATCCAATAAAATTCCAGGAAAAATCCCACAAAATTCCCTAAATCTTCCCAAAACACGACCAAATTCTAGAAAAATATCCCACCAAATCTCCACAAATTCCCACAAAATACATGTAAATTCCCTCAAGATGCCTAAATCGCCTCAATATCCCACAAAATCCCACAAAAGTCCCACAAAACCTCCACAAGTTTCCACAGAATCTAAGAAAAATTCCTCAAAATTCTTCAAGTCTCCTCAAAACCACAAAAAGTCCTTCAAAAAGGCCTACCAAATTCCAGAAATATCTTGCAGAATTCCCTAAATCTTCTCAAAACTCTACCAAGTTCCAGAAAAATCCCACCAAATCTCCACAAATTCCCACAAAATACATGAAAAATCCCTCAAGATCCCTAAATCGCCTCAATATCCCACAAAATTCCACAAAAATCCCACAAAACCTCCACAAGTTTCCACAGAATCTAAGAAAAATTCCTCAAAATTCTTCAAGTCTCCTCAAAACCACACAAAGTCCTTCAAAGAGGCCCACCAAATTCCAAAAAAATCTTACAGAATTCCCTAAATCTTCTCAAAACTCTACCAAATTCCAGAAAAATCTCACCAAATCTCCACAAATTCCCACAGACTACCTGAAAAATCCCTGATAATTCGTCAGTTCTCTACAGAATCTCACCAAATTCCAGAAGAGACCCTCAAAGTTCCACAAACATCCCACAAAATCTCCCCAGTATCCAACAAAATTCCAGGAAAAATCCCACAAAATTCCCTAAATCTTCTCAAAACATGACAAAATTCTAGAAAAATATCCCACCGAATCTCCACAAATTCCCACAGAATACATGAAAAATCCCTGATAATTCGTCAGTTCTCTACAGAATCTCACCAAATTCCAGAAAAGTCCCTCAAAGTTCCAGAAGCATCCCACAAAATCTCCCCAGTATCCAACAAAATTCCAGGAAAAATCCCACAAAATTCCCTAAATCTTCTCAAAACATGACCAAATTCTAGAAAAATATCCCACCGAATCTCCACAAATTCCCACAAAATACATGAAAAATCCCTCAAGATCCCTAAATCGCCTCAATATCCCACAAAATCCCACAAAAATCACACAAAACCTCCACAGGTTTGTACAAAATCTAAGAAAAAATCCTCAAAATTCTTCAAGTCTCCTCAAAACCACACAAAGTCCTTGAAAAGGCCCACCAAATTCCAGTAAAATCCCACAGAATCTCCAACAATTCCCACAAAATCTAAAACAAATTCCTCAAAATTTTTCAAGTCTCCTCAGAATCCCACACAATTCCAGAAAAAACCCACAAAATTCCAGAGAAGTCCCACAAAACTCCCTAAATCATTTCAAAACCCTACCAATTCACAGGAATGTCCCACAAAATCTCCACCAATTCCCAGAACATCCCACAAAAATCTCACAAAAATCCGTAATCTTCTGAAAACTCGACCGAATTCCGGAAACGCCCCATAAAATCAGCACAGATTCCCACAAAATTCATGAAAAAACACCACAAAATTCCCAAAATCTTTTCAAAATACCACAAAATTCTTGAAAAGCCCCACCAAATTCCAGAAACATCCCACAAAATGTCCTCAATACCCAACAAAATCCCAGAAAAATCCCACAAAATTCCCTAAATCTTCTCAAAACACGGCCAAAATCCACAAAAATCCCACCAAATCTCCACAAATTCCCACAGAATACATGAAAAATCCCTGATAATTCGTCAGTTCTCTACAGAATCTCACCAAATTCCAGAAAAGTCCCTCGAAGTTCCAGAAATGTCCCACAAAATCTCCCCAGTATCCAATAAAATTCCAGGAAAAATCCCACAAAATTCCCTAAATCTTCCCAAAACACGACCAAATTCTAGAAAAATATCCCACCAAATCTCCACAAATTCCCACAAAATACATGAAAAATCCCTCAAGATCCCTAAATCGCCTCAATATCCCACAAAATCCCACAAAAATCCCAAAAACTTACACAAGTTTCCACAGAATCTAAGAAAAATTCCTCAAAATTCTTCAAGTCTCCTCAAAACCACAAAAAGTCCTTCAAAAAGGCCTACCAAATTCCAGAAATATCTTGCAGAATTCCCTAAATCTTCTCAAAACTCTACCAAATTCCAGAAAAATCCGACCAAATCTCCACAAATTCCCACAGAATACATGAAAAATCCCTGATAATTCATCAGTTCTCTACAGAATCTCACCAAATTCCAGAAGAGTCCCTCAAAGTTCCACAAATATTCCACAAAATCTCCCCAGTATCCAACAAAATTCCTGGAAAAATCACACAAAATTCCCTAAATCTTCTCAAAATACGGCTAAAATCCACAAAAATCCCACCGAATCTCCACAAATTCCCACAGAATACATGAAAAATCCCTCAAGATCCCTAAATCGCCTCAATATCCCACAAAATCACACAAAAATCCCACCAAGCCTCCACAAGTTTCCACAAAATCTAAGAAAAATTCCTCAAAATTCTTCAAGTCTCCTCAAAACCACAAAACGTCCTTCAAAAAGGCCTACCAAATTCCAGAAATATCTTGCAGAATTCCCTAAATCTTCTCAAAACTCTACCAAATTCCAGAAAAATCCCACCAAATCTCCACAAATTCCCACAGAATACATGAAAAATCCCTGATAATTCGTCAGTTCTCTACAGAATCTCACCAAATTCCAGAAAAGTCCCTCAAAGTTCCACAAACATTCCACAAAATCTCCCCAGTATCCAATAAAATTCCAGAAAAAATCCCACAAAATTCCCTAAATCTTCCCAAAACATGACCAAATTCTAGAAAAATATCCCACCAAATCTCCACAAAATCCCACTAAATACATGAAAAATCCCTCAAGATCCCTAAATCGCCTCAATATCCCACAAAATCCCACAAAAATCACACAAAACCTCCACAAGTTTTCACAAAATATAAAAACAAATCCTTAAAATTCTTCAAGTCTCCTCAAAACCACACAAAGTCCTTGAAAAGGCCCACCAAATTCCCACAAAATCCCACAGAATCTCCAACAATTCCCACAAAATCTAAAACAAATTCCTCAAAATTCTTCAAGTCTCCTCAGAATCCCACACAATTCCAGAAAAAACCCACAAAATTCCAGAGAAGTCCCACAAAACTCCCTAAATCATTTCAAAACCCTACCAATTCACAGGAATGTCCCACAAAATCTCCACCAATTCCCAGAACATCCCACAAAAATCTCACAAAAATCCCTAAATCTTCTGAAAACTCGACCAAATTCCAGAAACGCCCCATAAAATCAGCACAGTTTCCCACAAAATTCAAGAAAAAACACCACAAAATTCCCAAAATCTTTTCAAAATACCACAAAATTCTTGAAAAGCCCCACCAAATTCCAGAAACATCCCACAAAATGTCCTCAATACCCAACAAAATCCCAGAAAAATCCCACAAAATTCCCTAAATCTTCTCAAAACACGGCCAAAATCCACAAAAATCCCACCAAATCTCCACAAATTCCCACAGAATACATGAAAAATCCCTGATAATTCGTCAGTTCTCTACAGAATCTCACCAAATTCCAGAAAAGTCCCTCGAAGTTCCAGAAATGTCCCACAAAATCTCCCCAGTATCCAATAAAATTCCAGGAAAAATCCCACAAAATTCCCTAAATCTTCCCAAAACACGACCAAATTCTAGAAAAATATCCCACCAAATCTCCACAAATTCCCACAAAATACATGAAAAATCCCTCAAGATCCCTAAATCGCCTCAATATCCCACAAAATCCCACAAAAATCCCAAAAACTTACACAAGTTTCCACAGAATCTAAGAAAAATTCCTCAAAATTCTTCAAGTCTCCTCAAAACCACAAAAAGTCCTTCAAAAAGGCCTACCAAATTCCAGAAATATCTTGCAGAATTCCCTAAATCTTCTCAAAACTCTACCAAATTCCAGAAAAATCCGACCAAATCTCCACAAATTCCCACAGAATACATGAAAAATCCCTGATAATTCATCAGTTCTCTACAGAATCTCACCAAATTCCAGAAGAGTCCCTCAAAGTTCCACAAATATTCCACAAAATCTCCCCAGTATCCAACAAAATTCCTGGAAAAATCACACAAAATTCCCTAAATCTTCTCAAAATACGGCTAAAATCCACAAAAATCCCACCGAATCTCCACAAATTCCCACAGAATACATGAAAAATCCCTCAAGATCCCTAAATCGCCTCAATATCCCACAAAATCACACAAAAATCCCACCAAGCCTCCACAAGTTTCCACAAAATCTAAGAAAAATTCCTCAAAATTCTTCAAGTCTCCTCAAAACCACAAAACGTCCTTCAAAAAGGCCTACCAAATTCCAGAAATATCTTGCAGAATTCCCTAAATCTTCTCAAAACTCTACCAAATTCCAGAAAAATCCCACCAAATCTCCACAAATTCCCACAGAATACATGAAAAATCCCTGATAATTCGTCAGTTCTCTACAGAATCTCACCAAATTCCAGAAAAGTCCCTCAAAGTTCCACAAACATTCCACAAAATCTCCCCAGTATCCAATAAAATTCCAGAAAAAATCCCACAAAATTCCCTAAATCTTCCCAAAACATGACCAAATTCTAGAAAAATATCCCACCAAATCTCCACAAAATCCCACTAAATACATGAAAAATCCCTCAAGATCCCTAAATCGCCTCAATATCCCACAAAATCCCACAAAAATCACACAAAACCTCCACAAGTTTTCACAAAATATAAAAACAAATCCTTAAAATTTTTCAAGTCTCCTCAAAACCACACAAAGTCCTTGAAAAGGCCCACCAAATTCCCACAAAATCCCACAGAATCTCCAACAATTCCCACAAAATCTAAAACAAATTCCTCAAAATTTTTCAAGTCTCCTCAGAATCCCACACAATTCCAGAAAAAACCCACAAAATTCCAGAGAAGTCCCACAAAACTCCCTAAATCATTTCAAAACCCTACCAATTCACAGGAATGTCCCACAAAATCTCCACCAATTCCCAGAACATCCCACAAAAATCTCACAAAAATCCCTAAATCTTCTGAAAACTCGACCAAATTCCAGAAACGCCCCATAAAATCAGCACAGTTTCCCACAAAATTCAAGAAAAAACACCACAAAATTCCCTAAATCTTTTCAAAATACCACAAAATTCTTGAAAAGGCCCACCAAATTCCAGAAACATCCCACAAAATGTCCTCAATACCCAACAAAATCCCAGAAAAATCCCACAAAATTCCCTAAATCTTCTCAAAACACGGCCAAAATCCACAAAAATCCCACCAAATCTCCACAAATTCCCACAGGATACATGAAAAATCCCTGATAATTCGTCAGTTCTCTACAGAATCTCACCAAATTCCAGAAAAGTCCCTCAAAGTTCCACAAGCATCCCACAAAATCTCCCCAGTATCCAACAAAATTCCAGGAAAAATCCCACAAAATTCCCTAAATCTTCCCAAAACACGACCAAATTCTAGAAAAATATCCCACCAAATCTCCACAAATTCCCACAAAATACATGTAAATTCCCTCAAGATGCCTAAATCGCCTCAATATCCCACAAAATTCCACAAAAATCCCACAAAACCTCCACAAGTTTCCACAGAATCTAAGAAAAATTCCTCAAAATTCTTCAAGTCTCCTCAAAACCACACAAAGTCCTTGAAAAGGCCCACCAAATTCCAGAAAAATCTTACAAAATTCCCTAAATCTTCTCAAAACTCTACCAAATTCCAGAAAAATCCCACAAAATCTCCACAAATTCCCACAGGATACATGAAAAATCCCTGATAATTCTTCAGTTCTCTATAGAATCTCACCAAATTCCAGAAGAGTCCCTCAAAGTTCCACAAACATTCCACAAAATCTCCCCAGTATCCAATAAAATTCCAGGAAAAATCCCACAAAATTCCCTAAATCTTCCCAAAACACGACCAAATTCTAGAAAAATATCCCACCAAATCTCCACAAATTCCCACAAAATACATGTAAATTCCCTCAAGATGCCTAAATCGCCTCAATATCCCACAAAATTCCACAAAAATCCCACAAAACCTCCACAAGTTTCCACAGAATCTAAGAAAAATTCCTCAAAATTCTTCAAGTCTCCTCAAAACCACAAAAAGTCCTTCAAAAAGGCCTACCAAATTCCAGAAATATCTTGCAGAATTCCCTAAATCTTCTCAAAACTCTACCAAGTTCCAGAAAAATCCCACCAAATCTCCACAAATTCCCACAAAATACATGAAAAATCCCTCAAGATGCCTAAATCGCCTCAATATCCCACAAAATTCCACAAAAATCACACAAAACCTCCACAAGTTTCCACAAAATCTAAGAAAAATCCCTGAAAATTCTTCAAGTCTCCTCAAAACCACACAAAGTCCTTGAAAAGGCCCACCAAATTCCAGAAAAATCTTACAAAATTCCCTAAATCTTCTCAAAACTCTACCAAATTCCAGAAAAATCCCACAAAATCTCCACAAATTCCCACAGGATACATGAAAAATCCCTGATAATTCTTCAGTTCTCTATAGAATCTCACCAAATTCCAGAAGAGTCCCTCAAAGTTCCACAAACATCCCACAAAATCTCCCCAGTATCCAACAAAATTCCAGGAAAAATCCCACAAAATTCCCTAAATCTTCTCAAAACATGACCAAATTCTAGAAAAATATCCCACCAAATCTCCACAAATTCCCACAAAATACATGAAAAATCCCTCAAGATCCCTAAATCGCCTCAATATCCCACAAAATCCCACAAAAATCCCACAAAACCTCCACAGGTTTGTACAAAATCTAAGAAAAAATCCTCAAAATTCTTCAAGTCTCCTCAAAACCACACAAAGTCCTTGAAAAGGCCCACCAAATTCCAGTAAAATCCCACAGAATCTCCAACAATTCCCACAAAATCTAAAACAAATTCCTCAAAATTTTTCAAGTCTCCTCAGAATCCCACACAATTCCAGAAAAAACCCACAAAATTCCAGAGAAGTCCCACAAAACTCCCTAAATCATTTCAAAACCCTACCAATTCACAGGAATGTCCCACAAAATCTCCACCAATTCCCAGAACATCCCACAAAAATCTCACAAAAATCCCTAAATCTTCTGAAAACTCGACCAAATTCCAGAAACGCCCCATAAAATCAGCACAGTTTCCCACAAAATTCAAGAAAAAACACCACAAAATTCCCAAAATCTTTTCAAAATACCACAAAATTCTTGAAAAGGCCCACCAAATTCCAGAAACATCCCACAAAATGTCCTCAATACCCAACAAAATCCCAGAAAAATCACACAAAATTCCCTAAATCTTCTCAAAACACGGCCAAAATCCACAAAAATCCCACCAAATCTCCACAAATTCCCACAGAATACATGAAAAATCCCTGATAATTCGTCAGTTCTCTACAGAATCTCACCAAATTCCAGAAAAGTCCCTCAAAGTTCCACAAACATCCCACAAAATCTCCCCAGTATCCAACAAAATTCCAGGAAAAATCCCACAAAATTCCCTAAATCTTCCCAAAACACGACCAAATTCTAGAAAAATATCCCACCAAATCTCCACAAATTCCCACAAAATACATGAAAAATCCCTCAAGATCCCTAAATCGCCTCAATATCCCACAAAATCCCACAAAAATCCCAAAAACTTACACAAGTTTCCACAGAATCTAAGAAAAATTCCTCAAAATTCTTCAAGTCTCCTCAAAACCACAAAAAGTCCTTCAAAAAGGCCTACCAAATTCCAGAAATATCTTGCAGAATTCCCTAAATCTTCTCAAAACTCTACCAAATTCCAGAAAAATCCGACCAAATCTCCACAAATTCCCACAGAATACATGAAAAATCCCTGATAATTCATCAGTTCTCTACAGAATCTCACCAAATTCCAGAAAAGTCCCTCAAAGTTCCACAAATATTCCACAAAATCTCCCCAGTATCCAACAAAATTCCTGGAAAAATCACACAAAATTCCCTAAATCTTCTCAAAATACGGCTAAAATCCACAAAAATCCCACCGAATCTCCACAAATTCCCACAGAATACATGAAAAATCCCTCAAGATCCCTAAATCGCCTCAATATCCCACAAAATCACACAAAAATCCCACCAAGCCTCCACAAGTTTCCACAAAATCTAAGAAAAATTCCTCAAAATTCTTCAAGCCTCCTCAAAACCACAAAACGTCCTTCAAAAAAGCCTACCAAATTCCAGAAATATCTTGCAGAATTCCCTAAATCTTCTCAAAACTCTACCAAATTCCAGAAAAATCCCACCAAATCTCCACAAATTCCCACAGAATACATGAAAAATCCCTGATAATTCGTCAGTTCTCTACAGAATCTCACCAAATTCCAGAAAAGTCCCTCAAAGTTCCACAAACATTCCACAAAATCTCCCCAGTATCCAATAAAATTCCAGGAAAAATCCCACAAAATTCCCTAAATCTTCCCAAAACACGACCAAATTCTAGAAAAATATCCCACCAAATCTCCACAAATTCCCACAAAATACATGTAAATTCCCTCAAGATGCCTAAATCGCCTCAATATCCCACAAAATCCCACAAAAGTCCCACAAAACCTCCACAAGTTTCCACAGAATCTAAGAAAAATTCCTCAAAATTCTTCAAGTCTCCTCAAAACCACAAAAAGTCCTTCAAAAAGGCCTACCAAATTCCAGAAATATCTTGCAGAATTCCCTAAATCTTCTCAAAACTCTACCAAGTTCCAGAAAAATCCCACCAAATCTCCACAAATTCCCACAAAATACATGAAAAATCCCTCAAGATCCCTAAATCGCCTCAATATCCCACAAAATTCCACAAAAATCCCACAAAACCTCCACAAGTTTCCACAGAATCTAAGAAAAATTCCTCAAAATTCTTCAAGTCTCCTCAAAACCACACAAAGTCCTTCAAAGAGGCCCACCAAATTCCAAAAAAATCTTACAGAATTCCCTAAATCTTCTCAAAACTCTACCAAATTCCAGAAAAATCTCACCAAATCTCCACAAATTCCCACAGACTACCTGAAAAATCCCTGATAATTCGTCAGTTCTCTACAGAATCTCACCAAATTCCAGAAGAGACCCTCAAAGTTCCACAAACATCCCACAAAATCTCCCCAGTATCCAACAAAATTCCAGGAAAAATCCCACAAAATTCCCTAAATCTTCTCAAAACATGACAAAATTCTAGAAAAATATCCCACCGAATCTCCACAAATTCCCACAGAATACATGAAAAATCCCTGATAATTCGTCAGTTCTCTACAGAATCTCACCAAATTCCAGAAAAGTCCCTCAAAGTTCCAGAAGCATCCCACAAAATCTCCCCAGTATCCAACAAAATTCCAGGAAAAATCCCACAAAATTCCCTAAATCTTCTCAAAACATGACCAAATTCTAGAAAAATATCCCACCAAATCTCCACAAATTCCCACAAAATACATGAAAAATCCCTCAAGATCCCTAAATCGCCTCAATATCCCACAAAATCCCACAAAAATCACACAAAACCTCCACAGGTTTGTACAAAATCTAAGAAAAAATCCTCAAAATTCTTCAAGTCTCCTCAAAACCACACAAAGTCCTTGAAAAGGCCCACCAAATTCCAGTAAAATCCCACAGAATCTCCAACAATTCCCACAAAATCTAAAACAAATTCCTCAAAATTTTTCAAGTCTCCTCAGAATCCCACACAATTCCAGAAAAAACCCACAAAATTCCAGAGAAGTCCCACAAAACTCCCTAAATCATTTCAAAACCCTACCAATTCACAGGAATGTCCCACAAAATCTCCACCAATTCCCAGAACATCCCACAAAAATCTCACAAAAATCCCTAAATCTTCTGAAAACTCGACCGAATTCCAGAAACGCCCCATAAAATCAGCACAGATTCCCACAAAATTCATGAAAAAACACCACAAAATTCCCAAAATCTTTTCAAAATACCACAAAATTCTTGAAAAGCCCCACCAAATTCCAGAAACATCCCACAAAATGTCCTCAATACCCAACAAAATCCCAGAAAAATCCCACAAAATTCCCTAAATCTTCTCAAAACACGGCCAAAATCCACAAAAATCCCACCAAATCTCCACAAATTCCCACAGAATACATGAAAAATCCCTGATAATTCGTCAGTTCTCTACAGAATCTCACCAAATTCCAGAAAAGTCCCTCGAAGTTCCAGAAATGTCCCACAAAATCTCCCCAGTATCCAATAAAATTCCAGGAAAAATCCCACAAAATTCCCTAAATCTTCCCAAAACACGACCAAATTCTAGAAAAATATCCCAACAAATCTCCACAAATTCCCACAAAATACATGAAAAATCCCTCAAGATCCCTAAATCGCCTCAATATCCCACAAAATCCCACAAAAATCCCAAAAACTTACACAAGTTTCCACAGAATCTAAGAAAAATTCCTCAAAATTCTTCAAGTCTCCTCAAAACCACAAAAAGTCCTTCAAAAAGGCCTACCAAATTCCAGAAATATCTTGCAGAATTCCCTAAATCTTCTCAAAACTCTACCAAATTCCAGAAAAATCCGACCAAATCTCCACAAATTCCCACAGAATACATGAAAAATCCCTGATAATTCATCAGTTCTCTACAGAATCTCACCAAATTCCAGAAAAGTCCCTCAAAGTTCCACAAATATTCCACAAAATCTCCCCAGTATCCAACAAAATTCCTGGAAAAATCACACAAAATTCCCTAAATCTTCTCAAAATACGGCTAAAATCCACAAAAATCCCACCGAATCTCCACAAATTCCCACAGAATACATGAAAAATCCCTCAAGATCCCTAAATCGCCTCAATATCCCACAAAATCACACA
Source organism: Cyanistes caeruleus (assembly GCF_971803275.1). Classification (NCBI taxonomy): domain Eukaryota; kingdom Metazoa; phylum Chordata; class Aves; order Passeriformes; family Paridae; genus Cyanistes; species Cyanistes caeruleus. Next base: position 2,502,210 of record NW_028255885.1, read on the forward strand.
AAAATCCCACCAAGCCTCCACAAGTTTCCACAAAATCTAAGAAAAATTCCTCAAAATTCTTCAAGTCTCCTCAAAACCACAAAACGTCCTTCAAAAAGGCCTACCAAATTCCAGAAATATCTTGCAGAATTCCCTAAATCTTCTCAAAACTCTACCAAATTCCAGAAAAATCCCACCAAATCTCCACAAATTCCCACAGAATACATGAAAAATCCCTGATAATTCGTCAGTTCTCTACAGAATCTCACCAAATTCCAGAAAAGTCCCTCAAAGTTCCACAAACATTCCACAAAATCTCCCCAGTATCCAATAAAATTCCAGAAAAAATCCCACAAAATTCCCTAAATCTTCCCAAAACATGACCAAATTCTAGAAAAATATCCCACCAAATCTCCACAAAATCCCACTAAATACATGAAAAATCCCTCAAGATCCCTAAATCGCCTCAATATCCCACAAAATCCCACAAAAATCACACAAAACCTCCACAAGTTTTCACAAAATATAAAAACAAATCCTTAAAATTCTTCAAGTCTCCTCAAAACCACACAAAGTCCTTGAAAAGGCCCACCAAATTCCAGTAAAATCCCACAGAATCTCCAACAATTCCCACAAAATCTAAAACAAATTCCTCAAAATTCTTCAAGTCTCCTCAGAATCCCACACAATTCCAGAAAAAACCCACAAAATTCCAGAGAAGTCCCACAAAACTCCCTAAATCATTTCAAAACCCTACCAATTCACAGGAATGTCCCACAAAATCTCCACCAATTCCCAGAACATCCCACAAAAATCTCACAAAAATCCCTAAATCTTCTGAAAACTCGACCAAATTCCAGAAACGCCCCATAAAATCAGCACAGTTTCCCACAAAATTCAAGAAAAAACACCACAAAATTCCCTAAATCTTTTCAAAATACCACAAAATTCTTGAAAAGCCCCACCAAATTCCAGAAACATCCCACAAAATGTCCTCAATACCCAACAAAATCCCAGAAAAATCACACAAAATTCCCTAAATCTTCTCAAAACACGGCCAAAATCCACAAAAATCCCACCAAATCTCCACAAATTCCCACAGAATACATGAAAAATCCCTGATAATTCGTCAGTTCTCTACAGAATCTCACCAAATTCCAGAAAAGTCCCTCAAAGTTCCACAAACATCCCACAAAATCTCCCCAGTATCCAACAAAATTCCAGGAAAAATCCCACAAAATTCCCTAAATCTTCCCAAAACACGACCAAATTCTAGAAAAATATCCCAACAAATCTCCACAAATTCCCACAAAATACATGAAAAATCCCTCAAGATCCCTAAATCGCCTCAATATCCCACAAAATTCCACAAAAATCCCACAAAACCTCCACAAGTTTCCACAGAATCTAAGAAAAATTCCTCAAAATTCTTCAAGTCTCCTCAAAACCACACAAAGTCCTTCAAAGAGGCCCACCAAATTCCAAAAAAATCTTACAGAATTCCCTAAATCTTCTCAAAACTCTACCAAATTCCAGAAAAATCTCACCAAATCTCCACAAATTCCCACAGACTACCTGAAAAATCCCTGATAATTCGTCAGTTCTCTACAGAATCTCACCAAATTCCAGAAGAGACCCTCAAAGTTCCACAAACATCCCACAAAATCTCCCCAGTATCCAACAAAATTCCAGGAAAAATCCCACAAAATTCCCTAAATCTTCTCAAAACATGACAAAATTCTAGAAAAATATCCCACCGAATCTCCACAAATTCCCACAGAATACATGAAAAATCCCTGATAATTCGTCAGTTCTCTACAGAATCTCACCAAATTCCAGAAAAGTCCCTCAAAGTTCCAGAAGCATCCCACAAAATCTCCCCAGTATCCAACAAAATTCCAGGAAAAATCCCACAAAATTCCCTAAATCTTCTCAAAACATGACCAAATTCTAGAAAAATATCCCACCAAATCTCCACAAATTCCCACAAAATACATGAAAAATCCCTCAAGATCCCTAAATCGCCTCAATATCCCACAAAATCCCACAAAAATCCCACAAAACCTCCACAGGTTTGTACAAAATCTAAGAAAAAATCCTCAAAATTCTTCAAGTCTCCTCAAAACCACACAAAGTCCTTGAAAAGGCCCACCAAATTCCAGTAAAATCCCACAGAATCTCCAACAATTCCCACAAAATCTAAAACAAATTCCTCAAAATTCTTCAAGTCTCCTCAGAATCCCACACAATTCCAGAAAAAACCCACAAAATTCCAGAGAAGTCCCACAAAACTCCCTAAATCATTTCAAAACCCTACCAATTCACAGGAATGTCCCACAAAATCTCCACCAATTCCCAGAACATCCCACAAAAATCTCACAAAAATCCCTAAATCTTCTGAAAACTCGACCAAATTCCAGAAACGCCCCATAAAATCAGCACAGTTTCCCACAAAATTCAAGAAAAAACACCACAAAATTCCCTAAATCTTTTCAAAATACCACAAAATTCTTGAAAAGGCCCACCAAATTCCAGAAACATCCCACAAAATGTCCTCAATACCCAACAAAATCCCAGAAAAATCACACAAAATTCCCTAAATCTTCTCAAAACACGGCCAAAATCCACAAAAATCCCACCAAATCTCCACAAATTCCCACAGAATACATGAAAAATCCCTGATAATTCGTCAGTTCTCTACAGAATCTCACCAAATTCCAGAAAAGTCCCTCAAAGTTCCACAAACATCCCACAAAATCTCCCCAGTATCCAACAAAATTCCAGGAAAAATCCCACAAAATTCCCTAAATCTTCCCAAAACACGACCAAATTCTAGAAAAATATCCCACCAAATCTCCACAAATTCCCACAAAATACATGAAAAATCCCTCAAGATCCCTAAATCGCCTCAATATCCCACAAAATCCCACAAAAATCCCAAAAACTTACACAAGTTTCCACAGAATCTAAGAAAAATTCCTCAAAATTCTTCAAGTCTCCTCAAAACCACAAAAAGTCCTTCAAAAAGGCCTACCAAATTCCAGAAATATCTTGCAGAATTCCCTAAATCTTCTCAAAACTCTACCAAATTCCAGAAAAATCCGAACAAAACTCCACAAATTCCCACAGAATACATGAAAAATCCCTGATAATTCATCAGTTCTCTACAGAATCTCACCAAATTCCAGAAAAGTCCCTCAAAGTTCCACAAATATTCCACAAAATCTCCCCAGTATCCAACAAAATTCCTGGAAAAATCACACAAAATTCCCTAAATCTTCTCAAAATACGGCTAAAATCCACAAAAATCCCACCGAATCTCCACAAATTCCCACAGAATACATGAAAAATCCCTCAAGATCCCTAAATCGCCTCAATATCCCACAAAATCACACAAAAATCCCACCAAGCCTCCACAAGTTTCCACAAAATCTAAGAAAAATTCCTCAAAATTCTTCAAGTCTCCTCAAAACCACAAAACGTCCTTCAAAAAGGCCTACCAAATTCCAGAAATATCTTGCAGAATTCCCTAAATCTTCTCAAAACTCTACCAAATTCCAGAAAAATCCCACCAAATCTCCACAAATTCCCACAGAATACATGAAAAATCCCTGATAATTCGTCAGTTCTCTACAGAATCTCACCAAATTCCAGAAAAGTCCCTCAAAGTTCCACAAACATTCCACAAAATCTCCCCAGTATCCAATAAAATTCCAGAAAAAATCCCACAAAATTCCCTAAATCTTCCCAAAACATGACCAAATTCTAGAAAAATATCCCACCAAATCTCCACAAAATCCCACTAAATACATGAAAAATCCCTCAAGATCCCTAAATCGCCTCAATATCCCACAAAATCCCACAAAAATCCCACAAAACCTCCACAAGTTTTCACAAAATATAAAAACAAATCCTTAAAATTCTTCAAGTCTCCTCAAAACCACACAAAGTCCTTGAAAAGGCCCACCAAATTCCAGTAAAATCCCACAGAATCTCCAACAATTCCCACAAAATCTAAAACAAATTCCTCAAAATTCTTCAAGTCTCCTCAGAATCCCACACAATTCCAGAAAAAACCCACAAAATTCCAGAGAAGTCCCACAAAACTCCCTAAATCATTTCAAAACCCTACCAATTCACAGGAATGTCCCACAAAATCTCCACCAATTCCCAGAACATCCCACAAAAATCTCACAAAAATCCCTAAATCTTCTGAAAACTCGACCAAATTCCAGAAACGCCCCATAAAATCAGCACAGTTTCCCACAAAATTCAAGAAAAAAACCACAAAATTCCCAAAATCTTTTCAAAATACCACAAAATTCTTGAAAAGGCCCACCAAATTCCAGAAACATCCCACAAAATGTCCTCAATACCCAACAAAATCCCAGAAAAATCACACAAAATTCCCTAAATCTTCTCAAAACACGGCCAAAATCCACAAAAATCCCACCAAATCTCCACAAATTCCCACAGGATACATGAAAAATCCCTGATAATTCGTCAGTTCTCTACAGAATCTCACCAAATTCCAGAAAAGTCCCTCAAAGTTCCACAAACATCCCACAAAATCTCCCCAGTATCCAACAAAATTCCAGGAAAAATCCCACAAAATTCCCTAAATCTTCTCAAAACACGACCAAATTCTAGAAAAATATCCCAACAAATCTCCACAAATTCCCACAAAATACATGAAAAATCCCTCAAGATCCCTAAATCGCCTCAATATCCCACAAAATTCCACAAAAATCCCACAAAACCTCCACAAGTATCCACAAAATCTAAGAAAAATCCCTGAAAATTCTTCAAGTCTCCTCAAAACCACACAAAGTCCTTGAAAAGGCCCACCAAATTCCAGTAAAATCCCACAGAATCTCCAACAATTCCCACAAAATCTAAAAAAAATTCCTCAAAATTCTTCAAGTCTCATCAGAATCCCACACAATTCCAGAAAAAACCCACAAAATTCCAGAGAAGTCCCACAAAACTCCCTAAATCATTTCAAAACCCTACCAATTCACAGGAATGTCCCACAAAATCTCCACCAATTCCCAGAACATCCCACAAAAATCTCACAAAAATCCCTAAATCTTCTGAAAACTCGACCAAATTCCAGAAACGCCCCATAAAATCAGCACAGTTTCCCACAAAATTCAAGAAAAAACACCACAAAATTCCCAAAATCTTTTCAAAATACCACAAAATTCTTGAAAAGCCCCACCAAATTCCAGAAACATCCCACAAAATGTCCTCAATACCCAACAAAATCCCAGAAAAATCACACAAAATTCCCTAAATCTTCTCAAAACACGGCCAAAATCCACAAAAATCCCACCAAATCTCCACAAATTCCCACAGAATACATGAAAAATCCCTGATAATTCGTCAGTTCTCTACAGAATCTCACCAAATTCCAGAAAAGTCCCTCAAAGTTCCACAAACATCCCACAAAATCTCCCCAGTATCCAACAAAATTCCAGGAAAAATCCCACAAAATACCCTAAATCTTCCCAAAACACGACCAAATTCTAGAAAAATATCCCAACAAATCTCCACAAATTCCCACAAAATACATGAAAAATCCCTCAAGATCCCTAAATCGCCTCAATATCCCACAAAATCCCACAAAAATCCCAAAAACTTACACAAGTTTCCACAGAATCTAAGAAAAATTCCTCAAAATTCTTCAAGTCTCCTCAAAACCACAAAAAGTCCTTCAAAAAGGCCTACCAAATTCCAGAAATATCTTGCAGAATTCCCTAAATCTTCTCAAAACTCTACCAAATTCCAGAAAAATCCCACCAAATCTCCACAAATTCCCACAGAATACATGAAAAATCCCTGATAATTCTTCAGTTCTCTACAGAATCTCACCAAATTCCAGAAAAGTCCCTCAAAGTTCCACAAATATTCCACAAAATCTCCCCAGTATCCAACAAAATTCCTGGAAAAATCACACAAAATTCCCTAAATCTTCTCAAAATACGGCTAAAATCCACAAAAATCCCACCGAATCTCCACAAATTCCCACAGAATACATGAAAAATCCCTCAAGATCCCTAAATCGCCTCAATATCCCACAAAATCCCACAAAAATCCCACCAAGCCTCCACAAGTTTCCACAAAATCTAAGAAAAATTCCTCAAAATTCTTCAAGTCTCCTCAAAACCACAAAACGTCCTTCAAAAAGGCCTACCAAATTCCAGAAATATCTTGCAGAATTCCCTAAATCTTCTCAAAACTCTACCAAATTCCAGAAAAATCCCACCAAATCTCCACAAATTCCCACAGAATACATGAAAAATCCCTGATAATTCGTCAGTTCTCTACAGAATCTCACCAAATTCCAGAAAAGTCCCTCAAAGTTCCACAAACATTCCACAAAATCTCCCCAGTATCCAATAAAATTCCAGAAAAAATCCCACAAAATTCCCTAAATCTTCCCAAAACATGACCAAATTCTAGAAAAATATCCCACCAAATCTCCACAAAATCCCACTAAATACATGAAAAATCCCTCAAGATCCCTAAATCGCCTCAATATCCCACAAAATCCCACAAAAATCACACAAAACCTCCACAAGTTTTCACAAAATATAAAAACAAATCCTTAAAATTCTTCAAGTCTCCTCAAAACCACACAAAGTCCTTGAAAAGGCCCACCAAATTCCAGTAAAATCCCACAGAATCTCCAACAATTCCCACAAAATCTAAAACAAATTCCTCAAAATTTTTCAAGTCTCCTCAGAATCCCACACAATTCCAGAAAAAACCCACAAAATTCCAGAGAAGTCCCACAAAACTCCCTAAATCATTTCAAAACCCTACCAATTCACAGGAATGTCCCACAAAATCTCCACCAATTCCCAGAACATCCCACAAAAATCTCACAAAAATCCCTAAATCTTCTGAAAACTCGACCAAATTCCAGAAACGCCCCATAAAATCAGCACAGTTTCCCACAAAATTCAAGAAAAAACACCACAAAATTCCCTAAATCTTTTCAAAATACCACAAAATTCTTGAAAAGCCCCACCAAATTCCAGAAACATCCCACAAAATGTCCTCAATACCCAACAAAATCCCAGAAAAATCCCACAAAATTCCCTAAATCTTCTCAAAACACGGCCAAAATCCACAAAAATCCCACCAAATCTCCACAAATTCCCACAGAATACATGAAAAATCCCTGATAATTCGTCAGTTCTCTACAGAATCTCACCAAATTCCAGAAAAGTCCCTCAAAGTTCCACAAACATCCCACAAAATCTCCCCAGTATCCAACAAAATTCCAGGAAAAATCCCACAAAATTCCCTAAATCTTCCCAAAACACGACCAAATTCTAGAAAAATATCCCACCAAATCTCCACAAATTCCCACAAAATACATGAAAAATCCCTCAAGATCCCTAAATCGCCTCAATATCCCACAAAATCCCACAAAAATCACACAAAACCTCCACAAGTTTCCACAAAATCTAAGAAAAATCCCTGAAAATTCTTCAAGTCTCCTCAAAACCACACAAAGTCCTTGAAAAGGCCCACCAAATTCCAGAAAAATCTTACAAAATTCCCTAAATCTTCTCAAAACTCTACCAAATTCCAGAAAAATCCCACCAAATCTCCACAAATTCCCACAGGATACATGAAAAATCCCTGATAATTCGTCAGTTCTCTACAGAATCTCACCAAATTCCAGAAAAGTCCCTCAAAGTTCCACAAACATTCCACAAAATCTCCCCAGTATCCAATAAAATTCCAGGAAAAATCCCACAAAATTCCCTAAATCTTCCCAAAACACGACCAAATTCTAGAAAAATATCCCACCAAATCTCCACAAATTCCCACAAAATACATGTAAATTCCCTCAAGATGCCTAAATCGCCTCAATATCCCACAAAATTCCACAAAAATCCCACAAAACCTCCACAAGTTTCCACAGAATCTAAGAAAAATTCCTCAAAATTCTTCAAGTCTCCTCAAAACCACACAAAGTCCTTGAAAAGGCCTACCAAATTCCAGAAATATCTTGCAGAATTCCCTAAATCTTCTCAAAACTCTACCAAGTTCCAGAAAAATCCCACCAAATCTCCACAAATTCCCACAAAATACATGAAAAATCCCTCAAGATCCCTAAATCGCCTCAATATCCCACAAAATTCCACAAAAATCCCACAAAACCTCCACAAGTTTCCACAGAATCTAAGAAAAATTCCTCAAAATTCTTCAAGTCTCCTCAAAACCACACAAAGTCCTTCAAAGAGGCCCACCAAATTCCAAAAAAATCTTACAGAATTCCCTAAATCTTCTCAAAACTCTACCAAATTCCAGAAAAATCTCACCAAATCTCCACAAATTCCCACAGACTACCTGAAAAATCCCTGATAATTCGTCAGTTCTCTACAGAATCTCACCAAATTCCAGAAGAGACCCTCAAAGTTCCACAAACATCCCACAAAATCTCCCCAGTGTCCAACAAAATTCCAGGAAAAATCCCACAAAATTCCCTAAATCTTCTCAAAACATGACAAAATTCTAGAAAAATATCCCACCGAATCTCCACAAATTCCCACAGAATACATGAAAAATCCCTGATAATTCGTCAGTTCTCTACAGAATCTCACCAAATTCCAGAAAAGTCCCTCAAAGTTCCAGAAGCATCCCACAAAATCTCCCCAGTATCCAACAAAATTCCAGGAAAAATCCCACAAAATTCCCTAAATCTTCTCAAAACATGACCAAATTCTAGAAAAATATCCCACCAAATCTCCACAAATTCCCACAAAATACATGAAAAATCCCTCAAGATCCCTAAATCGCCTCAATATCCCACAAAATCCCACAAAAATCACACAAAACCTTCACAGGTTTGTACAAAATCTAAGAAAAAATCCTCAAAATTCTTCAAGTCTCCTCAAAACCACACAAAGTCCTTGAAAAGGCCCACCAAATTCCAGTAAAATCCCACAGAATCTCCAACAATTCCCACAAAATCTAAAACAAATTCCTCAAAATTCTTCAAGTCTCCTCAGAATCCCACACAATTCCAGAAAAAACCCACAAAATTCCAGAGAAGTCCCACAAAACTCCCTAAATCATTTCAAAACCCTACCAATTCACAGGAATGTCCCACAAAATCTCCACCAATTCCCAGAACATCCCACAAAAATTTCACAAAAATCCGTAATCTTCTGAAAACTCGACCGAATTCCAGAAACGCCCCATAAAATCAGCACAGATTCCCACAAAATTCATGAAAAAACACCACAAAATTCCCAAAATCTTTTCAAAATACCACAAAATTCTTGAAAAGCCCCACCAAATTCCAGAAACATCCCACAAAATGTCCTCAATACCCAACAAAATCCCAGAAAAATCCCACAAAATTCCCTAAATCTTCTCAAAACACGGCCAAAATCCACAAAAATCCCACCAAATCTCCACAAATTCCCACAGGATACATGAAAAATCCCTGATAATTCGTCAGTTCTCTACAGAATCTCACCAAATTCCAGAAAAGTCCCTCGAAGTTCCAGAAATGTCTTACAAAATCTCCCCAGTATCCAATAAAATTCCAGGAAAAATCCCACAAAATTCCCTAAATCTTCCCAAAACACGACCAAATTCTAGAAAAATATCCCAACAAATCTCCACAAATTCCCACAAAATACATGAAAAATCCCTCAAGATCCCTAAATCGCCTCAATATCCCACAAAATCCCACAAAAATCCCAAAAACTTACACAAGTTTCCACAGAATCTAAGAAAAATTCCTCAAAATTCTTCAAGTCTCCTCAAAACCACAAAAAGTCCTTCAAAAAGGCCTACCAAATTCCAGAAATATCTTGCAGAATTCCCTAAATCTTCTCAAAACTCTACCAAATTCCAGAAAAATCCGACCAAATCTCCACAAATTCCCACAGAATACATGAAAAATCCCTGATAATTCATCAGTTCTCTACAGAATCTCACCAAATTCCAGAAAAGTCCCTCAAAGTTCCACAAATATTCCACAAAATCTCCCCAGTATCCAACAAAATTCCTGGAAAAATCACACAAAATTCCCTAAATCTTCTCAAAATACGGCTAAAATCCACAAAAATCCCACCGAATCTCCACAAATTCCCACAGAATACATGAAAAATCCCTCAAGATCCCTAAATCGCCTCAATATCCCACAAAATCACACAAAAATCCCACCAAGCCTCCACAAGTTTCCACAAAATCTAAGAAAAATTCCTCAAAATTCTTCAAGTCTCCTCAAAACCACAAAACGTCCTTCAAAAAGGCCTACCAAATTCCAGAAATATCTTGCAGAATTCCCTAAATCTTCTCAAAACTCTACCAAATTCCAGAAAAATCCCACCAAATCTCCACAAATTCCCACAGAATACATGAAAAATCCCTGATAATTCGTCAGTTCTCTACAGAATCTCACCAAATTCCAGAAAAGTCCCTCAAAGTTCCACAAACATTCCACAAAATCTCCCCAGTATCCAATAAAATTCCAGAAAAAATCCCACAAAATTCCCTAAATCTTCCCAAAACATGACCAAATTCTAGAAAAATATCCCACCAAATCTCCACAAAATCCCACTAAATACATGAAAAATCCCTCAAGATCCCTAAATCGCCTCAATATCCCACAAAATCCCACAAAAATCACACAAAACCTCCACAAGTTTTCACAAAATATAAAAACAAATCCTTAAAATTCTTCAAGTCTCCTCAAAACCACACAAAGTCCTTGAAAAGGCCCACCAAATTCCAGTAAAATCCCACAGAATCTCCAACAATTCCCACAAAATCTAAAACAAATTCCTCAAAATTTTTCAAGTCTCCTCAGAATCCCACACAATTCCAGAAAAAACCCACAAAATTCCAGAGAAGTCCCACAAAACTCCCTAAATCATTTCAAAACCCTACCAATTCACAGGAATGTCCCACAAAATCTCCACCAATTCCCAGAACATCCCACAAAAATCTCACAAAAATCCCTAAATCTTCTGAAAACTCGACCAAATTCCAGAAACGCCCCATAAAATCAGCACAGTTTCCCACAAAATTCAAGAAAAAACACCACAAAATTCCCTAAATCTTTTCAAAATACCACAAAATTCTTGAAAAGCCCCACCAAATTCCAGAAACATCCCACAAAATGTCCTCAATACCCAACAAAATCCCAGAAAAATCCCACAAAATTCCCTAAATCTTCTCAAAACACGGCCAAAATCCACAAAAATCCCACCAAATCTCCACAAATTCCCACAGAATACATGAAAAATCCCTGATAATTCGTCAGTTCTCTACAGAATCTCACCAAATTCCAGAAAAGTCCCTCAAAGTTCCACAAACATCCCACAAAATCTCCCCAGTATCCAACAAAATTCCAGGAAAAATCCCACAAAATTCCCTAAATCTTCCCAAAACACGACCAAATTCTAGAAAAATATCCCAACAAATCTCCACAAATTCCCACAGAATACATGAAAAATCCCTCAAGATCCCTAAATCGCCTCAATATCCCACAAAATCCCACAAAAATCACACAAAACCTCCACAAGTTTCCACAAAATCTAAGAAAAATCCCTGAAAATTCTTCAAGTCTCCTCAAAACCACACAAAGTCCTTGAAAAGGCCCACCAAATTCCAGAAAAATCTTACAAAATTCCCTAAATCTTCTCAAAACTCTACCAAATTCCAGAAAAATCCCACAAAATCTCCACAAATTCCCACAGGATACATGAAAAATCCCTGATAATTCTTCAGTTCTCTATAGAATCTCACCAAATTCCAGAAGAGTCCCTCAAAGTTCCACAAACATTCCACAAAATCTCCCCAGTATCCAATAAAATTCCAGGAAAAATCCCACAAAATTCCCTAAATCTTCCCAAAACACGACCAAATTCTAGAAAAATATCCCACCAAATCTCCACAAATTCCCACAAAATACATGTAAATTCCCTCAAGATGCCTAAATCGCCTCAATATCCCACAAAATTCCACAAAAATCCCACAAAACCTCCACAAGTTTCCACAGAATCTAAGAAAAATTCCTCAAAATTTTTCAAGTCTCCTCAAAACCACAAAAAGTCCTTCAAAAAGGCCTACCAAATTCCAGAAATATCTAGCAGAATTCCCTAAATCTTCTCAAAACTCTACCAAGTTCCAGAAAAATCCCACCAAATCTCCACAAATTCCCACAAAATACATGAAAAATCCCTCAAGATCCCTAAATCGCCTCAATATCCCACAAAATTCCACAAAAATCCCACAAAACCTCCACAAGTTTCCACAGAATCTAAGAAAAATTCCTCAAAATTCTTCAAGTCTCCTCAAAACCACACAAAGTCCTTCAAAGAGGCCCACCAAATTCCAAAAAAATCTTACAGAATTCCCTAAATCTTCTCAAAACTCTACCAAATTCCAGAAAAATCTCACCAAATCTCCACAAATTCCCACAGACTACCTGAAAAATCCCTGATAATTCGTCAGTTCTCTACAGAATCTCACCAAATTCCAGAAGAGACCCTCAAAGTTCCACAAACATCCCACAAAATCTCCCCAGTATCCAACAAAATTCCAGGAAAAATCCCACAAAATTCCCTAAATCTTCTCAAAACATGACAAAATTCTAGAAAAATATCCCACCGAATCTCCACAAATTCCCACAGAATACATGAAAAATCCCTGATAATTCGTCAGTTCTCTACAGAATCTCACCAAATTCCAGAAAAGTCCCTCAAAGTTCCAGAAGCATCCCACAAAATCTCCCCAGTATCCAACAAAATTCCAGGAAAAATCCCACAAAATTCCCTAAATCTTCTCAAAACATGACCAAATTCTAGAAAAATATCCCACCAAATCTCCACAAATTCCCACAAAATACATGAAAAATCCCTCAAGATCCCTAAATCGCCTCAATATCCCACAAAATCCCACAAAAATCACACAAAACCTCCACAGGTTTGTACAAAATCTAAGAAAAAATCCTCAAAATTCTTCAAGTCTCCTCAAAACCACACAAAGTCCTTGAAAAGGCCCACCAAATTCCAGTAAAATCCCACAGAATCTCCAACAATTCCCACAAAATCTAAAACAAATTCCTCAAAATTTTTCAAGTCTCCTCAGAATCCCACACAATTCCAGAAAAAACCCACAAAATTCCAGAGAAGTCCCACAAAACTCCCTAAATCATTTCAAAACCCTACCAATTCACAGGAATGTCCCACAAAATCTCCACCAATTCCCAGAACATCCCACAAAAATCTCACAAAAATCCGTAATCTTCTGAAAACTCGACCGAATTCCAGAAACGCCCCATAAAATCAGCACAGATTCCCACAAAATTCATGAAAAAACACCACAAAATTCCCAAAATCTTTTCAAAATACCACAAAATTCTTGAAAAGCCCCACCAAATTCCAGAAACATCCCACAAAATGTCATCAATACCCAACAAAATCCCAGAAAAATCCCACAAAATTCCCTAAATCTTCTCAAAACACGGCCAAAATCCACAAAAATCCCACCAAATCTCCACAAATTCCCACAGGATACATGAAAAATCCCTGATAATTCGTCAGTTCTCTACAGAATCTCACCAAATTCCAGAAAAGTCCCTCAAAGTTCCACAAATATTCCACAAAATCTCCCCAGTATCCAAAAAAATTCCTGGAAAAATCACACAAAATTCCCTAAATCTTCTCAAAATACGGCTAAAATCCACAAAAATCCCACCGAATCTCCACAAATTCCCACAGAATACATGAAAAATCCCTCAAGATCCCTAAATCGCCTCAATATCCCACAAAATCACACAAAAATCCCACCAAGCCTCCACAAGTTTCCACAAAATATAAAAAAAAATCCTCAAAATTCTTCAAGTCTCCTCAAAACCACAAAACGTCCTTCAAAAAGGCCTACCAAATTCCAGAAATATCTTGCAGAATTCCCTAAATCTTCTCAAAACTCTACCAAATTCCAGAAAAATCCCACCAAATCTCCACAAATTCCCACAGAATACATGAAAAATCCCTGATAATTCATCAGTTCTCTACAGAATCTCACCAAATTCCAGAAAAGTCCCTCAAAGTTCCACAAATATTCCACAAAATCTCCCCAGTATCCAACAAAATTCCTGGAAAAATCACACAAAATTCCCTAAATCTTCTCAAAATACGGCTAAAATCCACAAAAATCCCACCGAATCTCCACAAATTCCCACAGAATACATGAAAAATCCCTCAAGATCCCTAAATCGCCTCAATATCCCACAAAATTCCACAAAAATCCCACCAAGCCTCCACAAGTTTCCACAAAATCTAAGAAAAATTCCTCAAAATTCTTCAAGTCTCCTCAAAACCACAAAACGTCCTTCAAAAAGGCCTACCAAATTCCAGAAATATCTTGCAGAATTCCCTAAATCTTCTCAAAACTCTACCAAATTCCAGAAAAATCCCACCAAATCTCCACAAATTCCCACAGAATACATGAAAAATCCCTGATAATTCGTCAGTTCTCTACAGAATCTCACCAAATTCCAGAAAAGTCCCTCAAAGTTCCACAAACATTCCACAAAATCTCCCCAGTATCCAATAAAATTCCAGAAAAAATCCCACAAAATTCCCTAAATCTTCCCAAAACATGACCAAATTCTAGAAAAATATCCCACCAAATCTCCACAAAATCCCACTAAATACATGAAAAATCCCTCAAGATCCCTAAATCGCCTCAATATCCCACAAAATCCCACAAAAATCACACAAAACCTCCACAAGTTTTCACAAAATATAAAAACAAATCCTTAAAATTCTTCAAGTCTCCTCAAAACCACACAAAGTCCTTGAAAAGGCCCACCAAATTCCAGTAAAATCCCACAGAATCTCCAACAATTCCCACAAAATCTAAAACAAATTCCTCAAAATTCTTCAAGTCTCCTCAGAATCCCACACAATTCCAGAAAAAACCCACAAAATTCCAGAGAAGTCCCACAAAACTCCCTAAATCATTTCAAAACCCTACCAATTCACAGGAATGTCCCACAAAATCTCCACCAATTCCCAGAACATCCCACAAAAATCTCACAAAAATCCCTAAATCTTCTGAAAACTCGACCAAATTCCAGAAACGCCCCATAAAATCAGCACAGTTTCCCACAAAATTCAAGAAAAAACACCACAAAATTCCCTAAATCTTTTCAAAATACCACAAAATTCTTGAAAAGCCCCACCAAATTCCAGAAACATCCCACAAAATGTCCTCAATACCCAACAAAATCCCAGAAAAATCACACAAAATTCCCTAAATCTTCTCAAAACACGGCCAAAATCCACAAAAATCCCACCAAATCTCCACAAATTCCCACAGAATACATGAAAAATCCCTGATAATTCGTCAGTTCTCTACAGAATCTCACCAAATTCCAGAAAAGTCCCTCAAAGTTCCAGAAGCATCCCACAAAATCTCCCCAGTATCCAACAAAATTCCAGGAAAAATCCCACAAAATTCCCTAAATCTTCTCAAAACATGACCAAATTCTAGAAAAATATCCCACCAAATCTCCACAAATTCCCACAAAATACATGAAAAATCCCTCAAGATCCCTAAATCGCCTCAATATCCCACAAAATCCCACAAAAATCACACAAAACCTCCACAGGTTTGTACAAAATCTAAGAAAAAATCCTCAAAATTCTTCAAGTCTCCTCAAAACCACACAAAGTCCTTGAAAAGGCCCACCAAATTCCAGTAAAATCCCACAGAATCTCCAACAATTCCCACAAAATCTAAAACAAATTCCTCAAAATTTTTCAAGTCTCCTCAGAATCCCACACAATTCCAGAAAAAACCCACAAAATTCCAGAGAAGTCCCACAAAACTCCCTAAATCATTTCAAAACCCTACCAATTCACAGGAATGTCCCACAAAATCTCCACCAATTCCCAGAACATCCCACAAAAATCTCACAAAAATCCGTAATCTTCTGAAAACTCGACCGAATTCCAGAAACGCCCCATAAAATCAGCACAGATTCCCACAAAATTCATGAAAAAACACCACAAAATTCCCAAAATCTTTTCAAAATACCACAAAATTCTTGAAAAGCCCCACCAAATTCCAGAAACATCCCACAAAATGTCATCAATACCCAACAAAATCCCAGAAAAATCCCACAAAATTCCCTAAATCTTCTCAAAACACGGCCAAAATCCACAAAAATCCCACCAAATCTCCACAAATTCCCACAGGATACATGAAAAATCCCTGATAATTCGTCAGTTCTCTACAGAATCTCACCAAATTCCAGAAAAGTCCCTCAAAGTTCCACAAATATTCCACAAAATCTCCCCAGTATCCAACAAAATTCCTGGAAAAATCACACAAAATTCCCTAAATCTTCTCAAAATACGGCTAAAATCCACAAAAATCCCACCGAATCTCCACAAATTCCCACAGAATACATGAAAAATCCCTCAAGATCCCTAAATCGCCTCAATATCCCACAAAATCACACAAAAATCCCACCAAGCCTCCACAAGTTTCCACAAAATATAAAAAAAAATCCTCAAAATTCTTCAAGTCTCCTCAAAACCACAAAACGTCCTTCAAAAAGGCCTACCAAATTCCAGAAATATCTTGCAGAATTCCCTAAATCTTCTCAAAACTCTACCAAATTCCAGAAAAATCCCACCAAATCTCCACAAATTCCCACAGAATACATGAAAAATCCCTGATAATTCATCAGTTCTCTACAGAATCTCACCAAATTCCAGAAAAGTCCCTCAAAGTTCCACAAATATTCCACAAAATCTCCCCAGTATCCAACAAAATTCCTGGAAAAATCACACAAAATTCCCTAAATCTTCTCAAAATACGGCTAAAATCCACAAAAATCCCACCGAATCTCCACAAATTCCCACAGAATACATGAAAAATCCCTCAAGATCCCTAAATCGCCTCAATATCCCACAAAATTCCACAAAAATCCCACCAAGCCTCCACAAGTTTCCACAAAATCTAAGAAAAATTCCTCAAAATTCTTCAAGTCTCCTCAAAACCACAAAACGTCCTTCAAAAAGGCCTACCAAATTCCAGAAATATCTTGCAGAATTCCCTAAATCTTCTCAAAACTCTACCAAATTCCAGAAAAATCCCACCAAATCTCCACAAATTCCCACAGAATACATGAAAAATCCCTGATAATTCGTCAGTTCTCTACAGAATCTCACCAAATTCCAGAAAAGTCCCTCAAAGTTCCACAAACATTCCACAAAATCTCCCCAGTATCCAATAAAATTCCAGAAAAAATCCCACAAAATTCCCTAAATCTTCCCAAAACATGACCAAATTCTAGAAAAATATCCCACCAAATCTCCACAAAATCCCACTAAATACATGAAAAATCCCTCAAGATCCCTAAATCGCCTCAATATCCCACAAAATCCCACAAAAATCACACAAAACCTCCACAAGTTTTCACAAAATATAAAAACAAATCCTTAAAATTCTTCAAGTCTCCTCAAAACCACACAAAGTCCTTGAAAAGGCCCACCAAATTCCAGTAAAATCCCACAGAATCTCCAACAATTCCCACAAAATCTAAAACAAATTCCTCAAAATTCTTCAAGTCTCCTCAGAATCCCACACAATTCCAGAAAAAACCCACAAAATTCCAGAGAAGTCCCACAAAACTCCCTAAATCATTTCAAAACCCTACCAATTCACAGGAATGTCCCACAAAATCTCCACCAATTCCCAGAACATCCCACAAAAATCTCACAAAAATCCCTAAATCTTCTGAAAACTCGACCAAATTCCAGAAACGCCCCATAAAATCAGCACAGTTTCCCACAAAATTCAAGAAAAAACACCACAAAATTCCCTAAATCTTTTCAAAATACCACAAAATTCTTGAAAAGCCCCACCAAATTCCAGAAACATCCCACAAAATGTCCTCAATACCCAACAAAATCCCAGAAAAATCACACAAAATTCCCTAAATCTTCTCAAAACACGGCCAAAATCCACAAAAATCCCACCAAATCTCCACAAATTCCCACAGAATACATGAAAAATCCCTGATAATTCGTCAGTTCTCTACAGAATCTCACCAAATTCCAGAAAAGTCCCTCAAAGTTCCACAAACATCCCACAAAATCTCCCCAGTATCCAACAAAATTCCAGGAAAAATCCCACAAAATTCCCTAAATCTTCCCAAAACACGACCAAATTCTAGAAAAATATCCCACCAAATCTCCACAAATTCCCACAAAATACATGAAAAATCCCTCAAGATCCCTAAATCGCCTCAATATCCCACAAAATCCTACAAAAATCACACAAAACCTCCACAAGTTTCCACAAAATCTAAGAAAAATCCCTGAAAATTCTTCAAGTCTCCTCAAAACCACACAAAGTCCTTGAAAAGGCCCACCAAATTCCAGAAAAATCTTACAAAATTCCCTAAATCTTCTCAAAACTCTACCAAATTCCAGAAAAATCCCACCAAATCTCCACAAATTCCCACAGGATACATGAAAAATCCCTGATAATTCGTCAGTTCTCTACAGAATCTCACCAAATTCCAGAAAAGTCCCTCAAAGTTCCACAAACATTCCACAAAATCTCCCCAGTATCCAATAAAATTCCAGGAAAAATCCCACAAAATTCCCTAAATCTTCCCAAAACACGACCAAATTCTAGAAAAATATCCCACCAAATCTCCACAAATTCCCACAAAATACATGTAAATTCCCTCAAGATGCCTAAATCGCCTCAATATCCCACAAAATTCCACAAAAATCCCACAAAACCTCCACAAGTTTCCACAGAATCTAAGAAAAATTCCTCAAAATTCTTCAAGTCTCCTCAAAACCACACAAAGTCCTTGAAAAGGCCTACCAAATTCCAGAAATATCTTGCAGAATTCCCTAAATCTTCTCAAAACTCTACCAAGTTCCAGAAAAATCCCACCAAATCTCCACAAATTCCCACAAAATACATGAAAAATCCCTCAAGATCCCTAAATCGCCTCAATATCCCACAAAATTCCACAAAAATCCCACAAAACCTCCACAAGTTTCCACAGAATCTAAGAAAAATTCCTCAAAATTCTTCAAGTCTCCTCAAAACCACACAAAGTCCTTCAAAGAGGCCCACCAAATTCCAAAAAAATCTTACAGAATTCCCTAAATCTTCTCAAAACTCTACCAAATTCCAGAAAAATCTCACCAAATCTCCACAAATTCCCACAGACTACCTGAAAAATCCCTGATAATTCGTCAGTTCTCTACAGAATCTCACCAAATTCCAGAAGAGACCCTCAAAGTTCCACAAACATCCCACAAAATCTCCCCAGTGTCCAACAAAATTCCAGGAAAAATCCCACAAAATTCCCTAAATCTTCTCAAAACATGACAAAATTCTAGAAAAATATCCCACCGAATCTCCACAAATTCCCACAGAATACATGAAAAATCCCTGATAATTCGTCAGTTCTCTACAGAATCTCACCAAATTCCAGAAAAGTCCCTCAAAGTTCCAGAAGCATCCCACAAAATCTCCCCAGTATCCAACAAAATTCCAGGAAAAATCCCACAAAATTCCCTAAATCTTCTCAAAACATGACCAAATTCTAGAAAAATATCCCACCAAATCTCCACAAATTCCCACAAAATACATGAAAAATCCCTCAAGATCCCTAAATCGCCTCAATATCCCACAAAATCCCACAAAAATCCCAAAAACTTACACAAGTTTCCACAGAATCTAAGAAAAATTCCTCAAAATTCTTCAAGTCTCCTCAAAACCACAAAAAGTCCTTCAAAAAGGCCTACCAAATTCCAGAAATATCTTGCAGAATTCCCTAAATCTTCTCAAAACTCTACCAAATTCCAGAAAAATCCGACCAAATCTCCACAAATTCCCACAGAATACATGAAAAATCCCTGATAATTCATCAGTTCTCTACAGAATCTCACCAAATTCCAGAAAAGTCCCTCAAAGTTCCACAAATATTCCACAAAATCTCCCCAGTATCCAACAAAATTCCTGGAAAAATCACACAAAATTCCCTAAATCTTCTCAAAATACGGCTAAAATCCACAAAAATCCCACCGAATCTCCACAAATTCCCACAGAATACATGAAAAATCCCTCAAGATCCCTAAATCGCCTCAATATCCCACAAAATCACACAAAAATCCCACCAAGCCTCCACAAGTTTCCACAAAATCTAAGAAAAATTCCTCAAAATTCTTCAAGTCTCCTCAAAACCACAAAACGTCCTTCAAAAAGGCCTACCAAATTCCAGAAATATCTTGCAGAATTCCCTAAATCTTCTCAAAACTCTACCAAATTCCAGAAAAATCCCACCAAATCTCCACAAATTCCCACAGAATACATGAAAAATCCCTGATAATTCATCAGTTCTCTCCAGAATCTCACCAAATTCCAGAAAAGTCCCTCAAAGTTCCACAAACATTCCACAAAATCTCCCCAGTATCCAATAAAATTCCAGAAAAAATCCCACAAAATTCCCTAAATCTTCCCAAAACATGACCAAATTCTAGAAAAATATCCCACCAAATCTCCACAAAATCCCACTAAATACATGAAAAATCCCTCAAGATCCCTAAATCGCCTCAATATCCCACAAAATCCCACAAAAATCACACAAAACCTCCACAAGTTTTCACAAAATATAAAAACAAATCCTTAAAATTCTTCAAGTCTCCTCAAAACCACACAAAGTCCTTGAAAAGGCCCACCAAATTCCAGTAAAATCCCACAGAATCTCCAACAATTCCCACAAAATCTAAAACAAATTCCTCAAAATTTTTCAAGTCTCCTCAGAATCCCACACAATTCCAGAAAAAACCCACAAAATTCCAGAGAAGTCCCACAAAACTCCCTAAATCATTTCAAAACCCTACCAATTCACAGGAATGTCCCACAAAATCTCCACCAATTCCCAGAACATCCCACAAAAATCTCACAAAAATCCCTAAATCTTCTGAAAACTCGACCAAATTCCAGAAACGCCCCATAAAATCAGCACAGTTTCCCACAAAATTCAAGAAAAAACACCACAAAATTCCCTAAATCTTTTCAAAATACCACAAAATTCTTGAAAAGCCCCACCAAATTCCAGAAACATCCCACAAAATGTCCTCAATACCCAACAAAATCCCAGAAAAATCCCACAAAATTCCCTAAATCTTCTCAAAACACGGCCAAAATCCACAAAAATCCCACCAAATCTCCACAAATTCCCACAGAATACATGAAAAATCCCTGATAATTCGTCAGTTCTCTACAGAATCTCACCAAATTCCAGAAAAGTCCCTCAAAGTTCCACAAACATCCCACAAAATCTCCCCAGTATCCAATAAAATTCCAGGAAAAATCCCACAAAATTCCCTAAATCTTCCCAAAACATGACCAAATTCTAGAAAAATATCCCAACAAATCTCCACAAATTCCCACAGAATACATGAAAAATCCCTCAAGATCCCTAAATCGCCTCAATATCCCACAAAATCCCACAAAAATCACACAAAACCTCCACAAGTTTCCACAAAATCTAAGAAAAATCCCTGAAAATTCTTCAAGTCTCCTCAAAACCACACAAAGTCCTTGAAAAGGCCCACCAAATTCCAGAAAAATCTTACAAAATTCCCTAAATCTTCTCAAAACTCTACCAAATTCCAGAAAAATCCCACAAAATCTCCACAAATTCGCACAGGATACATGAAAAATCCCTGATAATTCTTCAGTTCTCTATAGAATCTCACCAAATTCCAGAAGAGTCCCTCAAAGTTCCACAAACATTCCACAAAATCTCCCCAGTATCCAATAAAATTCCAGGAAAAATCCCACAAAATTCCCTAAATCTTCCCAAAACACGACCAAATTCTAGAAAAATATCCCACCAAATCTCCACAAATTCCCACAAAATACATGTAAATTCCCTCAAGATGCCTAAATCGCCTCAATATCCCACAAAATTCCACAAAAATCCCACAAAACCTCCACAAGTTTCCACAGAATCTAAGAAAAATTCCTCAAAATTCTTCAAGTCTCCTCAAAACCACACAAAGTCCTTGAAAAGGCCTACCAAATTCCAGAAATATCTTGCAGAATTCCCTAAATCTTCTCAAAACTCTACCAAGTTCCAGAAAAATCCCACCAAATCTCCACAAATTCCCACAAAATACATGAAAAATCCCTCAAGATCCCTAAATCGCCTCAATATCCCACAAAATTCCACAAAAATCCCACAAAACCTCCACAAGTTTCCACAGAATCTAAGAAAAATTCCTCAAAATTCTTCAAGTCTCCTCAAAACCACACAAAGTCCTTCAAAGAGGCCCACCAAATTCCAAAAAAATCTTACAGAATTCCCTAAATCTTCTCAAAACTCTACCAAATTCCAGAAAAATCTCACCAAATCTCCACAAATTCCCACAGACTACCTGAAAAATCCCTGATAATTCGTCAGTTCTCTACAGAATCTCACCAAATTCCAGAAGAGACCCTCAAAGTTCCACAAACATCCCACAAAATCTCCCCAGTATCCAACAAAATTCCAGGAAAAATCCCACAAAATTCCCTAAATCTTCTCAAAACATGACAAAATTCTAGAAAAATATCCCACCGAATCTCCACAAATTCCCACAGAATACATGAAAAATCCCTGATAATTCGTCAGTTCTCTACAGAATCTCACCAAATTCCAGAAAAGTCCCTCAAAGTTCCAGAAGCATCCCACAAAATCTCCCCAGTATCCAACAAAATTCCAGGAAAAATCCCACAAAATTCCCTAAATCTTCTCAAAACATGACCAAATTCTAGAAAAATATCCCACCAAATCTCCACAAATTCCCACAAAATACATGAAAAATCCCTCAAGATCCCTAAATCGCCTCAATATCCCACAAAATCCCACAAAAATCACACAAAACCTCCACAGGTTTGTACAAAATCTAAGAAAAAATCCTCAAAATTCTTCAAGTCTCCTCAAAACCACACAAAGTCCTTGAAAAGGCCCACCAAATTCCAGTAAAATCCCACAGAATCTCCAACAATTCCCACAAAATCTAAAACAAATTCCTCAAAATTTTTCAAGTCTCCTCAGAATCCCACACAATTCCAGAAAAAACCCACAAAATTCCAGAGAAGTCCCACAAAACTCCCTAAATCATTTCAAAACCCTACCAATTCACAGGAATGTCCCACAAAATCTCCACCAATTCCCAGAACATCCCACAAAAATCTCACAAAAATCCGTAATCTTCTGAAAACTCGACCGAATTCCAGAAACGCCCCATAAAATCAGCACAGATTCCCACAAAATTCATGAAAAAACACCACAAAATTCCCAAAATCTTTTCAAAATACCACAAAATTCTTGAAAAGCCCCACCAAATTCCAGAAACATCCCACAAAATGTCCTCAATACCCAACAAAATCCCAGAAAAATCCCACAAAATTCCCTAAATCTTCTCAAAACACGGCCAAAATCCACAAAAATCCCACCAAATCTCCACAAATTCCCACAGGATACATGAAAAATCCCTGATAATTCGTCAGTTCTCTACAGAATCTCACCAAATTCCAGAAAAGTCCCTCGAAGTTCCAGAAATGTCTTACAAAATCTCCCCAGTATCCAATAAAATTCCAGGAAAAATCCCACAAAATTCCCTAAATCTTCCCAAAACACGACCAAATTCTAGAAAAATATCCCACCAAATCTCCACAAATTCCCACAAAATACATGAAAAATCCCTCAAGATCCCTAAATCGCCTCAATATCCCACAAAATCCCACAAAAATCCCAAAAACTTACACAAGTTTCCACAGAATCTAAGAAAAATTCCTCAAAATTCTTCAAGTCTCCTCAAAACCAGAAAAAGTCCTTCAAAAAGGCCTACCAAATTCCAGAAATATCTTGCAGAATTCCCTAAATCTTCTCAAAACTCTACCAAATTCCAGAAAAATCCCACCAAATCTCCACAAATTCCCACAGAATACATGAAAAATCCCTGATAATTCATCAGTTCTCTACAGAATCTCACCAAATTCCAGAAAAGTCCCTCAAAGTTCCACAAATATTCCACAAAATCTCCCCAGTATCCAACAAAATTCCTGGAAAAATCACACAAAATTCCCTAAATCTTCTCAAAATACGGCTAAAATCCACAAAAATCCCACCGAATCTCCACAAATTCCCACAGAATACATGAAAAATCCCTCAAGATCCCTAAATCGCCTCAATATCCCACAAAATCACACAAAAATCCCACCAAGCCTCCACAAGTTTCCACAAAATCTAAGAAAAATTCCTCAAAATTCTTCAAGTCTCCTCAAAACCACAAAACGTCCTTCAAAAAGGCCTACCAAATTCCAGAAATATCTTGCAGAATTCCCTAAATCTTCTCAAAACTCTACCAAATTCCAGAAAAATCCCACCAAATCTCCACAAATTCCCACAGAATACATGAAAAATCCCTGATAATTCGTCAGTTCTCTACAGAATCTCACCAAATTCCAGAAAAGTCCCTCAAAGTTCCACAAACATTCCACAAAATCTCCCCAGTATCCAATAAAATTCCAGAAAAAATCCCACAAAATTCCCTAAATCTTCCCAAAACATGACCAAATTCTAGAAAAATATCCCACCAAATCTCCACAAATTCCCACAGAATACATGAAAAATCCCTCAAGATCCCTAAATCGCCTCAATATCCCACAAAATCCCACAAAAATCACACAAAACCTCCACAAGTTTTCACAAAATATAAAAACAAATCCTTAAAATTCTTCAAGTCTCCTCAAAACCACACAAAGTCCTTGAAAAGGCCCACCAAATTCCAGTAAAATCCCACAGAATCTCCAACAATTCCCACAAAATCTAAAACAAATTCCTCAAAATTCTTCAAGTCTCCTCAGAATCCCACACAATTCCAGAAAAAACCCACAAAATTCCAGAGAAGTCCCACAAAACTCCCTAAATCATTTCAAAACCCTACCAATTCACAGGAATGTCCCACAAAATCTCCACCAATTCCCAGAACATCCCACAAAAATCTCACAAAAATCCCTAAATCTTCTGAAAACTCGACCAAATTCCAGAAACGCCCCATAAAAACAGCACAGTTTCCCACAAAATTCAAGAAAAAACACCACAAAATTCCCAAAATCTTTTCAAAATACCACAAAATTCTTGAAAAGCCCCACCAAATTCCAGAAACATCCCACAAAATGTCCTCAATACCCAACAAAATCCCAGAAAAATCCCACAAAATTCCCTAAATCTTCTCAAAACACGGCCAAAATCCACAAAAATCCCACCAAATCTCCACAAATTCCCACAGGATACATGAAAAATCCCTGATAATTCGTCAGTTCTCTACAGAATCTCACCAAATTCCAGAAGAGTCCCTCAAAGTTCCACAAACATTCCACAAAATCTCCCCAGTATCCAATAAAATTCCAGGAAAAATCCCACAAAATTCCCTAAATCTTCCCAAAACACGACCAAATTCTAGAAAAATATCCCACCAAATCTCCACAAATTCCCACAAAATACATGTAAATTCCCTCAAGATGCCTAAATCGCCTCAATATCCCACAAAATTCCACAAAAATCCCACAAAACCTCCACAAGTTTCCACAGAATCTAAGAAAAATTCCTCAAAATTCTTCAAGTCTCCTCAAAACCACACAAAGTCCTTGAAAAGGCCTACCAAATTCCAGAAATATCTTGCAGAATTCCCTAAATCTTCTCAAAACTCTACCAAGTTCCAGAAAAATCCCACCAAATCTCCACAAATTCCCACAAAATACATGAAAAATCCCTCAAGATCCCTAAATCGCCTCAATATCCCACAAAATTCCACAAAAATCCCACAAAACCTCCACAAGTTTCCACAGAATCTAAGAAAAATTCCTCAAAATTCTTCAAGTCTCCTCAAAACCACACAAAGTCCTTCAAAGAGGCCCACCAAATTCCAAAAAAATCTTACAGAATTCCCTAAATCTTCTCAAAACTCTACCAAATTCCAGAAAAATCTCACCAAATCTCCACAAATTCCCACAGACTACCTGAAAAATCCCTGATAATTCGTCAGTTCTCTACAGAATCTCACCAAATTCCAGAAGAGACCCTCAAAGTTCCACAAACATCCCACAAAATCTCCCCAGTATCCAACAAAATTCCAGGAAAAATCCCACAAAATTCCCTAAATCTTCTCAAAACATGACAAAATTCTAGAAAAATATCCCACCGAATCTCCACAAATTCCCACAGAATACATGAAAAATCCCTGATAATTCGTCAGTTCTCTACAGAATCTCACCAAATTCCAGAAAAGTCCCTCAAAGTTCCAGAAGCATCCCACAAAATCTCCCCAGTATCCAACAAAATTCCAGGAAAAATCCCACAAAATTCCCTAAATCTTCTCAAAACATGACCAAATTCTAGAAAAATATCCCACCAAATCTCCACAAATTCCCACAAAATACATGAAAAATCCCTCAAGATCCCTAAATCGCCTCAATATCCCACAAAATCCCACAAAAATCACACAAAACCTCCACAGGTTTGTACAAAATCTAAGAAAAAATCCTCAAAATTCTTCAAGTCTCCTCAAAACCACACAAAGTCCTTGAAAAGGCCCACCAAATTCCAGTAAAATCCCACAGAATCTCCAACAATTCCCACAAAATCTAAAACAAATTCCTCAAAATTTTTCAAGTCTCCTCAGAATCCCACACAATTCCAGAAAAAACCCACAAAATTCCAGAGAAGTCCCACAAAACTCCCTAAATCATTTCAAAACCCTACCAATTCACAGGAATGTCCCACAAAATCTCCACCAATTCCCAGAACATCCCACAAAAATCTCACAAAAATCCGTAATCTTCTGAAAACTCGACCGAATTCCAGAAACGCCCCATAAAATCAGCACAGATTCCCACAAAATTCATGAAAAAACACCACAAAATTCCCAAAATCTTTTCAAAATACCACAAAATTCTTGAAAAGCCCCACCAAATTCCAGAAACATCCCACAAAATGTCCTCAATACCCAACAAAATCCCAGAAAAATCCCACAAAATTCCCTAAATCTTCTCAAAACACGGCCAAAATCCACAAAAATCCCACCAAATCTCCACAAATTCCCACAGGATACATGAAAAATCCCTGATAATTCGTCAGTTCTCTACAGAATCTCACCAAATTCCAGAAAAGTCCCTCGAAGTTCCAGAAATGTCTTACAAAATCTCCCCAGTATCCAATAAAATTCCAGGAAAAATCCCACAAAATTCCCTAAATCTTCCCAAAACACGACCAAATTCTAGAAAAATATCCCACCAAATCTCCACAAATTCCCACAAAATACATGAAAAATCCCTCAAGATCCCTAAATCGCCTCAATATCCCACAAAATCCCACAAAAATCCCAAAAACTTACACAAGTTTCCACAGAATCTAAGAAAAATTCCTCAAAATTCTTCAAGTCTCCTCAAAACCAGAAAAAGTCCTTCAAAAAGGCCTACCAAATTCCAGAAATATCTTGCAGAATTCCCTAAATCTTCTCAAAACTCTACCAAATTCCAGAAAAATCCCACCAAATCTCCACAAATTCCCACAGAATACATGAAAAATCCCTGATAATTCATCAGTTCTCTACAGAATCTCACCAAATTCCAGAAAAGTCCCTCAAAGTTCCACAAATATTCCACAAAATCTCCCCAGTATCCAACAAAATTCCTGGAAAAATCACACAAAATTCCCTAAATCTTCTCAAAATACGGCTAAAATCCACAAAAATCCCACCGAATCTCCACAAATTCCCACAGAATACATGAAAAATCCCTCAAGATCCCTAAATCGCCTCAATATCCCACAAAATCACACAAAAATCCCACCAAGCCTCCACAAGTTTCCACAAAATCTAAGAAAAATTCCTCAAAATTCTTCAAGTCTCCTCAAAACCACAAAACGTCCTTCAAAAAGGCCTACCAAATTCCAGAAATATCTTGCAGAATTCCCTAAATCTTCTCAAAACTCTACCAAATTCCAGAAAAATCCCACCAAATCTCCACAAATTCCCACAGAATACATGAAAAATCCCTGATAATTCGTCAGTTCTCTACAGAATCTCACCAAATTCCAGAAAAGTCCCTCAAAGTTCCACAAACATTCCACAAAATCTCCCCAGTATCCAATAAAATTCCAGAAAAAATCCCACAAAATTCCCTAAATCTTCCCAAAACATGACCAAATTCTAGAAAAATATCCCACCAAATCTCCACAAATTCCCACAGAATACATGAAAAATCCCTCAAGATCCCTAAATCGCCTCAATATCCCACAAAATCCCACAAAAATCACACAAAACCTCCACAAGTTTTCACAAAATATAAAAACAAATCCTTAAAATTCTTCAAGTCTCCTCAAAACCACACAAAGTCCTTGAAAAGGCCCACCAAATTCCAGTAAAATCCCACAGAATCTCCAACAATTCCCACAAAATCTAAAACAAATTCCTCAAAATTCTTCAAGTCTCCTCAGAATCCCACACAATTCCAGAAAAAACCCACAAAATTCCAGAGAAGTCCCACAAAACTCCCTAAATCATTTCAAAACCCTACCAATTCACAGGAATGTCCCACAAAATCTCCACCAATTCCCAGAACATCCCACAAAAATCTCACAAAAATCCCTAAATCTTCTGAAAACTCGACCAAATTCCAGAAACGCCCCATAAAAACAGCACAGTTTCCCACAAAATTCAAGAAAAAACACCACAAAATTCCCAAAATCTTTTCAAAATACCACAAAATTCTTGAAAAGCCCCACCAAATTCCAGAAACATCCCACAAAATGTCCTCAATACCCAACAAAATCCCAGAAAAATCCCACAAAATTCCCTAAATCTTCTCAAAACACGGCCAAAATCCACAAAAATCCCACCAAATCTCCACAAATTCCCACAGAATACATGAAAAATCCCTGATAATTCGTCAGTTCTCTACAGAATCTCACCAAATTCCAGAAAAGTCCCTCAAAGTTCCACAAACATCCCACAAAATCTCCCCAGTATCCAACAAAATTCCAGGAAAAATCCCACAAAATTCCCTAAATCTTCCCAAAACACGACCAAATTCTAGAAAAATATCCCAACAAATCTCCACAAATTCCCACAGAATACATGAAAAATCCCTCAAGATCCCTAAATCGCCTCAATATCCCACAAAATCCCACAAAAATCACACAAAACCTCCACAAGTTTCCACAAAATCTAAGAAAAATCCCTGAAAATTCTTCAAGTCTCCTCAAAACCACACAAAGTCCTTGAAAAGGCCCACCAAATTCCAGAAAAATCTTACAAAATTCCCTAAATCTTCTCAAAACTCTACCAAATTCCAGAAAAATCCCACCAAATCTCCACAAATTCCCACAGGATACATGAAAAATCCCTGATAATTCTTCAGTTCTCTATAGAATCTCACCAAATTCCAGAAGAGTCCCTCAAAGTTCCACAAACATTCCACAAAATCTCCCCAGTATCCAATAAAATTCCAGGAAAAATCCCACAAAATTCCCTAAATCTTCCCAAAACACGACCAAATTCTAGAAAAATATCCCACCAAATCTCCACAAATTCCCACAAAATACATGTAAATTCCCTCAAGATGCCTAAATCGCCTCAATATCCCACAAAATTCCACAAAAATCCCACAAAACCTCCACAAGTTTCCACAGAATCTAAGAAAAATTCCTCAAAATTTTTCAAGTCTCCTCAAAACCACAAAAAGTCCTTCAAAAAGGCCTACCAAATTCCAGAAATATCTAGCAGAATTCCCTAAATCTTCTCAAAACTCTACCAAGTTCCAGAAAAATCCCACCAAATCTCCACAAATTCCCACAAAATACATGAAAAATCCCTCAAGATCCCTAAATCGCCTCAATATCCCACAAAATTCCACAAAAATCCCACAAAACCTCCACAAGTTTCCACAGAATCTAAGAAAAATTCCTCAAAATTCTTCAAGTCTCCTCAAAACCACACAAAGTCCTTCAAAGAGGCCCACCAAATTCCAAAAAAATCTTACAGAATTCCCTAAATCTTCTCAAAACTCTACCAAATTCCAGAAAAATCTCACCAAATCTCCACAAATTCCCACAGACTACCTGAAAAATCCCTGATAATTCGTCAGTTCTCTACAGAATCTCACCAAATTCCAGAAGAGACCCTCAAAGTTCCACAAACATCCCACAAAATCTCCCCAGTATCCAACAAAATTCCAGGAAAAATCCCACAAAATTCCCTAAATCTTCTCAAAACATGACAAAATTCTAGAAAAATATCCCACCGAATCTCCACAAATTCCCACAGAATACATGAAAAATCCCTGATAATTCGTCAGTTCTCTACAGAATCTCACCAAATTCCAGAAAAGTCCCTCAAAGTTCCAGAAGCATCCCACAAAATCTCCCCAGTATCCAACAAAATTCCAGGAAAAATCCCACAAAATTCCCTAAATCTTCTCAAAACATGACCAAATTCTAGAAAAATATCCCACCAAATCTCCACAAATTCCCACAAAATACATGAAAAATCCCTCAAGATCCCTAAATCGCCTCAATATCCCACAAAATCCCACAAAAATCACACAAAACCTCCACAGGTTTGTACAAAATCTAAGAAAAAATCCTCAAAATTCTTCAAGTCTCCTCAAAACCACACAAAGTCCTTGAAAAGGCCCACCAAATTCCAGTAAAATCCCACAGAATCTCCAACAATTCCCACAAAATCTAAAACAAATTCCTCAAAATTTTTCAAGTCTCCTCAGAATCCCACACAATTCCAGAAAAAACCCACAAAATTCCAGAGAAGTCCCACAAAACTCCCTAAATCATTTCAAAACCCTACCAATTCACAGGAATGTCCCACAAAATCTCCACCAATTCCCAGAACATCCCACAAAAATCTCACAAAAATCCGTAATCTTCTGAAAACTCGACCGAATTCCAGAAACGCCCCATAAAATCAGCACAGATTCCCACAAAATTCATGAAAAAACACCACAAAATTCCCAAAATCTTTTCAAAATACCACAAAATTCTTGAAAAGCCCCACCAAATTCCAGAAACATCCCACAAAATGTCCTCAATACCCAACAAAATCCCAGAAAAATCCCACAAAATTCCCTAAATCTTCTCAAAACACGGCCAAAATCCACAAAAATCCCACCAAATCTCCACAAATTCCCACAGAATACATGAAAAATCCCTGATAATTCGTCAGTTCTCTACAGAATCTCACCAAATTCCAGAAAAGTCCCTCGAAGTTCCAGAAATGTCCCACAAAATCTCCCCAGTATCCAATAAAATTCCAGGAAAAATCCCACAAAATTCCCTAAATCTTCCCAAAACACGACCAAATTCTAGAAAAATATCCCACCAAATCTCCACAAATTCCCACAAAATACATGAAAAATCCCTCAAGATCCCTAAATCGCCTCAATATCCCACAAAATCCCACAAAAATCCCAAAAACTTACACAAGTTTCCACAGAATCTAAGAAAAATTCCTCAAAATTCTTCAAGTCTCCTCAAAACCACAAAACGTCCTTCAAAAAGGCCTACCAAATTCCAGAAATATCTTGCAGAATTCCCTAAATCTTCTCAAAACTCTACCAAGTTCCAGAAAAATCCCACCAAATCTCCACAAATTCCCACAGAATACATGAAAAATCCCTGATAATTCGTCAGTTCTCTACAGAATCTCACCAAATTCCAGAAAAGTCCCTCAAAGTTCCACAAATATTCCACAAAATCTCCCCAGTATCCAACAAAATTCCTGGAAAAATCACACAAAATTCCCTAAATCTTCTCAAAATACGGCTAAAATCCACAAAAATCCCACCGAATCTCCACAAATTCCCACAGAATACATGAAAAATCCCTCAAGATCCCTAAATCGCCTCAATATCCCACAAAATCACACAAAAATCCCACCAAGCCTCCACAAGTTTCCACAAAATCTAAGAAAAATTCCTCAAAATTCTTCAAGTCTCCTCAAAACCACAAAACGTCCTTCAAAAAGGCCTACCAAATTCCAGAAATATCTTGCAGAATTCCCTAAATCTTCTCAAAACTCTACCAAATTCCAGAAAAATCCCACCAAATCTCCACAAATTCCCACAGAATACATGAAAAATCCCTGATAATTCGTCAGTTCTCTACAGAATCTCACCAAATTCCAGAAAAGTCCCTCAAAGTTCCACAAACATTCCACAAAATCTCCCCAGTATCCAATAAAATTCCAGAAAAAATCCCACAAAATTCCCTAAATCTTCCCAAAACATGACCAAATTCTAGAAAAATATCCCACCAAATCTCCACAAATTCCCACAGAATACATGAAAAATCCCTCAAGATCCCTAAATCGCCTCAATATCCCACAAAATCCCACAAAAATCACACAAAACCTCCACAAGTTTTCACAAAATATAAAAACAAATCCTTAAAATTCTTCAAGTCTCCTCAAAACCACACAAAGTCCTTGAAAAGGCCCACCAAATTCCAGTAAAATCCCACAGAATCTCCAACAATTCCCACAAAATCTAAAACAAATTCCTAAAAATTCTTCAAGTCTCCTCAGAATCCCACACAATTCCAGAAAAAACCCACAAAATTCCAGAGAAGTCCCACAAAACTCCCTAAATCATTTCAAAACCCTACCAATTCACAGGAATGTCCCACAAAATCTCCACCAATTCCCAGAACATCCCACAAAAATCTCACAAAAATCCCTAAATCTTCTGAAAACTCGACCAAATTCCAGAAACGCCCCATAAAAACAGCACAGTTTCCCACAAAATTCAAGAAAAAACACCACAAAATTCCCAAAATCTTTTCAAAATACCACAAAATTCTTGAAAAGCCCCACCAAATTCCAGAAACATCCCACAAAATGTCCTCAATACCCAACAAAATCCCAGAAAAATCCCACAAAATTCCCTAAATCTTCTCAAAACACGGCCAAAATCCACAAAAATCCCACCAAATCTCCACAAATTCCCACAGAATACATGAAAAATCCCTGATAATTCGTCAGTTCTCTACAGAATCTCACCAAATTCCAGAAAAGTCCCTCAAAGTTCCACAAACATCCCACAAAATCTCCCCAGTATCCAACAAAATTCCAGGAAAAATCCCACAAAATTCCCTAAATCTTCCCAAAACACGACCAAATTCTAGAAAAATATCCCAACAAATCTCCACAAATTCCCACAGAATACATGAAAAATCCCTCAAGATCCCTAAATCGCCTCAATATCCCACAAAATCCCACAAAAATCACACAAAACCTCCACAAGTTTCCACAAAATCTAAGAAAAATCCCTGAAAATTCTTCAAGTCTCCTCAAAACCACACAAAGTCCTTGAAAAGGCCCACCAAATTCCAGAAAAATCTTACAAAATTCCCTAAATCTTCTCAAAACTCTACCAAATTCCAGAAAAATCCCACCAAATCTCCACAAATTCCCACAGGATACATGAAAAATCCCTGATAATTCTTCAGTTCTCTATAGAATCTCACCAAATTCCAGAAGAGTCCCTCAAAGTTCCACAAACATTCCACAAAATCTCCCCAGTATCCAATAAAATTCCAGGAAAAATCCCACAAAATTCCCTAAATCTTCCCAAAACACGACCAAATTCTAGAAAAATATCCCACCAAATCTCCACAAATTCCCACAAAATACATGTAAATTCCCTCAAGATGCCTAAATCGCCTCAATATCCCACAAAATTCCACAAAAATCCCACAAAACCTCCACAAGTTTCCACAGAATCTAAGAAAAATTCCTCAAAATTTTTCAAGTCTCCTCAAAACCACAAAAAGTCCTTCAAAAAGGCCTACCAAATTCCAGAAATATCTAGCAGAATTCCCTAAATCTTCTCAAAACTCTACCAAGTTCCAGAAAAATCCCACCAAATCTCCACAAATTCCCACAAAATACATGAAAAATCCCTCAAGATCCCTAAATCGCCTCAATATCCCACAAAATTCCACAAAAATCCCACAAAACCTCCACAAGTTTCCACAGAATCTAAGAAAAATTCCTCAAAATTCTTCAAGTCTCCTCAAAACCACACAAAGTCCTTCAAAGAGGCCCACCAAATTCCAAAAAAATCTTACAGAATTCCCTAAATCTTCTCAAAACTCTACCAAATTCCAGAAAAATCTCACCAAATCTCCACAAATTCCCACAGACTACCTGAAAAATCCCTGATAATTCGTCAGTTCTCTACAGAATCTCACCAAATTCCAGAAGAGACCCTCAAAGTTCCACAAACATCCCACAAAATCTCCCCAGTATCCAACAAAATTCCAGGAAAAATCCCACAAAATTCCCTAAATCTTCTCAAAACATGACCAAATTCTAGAAAAATATCCCACCGAATCTCCACAAATTCCCACAGAATACATGAAAAATCCCTGATAATTCGTCAGTTCTCTACAGAATCTCACCAAATTCCAGAAAAGTCCCTCAAATTTCCACAAACATCCCACAAAATCTCCCCAGTATCCAACAAAATTCCAGGAAAAATCCCACAAAATTCCCTAAATCTTCTCAAAACATGACCAAATTCTAGAAAAATATCCCACCAAATCTCCACAAATTCCCACAAAATACATGAAAAATCCCTCAAGATCCCTAAATCGCCTCAATATCCCACAAAATCCCACAAAAATCACACAAAACCTCCACAGGTTTGTACAAAATCTAAGAAAAAATCCTCAAAATTCTTCAAGTCTCCTCAAAACCACACAAAGTCCTTGAAAAGGCCCACCAAATTCCAGTAAAATCCCACAGAATCTCCAACAATTCCCACAAAATCTAAAACAAATTCCTCAAAATTTTTCAAGTCTCCTCAGAATCCCACACAATTCCAGAAAAAACCCACAAAATTCCAGAGAAGTCCCACAAAACTCCCTAAATCATTTCAAAACCCTACCAATTCACAGGAATGTCCCACAAAATCTCCACCAATTCCCAGAACATCCCACAAAAATCTCACAAAAATCCGTAATCTTCTGAAAACTCGACCGAATTCCAGAAACGCCCCATAAAATCAGCACAGATTCCCACAAAATTCATGAAAAAACACCACAAAATTCCCAAAATCTTTTCAAAATACCACAAAATTCTTGAAAAGCCCCACCAAATTCCAGAAACATCCCACAAAATGTCCTCAATACCCAACAAAATCCCAGAAAAATCCCACAAAATTCCCTAAATCTTCTCAAAACACGGCCAAAATCCACAAAAATCCCACCAAATCTCCACAAATTCCCACAGGATACATGAAAAATCCCTGATAATTCGTCAGTTCTCTACAGAATCTCACCAAATTCCAGAAAAGTCCCTCGAAGTTCCAGAAATGTCTTACAAAATCTCCCCAGTATCCAATAAAATTCCAGGAAAAATCCCACAAAATTCCCTAAATCTTCCCAAAACACGACCAAATTCTAGAAAAATATCCCACCAAATCTCCACAAATTCCCACAAAATACATGAAAAATCCCTCAAGATCCCTAAATCGCCTCAATATCCCACAAAATCCCACAAAAATCCCAAAAACTTACACAAGTTTCCACAGAATCTAAGAAAAATTCCTCAAAATTCTTCAAGTCTCCTCAAAACCACAAAAAGTCCTTCAAAAAGGCCTACCAAATTCCAGAAATATCTTGCAGAATTCCCTAAATCTTCTCAAAACTCTACCAAATTCCAGAAAAATCCCACCAAATCTCCACAAATTCCCACAGAATACATGAAAAATCCCTGATAATTCATCAGTTCTCTACAGAATCTCACCAAATTCCAGAAAAGTCCCTCAAAGTTCCACAAATATTCCACAAAATCTCCCCAGTATCCAACAAAATTCCTGGAAAAATCACACAAAATTCCCTAAATCTTCTCAAAATACGGCTAAAATCCACAAAAATCCCACCGAATCTCCACAAATTCCCACAGAATACATGAAAAATCCCTCAAGATCCCTAAATCGCCTCAATATCCCACAAAATCACACAAAAATCCCACCAAGCCTCCACAAGTTTCCACAAAATCTAAGAAAAATTCCTCAAAATTCTTCAAGTCTCCTCAAAACCACAAAACGTCCTTCAAAAAGGCCTACCAAATTCCAGAAATATCTTGCAGAATTCCCTAAATCTTCTCAAAACTCTACCAAATTCCAGAAAAATCCCACCAAATCTCCACAAATTCCCACAGAATACATGAAAAATCCCTGATAATTCTTCAGTTCTCTACAGAATCTCACCAAATTCCAGAAAAGTCCCTCAAAGTTCCACAAACATTCCACAAAATCTCCCCAGTATCCAATAAAATTCCAGAAAAAATCCCACAAAATTCCCTAAATCTCCCCAAAACATGACCAAATTCTAGAAAAATATCCCACCAAATCTCCACAAATTCCCACAGAATACATGAAA
Source organism: Cyanistes caeruleus (assembly GCF_971803275.1). Taxonomy (NCBI): domain Eukaryota; kingdom Metazoa; phylum Chordata; class Aves; order Passeriformes; family Paridae; genus Cyanistes; species Cyanistes caeruleus. The sequence goes on from NW_028255885.1 coordinate 2,538,736, forward strand.
AATCCCTCAAGATCCCTAAATCGCCTCAATATCCCACAAAATCCCACAAAAATCACACAAAACCTCCACAAGTTTTCACAAAATATAAAAACAAATCCTTAAAATTCTTCAAGTCTCCTCAAAACCACACAAAGTCCTTGAAAAGGCCCACCAAATTCCAGTAAAATCCCACAGAATCTCCAACAATTCCCACAAAATCTAAAACAAATTCCTCAAAATTCTTCAAGTCTCCTCAGAATCCCACACAATTCCAGAAAAAACCCACAAAATTCCAGAGAAGTCCCACAAAACTCCCTAAATCATTTCAAAACCCTACCAATTCACAGGAATGTCCCACAAAATCTCCACCAATTCCCAGAACATCCCACAAAAATCTCACAAAAATCCCTAAATCTTCTGAAAACTCGACCAAATTCCAGAAACGCCCCATAAAAACAGCACAGTTTCCCACAAAATTCAAGAAAAAACACCACAAAATTCCCAAAATCTTTTCAAAATACCACAAAATTCTTGAAAAGCCCCACCAAATTCCAGAAACATCCCACAAAATGTCCTCAATACCCAACAAAATCCCAGAAAAATCCCACAAAATTCCCTAAATCTTCTCAAAACACGGCCAAAATCCACAAAAATCCCACCAAATCTCCACAAATTCCCACAGAATACATGAAAAATCCCTGATAATTCGTCAGTTCTCTACAGAATCTCACCAAATTCCAGAAAAGTCCCTCAAAGTTCCACAAACATCCCACAAAATCTCCCCAGTATCCAACAAAATTCCAGGAAAAATCCCACAAAATTCCCTAAATCTTCCCAAAACACGACCAAATTCTAGAAAAATATCCCAACAAATCTCCACAAATTCCCACAGAATACATGAAAAATCCCTCAAGATCCCTAAATCGCCTCAATATCCCACAAAATCCCACAAAAATCACACAAAACCTCCACAAGTTTCCACAAAATCTAAGAAAAATCCCTGAAAATTCTTCAAGTCTCCTCAAAACCACACAAAGTCCTTGAAAAGGCCCACCAAATTCCAGAAAAATCTTACAAAATTCCCTAAATCTTCTCAAAACTCTACCAAATTCCAGAAAAATCCCACCAAATCTCCACAAATTCCCACAGGATACATGAAAAATCCCTGATAATTCTTCAGTTCTCTATAGAATCTCACCAAATTCCAGAAGAGTCCCTCAAAGTTCCACAAACATTCCACAAAATCTCCCCAGTATCCAATAAAATTCCAGGAAAAATCCCACAAAATTCCCTAAATCTTCCCAAAACACGACCAAATTCTAGAAAAATATCCCAACAAATCTCCACAAATTCCCACAGAATACATGAAAAATCCCTCAAGATCCCTAAATCGCCTCAATATCCCACAAAATCCCACAAAAATCACACAAAACCTCCACAAGTTTCCACAAAATCTAAGAAAAATCCCTGAAAATTCTTCAAGTCTCCTCAAAACCACACAAAGTCCTTGAAAAGGCCCACCAAATTCCAGAAAAATCCCACAGAATCTACACAAATTCCCACAAAATCTAAAACAAATTCCTCAAAATTCTTCAAGTCTCCTCAGAATCCCACACAATTCCAGAAAAAACCCACAAAATTCCAGAGAAGTCCCACAAAACTCCCTAAATCATTTCAAAACCCTACCAATTCACAGGAAAGTCCCACACAATCTCCACCAATTCCCAGAACATCCCACAAAAATCTCACAAAAATCCCTAAATCTTCTGAAAACTCGACCAAATTCCAGAAACGCCCCATAAAATCAGCACAGTTTCCCACAAAATTCAAGAAAAAACACCACAAAATTCCCAAAATATTTTCAAAATACCACAAACTTCTTGAAAAGCCCCACCAAATTCCAGAAACATCCCACAAAATGTCCTCAATACCCAACAAAATCCCAGAAAAATCACACAAACTTCCCTAAATCTTCCCCAAACACGACCAAATTCTAGAAAAATATCCCACCAAATCTCCACAAATTCCCACAAAATACATGAAAAATCCCTCAAGATCCCTAAATCGCCTCAATATCCCACAAAATTCCACAAAAATCCCGCAAAACCTCCACAAGTTTCCACAGAATCTAAGAAAAATTCCTCAAAATTCTTCAAGTCTCCTCAAAACCACAAAACGTCCTTCAAAAAGGCCTACCAAATTCCAGAAATATCTTGCAGAATTCCCTAAATCTTCTCAAAACTCTACCAAGTTCCAGAAAAATCCCACCAAATCTCCACAAATTCCCACAAAATACATGAAAAATCCCTCAAGATCCCTAAATCGCCTCAATATCCCACAAAATTCCACAAAAATCCCACAAAACCTCCACAAGTTTCCACAGAATCTAAGAAAAATTCCTCAAAATTCTTCAAGTCTCCTCAAAACCACACAAAGTCCTTCAAAGAGGCCCACCAAATTCCAAAAAAATCTTACAGAATTCCCTAAATCTTCTCAAAACTCCACCAAATTCCAGAAAAATCTCACCAAATCTCCACAAATTCCCACAGACTACCTGAAAAATCCCTGATAATTCGTCAGTTCTCTACAGAATCTCACCAAATTCCAGAAGAGACCCTCAAAGTTCCACAAACATTCCACAAAATCTCCCCAGTATCCAACAAAATTCCAGGAAAAATCCCACAAAATTCCCTAAATCTTCTCAAAACATGACAAAATTCTAGAAAAATATCCCACCAAATCTCCACAAATTCCCACAAAATACATGAAAAATCCCTCAAGATCCCTAAATCGCCTCAATATCCCACAAAATCCCACAAAAATCACACAAAACCTCCACAAGTTTCCACAAAATATAAAAAAAAATCCTCAAAATTCTTCAAGTCTCCTCAAAACCACACAAAGTCCTTGAAAAGGCCCACCAAATTCCAGAAAAATCTTACAAAATTCCCTAAATCTTCTCAAAACTCTACCAAATTCCAGAAAAATCTCACCAAATCTCCACAAATTCCCACAGACTACCTGAAAAATCCCTGATAATTCGTCAGTTCTCTACAGAATCTCACCAAATTCCAGAAGAGACCCTCAAAGTTCCACAAACATCCCACAAAATCTCCCCAGTATCCAACAAAATTCCAGGAAAAATCCCACAAAATTCCCTAAATCTTCTCAAAACATGACAAAATTCTAGAAAAATATCCCACCGAATCTCCACAAATTCCCACAGAATACATGAAAAATCCCTGATAATTCGTCAGTTCTCTACAGAATCTCACCAAATTCCAGAAAAGTCCCTCAAAGTTCCAGAAGCATCCCACAAAATCTCCCCAGTATCCAACAAAATTCCAGGAAAAATCCCACAAAATTCCCTAAATCTTCTCAAAACATGACCAAATTCTAGAAAAATATCCCACCAAATCTCCACAAATTCCCACAAAATACATGAAAAATCCCTCAAGATCCCTAAATCGCCTCAATATCCCACAAAATCCCACAAAAATCACACAAAACCTCCACAGGTTTGTACAAAATCTAAGAAAAAATCCTCAAAATTCTTCAAGTCTCCTCAAAACCACACAAAGTCCTTGAAAAGGCCCACCAAATTCCAGTAAAATCCCACAGAATCTCCAACAATTCCCACAAAATCTAAAACAAATTCCTCAAAATTTTTCAAGTCTCCTCAGAATCCCACACAATTCCAGAAAAAACCCACAAAATTCCAGAGAAGTCCCACAAAACTCCCTAAATCATTTCAAAACCCTACCAATTCACAGGAATGTCCCACAAAATCTCCACCAATTCCCAGAACATCCCACAAAAATCTCACAAAAATCCGTAATCTTCTGAAAACTCGACCGAATTCCAGAAACGCCCCATAAAATCAGCACAGATTCCCACAAAATTCATGAAAAAACACCACAAAATTCCCAAAATCTTTTCAAAATACCACAAAATTCTTGAAAAGCCCCACCAAATTCCAGAAACATCCCACAAAATGTCCTCAATACCCAACAAAATCCCAGAAAAATCCCACAAAATTCCCTAAATCTTCTCAAAACACGGCCAAAATCCACAAAAATCCCACCAAATCTCCACAAATTCCCACAGAATACATGAAAAATCCCTGATAATTCATCAGTTCTCTACAGAATCTCACCAAATTCCAGAAAAGTCCCTCAAAGTTCCACAAATATTCCACAAAATCTCCCCAGTATCCAACAAAATTCCTGGAAAAATCACACAAAATTCCCTAAATCTTCTCAAAATACGGCTAAAATCCACAAAAATCCCACCGAATCTCCACAAATTCCCACAGAATACATGAAAAATCCCTCAAGATCCCTAAATCGCCTCAATATCCCACAAAATCACACAAAAATCCCACCAAGCCTCCACAAGTTTCCACAAAATATAAAAAAAAATCCTCAAAATTCTTCAAGTCTCCTCAAAACCACAAAACGTCCTTCAAAAAGGCCTACCAAATTCCAGAAATATCTTGCAGAATTCCCTAAATCTTCTCAAAACTCTACCAAATTCCAGAAAAATCCCACCAAATCTCCACAAATTCCCACAGAATACATGAAAAATCCCTGATAATTCGTCAGTTCTCTACAGAATCTCACCAAATTCCAGAAAAGTCCCTCAAAGTTCCACAAACATTCCACAAAATCTCCCCAGTATCCAATAAAATTCCAGAAAAAATCCCACAAAATTCCCTAAATCTTCCCAAAACATGACCAAATTCTAGAAAAATATCCCACCAAATCTCCACAAAATCCCACTAAATACATGAAAAATCCCTCAAGATCCCTAAATCGCCTCAATATCCCACAAAATCCCACAAAAATCACACAAAACCTCCACAAGTTTTCACAAAATATAAAAACAAATCCTTAAAATTCTTCAAGTCTCCTCAAAACCACACAAAGTCCTTGAAAAGGCCCACCAAATTCCCACAAAATCCCACAGAATCTCCAACAATTCCCACAAAATCTAAAACAAATTCCTCAAAATTCTTCAAGTCTCCTCAGAATCCCACACAATTCCAGAAAAAACCCACAAAATTCCAGAGAAGTCCCACAAAACTCCCTAAATCATTTCAAAACCCTACCAATTCACAGGAATGTCCCACAAAATCTCCACCAATTCCCAGAACATCCCACAAAAATCTCACAAAAATCCCTAAATCTTCTGAAAACTCGACCAAATTCCAGAAACGCCCCATAAAATCAGCACAGTTTCCCACAAAATTCAAGAAAAAACTCCACAAAATTCCCTAAATCTTCTCAAAACTTTACCAAATTCCAGAAAAATCCCACCAAATCTCCACAAATTCCCACAGAATACATGAAAAATCCCTGATAATTCGTCAGTTCTCTACAAAATCTCACCAAATTTCAGAAAAGTCCCTCAAAGTTCCACAAACATCCCACAAAATCTCCCCAGTATCCAACAAAATTCCAGGAAAAATCCCACAAAATTCCCTAAATCTTCTCAAAACACGGCCAAAATCCACAAAAATCCCACCAAATCTCCACAAATTCCCACAGAATACATGAAAAATCCCTGATAATTCGTCAGTTCTCTACAGAATCTCACCAAATTCCAGAAAAGTCCCTCAAAGTTCCACAAACATCCCACAAAATCTCCCCAGTATCCAACAAAATTCCAGGAAAAATCCCACAAAATTCCCTAAATCTTCCCAAAACACGACCAAATTCTAGAAAAATATCCCAACAAATCTCCACAAATTCCCACAAAATACATGAAAAATCCCTCAAGATCCCTAAATCGCCTCAATATCCCACAAAATTCCACAAAAATCACACAAAACCTCCACAAGTTTCCACAAAATCTAAGAAAAATCCCTGAAAATTCTTCAAGTCTCCTCAAAACCACACAAAGTCCTTGAAAAGGCCCACCAAATTCCAGAAAAATCTTAAAAAATTCCCTAAATCTTCTCAAAACTCTACCAAATTCCAGAAAAATCCCACCAAATCTCCACAAATTCCCACAGGATACATGAAAAATCCCTGATAATTCTTCAGTTCTCTATAGAATCTCACCAAATTCCAGAAGAGTCCCTCAAAGTTCCAAAAACATTCCACAAAATCTCCCCAGTATCCAATAAAATTCCAGGAAAAATCCCACAAAATTCCCTAAATCTTCCCAAAACACGACCAAATTCTAGAAAAATATCCCACCAAATCTCCACAAATTCCCACAAAATACATGTAAATTCCCTCAAGATGCCTAAATCGCCTCAATATCCCACAAAATTCCACAAAAATCCCACAAAACCTCCACAAGTTTCCACAGAATCTAAGAAAAATTCCTCAAAATTCTTCAAGTCTCCTCAAAACCACAAAAAGTCCTTCAAAAAGGCCTACCAAATTCCAGAAATATCTTGCAGAATTCCCTAAATCTTCTCAAAACTCTACCAAGTTCCAGAAAAATCCCACCAAATCTCCACAAATTCCCACAAAATACATGAAAAATCCCTCAAGATCCCTAAATCGCCTCAATATCCCACAAAATTCCACAAAAATCCCACAAAACCTCCACAAGTTTCCACAGAATCTAAGAAAAATTCCTCAAAATTCTTCAAGTCTCCTCAAAACCACACAAAGTCCTTCAAAGAGGCCCACCAAATTCCAGAAAAATCTTACAGAATTCCCTAAATCTTCTCAAAACTCTACCAAGTTCCAGAAAAATCTCACCAAATCTCCACAAATTCCCACAGACTACCTGAAAAATCCCTGATAATTCATCAGTTCTCTACAGAATCTCACCAAATTCCAGAAGAGACCCTCAAAGTTCCACAAACATCCCACAAAATCTCCCCAGTATCCAACAAAATTCCAGGAAAAATCCCACAAAATTCCCTAAATCTTCTCAAAACATGACAAAATTCTAGAAAAATATCCCACCGAATCTCCACAAATTCCCACAGAATACATGAAAAATCCCTGATAATTCGTCAGTTCTCTACAGAATCTCACCAAATTCCAGAAAAGTCCCTCAAAGTTCCAGAAGCATCCCACAAAATCTCCCCAGTATCCAACAAAATTCCAGGAAAAATCCCACAAAATTCCCTAAATCTTCTCAAAACATGACCAAATTCTAGAAAAATATCCCACCAAATCTCCACAAATTCCCACAAAATACATGAAAAATCCCTCAAGATCCCTAAATCGCCTCAATATCCCACAAAATCCCACAAAAATCACACAAAACCTCCACAGGTTTGTACAAAATCTAAGAAAAAATCCTCAAAATTCTTCAAGTCTCCTCAAAACCACACAAAGTCCTTGAAAAGGCCCACCAAATTCCAGTAAAATCCCACAGAATCTCCAACAATTCCCACAAAATCTAAAACAAATTCCTCAAAATTCTTCAAGTCTCCTCAGAATCCCACACAATTCCAGAAAAAACCCACAAAATTCCAGAGAAGTCCCACAAAACTCCCTAAATCATTTCAAAACCCTACCAATTCACAGGAATGTCCCACAAAATCTCCACCAATTCCCAGAACATCCCACAAAAATCTCACAAAAATCCCTAAATCTTCTGAAAACTCGACCGAATTCCAGAAACGCCCCATAAAATCAGCACAGATTCCCACAAAATTCATGAAAAAACACCACAAAATTCCCAAAATCTTTTCAAAATACCACAAAATTCTTGAAAAGCCCCACCAAATTCCAGAAACATCCCACAAAATGTCCTCAATACCCAACAAAATCCCAGAAAAATCCCACAAAATTCCCTAAATCTTCTCAAAACACGGCCAAAATCCACAAAAATCCCACCAAATCTCCACAAATTCCCACAGAATACATGAAAAATCCCTGATAATTCGTCAGTTCTCTACAGAATCTCACCAAATTCCAGAAAAGTCCCTCGAAGTTCCAGAAATGTCCCACAAAATCTCCCCAGTATCCAATAAAATTCCAGGAAAAATCCCACAAAATTCCCTAAATCTTCCCAAAACACGACCAAATTCTAGAAAAATATCCCACCAAATCTCCACAAATTCCCACAAAATACATGAAAAATCCCTCAAGATCCCTAAATCGCCTCAATATCCCACAAAATCCCACAAAAATCCCAAAAACTTACACAAGTTTCCACAGAATCTAAGAAAAATTCCTCAAAATTCTTCAAGTCTCCTCAAAACCACAAAACGTCCTTCAAAAAGGCCTACCAAATTCCAGAAATATCTTGCAGAATTCCCTAAATCTTCTCAAAACTCTACCAAGTTCCAGAAAAATCCCACCAAATCTCCACAAATTCCCACAGAATACATGAAAAATCCCTGATAATTCGTCAGTTCTCTACAGAATCTCACCAAATTCCAGAAAAGTCCCTCAAAGTTCCACAAATATTCCACAAAATCTCCCCAGTATCCAACAAAATTCCTGGAAAAATCACACAAAATTCCCTAAATCTTCTCAAAATACGGCTAAAATCCACAAAAATCCCACCGAATCTCCACAAATTCCCACAGAATACATGAAAAATCCCTCAAGATCCCTAAATCGCCTCAATATCCCACAAAATCACACAAAAATCCCACCAAGCCTCCACAAGTTTCCACAAAATCTAAGAAAAATTCCTCAAAATTCTTCAAGTCTCCTCAAAACCACAAAACGTCCTTCAAAAAGGCCTACCAAATTCCAGAAATATCTTGCAGAATTCCCTAAATCTTCTCAAAACTCTACCAAATTCCAGAAAAATCCCACCAAATCTCCACAAATTCCCACAGAATACATGAAAAATCCCTGATAATTCGTCAGTTCTCTACAGAATCTCACCAAATTCCAGAAAAGTCCCTCAAAGTTCCACAAACATTCCACAAAATCTCCCCAGTATCCAATAAAATTCCAGAAAAAATCCCACAAAATTCCCTAAATCTTCCCAAAACATGACCAAATTCTAGAAAAATATCCCACCAAATCTCCACAAAATCCCACTAAATACATGAAAAATCCCTCAAGATCCCTAAATCGCCTCAATATCCCACAAAATCCCACAAAAATCACACAAAACCTCCACAAGTTTTCACAAAATATAAAAACAAATCCTTAAAATTCTTCAAGTCTCCTCAAAACCACACAAAGTCCTTGAAAAGGCCCACCAAATTCCCACAAAATCCCACAGAATCTCCAACAATTCCCACAAAATCTAAAACAAATTCCTCAAAATTCTTCAAGTCTCCTCAGAATCCCACACAATTCCAGAAAAAACCCACAAAATTCCAGAGAAGTCCCACAAAACTCCCTAAATCATTTCAAAACCCTACCAATTCACAGGAATGTCCCACAAAATCTCCACCAATTCCCAGAACATCCCACAAAAATCTCACAAAAATCCGTAATCTTCTGAAAACTCGACCGAATTCCAGAAACGCCCCATAAAATCAGCACAGTTTCCCACAAAATTCAAGAAAAAACACCACAAAATTCCCTAAATCTTTTCAAAATACCACAAAATTCTTGAAAAGCCCCACCAAATTCCAGAAACATCCCACAAAATGTCCTCAATACCCAACAAAATCCCAGAAAAATCACACAAAATTCCCTAAATCTTCTCAAAACACGGCCAAAATCCACAAAAATCCCACCAAATCTCCACAAATTCCCACAGAATACATGAAAAATCCCTGATAATTCGTCAGTTCTCTACAGAATCTCACCAAATTCCAGAAAAGTCCCTCAAAGTTCCACAAACATCCCACAAAATCTCCCCAGTATCCAACAAAATTCCAGGAAAAATCCCACAAAATTCCCTAAATCTTCTCAAAACTCTACCAAATTCTAGAAAAATATCCCAACAAATCTCCACAAATTCCCACAGGATGCATGAAAAATCCCTCAAGATCCCTAAATCGCCTCAATATCCCACAAAATCCCACAAAAATCACACAAAACCTCCACAAGTTTCCACAAAATCTAAGAAAAATCCCTGAAAATTCTTCAAGTCTCCTCAAAACCACACAAAGTCCTTGAAAAGGCCCACCAAATTCCAGAAAAATCTTACAAAATTCCCTAAATCTTCTCAAAACTCTACCAAATTCCAGAAAAATCCCACCAAATCTCCACAAATTCCCACAGGATACATGAAAAATCCCTGATAATTCTTCAGTTCTCTATAGAATCTCACCAAATTCCAGAAGAGTCCCTCAAAGTTCCACAAACATTCCACAAAATCTCCCCAGTATCCAATAAAATTCCAGGAAAAATCCCACAAAATTCCCTAAATCTTCCCAAAACACGACCAAATTCTAGAAAAATATCCCACCGAATCTCCACAAATTCCCACAAAATACATGTAAATTCCCTCAAGATGCCTAAATCGCCTCAATATCCCACAAAATCCCACAAAAATCCCACAAAACCTCCACAAGTTTCCTCAAAATCTAAGAAAAATTCCTCAAAATTCTTCAAGTCTCCTCAAAACCAGAAAAAGTCCTTCAAAAAGGCCTACCAAATTCCAGAAATATCTTGCAGAATTCCCTAAATCTTCTCAAAACTCTACCAAGTTCCAGAAAAATCCCACCAAATCTCCACAAATTCCCACAAAATACATGAAAAATCCCTCAAGATCCCTAAATCGCCTCAATATCCCACAAAATTCCACAAAAATCCCACAAAACCTCCACAAGTTTCCACAGAATCTAAGAAAAATTCCTCAAAATTCTTCAAGTCTCCTCAAAACCACACAAAGTCCTTCAAAGAGGCCCACCAAATTCCAAAAAAATCTTACAGAATTCCCTAAATCTTCTCAAAACTCTACCAAATTCCAGAAAAATCTCACCAAATCTCCACAAATTCCCACAGACTACCTGAAAAATCCCTGATAATTCGTCAGTTCTCTACAGAATCTCACCAAATTCCAGAAGAGACCCTCAAAGTTCCACAAACATCCCACAAAATGTCCTCAATACCCAACAAAATCCCAGAAAAATCACACAAACTTCCCTAAATCTTCCCCAAACACGACCAAATTCTAGAAAAATATCCCACCAAATCTCCACAAATTCCCACAGAATACATGAAAAATCCCTGATAATTCGTCAGTTCTCTACAGAATCTCACCAAATTCCAGAAAAGTCCCTCAAAGTTCCACAAACATCCCACAAAATCTCCCCAGTATCCAACAAAATTCCAGGAAAAATCCCACAAAATTCCCTAAATCTTCCCAAAACACGACCAAATTCTAGAAAAATATCCCACCAAATCTCCACAAATTCCCACAGAATACATGAAAAATCCCTCAAGATCCCTAAATCGCCTCAATATCCCACAAAATCCCACAAAAATCACACAAAACCTATACAAGTTTCCACAAAATATAAAAAAAAATCCTCAAAATTCTTCAAGTCTCCTCAAAACCACACAAAGTCCTTGAAAAGGCCCACCAAATTCCAGAAAAATCCCACAGAATCTCCAACAATTCCCACAAAATCTAAAACAAATTCCTCAAAATTCTTCAAGTCTCCTCAGAATCCCACACAATTCCAGAAAAAACCCACAAAATTCCAGAGAAGTCCCACAAAACTCCCTAAATCATTTCAAAACCCTACCAATTCACAGGAAAGTCCCACACAATCTCCACCAATTCCCAGAACATCCCACAAAAATCTCACAAAAATCCCTAAATCTTCTGAAAACTCGACCAAATTCCAGAAACGCCCCATAAAATCAGCACAGTTTCCCACAAAATTCAAGAAAAAACACCACAAAATTCCCAAAATATTTTCAAAATACCACAAACTTCTTGAAAAGGCCCACCAAATTCCAGAAACATCCCACAAAATGTCCTCAATACCCAACAAAATCCCAGAAAAATCACACAAACTTCCCTAAATCTTCCCCAAACACGACCAAATTCTAGAAAAATATCCCACCAAATCTCCACAAATTCCCACAAAATACATGAAAAATCCCTCAAGATCCCTAAATCGCCTCAATATCCCACAAAATTCCACAAAAATCCCACAAAACCTCCACAAGTTTCCACAGAATCTAAGAAAAATTCCTCAAAATTCTTCAAGTCTCCTCAAAACCACAAAAAGTCCTTCAAAAAGGCCTACCAAATTCCAGAAATATCTTGCAGAATTCCCTAAATCTTCTCAAAACTCTACCAAGTTCCAGAAAAATCCCACCAAATCTCCACAAATTCCCACAAAATACATGAAAAATCCCTCAAGATCCCTAAATCGCCTCAATATCCCACAAAATCCCACAAAAATCACACAAAACCTATACAAGTTTCCACAAAATATAAAAAAAAATCCTCAAAATTCTTCAAGTCTCCTCAAAACCACACAAAGTCCTTGAAAAGGCCCACCAAATTCCAGAAAAATCCCACAGAATCTACACAAATTCCCACAAAATCTAAAACAAATTCCTCAAAATTCTTCAAGTCTCCTCAGAATCCCACACAATTCCAGAAAAAACCCACAAAATTCCAGAGAAGTCCCACAAAACTCCCTAAATCATTTCAAAACCCTACCAATTCACAGGAAAGTCCCACACAATCTCCACCAATTCCCAGAACATCCCACAAAAATCTCACAAAAATCCCTAAATCTTCTGAAAACTCGACCAAATTCCAGAAACGCCCCATAAAATCAGCACAGTTTCCCACAAAATTCAAGAAAAAACACCACAAAATTCCCAAAATATTTTCAAAATACCACAAACTTCTTGAAAAGGCCCACCAAATTCCAGAAACATCCCACAAAATGTCCTCAATACCCAACAAAATCCCAGAAAAATCACACAAACTTCCCTAAATCTTCCCCAAACACGACCAAATTCTAGAAAAATATCCCACCAAATCTCCACAAATTCCCACAAAATACATGAAAAATCCCTCAAGATCCCTAAATCGCCTCAATATCCCACAAAATTCCACAAAAATCCCACAAAACCTCCACAAGTTTCCACAGAATCTAAGAAAAATTCCTCAAAATTCTTCAAGTCTCCTCAAAACCACAAAAAGTCCTTCAAAAAGGCCTACCAAATTCCAGAAATATCTTGCAGAATTCCCTAAATCTTCTCAAAACTCTACCAAGTTCCAGAAAAATCCCACCAAATCTCCACAAATTCCCACAAAATACATGAAAAATCCCTCAAGATCCCTAAATCGCCTCAATATCCCACAAAATTCCACAAAAATCCCACAAAACCTCCACAAGTTTCCACAGAATCTAAGAAAAATTCCTCAAAATTCTTCAAGTCTCCTCAAAACCACACAAAGTCCTTCAAAGAGGCCCACCAAATTCCAAAAAAATCTTACAGAATTCCCTAAATCTTCTCAAAACTCTACCAAATTCCAGAAAAATCTCACCAAATCTCCACAAATTCCCACAGACTACCTGAAAAATCCCTGATAATTCGTCAGTTCTCTACAGAATCTCACCAAATTCCAGAAGAGACCCTCAAAGTTCCACAAACATTCCACAAAATCTCCCCAGTATCCAACAAAATTCCAGGAAAAATCCCACAAAATTCCCTAAATCTTCTCAAAACATGACAAAATTCTAGAAAAATATCCCACCAAATCTCCACAAATTCCCACAAAATACATGAAAAATCCCTCAAGATCCCTAAATCGCCTCAATATCCCACAAAATCCCACAAAAATCACACAAAACCTCCACAAGTTTCCACAAAATATAAAAAAAAATCCTCAAAATTCTTCAAGTCTCCTCAAAACCACACAAAGTCCTTGAAAAGGCCCACCAAATTCCAGAAAAATCTTACAAAATTCCCTAAATCTTCTCAAAACTCTACCAAATTCCAGAAAAATCTCACCAAATCTCCACAAATTTCCACAGACTACCTGAAAAATCCCTGATAATTCGTCAGTTCTCTACAGAATCTCACCAAATTCCAGAAGAGACCCTCAAAGTTCCACAAACATTCCACAAAATCTTCCGAGTATCCAACAAAATTCCAGGAAAAATCCCACAAAATTCCCTAAATCTTCTCAAAACATGACCAAATTCCAGAAAAATCCCACCAAATCTCCACAAATTCCCACAGAATACATGAAAAATCCCTGATAATTCGTCAGTTCTCTACAGAATCTCACAAAATTCCAGAAAAGTCCCTCCAAGTTCCACAAGCATCCCACAAAATCTCCCCAGTATCCAACAAAATTCCAGGAAAAATCCCACAAAATTCCCTAAATCTTCTCAAAACATGATCAAATTCTAGAAAAATATCCCACCAAATCTCCACAAATTCCCACAAAATACATGAAAAATCCCTCAAGATCCCTAAATCGCCTCAATATCCCACAAAATCCCACAAAAATCCCACAATACCTCCACAAGTTTCCACAAAATCTAAGAAAAATTCCTCAAAATTCTTCAAGTCTCCTCAAAACCACACAAAGTCCTTGAAAAGACCCACCAAATTCCAGTAAAATCCCACCAAATCTCCACAAATTTCCACAGAATACATGAAAAATCCCTGATAATTCTTCAGTTCTCTACAGAATCTCACCAAATTCCAGAAAAGTCCCTCAAAGTTCCACAAACATCCCACAAAATCTCCCCAGTATCCAACAAAATTCCAGGAAAAATCCCACAAAATTCCCTAAATCTTCTCAAAACTCTACCAAATTCTAGAAAAATATCCCAACATATCTCCACAAATTCCCACAGGATGCATGAAAAATCCCTCAAGATCCCTAAATCGCCTCAATATCCCACAAAATCCCACAAAAATCACACAAAACCTCCACAAGTTTCCACAAAATCTAAGAAAAATCCCTGAAAATTCTTCAAGTCTCCTCAAAACCACACAAAGTCCTTGAAAAGGCCCACCAAATTCCAGAAAAATCCCACAGAATCTACACAAATTCCCACAAAATCTAAAACAAATTCCTCAAAATTCTTCAAGTCTCCTCAGAATCCCACACAATTCCAGAAAAAACCCACAAAATTCCAGAGAAGTCCCACAAAACTCCCTAAATCATTTCAAAACCCTACCAATTCACAGGAAAGTCCCACACAATCTCCACCAATTCCCAGAACATCCCACAAAAATCTCACAAAAATCCCTAAATCTTCTGAAAACTCGACCAAATTCCAGAAACGCCCCATAAAATCAGCACAGTTTCCCACAAAATTCAAGAAAAAACACCACAAAATTCCCAAAATATTTTCAAAATACCACAAACTTCTTGAAAAGCCCCACCAAATTCCAGAAACATCCCACAAAATGTCCTCAATACCCAACAAAATCCCAGAAAAATCACACAAACTTCCCTAAATCTTCCCCAAACACGACCAAATTCTAGAAAAATATCCCACCAAATCTCCACAAATTCCCACAAAATACATGAAAAATCCCTCAAGATCCCTAAATCGCCTCAATATCCCACAAAATTCCACAAAAATCCCGCAAAACCTCCACAAGTTTCCACAGAATCTAAGAAAAATTCCTCAAAATTCTTCAAGTCTCCTCAAAACCACAAAACGTCCTTCAAAAAGGCCTACCAAATTCCAGAAATATCTTGCAGAATTCCCTAAATCTTCTCAAAACTCTACCAAGTTCCAGAAAAATCCCACCAAATCTCCACAAATTCCCACAAAATACATGAAAAATCCCTCAAGATCCCTAAATCGCCTCAATATCCCACAAAATTCCACAAAAATCCCACAAAACCTCCACAAGTTTCCACAGAATCTAAGAAAAATTCCTCAAAATTCTTCAAGTCTCCTCAAAACCACACAAAGTCCTTCAAAGAGGCCCACCAAATTCCAAAAAAATCTTACAGAATTCCCTAAATCTTCTCAAAACTCCACCAAATTCCAGAAAAATCTCACCAAATCTCCACAAATTCCCACAGACTACCTGAAAAATCCCTGATAATTCGTCAGTTCTCTACAGAATCTCACCAAATTCCAGAAGAGACCCTCAAAGTTCCACAAACATTCCACAAAATCTCCCCAGTATCCAACAAAATTCCAGGAAAAATCCCACAAAATTCCCTAAATCTTCTCAAAACATGACAAAATTCTAGAAAAATATCCCACCAAATCTCCACAAATTCCCACAAAATACATGAAAAATCCCTCAAGATCCCTAAATCGCCTCAATATCCCACAAAATCCCACAAAAATCACACAAAACCTCCACAAGTTTCCACAAAATATAAAAAAAAATCCTCAAAATTCTTCAAGTCTCCTCAAAACCACACAAAGTCCTTGAAAAGGCCCACCAAATTCCAGAAAAATCTTACAAAATTCCCTAAATCTTCTCAAAACTCTACCAAATTCCAGAAAAATCCCACCAAATCTCCACAAATTCCCACAGAATACATGAAAAATCCCTGATAATTCGTCAGTTCTCTACAGAATCTCACCAAATTCCAGAAGAGACCCTCAAAGTTCCACAAACATCCCACAAAATCTCCCCAGTATCCAACAAAATTCCAGGAAAAATCCCACAAAATTCCCTAAATCTTCTCAAAACATGACCAAATTCTAGAAAAATATCCCACCGAATCTCCACAAATTCCCACAGAATACATGAAAAATCCCTGATAATTCGTCAGTTCTCTACAGAATCTCACCAAATTCCAGAAAAGTCCCTCAAAGTTCCACAAACATCCCACAAAATCTCCCCAGTATCCAACAAAATTCCAGGAAAAATCCCACAAAATTCCCTAAATCTTCTCAAAACATGACCAAATTCTAGAAAAATATCCCACCAAATCTCCACAAATTCCCACAAAATACATGAAAAATCCCTCAAGATCCCTAAATCGCCTCAATATCCCACAAAATCCCACAAAAATCACACAAAACCTCCACAGGTTTGTACAAAATCTAAGAAAAAATCCTCAAAATTCTTCAAGTCTCCTCAAAACCACACAAAGTCCTTGAAAAGGCCCACCAAATTCCAGTAAAATCCCACAGAATCTCCAACAATTCCCACAAAATCTAAAACAAATTCCTCAAAATTTTTCAAGTCTCCTCAGAATCCCACACAATTCCAGAAAAAACCCACAAAATTCCAGAGAAGTCCCACAAAACTCCCTAAATCATTTCAAAACCCTACCAATTCACAGGAATGTCCCACAAAATCTCCACCAATTCCCAGAACATCCCACAAAAATCTCACAAAAATCCGTAATCTTCTGAAAACTCGACCGAATTCCAGAAACGCCCCATAAAATCAGCACAGATTCCCACAAAATTCATGAAAAAACACCACAAAATTCCCAAAATCTTTTCAAAATACCACAAAATTCTTGAAAAGCCCCACCAAATTCCAGAAACATCCCACAAAATGTCCTCAATACCCAACAAAATCCCAGAAAAATCCCACAAAATTCCCTAAATCTTCTCAAAACACGGCCAAAATCCACAAAAATCCCACCAAATCTCCACAAATTCCCACAGAATACATGAAAAATCCCTGATAATTCATCAGTTCTCTACAGAATCTCACCAAATTCCAGAAAAGTCCCTCAAAGTTCCACAAATATTCCACAAAATCTCCCCAGTATCCAACAAAATTCCTGGAAAAATCACACAAAATTCCCTAAATCTTCTCAAAATACGGCTAAAATCCACAAAAATCCCACCGAATCTCCACAAATTCCCACAGAATACATGAAAAATCCCTCAAGATCCCTAAATCGCCTCAATATCCCACAAAATCACACAAAAATCCCACCAAGCCTCCACAAGTTTCCACAAAATATAAAAAAAAATCCTCAAAATTCTTCAAGTCTCCTCAAAACCACAAAACGTCCTTCAAAAAGGCCTACCAAATTCCAGAAATATCTTGCAGAATTCCCTAAATCTTCTCAAAACTCTACCAAATTCCAGAAAAATCCCACCAAATCTCCACAAATTCCCACAGAATACATGAAAAATCCCTGATAATTCGTCAGTTCTCTACAGAATCTCACCAAATTCCAGAAAAGTCCCTCAAAGTTCCACAAACATTCCACAAAATCTCCCCAGTATCCAATAAAATTCCAGAAAAAATCCCACAAAATTCCCTAAATCTTCCCAAAACATGACCAAATTCTAGAAAAATATCCCACCAAATCTCCACAAAATCCCACTAAATACATGAAAAATCCCTCAAGATCCCTAAATCGCCTCAATATCCCACAAAATCCCACAAAAATCACACAAAACCTCCACAAGTTTTCACAAAATATAAAAACAAATCCTTAAAATTCTTCAAGTCTCCTCAAAACCACACAAAGTCCTTGAAAAGGCCCACCAAATTCCAGTAAAATCCCACAGAATCTCCAACAATTCCCACAAAATCTAAAACAAATTCTTCAAAATTCTTCAAGTCTCCTCAGAATCCCACACAATTCCAGAAAAAACCCACAAAATTCCAGAGAAGTCCCACAAAACTCCCTAAATCATTTCAAAACCCTACCAATTCACAGGAATGTCCCACAAAATCTCCACCAATTCCCAGAACATCCCACAAAAATCTCACAAAAATCCCTAAATCTTCTGAAAACTCGACCAAATTCCAGAAACGCCCCATAAAATCAGCACAGTTTCCCACAAAATTCAAGAAAAAACTCCACAAAATTCCCTAAATCTTCTCAAAACTTTACCAAATTCCAGAAAAATCCCACCAAATCTCCACAAATTCCCACAGAATACATGAAAAATCCCTGATAATTCGTCAGTTCTCTACAAAATCTCACCAAATTTCAGAAAAGTCCCTCAAAGTTCCACAAACATCCCACAAAATCTCCCCAGTATCCAACAAAATTCCAGGAAAAATCCCACAAAATTCCCTAAATCTTCTCAAAACACGGCCAAAATCCACAAAAATCCCACCAAATCTCCACAAATTCCCACAGAATACATGAAAAATCCCTGATAATTCGTCAGTTCTCTACAGAATCTCACCAAATTCCAGAAAAGTCCCTCAAAGTTCCACAAACATCCCACAAAATCTCCCCAGTATCCAACAAAATTCCAGGAAAAATCCCACAAAATTCCCTAAATCTTCCCAAAACACGACCAAATTCTAGAAAAATATCCCAACAAATCTCCACAAATTCCCACAAAATACATGAAAAATCCCTCAAGATCCCTAAATCGCCTCAATATCCCACAAAATTCCACAAAAATCACACAAAACCTCCACAAGTTTCCACAAAATCTAAGAAAAATCCCTGAAAATTCTTCAAGTCTCCTCAAAACCACACAAAGTCCTTGAAAAGGCCCACCAAATTCCAGAAAAATCTTAAAAAATTCCCTAAATCTTCTCAAAACTCTACCAAATTCCAGAAAAATCCCACCAAATCTCCACAAATTCCCACAGGATACATGAAAAATCCCTGATAATTCTTCAGTTCTCTATAGAATCTCACCAAATTCCAGAAGAGTCCCTCAAAGTTCCAAAAACATTCCACAAAATCTCCCCAGTATCCAAAAATTTCCAGGAAAAATCCCACAAAATTCCCTAAATCTTCCCAAAACACGACCAAATTCTAGAAAAATATCCCACCAAATCTCCACAAATTCCCACAAAATACATGTAAATTCCCTCAAGATGCCTAAATCGCCTCAATATCCCACAAAATTCCACAAAAATCCCACAAAACCTCCACAAGTTTCCACAGAATCTAAGAAAAATTCCTCAAAATTCTTCAAGTCTCCTCAAAACCACAAAAAGTCCTTCAAAAAGGCCTACCAAATTCCAGAAATATCTTGCAGAATTCCCTAAATCTTCTCAAAACTCTACCAAGTTCCAGAAAAATCCCACCAAATCTCCACAAATTCCCACAAAATACATGAAAAATCCCTCAAGATCCCTAAATCGCCTCAATATCCCACAAAATTCCACAAAAATCCCACAAAACCTCCACAAGTTTCCACAGAATCTAAGAAAAATTCCTCAAAATTCTTCAAGTCTCCTCAAAACCACACAAAGTCCTTCAAAGAGGCCCACCAAATTCCAGAAAAATCTTACAGAATTCCCTAAATCTTCTCAAAACTCTACCAAGTTCCAGAAAAATCTCACCAAATCTCCACAAATTCCCACAGACTACCTGAAAAATCCCTGATAATTCATCAGTTCTCTACAGAATCTCACCAAATTCCAGAAGAGACCCTCAAAGTTCCACAAACATCCCACAAAATCTCCCCAGTATCCAACAAAATTCCAGGAAAAATCCCACAAAATTCCCTAAATCTTCTCAAAACATGACAAAATTCTAGAAAAATATCCCACCGAATCTCCACAAATTCCCACAGAATACATGAAAAATCCCTGATAATTCGTCAGTTCTCTACAGAATCTCACCAAATTCCAGAAAAGTCCCTCAAAGTTCCAGAAGCATCCCACAAAATCTCCCCAGTATCCAACAAAATTCCAGGAAAAATCCCACAAAATTCCCTAAATCTTCTCAAAACATGACCAAATTCTAGAAAAATATCCCACCAAATCTCCACAAATTCCCACAAAATACATGAAAAATCCCTCAAGATCCCTAAATCGCCTCAATATCCCACAAAATCCCACAAAAATCACACAAAACCTCCACAGGTTTGTACAAAATCTAAGAAAAAATCCTCAAAATTCTTCAAGTCTCCTCAAAACCACACAAAGTCCTTGAAAAGGCCCACCAAATTCCAGTAAAATCCCACAGAATCTCCAACAATTCCCACAAAATCTAAAACAAATTCCTCAAAATTCTTCAAGTCTCCTCAGAATCCCACACAATTCCAGAAAAAACCCACAAAATTCCAGAGAAGTCCCACAAAACTCCCTAAATCATTTCAAAACCCTACCAATTCACAGGAATGTCCCACAAAATCTCCACCAATTCCCAGAACATCCCACAAAAATCTCACAAAAATCCCTAAATCTTCTGAAAACTCGACCCAATTCCAGAAACGCCCCATAAAATCAGCACAGATTCCCACAAAATTCATGAAAAAACACCACAAAATTCCCAAAATCTTTTCAAAATACCACAAAATTCTTGAAAAGCCCCACCAAATTCCAGAAACATCCCACAAAATGTCCTCAATACCCAACAAAATCCCAGAAAAATCCCACAAAATTCCCTAAATCTTCTCAAAACACGGCCAAAATCCACAAAAATCCCACCAAATCTCCACAAATTCCCACAGAATACATGAAAAATCCCTGATAATTCGTCAGTTCTCTACAGAATCTCACCAAATTCCAGAAAAGTCCCTCGAAGTTCCAGAAATGTCCCACAAAATCTCCCCAGTATCCAATAAAATTCCAGGAAAAATCCCACAAAATTCCCTAAATCTTCCCAAAACACGACCAAATTCTAGAAAAATATCCCACCAAATCTCCACAAATTCCCACAAAATACATGAAAAATCCCTCAAGATCCCTAAATCGCCTCAATATCCCACAAAATCCCACAAAAATCCCAAAAACTTACACAAGTTTCCACAGAATCTAAGAAAAATTCCTCAAAATTCTTCAAGTCTCCTCAAAACCACAAAACGTCCTTCAAAAAGGCCTACCAAATTCCAGAAATATCTTGCAGAATTCCCTAAATCTTCTCAAAACTCTACCAAGTTCCAGAAAAATCCCACCAAATCTCCACAAATTCCCACAGAATACATGAAAAATCCCTGATAATTCGTCAGTTCTCTACAGAATCTCACCAAATTCCAGAAAAGTCCCTCAAAGTTCCACAAATATTCCACAAAATCTCCCCAGTATCCAACAAAATTCCTGGAAAAATCACACAAAATTCCCTAAATCTTCTCAAAATACGGCTAAAATCCACAAAAATCCCACCGAATCTCCACAAATTCCCACAGAATACATGAAAAATCCCTCAAGATCCCTAAATCGCCTCAATATCCCACAAAATCACACAAAAATCCCACCAAGCCTCCACAAGTTTCCACAAAATCTAAGAAAAATTCCTCAAAATTCTTCAAGTCTCCTCAAAACCACAAAACGTCCTTCAAAAAGGCCTACCAAATTCCAGAAATATCTTGCAGAATTCCCTAAATCTTCTCAAAACTCTACCAAATTCCAGAAAAATCCCACCAAATCTCCACAAATTCCCACAGAATACATGAAAAATCCCTGATAATTCGTCAGTTCTCTACAGAATCTCACCAAATTCCAGAAAAGTCCCTCAAAGTTCCACAAACATTCCACAAAATCTCCCCAGTATCCAATAAAATTCCAGAAAAAATCCCACAAAATTCCCTAAATCTTCCCAAAACATGACCAAATTCTAGAAAAATATCCCACCAAATCTCCACAAAATCCCACTAAATACATGAAAAATCCCTCAAGATCCCTAAATCGCCTCAATATCCCACAAAATCCCACAAAAATCACACAAAACCTCCACAAGTTTTCACAAAATATAAAAACAAATCCTTAAAATTCTTCAAGTCTCCTCAAAACCACACAAAGTCCTTGAAAAGGCCCACCAAATTCCCACAAAATCCCACAGAATCTCCAACAATTCCCACAAAATCTAAAACAAATTCCTCAAAATTCTTCAAGTCTCCTCAGAATCCCACACAATTCCAGAAAAAACCCACAAAATTCCAGAGAAGTCCCACAAAACTCCCTAAATCATTTCAAAACCCTACCAATTCACAGGAATGTCCCACAAAATCTCCACCAATTCCCAGAACATCCCACAAAAATCTCACAAAAATCCGTAATCTTCTGAAAACTCGACCGAATTCCAGAAACGCCCCATAAAATCAGCACAGTTTCCCACAAAATTCAAGAAAAAACACCACAAAATTCCCTAAATCTTTTCAAAATACCACAAAATTCTTGAAAAGCCCCACCAAATTCCAGAAACATCCCACAAAATGTCCTCAATACCCAACAAAATCCCAGAAAAATCACACAAAATTCCCTAAATCTTCTCAAAACACGGCCAAAATCCACAAAAATCCCACCAAATCTCCACAAATTCCCACAGAATACATGAAAAATCCCTGATAATTCGTCAGTTCTCTACAGAATCTCACCAAATTCCAGAAAAGTCCCTCAAAGTTCCACAAACATCCCACAAAATCTCCCCAGTATCCAACAAAATTCCAGGAAAAATCCCACAAAATTCCCTAAATCTTCTCAAAACTCTACCAAATTCTAGAAAAATATCCCAACAAATCTCCACAAATTCCCACAGGATGCATGAAAAATCCCTCAAGATCCCTAAATCGCCTCAATATCCCACAAAATCCCACAAAAATCACACAAAACCTCCACAAGTTTCCACAAAATCTAAGAAAAATCCCTGAAAATTCTTCAAGTCTCCTCAAAACCACACAAAGTCCTTGAAAAGGCCCACCAAATTCCAGAAAAATCTTACAAAATTCCCTAAATCTTCTCAAAACTCTACCAAATTCCAGAAAAATCCCACCAAATCTCCACAAATTCCCACAGGATACATGAAAAATCCCTGATAATTCTTCAGTTCTCTATAGAATCTCACCAAATTCCAGAAGAGTCCCTCAAAGTTCCACAAACATTCCACAAAATCTCCCCAGTATCCAATAAAATTCCAGGAAAAATCCCACAAAATTCCCTAAATCTTCCCAAAACACGACCAAATTCTAGAAAAATATCCCACCGAATCTCCACAAATTCCCACAAAATACATGTAAATTCCCTCAAGATGCCTAAATCGCCTCAATATCCCACAAAATCCCACAAAAATCCCACAAAACCTCCACAAGTTTCCTCAAAATCTAAGAAAAATTCCTCAAAATTCTTCAAGTCTCCTCAAAACCAGAAAAAGTCCTTCAAAAAGGCCTACCAAATTCCAGAAATATCTTGCAGAATTCCCTAAATCTTCTCAAAACTCTACCAAGTTCCAGAAAAATCCCACCAAATCTCCACAAATTCCCACAAAATACATGAAAAATCCCTCAAGATCCCTAAATCGCCTCAATATCCCACAAAATTCCACAAAAATCCCACAAAACCTCCACAAGTTTCCACAGAATCTAAGAAAAATTCCTCAAAATTCTTCAAGTCTCCTCAAAACCACACAAAGTCCTTCAAAGAGGCCCACCAAATTCCAAAAAAATCTTACAGAATTCCCTAAATCTTCTCAAAACTCTACCAAATTCCAGAAAAATCTCACCAAATCTCCACAAATTCCCACAGACTACCTGAAAAATCCCTGATAATTCGTCAGTTCTCTACAGAATCTCACCAAATTCCAGAAGAGACCCTCAAAGTTCCACAAACATCCCACAAAATGTCCTCAATACCCAACAAAATCCCAGAAAAATCACACAAACTTCCCTAAATCTTCCCCAAACACGACCAAATTCTAGAAAAATATCCCACCAAATCTCCACAAATTCCCACAGAATACATGAAAAATCCCTGATAATTCGTCAGTTCTCTACAGAATCTCACCAAATTCCAGAAAAGTCCCTCAAAGTTCCACAAACATCCCACAAAATCTCCCCAGTATCCAACAAAATTCCAGGAAAAATCCCACAAAATTCCCTAAATCTTCCCAAAACACGACCAAATTCTAGAAAAATATCCCACCAAATCTCCACAAATTCCCACAGAATACATGAAAAATCCCTCAAGATCCCTAAATCGCCTCAATATCCCACAAAATCCCACAAAAATCACACAAAACCTATACAAGTTTCCACAAAATATAAAAAAAAATCCTCAAAATTCTTCAAGTCTCCTCAAAACCACACAAAGTCCTTGAAAAGGCCCACCAAATTCCAGAAAAATCCCACAGAA
Organism: Cyanistes caeruleus; assembly: GCF_971803275.1. Taxonomy (NCBI): domain Eukaryota; kingdom Metazoa; phylum Chordata; class Aves; order Passeriformes; family Paridae; genus Cyanistes; species Cyanistes caeruleus. The sequence goes on from NW_028255885.1 coordinate 2,563,485, forward strand.
TCTCCAACAATTCCCACAAAATCTAAAACAAATTCCTCAAAATTCTTCAAGTCTCCTCAGAATCCCACACAATTCCAGAAAAAACCCACAAAATTCCAGAGAAGTCCCACAAAACTCCCTAAATCATTTCAAAACCCTACCAATTCACAGGAAAGTCCCACACAATCTCCACCAATTCCCAGAACATCCCACAAAAATCTCACAAAAATCCCTAAATCTTCTGAAAACTCGACCAAATTCCAGAAACGCCCCATAAAATCAGCACAGTTTCCCACAAAATTCAAGAAAAAACACCACAAAATTCCCAAAATATTTTCAAAATACCACAAACTTCTTGAAAAGGCCCACCAAATTCCAGAAACATCCCACAAAATGTCCTCAATACCCAACAAAATCCCAGAAAAATCACACAAACTTCCCTAAATCTTCCCCAAACACGACCAAATTCTAGAAAAATATCCCACCAAATCTCCACAAATTCCCACAAAATACATGAAAAATCCCTCAAGATCCCTAAATCGCCTCAATATCCCACAAAATTCCACAAAAATCCCACAAAACCTCCACAAGTTTCCACAGAATCTAAGAAAAATTCCTCAAAATTCTTCAAGTCTCCTCAAAACCACAAAAAGTCCTTCAAAAAGGCCTACCAAATTCCAGAAATATCTTGCAGAATTCCCTAAATCTTCTCAAAACTCTACCAAGTTCCAGAAAAATCCCACCAAATCTCCACAAATTCCCACAAAATACATGAAAAATCCCTCAAGATCCCTAAATCGCCTCAATATCCCACAAAATCCCACAAAAATCACACAAAACCTATACAAGTTTCCACAAAATATAAAAAAAAATCCTCAAAATTCTTCAAGTCTCCTCAAAACCACACAAAGTCCTTGAAAAGGCCCACCAAATTCCAGAAAAATCCCACAGAATCTACACAAATTCCCACAAAATCTAAAACAAATTCCTCAAAATTCTTCAAGTCTCCTCAGAATCCCACACAATTCCAGAAAAAACCCACAAAATTCCAGAGAAGTCCCACAAAACTCCCTAAATCATTTCAAAACCCTACCAATTCACAGGAAAGTCCCACACAATCTCCACCAATTCCCAGAACATCCCACAAAAATCTCACAAAAATCCCTAAATCTTCTGAAAACTCGACCAAATTCCAGAAACGCCCCATAAAATCAGCACAGTTTCCCACAAAATTCAAGAAAAAACACCACAAAATTCCCAAAATATTTTCAAAATACCACAAACTTCTTGAAAAGGCCCACCAAATTCCAGAAACATCCCACAAAATGTCCTCAATACCCAACAAAATCCCAGAAAAATCACACAAACTTCCCTAAATCTTCCCCAAACACGACCAAATTCTAGAAAAATATCCCACCAAATCTCCACAAATTCCCACAAAATACATGAAAAATCCCTGATAATTCGTCAGTTCTCTACAGAATCTCACCAAATTCCAGAAGAGACCCTCAAAGTTCCACAAACATCCCACAAAATCTCCCCAGTATCCAACAAAATTCCAGGAAAAATCCCACAAAATTCCCTAAATCTTCCCAAAACACGACCAAATTCTAGAAAAATATCCCACCAAATCTCCACAAATTCCCACAAAATACATGAAAAATCCCTCAAGATCCCTAAATCGCCTCAATATCCCACAAAATCCCACAAAAATCACACAAAACCTATACAAGTTTCCACAAAATATAAAAAAAAATCCTCAAAATTCTTCAAGTCTCCTCAAAACCACACAAAGTCCTTGAAAAGGCCCACCAAATTCCAGAAAAATCCCACAGAATCTACACAAATTCCCACAAAATCTAAAACAAATTCCTCAAAATTCTTCAAGTCTCCTCAGAATCCCACACAATTCCAGAAAAAACCCACAAAATTCCAGAGAAGTCCCACAAAACTCCCTAAATCATTTCAAAACCCTACCAATTCACAGGAAAGTCCCACACAATCTCCACCAATTCCCAGAACATCCCACAAAAATCTCACAAAAATCCCTAAATCTTCTGAAAACTCGACCAAATTCCAGAAACGCCCCATAAAATCAGCACAGTTTCCCACAAAATTCAAGAAAAAACACCACAAAATTCCCAAAATATTTTCAAAATACCACAAACTTCTTGAAAAGGCCCACCAAATTCCAGAAACATCCCACAAAATGTCCTCAATACCCAACAAAATCCCAGAAAAATCACACAAACTTCCCTAAATCTTCCCCAAACACGACCAAATTCTAGAAAAATATCCCACCAAATCTCCACAAATTCCCACAAAATACATGAAAAATCCCTCAAGATCCCTAAATCGCCTCAATATCCCACAAAATTCCACAAAAATCCCACAAAACCTCCACAAGTTTCCACAGAATCTAAGAAAAATTCCTCAAAATTCTTCAAGTCTCCTCAAAACCACAAAAAGTCCTTCAAAAAGGCCTACCAAATTCCAGAAATATCTTGCAGAATTCCCTAAATCTTCTCAAAACTCTACCAAGTTCCAGAAAAATCCCACCAAATCTCCACAAATTCCCACAAAATACATGAAAAATCCCTCAAGATCCCTAAATCGCCTCAATATCCCACAAAATTCCACAAAAATCCCACAAAACCTCCACAAGTTTCCACAGAATCTAAGAAAAATTCCTCAAAATTCTTCAAGTCTCCTCAAAACCACACAAAGTCCTTCAAAGAGGCCCACCAAATTCCAAAAAAATCTTACAGAATTCCCTAAATCTTCTCAAAACTCTACCAAATTCCAGAAAAATCTCACCAAATCTCCACAAATTCCCACAGACTACCTGAAAAATCCCTGATAATTCGTCAGTTCTCTACAGAATCTCACCAAATTCCAGAAGAGACCCTCAAAGTTCCACAAACATTCCACAAAATCTCCCCAGTATCCAACAAAATTCCAGGAAAAATCCCACAAAATTCCCTAAATCTTCTCAAAACATGACAAAATTCTAGAAAAATATCCCACCAAATCTCCACAAATTCCCACAAAATACATGAAAAATCCCTCAAGATCCCTAAATCGCCTCAATATCCCACAAAATCCCACAAAAATCACACAAAACCTCCACAAGTTTCCACAAAATATAAAAAAAAATCCTCAAAATTCTTCAAGTCTCCTCAAAACCACACAAAGTCCTTGAAAAGGCCCACCAAATTCCAGAAAAATCTTACAAAATTCCCTAAATCTTCTCAAAACTCTACCAAATTCCAGAAAAATCTCACCAAATCTCCACAAATTTCCACAGACTACCTGAAAAATCCCTGATAATTCGGCAGTTCTCTACAGAATCTCACCAAATTCCAGAAGAGACCCTCAAAGTTCCACAAACATTCCACAAAATCTTCCGAGTATCCAACAAAATTCCAGGAAAAATCCCACAAAATTCCCTAAATCTTCTCAAAACATGACCAAATTCCAGAAAAATCCCACCAAATCTCCACAAATTCCCACAGAATACATGAAAAATCCCTGATAATTCGTCAGTTCTCTACAGAATCTCACAAAATTCCAGAAAAGTCCCTCCAAGTTCCACAAGCATCCCACAAAATCTCCCCAGTATCCAACAAAATTCCAGGAAAAATCCCACAAAATTCCCTAAATCTTCTCAAAACATGATCAAATTCTAGAAAAATATCCCACCAAATCTCCACAAATTCCCACAAAATACATGAAAAATCCCTCAAGATCCCTAAATCGCCTCAATATCCCACAAAATCCCACAAAAATCCCACAAAACCTCCACAAGTTTCCACAAAATCTAAGAAAAATTCCTCAAAATTCTTCAAGTCTCCTCAAAACCACACAAAGTCCTTGAAAAGACCCACCAAATTCCAGTAAAATCCCACCAAATCTCCACAAATTTCCACAGAATACATGAAAAATCCCTGATAATTCTTCAGTTCTCTACAGAATCTCACCAAATTCCAGAAAAGTCCCTCAAAGTTCCACAAACATCCCACAAAATCTCCCCAGTATCCAACAAAATTCCAGGAAAAATCCCACAAAATTCCCTAAATCTTCTCAAAACTCTACCAAATTCTAGAAAAATATCCCAACATATCTCCACAAATTCCCACAGGATGCATGAAAAATCCCTCAAGATCCCTAAATCGCCTCAATATCCCACAAAATCCCACAAAAATCACACAAAACCTCCACAAGTTTCCACAAAATCTAAGAAAAATCCCTGAAAATTCTTCAAGTCTCCTCAAAACCACACAAAGTCCTTGAAAAGGCCCACCAAATTCCAGAAAAATCCCACAGAATCTACACAAATTCCCACAAAATCTAAAACAAATTCCTCAAAATTCTTCAAGTCTCCTCAGAATCCCACACAATTCCAGAAAAAACCCACAAAATTCCAGAGAAGTCCCACAAAACTCCCTAAATCATTTCAAAACCCTACCAATTCACAGGAAAGTCCCACACAATCTCCACCAATTCCCAGAACATCCCACAAAAATCTCACAAAAATCCCTAAATCTTCTGAAAACTCGACCAAATTCCAGAAACGCCCCATAAAATCAGCACAGTTTCCCACAAAATTCAAGAAAAAACACCACAAAATTCCCAAAATATTTTCAAAATACCACAAACTTCTTGAAAAGCCCCACCAAATTCCAGAAACATCCCACAAAATGTCCTCAATACCCAACAAAATCCCAGAAAAATCACACAAACTTCCCTAAATCTTCCCCAAACACGACCAAATTCTAGAAAAATATCCCACCAAATCTCCACAAATTCCCACAAAATACATGAAAAATCCCTCAAGATCCCTAAATCGCCTCAATATCCCACAAAATTCCACAAAAATCCCACAAAACCTCCACAAGTTTCCACAGAATCTAAGAAAAATTCCTCAAAATTCTTCAAGTCTCCTCAAAACCACAAAACGTCCTTCAAAAAGGCCTACCAAATTCCAGAAATATCTTGCAGAATTCCCTAAATCTTCTCAAAACTCTACCAAGTTCCAGAAAAATCCCACCAAATCTCCACAAATTCCCACAAAATACATGAAAAATCCCTCAAGATCCCTAAATCGCCTCAATATCCCACAAAATTCCACAAAAATCCCACAAAACCTCCACAAGTTTCCACAGAATCTAAGAAAAATTCCTCAAAATTCTTCAAGTCTCCTCAAAACCACACAAAGTCCTTCAAAGAGGCCCACCAAATTCCAAAAAAATCTTACAGAATTCCCTAAATCTTCTCAAAACTCCACCAAATTCCAGAAAAATCTCACCAAATCTCCACAAATTCCCACAGACTACCTGAAAAATCCCTGATAATTCGTCAGTTCTCTACAGAATCTCACCAAATTCCAGAAGAGACCCTCAAAGTTCCACAAACATTCCACAAAATCTCCCCAGTATCCAACAAAATTCCAGGAAAAATCCCACAAAATTCCCTAAATCTTCTCAAAACATGACAAAATTCTAGAAAAATATCCCACCAAATCTCCACAAATTCCCACAAAATACATGAAAAATCCCTCAAGATCCCTAAATCGCCTCAATATCCCACAAAATCCCACAAAAATCACACAAAACCTCCACAAGTTTCCACAAAATATAAAAAAAAATCCTCAAAATTCTTCAAGTCTCCTCAAAACCACACAAAGTCCTTGAAAAGGCCCACCAAATTCCAGAAAAATCTTACAAAATTCCCTAAATCTTCTCAAAACTCTACCAAATTCCAGAAAAATCCCACCAAATCTCCACAAATTCCCACAGACTACCTGAAAAATCCCTGATAATTCGTCAGTTCTCTACAGAATCTCACCAAATTCCAGAAGAGACCCTCAAAGTTCCACAAACATCCCACAAAATCTCCCCAGTATCCAACAAAATTCCAGGAAAAATCCCACAAAATTCCCTAAATCTTCTCAAAACATGACAAAATTCTAGAAAAATATCCCACCGAATCTCCACAAATTCCCACAGAATACATGAAAAATCCCTGATAATTCGTCAGTTCTCTACAGAATCTCACCAAATTCCAGAAAAGTCCCTCAAAGTTCCAGAAGCATCCCAGAAAATCTCCCCAGTATCCAACAAAATTCCAGGAAAAATCCCACAAAATTCCCTAAATCTTCTCAAAACATGACCAAATTCTAGAAAAATATCCCACCAAATCTCCACAAATTCCCACAAAATACATGAAAAATCCCTCAAGATCCCTAAATCGCCTCAATATCCCACAAAATCCCACAAAAATCACACAAAACCTCCACAGGTTTGTACAAAATCTAAGAAAAAATCCTCAAAATTCTTCAAGTCTCCTCAAAACCACACAAAGTCCTTGAAAAGGCCCACCAAATTCCAGTAAAATCCCACAGAATCTCCAACAATTCCCACAAAATCTAAAACAAATTCCTCAAAATTTTTCAAGTCTCCTCAGAATCCCACACAATTCCAGAAAAAACCCACAAAATTCCAGAGAAGTCCCACAAAACTCCCTAAATCATTTCAAAACCCTACCAATTCACAGGAATGTCCCACAAAATCTCCACCAATTCCCAGAACATCCCACAAAAATCTCACAAAAATCCGTAATCTTCTGAAAACTCGACCGAATTCCAGAAACGCCCCATAAAATCAGCACAGATTCCCACAAAATTCATGAAAAAACACCACAAAATTCCCAAAATCTTTTCAAAATACCACAAAATTCTTGAAAAGCCCCACCAAATTCCAGAAACATCCCACAAAATGTCCTCAATACCCAACAAAATCCCAGAAAAATCCCACAAAATTCCCTAAATCTTCTCAAAACACGGCCAAAATCCACAAAAATCCCACCAAATCTCCACAAATTCCCACAGAATACATGAAAAATCCCTGATAATTCATCAGTTCTCTACAGAATCTCACCAAATTCCAGAAAAGTCCCTCAAAGTTCCACAAATATTCCACAAAATCTCCCCAGTATCCAACAAAATTCCTGGAAAAATCACACAAAATTCCCTAAATCTTCTCAAAATACGGCTAAAATCCACAAAAATCCCACCGAATCTCCACAAATTCCCACAGAATACATGAAAAATCCCTCAAGATCCCTAAATCGCCTCAATATCCCACAAAATCACACAAAAATCCCACCAAGCCTCCACAAGTTTCCACAAAATATAAAAAAAAATCCTCAAAATTCTTCAAGTCTCCTCAAAACCACAAAACGTCCTTCAAAAAGGCCTACCAAATTCCAGAAATATCTTGCAGAATTCCCTAAATCTTCTCAAAACTCTACCAAATTCCAGAAAAATCCCACCAAATCTCCACAAATTCCCACAGAATACATGAAAAATCCCTGATAATTCGTCAGTTCTCTACAGAATCTCACCAAATTCCAGAAAAGTCCCTCAAAGTTCCACAAACATTCCACAAAATCTCCCCAGTATCCAATAAAATTCCAGAAAAAATCCCACAAAATTCCCTAAATCTTCCCAAAACATGACCAAATTCTAGAAAAATATCCCACCAAATCTCCACAAAATCCCACTAAATACATGAAAAATCCCTCAAGATCCCTAAATCGCCTCAATATCCCACAAAATCCCACAAAAATCACACAAAACCTCCACAAGTTTTCACAAAATATAAAAACAAATCCTTAAAATTCTTCAAGTCTCCTCAAAACCACACAAAGTCCTTGAAAAGGCCCACCAAATTCCCACAAAATCCCACAGAATCTCCAACAATTCCCACAAAATCTAAAACAAATTCTTCAAAATTCTTCAAGTCTCCTCAGAATCCCACACAATTCCAGAAAAAACCCACAAAATTCCAGAGAAGTCCCACAAAACTCCCTAAATCATTTCAAAACCCTACCAATTCACAGGAATGTCCCACAAAATCTCCACCAATTCCCAGAACATCCCACAAAAATCTCACAAAAATCCCTAAATCTTCTGAAAACTCGACCAAATTCCAGAAACGCCCCATAAAATCAGCACAGTTTCCCACAAAATTCAAGAAAAAACTCCACAAAATTCCCTAAATCTTCTCAAAACTTTACCAAATTCCAGAAAAATCCCACCAAATCTCCACAAATTCCCACAGAATACATGAAAAATCCCTGATAATTCGTCAGTTCTCTACAAAATCTCACCAAATTTCAGAAAAGTCCCTCAAAGTTCCACAAACATCCCACAAAATCTCCCCAGTATCCAACAAAATTCCAGGAAAAATCCCACAAAATTCCCTAAATCTTCTCAAAACACGGCCAAAATCCACAAAAATCCCACCAAATCTCCACAAATTCCCACAGAATACATGAAAAATCCCTGATAATTCGTCAGTTCTCTACAGAATCTCACCAAATTCCAGAAAAGTCCCTCAAAGTTCCACAAACATCCCACAAAATCTCCCCAGTATCCAACAAAATTCCAGGAAAAATCCCACAAAATTCCCTAAATCTTCCCAAAACACGACCAAATTCTAGAAAAATATCCCAACAAATCTCCACAAATTCCCACAAAATACATGAAAAATCCCTCAAGATCCCTAAATCGCCTCAATATCCCACAAAATTCCACAAAAATCACACAAAACCTCCACAAGTTTCCACAAAATCTAAGAAAAATCCCTGAAAATTCTTCAAGTCTCCTCAAAACCACACAAAGTCCTTGAAAAGGCCCACCAAATTCCAGAAAAATCTTAAAAAATTCCCTAAATCTTCTCAAAACTCTACCAAATTCCAGAAAAATCCCACCAAATCTCCACAAATTCCCACAGGATACATGAAAAATCCCTGATAATTCTTCAGTTCTCTATAGAATCTCACCAAATTCCAGAAGAGTCCCTCAAAGTTCCAAAAACATTCCACAAAATCTCCCCAGTATCCAAAAATTTCCAGGAAAAATCCCACAAAATTCCCTAAATCTTCCCAAAACACGACCAAATTCTAGAAAAATATCCCACCAAATCTCCACAAATTCCCACAAAATACATGTAAATTCCCTCAAGATGCCTAAATCGCCTCAATATCCCACAAAATTCCACAAAAATCCCACAAAACCTCCACAAGTTTCCACAGAATCTAAGAAAAATTCCTCAAAATTCTTCAAGTCTCCTCAAAACCACAAAAAGTCCTTCAAAAAGGCCTACCAAATTCCAGAAATATCTTGCAGAATTCCCTAAATCTTCTCAAAACTCTACCAAGTTCCAGAAAAATCCCACCAAATCTCCACAAATTCCCACAAAATACATGAAAAATCCCTCAAGATCCCTAAATCGCCTCAATATCCCACAAAATTCCACAAAAATCCCACAAAACCTCCACAAGTTTCCACAGAATCTAAGAAAAATTCCTCAAAATTCTTCAAGTCTCCTCAAAACCACACAAAGTCCTTCAAAGAGGCCCACCAAATTCCAGAAAAATCTTACAGAATTCCCTAAATCTTCTCAAAACTCTACCAAGTTCCAGAAAAATCTCACCAAATCTCCACAAATTCCCACAGACTACCTGAAAAATCCCTGATAATTCATCAGTTCTCTACAGAATCTCACCAAATTCCAGAAGAGACCCTCAAAGTTCCACAAACATCCCACAAAATCTCCCCAGTATCCAACAAAATTCCAGGAAAAATCCCACAAAATTCCCTAAATCTTCTCAAAACATGACAAAATTCTAGAAAAATATCCCACCGAATCTCCACAAATTCCCACAGAATACATGAAAAATCCCTGATAATTCGTCAGTTCTCTACAGAATCTCACCAAATTCCAGAAAAGTCCCTCAAAGTTCCAGAAGCATCCCACAAAATCTCCCCAGTATCCAACAAAATTCCAGGAAAAATCCCACAAAATTCCCTAAATCTTCTCAAAACATGACCAAATTCTAGAAAAATATCCCACCAAATCTCCACAAATTCCCACAAAATACATGAAAAATCCCTCAAGATCCCTAAATCGCCTCAATATCCCACAAAATCCCACAAAAATCACACAAAACCTCCACAGGTTTGTACAAAATCTAAGAAAAAATCCTCAAAATTCTTCAAGTCTCCTCAAAACCACACAAAGTCCTTGAAAAGGCCCACCAAATTCCAGTAAAATCCCACAGAATCTCCAACAATTCCCACAAAATCTAAAACAAATTCCTCAAAATTCTTCAAGTCTCCTCAGAATCCCACACAATTCCAGAAAAAACCCACAAAATTCCAGAGAAGTCCCACAAAACTCCCTAAATCATTTCAAAACCCTACCAATTCACAGGAATGTCCCACAAAATCTCCACCAATTCCCAGAACATCCCACAAAAATCTCACAAAAATCCCTAAATCTTCTGAAAACTCGACCGAATTCCAGAAACGCCCCATAAAATCAGCACAGATTCCCACAAAATTCATGAAAAAACACCACAAAATTCCCAAAATCTTTTCAAAATACCACAAAATTCTTGAAAAGCCCCACCAAATTCCAGAAACATCCCACAAAATGTCCTCAATACCCAACAAAATCCCAGAAAAATCCCACAAAATTCCCTAAATCTTCTCAAAACACGGCCAAAATCCACAAAAATCCCACCAAATCTCCACAAATTCCCACAGAATACATGAAAAATCCCTGATAATTCGTCAGTTCTCTACAGAATCTCACCAAATTCCAGAAAAGTCCCTCGAAGTTCCAGAAATGTCCCACAAAATCTCCCCAGTATCCAATAAAATTCCAGGAAAAATCCCACAAAATTCCCTAAATCTTCCCAAAACACGACCAAATTCTAGAAAAATATCCCACCAAATCTCCACAAATTCCCACAAAATACATGAAAAATCCCTCAAGATCCCTAAATCGCCTCAATATCCCACAAAATCCCACAAAAATCCCAAAAACTTACACAAGTTTCCACAGAATCTAAGAAAAATTCCTCAAAATTCTTCAAGTCTCCTCAAAACCACAAAACGTCCTTCAAAAAGGCCTACCAAATTCCAGAAATATCTTGCAGAATTCCCTAAATCTTCTCAAAACTCTACCAAGTTCCAGAAAAATCCCACCAAATCTCCACAAATTCCCACAGAATACATGAAAAATCCCTGATAATTCGTCAGTTCTCTACAGAATCTCACCAAATTCCAGAAAAGTCCCTCAAAGTTCCACAAATATTCCACAAAATCTCCCCAGTATCCAACAAAATTCCTGGAAAAATCACACAAAATTCCCTAAATCTTCTCAAAATACGGCTAAAATCCACAAAAATCCCACCGAATCTCCACAAATTCCCACAGAATACATGAAAAATCCCTCAAGATCCCTAAATCGCCTCAATATCCCACAAAATCACACAAAAATCCCACCAAGCCTCCACAAGTTTCCACAAAATCTAAGAAAAATTCCTCAAAATTCTTCAAGTCTCCTCAAAACCACAAAACGTCCTTCAAAAAGGCCTACCAAATTCCAGAAATATCTTGCAGAATTCCCTAAATCTTCTCAAAACTCTACCAAATTCCAGAAAAATCCCACCAAATCTCCACAAATTCCCACAGAATACATGAAAAATCCCTGATAATTCGTCAGTTCTCTACAGAATCTCACCAAATTCCAGAAAAGTCCCTCAAAGTTCCACAAACATTCCACAAAATCTCCCCAGTATCCAATAAAATTCCAGAAAAAATCCCACAAAATTCCCTAAATCTTCCCAAAACATGACCAAATTCTAGAAAAATATCCCACCAAATCTCCACAAAATCCCACTAAATACATGAAAAATCCCTCAAGATCCCTAAATCGCCTCAATATCCCACAAAATCCCACAAAAATCACACAAAACCTCCACAAGTTTTCACAAAATATAAAAACAAATCCTTAAAATTCTTCAAGTCTCCTCAAAACCACACAAAGTCCTTGAAAAGGCCCACCAAATTCCCACAAAATCCCACAGAATCTCCAACAATTCCCACAAAATCTAAAACAAATTCCTCAAAATTCTTCAAGTCTCCTCAGAATCCCACACAATTCCAGAAAAAACCCACAAAATTCCAGAGAAGTCCCACAAAACTCCCTAAATCATTTCAAAACCCTACCAATTCACAGGAATGTCCCACAAAATCTCCACCAATTCCCAGAACATCCCACAAAAATCTCACAAAAATCCGTAATCTTCTGAAAACTCGACCGAATTCCAGAAACGCCCCATAAAATCAGCACAGTTTCCCACAAAATTCAAGAAAAAACACCACAAAATTCCCTAAATCTTTTCAAAATACCACAAAATTCTTGAAAAGCCCCACCAAATTCCAGAAACATCCCACAAAATGTCCTCAATACCCAACAAAATCCCAGAAAAATCACACAAAATTCCCTAAATCTTCTCAAAACACGGCCAAAATCCACAAAAATCCCACCAAATCTCCACAAATTCCCACAGAATACATGAAAAATCCCTGATAATTCGTCAGTTCTCTACAGAATCTCACCAAATTCCAGAAAAGTCCCTCAAAGTTCCACAAACATCCCACAAAATCTCCCCAGTATCCAACAAAATTCCAGGAAAAATCCCACAAAATTCCCTAAATCTTCTCAAAACTCTACCAAATTCTAGAAAAATATCCCAACAAATCTCCACAAATTCCCACAGGATGCATGAAAAATCCCTCAAGATCCCTAAATCGCCTCAATATCCCACAAAATCCCACAAAAATCACACAAAACCTCCACAAGTTTCCACAAAATCTAAGAAAAATCCCTGAAAATTCTTCAAGTCTCCTCAAAACCACACAAAGTCCTTGAAAAGGCCCACCAAATTCCAGAAAAATCTTACAAAATTCCCTAAATCTTCTCAAAACTCTACCAAATTCCAGAAAAATCCCACCAAATCTCCACAAATTCCCACAGGATACATGAAAAATCCCTGATAATTCTTCAGTTCTCTATAGAATCTCACCAAATTCCAGAAGAGTCCCTCCAAGTTCCACAAACATTCCACAAAATCTCCCCAGTATCCAATAAAATTCCAGGAAAAATCCCACAAAATTCCCTAAATCTTCCCAAAACACGACCAAATTCTAGAAAAATATCCCACCGAATCTCCACAAATTCCCACAAAATACATGTAAATTCCCTCAAGATGCCTAAATCGCCTCAATATCCCACAAAATTCCACAAAAATCCCACAAAACCTCCACAAGTTTCCACAGAATCTAAGAAAAATTCCTCAAAATTCTTCAAGTCTCCTCAAAACCAGAAAAAGTCCTTCAAAAAGGCCTACCAAATTCCAGAAATATCTTGCAGAATTCCCTAAATCTTCTCAAAACTCTACCAAGTTCCAGAAAAATCCCACCAAATCTCCACAAATTCCCACAAAATACATGAAAAATCCCTCAAGATCCCTAAATCGCCTCAATATCCCACAAAATTCCACAAAAATCCCACAAAACCTCCACAAGTTTCCACAGAATCTAAGAAAAATTCCTCAAAATTCTTCAAGTCTCCTCAAAACCACACAAAGTCCTTCAAAGAGGCCCACCAAATTCCAAAAAAATCTTACAGAATTCCCTAAATCTTCTCAAAACTCTACCAAATTCCAGAAAAATCTCACCAAATCTCCACAAATTCCCACAGACTACCTGAAAAATCCCTGATAATTCGTCAGTTCTCTACAGAATCTCACCAAATTCCAGAAGAGACCCTCAAAGTTCCACAAACATCCCACAAAATGTCCTCAATACCCAACAAAATCCCAGAAAAATCACACAAACTTCCCTAAATCTTCCCCAAACACGACCAAATTCTAGAAAAATATCCCACCAAATCTCCACAAATTCCCACAGAATACATGAAAAATCCCTGATAATTCGTCAGTTCTCTACAGAATCTCACCAAATTCCAGAAAAGTCCCTCAAAGTTCCACAAACATCCCACAAAATCTCCCCAGTATCCAACAAAATTCCAGGAAAAATCCCACAAAATTCCCTAAATCTTCCCAAAACACGACCAAATTCTAGAAAAATATCCCACCAAATCTCCACAAATTCCCACAAAATACATGAAAAATCCCTCAAGATCCCTAAATCGCCTCAATATCCCACAAAATCCCACAAAAATCACACAAAACCTATACAAGTTTCCACAAAATATAAAAAAAAATCCTCAAAATTCTTCAAGTCTCCTCAAAACCACACAAAGTCCTTGAAAAGGCCCACCAAATTCCAGAAAAATCCCACAGAATCTACACAAATTCCCACAAAATCTAAAACAAATTCCTCAAAATTCTTCAAGTCTCCTCAGAATCCCACACAATTCCAGAAAAAACCCACAAAATTCCAGAGAAGTCCCACAAAACTCCCTAAATCATTTCAAAACCCTACCAATTCACAGGAAAGTCCCACACAATCTCCACCAATTCCCAGAACATCCCACAAAAATCTCACAAAAATCCCTAAATCTTCTGAAAACTCGACCAAATTCCAGAAACGCCCCATAAAATCAGCACAGTTTCCCACAAAATTCAAGAAAAAACACCACAAAATTCCCAAAATATTTTCAAAATACCACAAACTTCTTGAAAAGGCCCACCAAATTCCAGAAACATCCCACAAAATGTCCTCAATACCCAACAAAATCCCAGAAAAATCACACAAACTTCCCTAAATCTTCCCCAAACACGACCAAATTCTAGAAAAATATCCCACCAAATCTCCACAAATTCCCACAAAATACATGAAAAATCCCTCAAGATCCCTAAATCGCCTCAATATCCCACAAAATTCCACAAAAATCCCACAAAACCTCCACAAGTTTCCACAGAATCTAAGAAAAATTCCTCAAAATTCTTCAAGTCTCCTCAAAACCACAAAAAGTCCTTCAAAAAGGCCTACCAAATTCCAGAAATATCTTGCAGAATTCCCTAAATCTTCTCAAAACTCTACCAAGTTCCAGAAAAATCCCACCAAATCTCCACAAATTCCCACAAAATACATGAAAAATCCCTCAAGATCCCTAAATCGCCTCAATATCCCACAAAATCCCACAAAAATCACACAAAACCTATACAAGTTTCCACAAAATATAAAAAAAAATCCTCAAAATTCTTCAAGTCTCCTCAAAACCACACAAAGTCCTTGAAAAGGCCCACCAAATTCCAGAAAAATCCCACAGAATCTACACAAATTCCCACAAAATCTAAAACAAATTCCTCAAAATTCTTCAAGTCTCCTCAGAATCCCACACAATTCCAGAAAAAACCCACAAAATTCCAGAGAAGTCCCACAAAACTCCCTAAATCATTTCAAAACCCTACCAATTCACAGGAAAGTCCCACACAATCTCCACCAATTCCCAGAACATCCCACAAAAATCTCACAAAAATCCCTAAATCTTCTGAAAACTCGACCAAATTCCAGAAACGCCCCATAAAATCAGCACAGTTTCCCACAAAATTCAAGAAAAAACACCACAAAATTCCCAAAATATTTTCAAAATACCACAAACTTCTTGAAAAGGCCCACCAAATTCCAGAAACATCCCACAAAATGTCCTCAATACCCAACAAAATCCCAGAAAAATCACACAAACTTCCCTAAATCTTCCCCAAACACGACCAAATTCTAGAAAAATATCCCACCAAATCTCCACAAATTCCCACAAAATACATGAAAAATCCCTCAAGATCCCTAAATCGCCTCAATATCCCACAAAATCCCACAAAAATCCCAAAAACTTACACAAGTTTCCACAGAATCTAAGAAAAATTCCTCAAAATTCTTCAAGTCTCCTCAAAACCACAAAACGTCCTTCAAAAAGGCCTACCAAATTCCAGAAATATCTTGCAGAATTCCCTAAATCTTCTCAAAACTCTACCAAGTTCCAGAAAAATCCCACCAAATCTCCACAAATTCCCACAGAATACATGAAAAATCCCTGATAATTCGTCAGTTCTCTACAGAATCTCACCAAATTCCAGAAAAGTCCCTCAAAGTTCCACAAATATTCCACAAAATCTCCCCAGTATCCAACAAAATTCCTGGAAAAATCACACAAAATTCCCTAAATCTTCTCAAAATACGGCTAAAATCCACAAAAATCCCACCGAATCTCCACAAATTCCCACAGAATACATGAAAAATCCCTCAAGATCCCTAAATCGCCTCAATATCCCACAAAATCACACAAAAATCCCACCAAGCCTCCACAAGTTTCCACAAAATCTAAGAAAAATTCCTCAAAATTCTTCAAGTCTCCTCAAAACCACAAAACGTCCTTCAAAAAGGCCTACCAAATTCCAGAAATATCTTGCAGAATTCCCTAAATCTTCTCAAAACTCTACCAAATTCCAGAAAAATCCCACCAAATCTCCACAAATTCACACAGAATACATGAAAAATCCCTGATAATTCGTCAGTTCTCTACAGAATCTCACCAAATTCCAGAAAAGTCCCTCAAAGTTCCACAAACATTCCACAAAATCTCCCCAGTATCCAATAAAATTCCAGAAAAAATCCCACAAAATTCCCTAAATCTTCCCAAAACATGACCAAATTCTAGAAAAATATCCCACCAAATCTCCACAAAATCCCACTAAATACATGAAAAATCCCTCAAGATCCCTAAATCGCCTCAATATCCCACAAAATCCCACAAAAATCACACAAAACCTCCACAAGTTTTCACAAAATATAAAAACAAATCCTTAAAATTCTTCAAGTCTCCTCAAAACCACACAAAGTCCTTGAAAAGGCCCACCAAATTCCCACAAAATCCCACAGAATCTCCAACAATTCCCACAAAATCTAAAACAAATTCCTCAAAATTCTTCAAGTCTCCTCAGAATCCCACACAATTCCAGAAAAAACCCACAAAATTCCAGAGAAGTCCCACAAAACTCCCTAAATCATTTCAAAACCCTACCAATTCACAGGAATGTCCCACAAAATCTCCACCAATTCCCAGAACATCCCACAAAAATCTCACAAAAATCCGTAATCTTCTGAAAACTCGACCGAATTCCAGAAACGCCCCATAAAATCAGCACAGTTTCCCACAAAATTCAAGAAAAAACACCACAAAATTCCCTAAATCTTTTCAAAATACCACAAAATTCTTGAAAAGCCCCACCAAATTCCAGAAACATCCCACAAAATGTCCTCAATACCCAACAAAATCCCAGAAAAATCACACAAAATTCCCTAAATCTTCTCAAAACACGGCCAAAATCCACAAAAATCCCACCAAATCTCCACAAATTCCCACAGAATACATGAAAAATCCCTGATAATTCGTCAGTTCTCTACAGAATCTCACCAAATTCCAGAAAAGTCCCTCAAAGTTCCACAAACATCCCACAAAATCTCCCCAGTATCCAACAAAATTCCAGGAAAAATCCCACAAAATTCCCTAAATCTTCTCAAAACTCTACCAAATTCTAGAAAAATATCCCAACAAATCTCCACAAATTCCCACAGGATGCATGAAAAATCCCTCAAGATCCCTAAATCGCCTCAATATCCCACAAAATCCCACAAAAATCACACAAAACCTCCACAAGTTTCCACAAAATCTAAGAAAAATCCCTGAAAATTCTTCAAGTCTCCTCAAAACCACACAAAGTCCTTGAAAAGGCCCACCAAATTCCAGAAAAATCTTACAAAATTCCCTAAATCTTCTCAAAACTCTACCAAATTCCAGAAAAATCCCACCAAATCTCCACAAATTCCCACAGGATACATGAAAAATCCCTGATAATTCTTCAGTTCTCTATAGAATCTCACCAAATTCCAGAAGAGTCCCTCAAAGTTCCACAAACATTCCACAAAATCTCCCCAGTATCCAATAAAATTCCAGGAAAAATCCCACAAAATTCCCTAAATCTTCCCAAAACACGACCAAATTCTAGAAAAATATCCCACCGAATCTCCACAAATTCCCACAAAATACATGTAAATTCCCTCAAGATGCCTAAATCGCCTCAATATCCCACAAAATCCCACAAAAATCCCACAAAACCTCCACAAGTTTCCTCAAAATCTAAGAAAAATTCCTCAAAATTCTTCAAGTCTCCTCAAAACCAGAAAAAGTCCTTCAAAAAGGCCTACCAAATTCCAGAAATATCTTGCAGAATTCCCTAAATCTTCTCAAAACTCTACCAAGTTCCAGAAAAATCCCACCAAATCTCCACAAATTCCCACAAAATACATGAAAAATCCCTCAAGATCCCTAAATCGCCTCAATATCCCACAAAATTCCACAAAAATCCCACAAAACCTCCACAAGTTTCCACAGAATCTAAGAAAAATTCCTCAAAATTCTTCAAGTCTCCTCAAAACCACACAAAGTCCTTCAAAGAGGCCCACCAAATTCCAAAAAAATCTTACAGAATTCCCTAAATCTTCTCAAAACTCTACCAAATTCCAGAAAAATCTCACCAAATCTCCACAAATTCCCACAGACTACCTGAAAAATCCCTGATAATTCGTCAGTTCTCTACAGAATCTCACCAAATTCCAGAAGAGACCCTCAAAGTTCCACAAACATCCCACAAAATCTCCCCAGTATCCAACAAAATTCCAGGAAAAATCCCACAAAATTCCCTAAATCTTCCCAAAACACGACCAAATTCTAGAAAAATATCCCACCAAATCTCCACAAATTCCCACAAAATACATGAAAAATCCCTCAAGATCCCTAAATCGCCTCAATATCCCACAAAATCCCACAAAAATCACACAAAACCTATACAAGTTTCCACAAAATATAAAAAAAAATCCTCAAAATTCTTCAAGTCTCCTCAAAACCACACAAAGTCCTTGAAAAGGCCCACCAAATTCCAGAAAAATCCCACAGAATCTACACAAATTCCCACAAAATCTAAAACAAATTCCTCAAAATTCTTCAAGTCTCCTCAGAATCCCACACAATTCCAGAAAAAACCCACAAAATTCCAGAGAAGTCCCACAAAACTCCCTAAATCATTTCAAAACCCTACCAATTCACAGGAAAGTCCCACACAATCTCCACCAATTCCCAGAACATCCCACAAAAATCTCACAAAAATCCCTAAATCTTCTGAAAACTCGACCAAATTCCAGAAACGCCCCATAAAATCAGCACAGTTTCCCACAAAATTCAAGAAAAAACACCACAAAATTCCCAAAATATTTTCAAAATACCACAAACTTCTTGAAAAGGCCCACCAAATTCCAGAAACATCCCACAAAATGTCCTCAATACCCAACAAAATCCCAGAAAAATCACACAAACTTCCCTAAATCTTCCCCAAACACGACCAAATTCTAGAAAAATATCCCACCAAATCTCCACAAATTCCCACAAAATACATGAAAAATCCCTCAAGATCCCTAAATCGCCTCAATATCCCACAAAATTCCACAAAAATCCCACAAAACCTCCACAAGTTTCCACAGAATCTAAGAAAAATTCCTCAAAATTCTTCAAGTCTCCTCAAAACCACAAAAAGTCCTTCAAAAAGGCCTACCAAATTCCAGAAATATCTTGCAGAATTCCCTAAATCTTCTCAAAACTCTACCAAGTTCCAGAAAAATCCCACCAAATCTCCACAAATTCCCACAAAATACATGAAAAATCCCTCAAGATCCCTAAATCGCCTCAATATCCCACAAAATCCCACAAAAATCACACAAAACCTATACAAGTTTCCACAAAATATAAAAAAAAATCCTCAAAATTCTTCAAGTCTCCTCAAAACCACACAAAGTCCTTGAAAAGGCCCACCAAATTCCAGAAAAATCCCACAGAATCTACACAAATTCCCACAAAATCTAAAACAAATTCCTCAAAATTCTTCAAGTCTCCTCAGAATCCCACACAATTCCAGAAAAAACCCACAAAATTCCAGAGAAGTCCCACAAAACTCCCTAAATCATTTCAAAACCCTACCAATTCACAGGAAAGTCCCACACAATCTCCACCAATTCCCAGAACATCCCACAAAAATCTCACAAAAATCGCTAAATCTTCTGAAAACTCGACCAAATTCCAGAAACGCCCCATAAAATCAGCACAGTTTCCCACAAAATTCAAGAAAAAACACCACAAAATTCCCAAAATATTTTCAAAATACCACAAACTTCTTGAAAAGGCCCACCAAATTCCAGAAACATCCCACAAAATGTCCTCAATACCCAACAAAATCCCAGAAAAATCACACAAACTTCCCTAAATCTTCCCCAAACACGACCAAATTCTAGAAAAATATCCCACCAAATCTCCACAAATTCCCACAAAATACATGAAAAATCCCTCAAGATCCCTAAATCGCCTCAATATCCCACAAAATTCCACAAAAATCCCACAAAACCTCCACAAGTTTCCACAGAATCTAAGAAAAATTCCTCAAAATTCTTCAAGTCTCCTCAAAACCACAAAAAGTCCTTCAAAAAGGCCTACCAAATTCCAGAAATATCTTGCAGAATTCCCTAAATCTTCTCAAAACTCTACCAAGTTCCAGAAAAATCCCACCAAATCTCCACAAATTCCCACAAAATACATGAAAAATCCCTCAAGATCCCTAAATCGCCTCAATATCCCACAAAATTCCACAAAAATCCCACAAAACCTCCACAAGTTTCCACAGAATCTAAGAAAAATTCCTCAAAATTCTTCAAGTCTCCTCAAAACCACACAAAGTCCTTCAAAGAGGCCCACCAAATTCCAAAAAAATCTTACAGAATTCCCTAAATCTTCTCAAAACTCTACCAAATTCCAGAAAAATCTCACCAAATCTCCACAAATTCCCACAGACTACCTGAAAAATCCCTGATAATTCGTCAGTTCTCTACAGAATCTCACCAAATTCCAGAAGAGACCCTCAAAGTTCCACAAACATTCCACAAAATCTCCCCAGTATCCAACAAAATTCCAGGAAAAATCCCACAAAATTCCCTAAATCTTCTCAAAACATGACAAAATTCTAGAAAAATATCCCACCAAATCTCCACAAATTCCCACAAAATACATGAAAAATCCCTCAAGATCCCTAAATCGCCTCAATATCCCACAAAATCCCACAAAAATCACACAAAACCTCCACAAGTTTCCACAAAATATAAAAAAAAATCCTCAAAATTCTTCAAGTCTCCTCAAAACCACACAAAGTCCTTGAAAAGGCCCACCAAATTCCAGAAAAATCTTACAAAATTCCCTAAATCTTCTCAAAACTCTACCAAGTTCCAGAAAAATCTCACCAAATCTCCACAAATTCCCACAGACTACCTGAAAAATCCCTGATAATTCATCAGTTCTCTACAGAATCTCACCAAATTCCAGAAGAGACCCTCAAAGTTCCACAAACATCCCACAAAATCTCCCCAGTATCCAACAAAATTCCAGGAAAAATCCCACAAAATTCCCTAAATCTTCTCAAAACATGACAAAATTCTAGAAAAATATCCCACCGAATCTCCACAAATTCCCACAGAATACATGAAAAATCCCTGATAATTCGTCAGTTCTCTACAGAATCTCACCAAATTCCAGAAAAGTCCCTCAAAGTTCCAGAAGCATCCCACAAAATCTCCCCAGTATCCAACAAAATTCCAGGAAAAATCCCACAAAATTCCCTAAATCTTCTCAAAACATGACCAAATTCTAGAAAAATATCCCACCAAATCTCCACAAATTCCCACAAAATACATGAAAAATCCCTCAAGATCCCTAAATCGCCTCAATATCCCACAAAATCCCACAAAAATCACACAAAACCTCCACAGGTTTGTACAAAATCTAAGAAAAAATCCTCAAAATTCTTCAAGTCTCCTCAAAACCACACAAAGTCCTTGAAAAGGCCCACCAAATTCCAGTAAAATCCCACAGAATCTCCAACAATTCCCACAAAATCTAAAACAAATTCCTCAAAATTCTTCAAGTCTCCTCAGAATCCCACACAATTCCAGAAAAAACCCACAAAATTCCAGAGAAGTCCCACAAAACTCCCTAAATCATTTCAAAACCCTACCAATTCACAGGAATGTCCCACAAAATCTCCACCAATTCCCAGAACATCCCACAAAAATCTCACAAAAATCCCTAAATCTTCTGAAAACTCGACCGAATTCCAGAAACGCCCCATAAAATCAGCACAGATTCCCACAAAATTCATGAAAAAACACCACAAAATTCCCAAAATCTTTTCAAAATACCACAAAATTCTTGAAAAGCCCCACCAAATTCCAGAAACATCCCACAAAATGTCCTCAATACCCAACAAAATCCCAGAAAAATCCCACAAAATTCCCTAAATCTTCTCAAAACACGGCCAAAATCCACAAAAATCCCACCAAATCTCCACAAATTCCCACAGAATACATGAAAAATCCCTGATAATTCGTCAGTTCTCTACAGAATCTCACCAAATTCCAGAAAAGTCCCTCGAAGTTCCAGAAATGTCCCACAAAATCTCCCCAGTATCCAATAAAATTCCAGGAAAAATCCCACAAAATTCCCTAAATCTTCCCAAAACACGACCAAATTCTAGAAAAATATCCCACCAAATCTCCACAAATTCCCACAAAATACATGAAAAATCCCTCAAGATCCCTAAATCGCCTCAATATCCCACAAAATCCCACAAAAATCCCAAAAACTTACACAAGTTTCCACAGAATCTAAGAAAAATTCCTCAAAATTCTTCAAGTCTCCTCAAAACCACAAAACGTCCTTCAAAAAGGCCTACCAAATTCCAGAAATATCTTGCAGAATTCCCTAAATCTTCTCAAAACTCTACCAAGTTCCAGAAAAATCCCACCAAATCTCCACAAATTCCCACAGAATACATGAAAAATCCCTGATAATTCGTCAGTTCTCTACAGAATCTCACCAAATTCCAGAAAAGTCCCTCAAAGTTCCACAAATATTCCACAAAATCTCCCCAGTATCCAACAAAATTCCTGGAAAAATCACACAAAATTCCCTAAATCTTCTCAAAATACGGCTAAAATCCACAAAAATCCCACCGAATCTCCACAAATTCCCACAGAATACATGAAAAATCCCTCAAGATCCCTAAATCGCCTCAATATCCCACAAAATCACACAAAAATCCCACCAAGCCTCCACAAGTTTCCACAAAATCTAAGAAAAATTCCTCAAAATTCTTCAAGTCTCCTCAAAACCACAAAACGTCCTTCAAAAAGGCCTACCAAATTCCAGAAATATCTTGCAGAATTCCCTAAATCTTCTCAAAACTCTACCAAATTCCAGAAAAATCCCACCAAATCTCCACAAATTCACACAGAATACATGAAAAATCCCTGATAATTCGTCAGTTCTCTACAGAATCTCACCAAATTCCAGAAAAGTCCCTCAAAGTTCCACAAACATTCCACAAAATCTCCCCAGTATCCAATAAAATTCCAGAAAAAATCCCACAAAATTCCCTAAATCTTCCCAAAACATGACCAAATTCTAGAAAAATATCCCACCAAATCTCCACAAAATCCCACTAAATACATGAAAAATCCCTCAAGATCCCTAAATCGCCTCAATATCCCACAAAATCCCACAAAAATCACACAAAACCTCCACAAGTTTTCACAAAATATAAAAACAAATCCTTAAAATTCTTCAAGTCTCCTCAAAACCACACAAAGTCCTTGAAAAGGCCCACCAAATTCCCACAAAATCCCACAGAATCTCCAACAATTCCCACAAAATCTAAAACAAATTCCTCAAAATTCTTCAAGTCTCCTCAGAATCCCACACAATTCCAGAAAAAACCCACAAAATTCCAGAGAAGTCCCACAAAACTCCCTAAATCATTTCAAAACCCTACCAATTCACAGGAATGTCCCACAAAATCTCCACCAATTCCCAGAACATCCCACAAAAATCTCACAAAAATCCGTAATCTTCTGAAAACTCGACCGAATTCCAGAAACGCCCCATAAAATCAGCACAGTTTCCCACAAAATTCAAGAAAAAACACCACAAAATTCCCTAAATCTTTTCAAAATACCACAAAATTCTTGAAAAGCCCCACCAAATTCCAGAAACATCCCACAAAATGTCCTCAATACCCAACAAAATCCCAGAAAAATCACACAAAATTCCCTAAATCTTCTCAAAACACGGCCAAAATCCACAAAAATCCCACCAAATCTCCACAAATTCCCACAGAATACATGAAAAATCCCTGATAATTCGTCAGTTCTCTACAGAATCTCACCAAATTCCAGAAAAGTCCCTCAAAGTTCCACAAACATCCCACAAAATCTCCCCAGTATCCAACAAAATTCCAGGAAAAATCCCACAAAATTCCCTAAATCTTCTCAAAACTCTACCAAATTCTAGAAAAATATCCCAACAAATCTCCACAAATTCCCACAGGATGCATGAAAAATCCCTCAAGATCCCTAAATCGCCTCAATATCCCACAAAATCCCACAAAAATCACACAAAACCTCCACAAGTTTCCACAAAATCTAAGAAAAATCCCTGAAAATTCTTCAAGTCTCCTCAAAACCACACAAAGTCCTTGAAAAGGCCCACCAAATTCCAGAAAAATCTTACAAAATTCCCTAAATCTTCTCAAAACTCTACCAAATTCCAGAAAAATCCCACCAAATCTCCACAAATTCCCACAGGATACATGAAAAATCCCTGATAATTCTTCAGTTCTCTATAGAATCTCACCAAATTCCAGAAGAGTCCCTCAAAGTTCCACAAACATTCCACAAAATCTCCCCAGTATCCAATAAAATTCCAGGAAAAATCCCACAAAATTCCCTAAATCTTCCCAAAACACGACCAAATTCTAGAAAAATATCCCACCGAATCTCCACAAATTCCCACAAAATACATGTAAATTCCCTCAAGATGCCTAAATCGCCTCAATATCCCACAAAATCCCACAAAAATCCCACAAAACCTCCACAAGTTTCCTCAAAATCTAAGAAAAATTCCTCAAAATTCTTCAAGTCTCCTCAAAACCAGAAAAAGTCCTTCAAAAAGGCCTACCAAATTCCAGAAATATCTTGCAGAATTCCCTAAATCTTCTCAAAACTCTACCAAGTTCCAGAAAAATCCCACCAAATCTCCACAAATTCCCACAAAATACATGAAAAATCCCTCAAGATCCCTAAATCGCCTCAATATCCCACAAAATTCCACAAAAATCCCACAAAACCTCCACAAGTTTCCACAGAATCTAAGAAAAATTCCTCAAAATTCTTCAAGTCTCCTCAAAACCACACAAAGTCCTTCAAAGAGGCCCACCAAATTCCAAAAAAATCTTACAGAATTCCCTAAATCTTCTCAAAACTCTACCAAATTCCAGAAAAATCTCACCAAATCTCCACAAATTCCCACAGACTACCTGAAAAATCCCTGATAATTCGTCAGTTCTCTACAGAATCTCACCAAATTCCAGAAGAGACCCTCAAAGTTCCACAAACATCCCACAAAATCTCCCCAGTATCCAACAAAATTCCAGGAAAAATCCCACAAAATTCCCTAAATCTTCCCAAAACACGACCAAATTCTAGAAAAATATCCCACCAAATCTCCACAAATTCCCACAAAATACATGAAAAATCCCTCAAGATCCCTAAATCGCCTCAATATCCCACAAAATCCCACAAAAATCACACAAAACCTATACAAGTTTCCACAAAATATAAAAAAAAATCCTCAAAATTCTTCAAGTCTCCTCAAAACCACACAAAGTCCTTGAAAAGGCCCACCAAATTCCAGAAAAATCCCACAGAATCTACACAAATTCCCACAAAATCTAAAACAAATTCCTCAAAATTCTTCAAGTCTCCTCAGAATCCCACACAATTCCAGAAAAAACCCACAAAATTCCAGAGAAGTCCCACAAAACTCCCTAAATCATTTCAAAACCCTACCAATTCACAGGAAAGTCCCACACAATCTCCACCAATTCCCAGAACATCCCACAAAAATCTCACAAAAATCCCTAAATCTTCTGAAAACTCGACCAAATTCCAGAAACGCCCCATAAAATCAGCACAGTTTC
The DNA here is from genome assembly GCF_971803275.1 of Cyanistes caeruleus. NCBI lineage: Eukaryota > Metazoa > Chordata > Aves > Passeriformes > Paridae > Cyanistes > Cyanistes caeruleus. The sequence goes on from NW_028255885.1 coordinate 2,589,474, forward strand.
CCACAAAATTCAAGAAAAAACACCACAAAATTCCCAAAATATTTTCAAAATACCACAAACTTCTTGAAAAGGCCCACCAAATTCCAGAAACATCCCACAAAATGTCCTCAATACCCAACAAAATCCCAGAAAAATCACACAAACTTCCCTAAATCTTCCCCAAACACGACCAAATTCTAGAAAAATATCCCACCAAATCTCCACAAATTCCCACAAAATACATGAAAAATCCCTCAAGATCCCTAAATCGCCTCAATATCCCACAAAATTCCACAAAAATCCCACAAAACCTCCACAAGTTTCCACAGAATCTAAGAAAAATTCCTCAAAATTCTTCAAGTCTCCTCAAAACCACAAAAAGTCCTTCAAAAAGGCCTACCAAATTCCAGAAATATCTTGCAGAATTCCCTAAATCTTCTCAAAACTCTACCAAGTTCCAGAAAAATCCCACCAAATCTCCACAAATTCCCACAAAATACATGAAAAATCCCTCAAGATCCCTAAATCGCCTCAATATCCCACAAAATCCCACAAAAATCACACAAAACCTATACAAGTTTCCACAAAATATAAAAAAAAATCCTCAAAATTCTTCAAGTCTCCTCAAAACCACACAAAGTCCTTGAAAAGGCCCACCAAATTCCAGAAAAATCCCACAGAATCTACACAAATTCCCACAAAATCTAAAACAAATTCCTCAAAATTCTTCAAGTCTCCTCAGAATCCCACACAATTCCAGAAAAAACCCACAAAATTCCAGAGAAGTCCCACAAAACTCCCTAAATCATTTCAAAACCCTACCAATTCACAGGAAAGTCCCACACAATCTCCACCAATTCCCAGAACATCCCACAAAAATCTCACAAAAATCGCTAAATCTTCTGAAAACTCGACCAAATTCCAGAAACGCCCCATAAAATCAGCACAGTTTCCCACAAAATTCAAGAAAAAACACCACAAAATTCCCAAAATATTTTCAAAATACCACAAACTTCTTGAAAAGGCCCACCAAATTCCAGAAACATCCCACAAAATGTCCTCAATACCCAACAAAATCCCAGAAAAATCACACAAACTTCCCTAAATCTTCCCCAAACACGACCAAATTCTAGAAAAATATCCCACCAAATCTCCACAAATTCCCACAAAATACATGAAAAATCCCTCAAGATCCCTAAATCGCCTCAATATCCCACAAAATTCCACAAAAATCCCACAAAACCTCCACAAGTTTCCACAGAATCTAAGAAAAATTCCTCAAAATTCTTCAAGTCTCCTCAAAACCACAAAAAGTCCTTCAAAAAGGCCTACCAAATTCCAGAAATATCTTGCAGAATTCCCTAAATCTTCTCAAAACTCTACCAAGTTCCAGAAAAATCCCACCAAATCTCCACAAATTCCCACAAAATACATGAAAAATCCCTCAAGATCCCTAAATCGCCTCAATATCCCACAAAATTCCACAAAAATCCCACAAAACCTCCACAAGTTTCCACAGAATCTAAGAAAAATTCCTCAAAATTCTTCAAGTCTCCTCAAAACCACACAAAGTCCTTCAAAGAGGCCCACCAAATTCCAAAAAAATCTTACAGAATTCCCTAAATCTTCTCAAAACTCTACCAAATTCCAGAAAAATCTCACCAAATCTCCACAAATTCCCACAGACTACCTGAAAAATCCCTGATAATTCGTCAGTTCTCTACAGAATCTCACCAAATTCCAGAAGAGACCCTCAAAGTTCCACAAACATTCCACAAAATCTCCCCAGTATCCAACAAAATTCCAGGAAAAATCCCACAAAATTCCCTAAATCTTCTCAAAACATGACAAAATTCTAGAAAAATATCCCACCAAATCTCCACAAATTCCCACAAAATACATGAAAAATCCCTCAAGATCCCTAAATCGCCTCAATATCCCACAAAATCCCACAAAAATCACACAAAACCTCCACAAGTTTCCACAAAATATAAAAAAAAATCCTCAAAATTCTTCAAGTCTCCTCAAAACCACACAAAGTCCTTGAAAAGGCCCACCAAATTCCAGAAAAATCTTACAAAATTCCCTAAATCTTCTCAAAACTCTACCAAATTCCAGAAAAATCTCACCAAATCTCCACAAATTTCCACAGACTACCTGAAAAATCCCTGATAATTCGTCAGTTCTCTACAGAATCTCACCAAATTCCAGAAGAGACCCTCAAAGTTCCACAAACATTCCACAAAATCTTCCGAGTATCCAACAAAATTCCAGGAAAAATCCCACAAAATTCCCTAAATCTTCTCAAAACATGACCAAATTCCAGAAAAATCCCACCAAATCTCCACAAATTCCCACAGAATACATGAAAAATCCCTGATAATTCGTCAGTTCTCTACAGAATCTCACAAAATTCCAGAAAAGTCCCTCCAAGTTCCACAAGCATCCCACAAAATCTCCCCAGTATCCAACAAAATTCCAGGAAAAATCCCACAAAATTCCCTAAATCTTCTCAAAACATGATCAAATTCTAGAAAAATATCCCACCAAATCTCCACAAATTCCCACAAAATACATGAAAAATCCCTCAAGATCCCTAAATCGCCTCAATATCCCACAAAATCCCACAAAAATCCCACAAAACCTCCACAAGTTTCCACAAAATCTAAGAAAAATTCCTCAAAATTCTTCAAGTCTCCTCAAAACCACACAAAGTCCTTGAAAAGACCCACCAAATTCCAGTAAAATCCCACCAAATCTCCACAAATTTCCACAGAATACATGAAAAATCCCTGATAATTCTTCAGTTCTCTACAGAATCTCACCAAATTCCAGAAAAGTCCCTCAAAGTTCCACAAACATCCCACAAAATCTCCCCAGTATCCAACAAAATTCCAGGAAAAATCCCACAAAATTCCCTAAATCTTCCCAAAACACGACCAAATTCTAGAAAAATATCCCAACAAATCTCCACAAATTCCCACAAAATACATGAAAAATCCCTCAAGATCCCTAAATCGCCTCAATATCCCACAAAATTCCACAAAAATCACACAAAACCTCCACAAGTTTCCACAAAATCTAAGAAAAATCCCTGAAAATTCTTCAAGTCTCCTCAAAACCACACAAAGTCCTTGAAAAGGCCCACCAAATTCCAGAAAAATCTTAAAAAATTCCCTAAATCTTCTCAAAACTCTACCAAATTCCAGAAAAATCCCACCAAATCTCCACAAATTCCCACAGGATACATGAAAAATCCCTGATAATTCTTCAGTTCTCTATAGAATCTCACCAAATTCCAGAAGAGTCCCTCAAAGTTCCAAAAACATTCCACAAAATCTCCCCAGTATCCAAAAATTTCCAGGAAAAATCCCACAAAATTCCCTAAATCTTCCCAAAACACGACCAAATTCTAGAAAAATATCCCACCAAATCTCCACAAATTCCCACAAAATACATGAAAAATCCCTCAAGATCCCTAAATCGCCTCAATATCCCACAAAATCCCACAAAAATCACACAAAACCTCCACAAGTTTCCACAGAATCTAAGAAAAATTCCTCAAAATTCTTCAAGTCTCCTCAAAACCACAAAAAGTCCTTCAAAAAGGCCTACCAAATTCCAGAAATATCTTGCAGAATTCCCTAAATCTTCTCAAAACTCTACCAAGTTCCAGAAAAATCCCACCAAATCTCCACAAATTCCCACAAAATACATGAAAAATCCCTCAAGATCCCTAAATCGCCTCAATATCCCACAAAATTCCACAAAAATCCCACAAAACCTCCACAAGTTTCCACAGAATCTAAGAAAAATTCCTCAAAATTCTTCAAGTCTCCTCAAAACCACACAAAGTCCTTCAAAGAGGCCCACCAAATTCCAGAAAAATCTTACAGAATTCCCTAAATCTTCTCAAAACTCTACCAAGTTCCAGAAAAATCTCACCAAATCTCCACAAATTCCCACAGACTACCTGAAAAATCCCTGATAATTCATCAGTTCTCTACAGAATCTCACCAAATTCCAGAAGAGACCCTCAAAGTTCCACAAACATCCCACAAAATCTCCCCAGTATCCAACAAAATTCCAGGAAAAATCCCACAAAATTCCCTAAATCTTCTCAAAACATGACAAAATTCTAGAAAAATATCCCACCGAATCTCCACAAATTCCCACAGAATACATGAAAAATCCCTGATAATTCGTCAGTTCTCTACAGAATCTCACCAAATTCCAGAAAAGTCCCTCAAAGTTCCAGAAGCATCCCACAAAATCTCCCCAGTATCCAACAAAATTCCAGGAAAAATCCCACAAAATTCCCTAAATCTTCTCAAAACATGACCAAATTCTAGAAAAATATCCCACCAAATCTCCACAAATTCCCACAAAATACATGAAAAATCCCTCAAGATCCCTAAATCGCCTCAATATCCCACAAAATCCCACAAAAATCACACAAAACCTCCACAGGTTTGTACAAAATCTAAGAAAAAATCCTCAAAATTCTTCAAGTCTCCTCAAAACCACACAAAGTCCTTGAAAAGGCCCACCAAATTCCAGTAAAATCCCACAGAATCTCCAACAATTCCCACAAAATCTAAAACAAATTCCTCAAAATTCTTCAAGTCTCCTCAGAATCCCACACAATTCCAGAAAAAACCCACAAAATTCCAGAGAAGTCCCACAAAACTCCCTAAATCATTTCAAAACCCTACCAATTCACAGGAATGTCCCACAAAATCTCCACCAATTCCCAGAACATCCCACAAAAATCTCACAAAAATCCCTAAATCTTCTGAAAACTCGACCGAATTCCAGAAACGCCCCATAAAATCAGCACAGATTCCCACAAAATTCATGAAAAAACACCACAAAATTCCCAAAATCTTTTCAAAATACCACAAAATTCTTGAAAAGCCCCACCAAATTCCAGAAACATCCCACAAAATGTCCTCAATACCCAACAAAATCCCAGAAAAATCCCACAAAATTCCCTAAATCTTCTCAAAACACGGCCAAAATCCACAAAAATCCCACCAAATCTCCACAAATTCCCACAGAATACATGAAAAATCCCTGATAATTCGTCAGTTCTCTACAGAATCTCACCAAATTCCAGAAAAGTCCCTCGAAGTTCCAGAAATGTCCCACAAAATCTCCCCAGTATCCAATAAAATTCCAGGAAAAATCCCACAAAATTCCCTAAATCTTCCCAAAACACGACCAAATTCTAGAAAAATATCCCACCAAATCTCCACAAATTCCCACAAAATACATGAAAAATCCCTCAAGATCCCTAAATCGCCTCAATATCCCACAAAATCCCACAAAAATCCCAAAAACTTACACAAGTTTCCACAGAATCTAAGAAAAATTCCTCAAAATTCTTCAAGTCTCCTCAAAACCACAAAACGTCCTTCAAAAAGGCCTACCAAATTCCAGAAATATCTTGCAGAATTCCCTAAATCTTCTCAAAACTCTACCAAGTTCCAGAAAAATCCCACCAAATCTCCACAAATTCCCACAGAATACATGAAAAATCCCTGATAATTCGTCAGTTCTCTACAGAATCTCACCAAATTCCAGAAAAGTCCCTCAAAGTTCCACAAATATTCCACAAAATCTCCCCAGTATCCAACAAAATTCCTGGAAAAATCACACAAAATTCCCTAAATCTTCTCAAAATACGGCTAAAATCCACAAAAATCCCACCGAATCTCCACAAATTCCCACAGAATACATGAAAAATCCCTCAAGATCCCTAAATCGCCTCAATATCCCACAAAATCACACAAAAATCCCACCAAGCCTCCACAAGTTTCCACAAAATCTAAGAAAAATTCCTCAAAATTCTTCAAGTCTCCTCAAAACCACAAAACGTCCTTCAAAAAGGCCTACCAAATTCCAGAAATATCTTGCAGAATTCCCTAAATCTTCTCAAAACTCTACCAAATTCCAGAAAAATCCCACCAAATCTCCACAAATTCCCACAGAATACATGAAAAATCCCTGATAATTCGTCAGTTCTCTACAGAATCTCACCAAATTCCAGAAAAGTCCCTCAAAGTTCCACAAACATTCCACAAAATCTCCCCAGTATCCAATAAAATTCCAGAAAAAATCCCACAAAATTCCCTAAATCTTCCCAAAACATGACCAAATTCTAGAAAAATATCCCACCAAATCTCCACAAAATCCCACTAAATACATGAAAAATCCCTCAAGATCCCTAAATCGCCTCAATATCCCACAAAATCCCACAAAAATCACACAAAACCTCCACAAGTTTTCACAAAATATAAAAACAAATCCTTAAAATTCTTCAAGTCTCCTCAAAACCACACAAAGTCCTTGAAAAGGCCCACCAAATTCCCACAAAATCCCACAGAATCTCCAACAATTCCCACAAAATCTAAAACAAATTCCTCAAAATTCTTCAAGTCTCCTCAGAATCCCACACAATTCCAGAAAAAACCCACAAAATTCCAGAGAAGTCCCACAAAACTCCCTAAATCATTTCAAAACCCTACCAATTCACAGGAATGTCCCACAAAATCTCCACCAATTCCCAGAACATCCCACAAAAATCTCACAAAAATCCGTAATCTTCTGAAAACTCGACCGAATTCCAGAAACGCCCCATAAAATCAGCACAGTTTCCCACAAAATTCAAGAAAAAACACCACAAAATTCCCTAAATCTTTTCAAAATACCACAAAATTCTTGAAAAGCCCCACCAAATTCCAGAAACATCCCACAAAATGTCCTCAATACCCAACAAAATCCCAGAAAAATCACACAAAATTCCCTAAATCTTCTCAAAACACGGCCAAAATCCACAAAAATCCCACCAAATCTCCACAAATTCCCACAGAATACATGAAAAATCCCTGATAATTCGTCAGTTCTCTACAGAATCTCACCAAATTCCAGAAAAGTCCCTCAAAGTTCCACAAACATCCCACAAAATCTCCCCAGTATCCAACAAAATTCCAGGAAAAATCCCACAAAATTCCCTAAATCTTCTCAAAACTCTACCAAATTCTAGAAAAATATCCCAACAAATCTCCACAAATTCCCACAGGATGCATGAAAAATCCCTCAAGATCCCTAAATCGCCTCAATATCCCACAAAATCCCACAAAAATCACACAAAACCTCCACAAGTTTCCACAAAATCTAAGAAAAATCCCTGAAAATTCTTCAAGTCTCCTCAAAACCACACAAAGTCCTTGAAAAGGCCCACCAAATTCCAGAAAAATCTTACAAAATTCCCTAAATCTTCTCAAAACTCTACCAAATTCCAGAAAAATCCCACCAAATCTCCACAAATTCCCACAGGATACATGAAAAATCCCTGATAATTCTTCAGTTCTCTATAGAATCTCACCAAATTCCAGAAGAGTCCCTCCAAGTTCCACAAACATTCCACAAAATCTCCCCAGTATCCAATAAAATTCCAGGAAAAATCCCACAAAATTCCCTAAATCTTCCCAAAACACGACCAAATTCTAGAAAAATATCCCACCGAATCTCCACAAATTCCCACAAAATACATGTAAATTCCCTCAAGATGCCTAAATCGCCTCAATATCCCACAAAATCCCACAAAAATCCCACAAAACCTCCACAAGTTTCCTCAAAATCTAAGAAAAATTCCTCAAAATTCTTCAAGTCTCCTCAAAACCAGAAAAAGTCCTTCAAAAAGGCCTACCAAATTCCAGAAATATCTTGCAGAATTCCCTAAATCTTCTCAAAACTCTACCAAGTTCCAGAAAAATCCCACCAAATCTCCACAAATTCCCACAAAATACATGAAAAATCCCTCAAGATCCCTAAATCGCCTCAATATCCCACAAAATTCCACAAAAATCCCACAAAACCTCCACAAGTTTCCACAGAATCTAAGAAAAATTCCTCAAAATTCTTCAAGTCTCCTCAAAACCACACAAAGTCCTTCAAAGAGGCCCACCAAATTCCAAAAAAATCTTACAGAATTCCCTAAATCTTCTCAAAACTCTACCAAATTCCAGAAAAATCTCACCAAATCTCCACAAATTCCCACAGACTACCTGAAAAATCCCTGATAATTCGTCAGTTCTCTACAGAATCTCACCAAATTCCAGAAGAGACCCTCAAAGTTCCACAAACATCCCACAAAATGTCCTCAATACCCAACAAAATCCCAGAAAAATCACACAAACTTCCCTAAATCTTCCCCAAACACGACCAAATTCTAGAAAAATATCCCACCAAATCTCCACAAATTCCCACAGAATACATGAAAAATCCCTGATAATTCGTCAGTTCTCTACAGAATCTCACCAAATTCCAGAAAAGTCCCTCAAAGTTCCACAAACATCCCACAAAATCTCCCCAGTATCCAACAAAATTCCAGGAAAAATCCCACAAAATTCCCTAAATCTTCCCAAAACACGACCAAATTCTAGAAAAATATCCCACCAAATCTCCACAAATTCCCACAAAATACATGAAAAATCCCTCAAGATCCCTAAATCGCCTCAATATCCCACAAAATCCCACAAAAATCACACAAAACCTATACAAGTTTCCACAAAATATAAAAAAAAATCCTCAAAATTCTTCAAGTCTCCTCAAAACCACACAAAGTCCTTGAAAAGGCCCACCAAATTCCAGAAAAATCCCACAGAATCTCCAACAATTCCCACAAAATCTAAAACAAATTCCTCAAAATTCTTCAAGTCTCCTCAGAATCCCACACAATTCCAGAAAAAACCCACAAAATTCCAGAGAAGTCCCACAAAACTCCCTAAATCATTTCAAAACCCTACCAATTCACAGGAAAGTCCCACACAATCTCCACCAATTCCCAGAACATCCCACAAAAATCTCACAAAAATCCCTAAATCTTCTGAAAACTCGACCAAATTCCAGAAACGCCCCATAAAATCAGCACAGTTTCCCACAAAATTCAAGAAAAAACACCACAAAATTCCCAAAATATTTTCAAAATACCACAAACTTCTTGAAAAGGCCCACCAAATTCCAGAAACATCCCACAAAATGTCCTCAATACCCAACAAAATCCCAGAAAAATCACACAAACTTCCCTAAATCTTCCCCAAACACGACCAAATTCTAGAAAAATATCCCACCAAATCTCCACAAATTCCCACAAAATACATGAAAAATCCCTCAAGATCCCTAAATCGCCTCAATATCCCACAAAATTCCACAAAAATCCCACAAAACCTCCACAAGTTTCCACAGAATCTAAGAAAAATTCCTCAAAATTCTTCAAGTCTCCTCAAAACCACAAAAAGTCCTTCAAAAAGGCCTACCAAATTCCAGAAATATCTTGCAGAATTCCCTAAATCTTCTCAAAACTCTACCAAGTTCCAGAAAAATCCCACCAAATCTCCACAAATTCCCACAAAATACATGAAAAATCCCTCAAGATCCCTAAATCGCCTCAATATCCCACAAAATCCCACAAAAATCACACAAAACCTATACAAGTTTCCACAAAATATAAAAAAAAATCCTCAAAATTCTTCAAGTCTCCTCAAAACCACACAAAGTCCTTGAAAAGGCCCACCAAATTCCAGAAAAATCCCACAGAATCTACACAAATTCCCACAAAATCTAAAACAAATTCCTCAAAATTCTTCAAGTCTCCTCAGAATCCCACACAATTCCAGAAAAAACCCACAAAATTCCAGAGAAGTCCCACAAAACTCCCTAAATCATTTCAAAACCCTACCAATTCACAGGAAAGTCCCACACAATCTCCACCAATTCCCAGAACATCCCACAAAAATCTCACAAAAATCCCTAAATCTTCTGAAAACTCGACCAAATTCCAGAAACGCCCCATAAAATCAGCACAGTTTCCCACAAAATTCAAGAAAAAACACCACAAAATTCCCAAAATATTTTCAAAATACCACAAACTTCTTGAAAAGGCCCACCAAATTCCAGAAACATCCCACAAAATGTCCTCAATACCCAACAAAATCCCAGAAAAATCACACAAACTTCCCTAAATCTTCCCCAAACACGACCAAATTCTAGAAAAATATCCCACCAAATCTCCACAAATTCCCACAAAATACATGAAAAATCCCTCAAGATCCCTAAATCGCCTCAATATCCCACAAAATTCCACAAAAATCCCACAAAACCTCCACAAGTTTCCACAGAATCTAAGAAAAATTCCTCAAAATTCTTCAAGTCTCCTCAAAACCACAAAAAGTCCTTCAAAAAGGCCTACCAAATTCCAGAAATATCTTGCAGAATTCCCTAAATCTTCTCAAAACTCTACCAAGTTCCAGAAAAATCCCACCAAATCTCCACAAATTCCCACAAAATACATGAAAAATCCCTCAAGATCCCTAAATCGCCTCAATATCCCACAAAATTCCACAAAAATCCCACAAAACCTCCACAAGTTTCCACAGAATCTAAGAAAAATTCCTCAAAATTCTTCAAGTCTCCTCAAAACCACACAAAGTCCTTCAAAGAGGCCCACCAAATTCCAAAAAAATCTTACAGAATTCCCTAAATCTTCTCAAAACTCTACCAAATTCCAGAAAAATCTCACCAAATCTCCACAAATTCCCACAGACTACCTGAAAAATCCCTGATAATTCGTCAGTTCTCTACAGAATCTCACCAAATTCCAGAAGAGACCCTCAAAGTTCCACAAACATTCCACAAAATCTCCCCAGTATCCAACAAAATTCCAGGAAAAATCCCACAAAATTCCCTAAATCTTCTCAAAACATGACAAAATTCTAGAAAAATATCCCACCAAATCTCCACAAATTCCCACAAAATACATGAAAAATCCCTCAAGATCCCTAAATCGCCTCAATATCCCACAAAATCCCACAAAAATCACACAAAACCTCCACAAGTTTCCACAAAATATAAAAAAAAATCCTCAAAATTCTTCAAGTCTCCTCAAAACCACACAAAGTCCTTGAAAAGGCCCACCAAATTCCAGAAAAATCTTACAAAATTCCCTAAATCTTCTCAAAACTCTACCAAATTCCAGAAAAATCTCACCAAATCTCCACAAATTTCCACAGACTACCTGAAAAATCCCTGATAATTCGTCAGTTCTCTACAGAATCTCACCAAATTCCAGAAGAGACCCTCAAAGTTCCACAAACATTCCACAAAATCTTCCGAGTATCCAACAAAATTCCAGGAAAAATCCCACAAAATTCCCTAAATCTTCTCAAAACATGACCAAATTCCAGAAAAATCCCACCAAATCTCCACAAATTCCCACAGAATACATGAAAAATCCCTGATAATTCGTCAGTTCTCTACAGAATCTCACAAAATTCCAGAAAAGTCCCTCCAAGTTCCACAAGCATCCCACAAAATCTCCCCAGTATCCAACAAAATTCCAGGAAAAATCCCACAAAATTCCCTAAATCTTCTCAAAACATGATCAAATTCTAGAAAAATATCCCACCAAATCTCCACAAATTCCCACAAAATACATGAAAAATCCCTCAAGATCCCTAAATCGCCTCAATATCCCACAAAATCCCACAAAAATCCCACAAAACCTCCACAAGTTTCCACAAAATCTAAGAAAAATTCCTCAAAATTCTTCAAGTCTCCTCAAAACCACACAAAGTCCTTGAAAAGACCCACCAAATTCCAGTAAAATCCCACCAAATCTCCACAAATTTCCACAGAATACATGAAAAATCCCTGATAATTCTTCAGTTCTCTACAGAATCTCACCAAATTCCAGAAAAGTCCCTCCAAGTTCCACAAACATCCCACAAAATCTCCCCAGTATCCAACAAAATTCCAGGAAAAATCCCACAAAATTCCCTAAATCTTCTCAAAACTCTACCAAATTCTAGAAAAATATCCCAACATATCTCCACAAATTCCCACAGGATGCATGAAAAATCCCTCAAGATCCCTAAATCGCCTCAATATCCCACAAAATCCCACAAAAATCACACAAAACCTCCACAAGTTTCCACAAAATCTAAGAAAAATCCCTGAAAATTCTTCAAGTCTCCTCAAAACCACACAAAGTCCTTGAAAAGGCCCACCAAATTCCAGAAAAATCCCACAGAATCTACACAAATTCCCACAAAATCTAAAACAAATTCCTCAAAATTCTTCAAGTCTCCTCAGAATCCCACACAATTCCAGAAAAAACCCACAAAATTCCAGAGAAGTCCCACAAAACTCCCTAAATCATTTCAAAACCCTACCAATTCACAGGAAAGTCCCACACAATCTCCACCAATTCCCAGAACATCCCACAAAAATCTCACAAAAATCCCTAAATCTTCTGAAAACTCGACCAAATTCCAGAAACGCCCCATAAAATCAGCACAGTTTCCCACAAAATTCAAGAAAAAACACCACAAAATTCCCAAAATATTTTCAAAATACCACAAACTTCTTGAAAAGCCCCACCAAATTCCAGAAACATCCCACAAAATGTCCTCAATACCCAACAAAATCCCAGAAAAATCACACAAACTTCCCTAAATCTTCCCCAAACACGACCAAATTCTAGAAAAATATCCCACCAAATCTCCACAAATTCCCACAAAATACATGAAAAATCCCTCAAGATCCCTAAATCGCCTCAATATCCCACAAAATCCCACAAAAATCCCACAAAACCTCCACAAGTTTCCTCAAAATCTAAGAAAAATTCCTCAAAATTCTTCAAGTCTCCTCAAAACCAGAAAAAGTCCTTCAAAAAGGCCTACCAAATTCCAGAAATATCTTGCAGAATTCCCTAAATCTTCTCAAAACTCTACCAAGTTCCAGAAAAATCCCACCAAATCTCCACAAATTCCCACAAAATACATGAAAAATCCCTCAAGATCCCTAAATCGCCTCAATATCCCACAAAATTCCACAAAAATCCCACAAAACCTCCACAAGTTTCCACAGAATCTAAGAAAAATTCCTCAAAATTCTTCAAGTCTCCTCAAAACCAGAAAAAGTCCTTCAAAAAGGCCTACCAAATTCCAGAAATATCTTGCAGAATTCCCTAAATCTTCTCAAAACTCTACCAAGTTCCAGAAAAATCCCACCAAATCTCCACAAATTCCCACAGAATACATGAAAAATCCCTGATAATTCTTCAGTTCTCTACAGAATCTCACCAAATTCCAGAAAAGTCCCTCAAAGTTCCACAAACATCCCACAAAATCTCCTCAATATCCAACAAAATTCCAGGAAAAATCCCACAGAATTCCCTAAATCTTCTCAAAAAACAACCAAAATCAATAAAAATCCCACCGAATCTACACAAATTCCCACAGAATACATGAAAAATCCCTCAAGATCCCTAAATCGCCTCAATATCCCACAAAATTCCACAAAAATCCCACCAAACCTCCACAAGTTTCCACAGAATACATGAAAAATCCCTGATAATTCTTCAGTTCTCTACAGAATCTCACCAAATTCCAGAAAAGTCCCTCAAAGTTCCACAAACATCCCACAAAATCTCCCCAGTATCCAACAAAATTCCAGGAAAAATCCCACAAAATTCCCTAAATCTTCTCAAAACACGACCAAATTCTAGAAAAATATCCCACCAAATCTCCACAAATTCCCACAAAATACATGAAAAATCCCTCAAGATGCCTAAATCGCCTCAATATCCCACAAAATCCCACAAAAATCACACAAAACCTCCACAGGTTTGTACAAAATCTAAGAAAAAATCCTCAAAATTCTTCAAGTCTCCTTAAAACCACACAAAGTCCTTGAAAAGGCCCACCAAATTCCAGTAAAATCCCACAGAATCTCCAACAATTTTCACAAAATCTAAAACAAATTCCTCAAAATTCTTCAAGTCTCCTCAGAATCCCACACAATTCCAGAAAAAACCCACAAAATTCCAGAGAAGTCCCACAAAACTCCCTAAATCATTTCAAAACCCTACCAATTCACAGGAAAGTCCCACACAATCTCCACCAATTCCCAGAACATCCCACAAAAATCTCACAAAAATCCCTAAATCTTCTGAAAACTCGACCAAATTCCAGAAACGCTCCATAAAATCAGCACAGTTTCCCTCAAAATTCAAGAAAAAACACCACAAAATTCCCTAAATCTTTTCAAAATACCACAAAATTCTTGAAAAGCCCCACCAAATTCCAGAAACATCCCACAAAATGTCCTCAATACCCAACAAAATCCCAGAAAAATCAAACAAAATTCCCTAAATCTTCTCAAAACACGGCCAAAATCCACAAAAATCCCACCAAATCTCCACAAATTCCCACAGAATACGTGAAAAATCCCTGATAGTTCGTCAGTTCTCTACAGAATCTCACAAAATTCCAGAAGAGTCCCTCAAAGTTCCACAAACATTCCACAAAATCTCCCCAGTATCCAACAAAATTCCAGGAAAAATCCCACAAAATTCCCTAAATCTTCTCAAAACATGACCAAATTCTAGAAAAATATCCCACCAAATCTCCACAAATTCCCACAAAATACATGAAAAATCCCTCAAGATCCCTAAATCGCCTCAATATCCCACAAAATTCCACAAAAATCCCACAAAACCTCCACAAGTTTCCACTGAATCTAAGAAAAATTCCTCAAAATTCTTCAAGTCTCCTCAAAACCACACAAAGTCCTTCAAAGAGGCCCACCAAATTCCAGAAAAATCTTACAGAATTCCCTAAATCTTCTCAAAACTCTACCAAATTCCAGAAAAATCCCACCAAATCTCCACAAATTCCCACAGAATACATGAAAAATCCCTGATAATTCGTCAGTTCTCTACAGAATCTCACCAAATTCCAGAAGAGTCCCTCAAAGTTCCACAAACAACTCACAAAATCTCCACAATATCCAACAAAATTCCAGGAAAAATCCCACAAAATTCCCTAAATCTTCTCAAAACTCTACCAAATTCCAGAAAAATCCCACCAAATCTCCACAAATTCCCACAGAATACATGAAAAATACCTGATAATTCTTCAGTTCTCTACAGAATCTCACCAAATTCCAGAAAAGTCCCTCAAAGTTCCACAAAATCTACTCAATATCCAACAAAATCCCAGAAAAATCACACAAAATTCCCTAAATCTTCTGAAAACTTGACGAAATTCCAGAAACGCACCATAAAATCAGCACAGTATCCAACAAAATCCCAGAAAAATCACACAAAATTCCCTAAATCTTCTCAAAACACGGCCAAAATCCACAAAAATCCCACCAAATCTCCACAAATTCCCACAGAATACATGATAAATCCCTGATAATTCGTCAGTTCTCTACAGAATCTCACAAAATTCCAGAAAAGTCCCTCCAAGTTCCACAAGCATCCCACGAAATCTCCCCAGTATCCAACAAAATTCCAGGAAAAATCCCACAAAATTCCCTAAATCTTCTCAAAACACGACCAAATTCTAGAAAAATATCCCACCAAATCTCCACAAATTCCCACAAAATACATGAAAAATCCCTCAAGATCCCTAAATCGCCTCAATATCCCACAAAATCCCACAAAAATCACACAAAACCTCCACAGGTTTGTACAAAATCTAAGAAAAAATCCTCAAAATTCTTCAAGTCTCCTCAAAACCACACAAAGTCCTTGAAAAGGCCCACCAAATTCCAGTAAAATCCCACAGAATCTCCAACAATTTTCACAAAATCTAAAACAAATTCCTCAAAATTTTTCAAGTCTCCTCAGAATCCCACACAATTCCAGAAAAAACCCACAAAATTCCAGAGAAGTCCCACAAAACTCCCTAAATCATTTCAAAACCCTACCAATTCACAGGAATGTCCCACAAAATCTCCACCAATTCCCAGAACATCCCACAAAAATCTCACAAAAATCCCTAAATCTTCTGAAAACTCGACCAAATTCCAGAAACGCTCCATAAAATCAGCAGTTTCCCTCAAAATTCAAGAAAAAACACCACAAAATTCCCTAAATCTTTTCAAAATACCACAAAGTTCTTGAAAAGCCCCACCAAATTCCAGAAACATCCCACAAAATGTCCTCAATACCCAACAAAATCCCAGAAAAATCACACAAAATTCCCTAAATCTTCTCAAAACACGGCCAAAATCCACAAAAATCCCACCAAATCTCCACAAATTCCCACAGAATACATGAAAAATCCCTGATAGTTCGTCAGTTCTCTACAGAATCTCACAAAATTCCAGAAGAGTCCCTCAAAGTTCCACAAACACCCCACAAAATCTCCCCAGTATCCAACAAAATTCCAGGAAAAATCCCACAAAATTCCCTAAATCTTCTCAAAACATGACCAAATTCTAGAAAAATATCCCACCGAATCTCCACAAATTCCCACAAAATATATGAAAAATCCCTCAAGATCCCTAAATCGCCTCAATATCCCACAAAATTCCACAAAAATCCCACAAAACCTCCACAAGTTTCCACAGAATCTAAGAAAAATTCCTCAAAATTCTTCAAGTCTCCTCAAAACCACACAAAGTCCTTCAAAGAGGCCCACCAAATTCCAGAAAAATCTTACAGAATTCCCTAAATCTTCTCAAAACTCTACCAAATTCCAGAAAAATCCCACCAAATCTCCACAAATTCCCACAGAATACATGAAAAATCCCTGATAATTCGTCAGTTCTCTACAGAATCTCACCAAATTCCAGAAGAGTCCCTCAAAGTTCCACAAACACCCCACAAAATCTCCTCAATATCCAACAAAATTCCAGGAAAAATCCCACAAAATTCCCTAAATCTTCTCAAAACTCTACCAAATTCCAGAAAAATCCCACCAAATCTCCACAAATTCCCACAGAATACATGAAAAATCCCTGATAATTCGTCAGTTCTCTACAGAATCTCACCAAATTCCAGAAGAGTCCCTCAAAGTTCCACAAACACCCCACAAAATCTCCTCAATATCCAACAAAATTCCAGGAAAAATCCCACAAAATTCCCTAAATCTTCTCATAACTCTACCAAATTCCACAAAAATCCCACCAAATCTCCACAAATTCCCACAGAATACATGAAAAATCCCTGATAATTCTTCAGTTCTCTACAGAATCTCACCAAATTCCAGAAAAGTCCCTCAAAGTTCCACAAAATCTACTCAATATCCAACAAAATTCAAGAAAAATCCCACAAAATTCCCTAAATCTTCCCAAAACACGACCAAATTCTAGAAAAATATCCCACCAAATCTCCACAAATTCCCACAAAATACATGAAAAATCCCTCAAGATCCCTAAATCGCCTCAATATCCCACAAAATCCCACAAAAATCACACAAAACCTCCACAAGTTTCCACAAAATCTAAGAAAAATTCCTCAAAATTCTTCAAGTCTCCTCAAAACCACACAAAGTCCTTCAAAAAGGCCCACCAAATTCCAGAAAAATCCCACAGAATCTACACAAATTCCCACAAAATCTAAAACAAATCCCTCAAAATTCACTGAATTTCCTCAATATCCCACCAAACTCAAGAACCATCTCACAAAATCTCAACAAATTTCCACAAAATCTAAGAAAATTCCCTCCAAATTCTTCAAGTCTCCTCCAAATCCCACAAAATTCAAGAGAAATCCTCAAAATTCCACAAAAATCCCACCAAATTCCTTCCATCTTCTCAGAACCCAAACAAACTCCTGCAACATCTCAAAAAATCTCAACCAATTTCCAAACAATTCAAGAAAAATCCCGCAAAATTCTTCAAGTCTCCTCCAAATACCACAAACATCCCACAAACATCCCACAAAATTCAAGAGAAATCCCACAAAATTCAAAAGAAATCGCACAAAATCCTGTACAAGCCCCACACAATTCCCTAAATCTTCTCAGAACCCAACCACATTCCTGCAACATCCCACAAAATCTCTGGAAATTTCCACAAAATTCAAGAAGACTCACACAAAAAACTTGAAAGCTGCTGAAAATTCCACGAAAATCCCACAAAAATCCCTAAATCTTCTCAAAACCCAACCACATTCCTGCAGCATCTCACAAAATCTCCACCAATATCCAAAAAATTCAAGAAAATTCCCTCCAAATTCTTCAAGTCTCCTCCAAATCCCACAAAATTCAAGAGAAATCCTCAAAATCCCACAAAAATCCCACCAAATTCCAGAACCATCTCACAAAATCTCAACAAATTTCCACTAAATTCAAGAAAACTCTCACAAAGTTCTTGAAAGCCCCTCAAAATTCCAGAAAAATGCCACAAACTTCCCTACATCTTCTCAAAACCCAAACAAACTCCTGCAACATCTCACAAAATCTCCACCAATTTCCAAACAATTCAAGAAAAATCCCGCAAAATTCTTCAAGTCTCGTACAAATCCCAGAAAAATCCCACAAAATTCCAGAAACATCCCACCAAATCACCTCAATATCACCAAAAATTCTGGAAAAGCCTCACAAAATTGCAGAAAAATGCCACAAAATTCCCTAAACCTTCTCAAAACCCTACCCAATTCCTGCAACATCCCACAAAATCTCCAACAATTTCCACAAAATTCAAGAAAAATCCCTCCAAATTCACTGAATTTCCTCAATATCCCACCAAACTCCAGAACCATCTCACAAAATCTCAACAAATTTCCACAAAATCTAAGAAAACTCTCACAAAGTTCTTGAAAGCCCCTAAAAATTCCAGAAAAATGCCACAAAATTCCCTACATCTTCTCAAAACATTACAAAATTCCACAGACACCTCACAAAATCTCCACCAATTTCCACAAAATCTAAGAAAATTCCCGCAAAATTCTTCAAGTCTCCTCCAAATCCCACAAAATTCAAGAGAAATCCTCAAAATTCCACAAAAATCCAACAAAATTCCTTCCATCTCCTCAAAACCCAAACAAACTCCTGCAACATCTCACAAAATCTCCACCAATTTCCACAACATTTAGGAAAAATCCCTCCAACTTCTTCAAGTCTCCTCCAAATCCCACAAAATTCAAGAGAAATCCTCAAAATCCCACAAAAATCCCACCAAATTCCAGAACCATCTCACAAAATCTCAACAAATTTCCACAAAATTCAAGAAAACTCTCACAAAGTTCTTGAAAGCCCCTCAAAATTCCAGAAAAATGCCATAAACTTCCCTACATCTTCTCAAAACCCAAACAAACTCCTGCAACATCTCACAAAATCTCCACCAATTTCCAAACAATTCAAGAAAAATCCCGCAAAATTCTTCAAGTCTCGTACAAATCCCAGAAAAATCCCACAAAATTCCAGAAACATCCCACCAAATCACCTCAATATCACCAAAAATTCTGGAAAAGCCTCACAAAATTGCAGAAAAATGCCACAAAATTCCCTAAACCTTCTCAAAACCCTACCAAATTCCTGCAACATCCCACAAAATCTCCAACAATTTCCACAAAATTCAAGAAAAATCCCTCCAAATTCACTGAATTTCCTCAATATCCCACCAAATTCCAGAACCATCTCACAAAATCTCAACAAATTTCCAAAAAATTCAAAAAAACTCTCACAAAGTTCTTGAAAGCCCCTCAAAATTCCAGAAAAATGCCACAAAATTCCCTACATCTTCTCAAAACATTACAAAATTCCACAGACACCTCACAAAATCTCCACCAATTTCCACAAAATCTAAGAAAATTCCCGCAAAATTCTTCAAGTCTCCTCCAAATCCCACAAAATTCAAGAGAAATCCTCAAAATTCCACAAAAATCCAACAAAATTCCTTCCATCTCCTCAAAACCCAAACAAACTCCTGCAACATCTCACAAAATCTCCACCAATTTCCACATCATTTAGGGAAAATCCCTCCAACTTCTTCAAGTCTCCTCCAAATCCCACAAAATTCAAGACAAATCCTCAAAATCCCACAAAAATCCCACCAAATTCCAGAACCATCTCACAAAATCTCAACAAATTTCCACTAAATTCAAGAAAACTCTCACAGAGTTCTTGAAAGCCCCTCAAAATTCCAGAAAAATGCCACAAACTTCCCTACATCTTCTCAAAACCCAAACAAACTCCTGCAACATCTCACAAAATCTCCACCAATTTCCAAACAATTCAAGAAAAATCCCGCAAAATTCTTCAAGTCTCGTACAAATCCCAGAAAAATCCCACAAAATTCCAGAAACATCCCACCAAATCACCTCAATATCACCAAAAATTCTGGAAAAGCCTCACAAAATTGCAGAAAAATGCCACAAAATTCCCTAAACCTTCTCAAAACCCTACCCAATTCCTGCAACATCCCACAAAATCTCCAACAATTTCCACAAAATTCAAGAAAAATCCCTCCAAATTCACTGAATTTCCTCAATATCCCACCAAATTCCAGAACCATCTCACAAAATCTCAACAAATTTCCACAAAATCTAAGAAAATTCCCGCAAAATTCTTCAAGTCTCCTCCAAATCCCACAAAATTCAAGACAAATCCTCAAAATTCCACAAAAATCCCACAAAATTCCTTCCATCTTCTCAGAACCCAAACAAACTCCTGCAACATCTCACAAAATCTCCACCAATTTCCAAACAATTCAAGAAAAATCCCGCAAAATTCTTCAAGTCTCCTGCAAATACCACAAACATCCCACAAACATCCCACAAACATCCCACAAAATTCAAGAGAAATCCCACAAAATTCAAAAGAAATCGCACAAAACCCTGTACAAGCCCCACACAATTCCCTAAATCTTCTCAGAACCCAACCACATTCCTGCAACATCCCACAAAATCTCTGGAAATTTCCACAAAATTCAAGAAGACTCACACAAAAAACTTGAAAGCTGCTGAAAATTCCACGAAAATCCCACAAAAATCCCTAAATCTTCTCAAAACCCAACCACATTCCTGCAGCATCTCACAAAATCTCCACCAATAGCCAAAAAATTCAAGAAAATTCCCTCCAAATTCTTCAAGTCTCCTCCAAATCCCACAAAATTCAAGAGAAATCCTCAAAATCCCACAAAAATCCCACCAAATTCCAGAACCATCTCACAAAATCTCAACAAATTTCCACTAAATTCAAGAAAACTCTCACAAAGTTCTTGAAAGCCCCTCAAAATTCCAGAAAAATGCCACAAACTTCCCTACATCTTCTCAAAACCCAAACAAACTCCTGCAACATCTCACAAAATCTCCACCAATTTCCAAACAATTCAAGAAAAATCCCGCAAAATTCTTCAAGTCTCGTACAAATCCCAGAAAAATCCCACAAAATTCCAGAAACATCCCACCAAATCACCTCAATATCACCAAAAATTCTGGAAAAGCCTCACAAAATTGCAGAAAAATGCCACAAAATTCCCTAAACCTTCTCAAAACCCTACCCAATTCCTGCAACATCCCACAAAATCTCCAACAATTTCCACAAAATTAAAGAAAAATCCCTCCAAATTCACTGAATTTCCTCAATATCCCACCAAATTCCAGAACCATCTCACAAAATCTCAACAAATTTCCAAAAAATTCAAAAAAACTCTCACAAAGTTCTTGAAAGCCCCTCAAAATTCCAGAAAAATGCCACAAAATTCCCTACATCTTCTCAAAACATTACAAAATTCCACAGACACCTCACAAAATCTCCACCAATTTCCACAAAATCTAAGAAAATTCCCGCAAAATTCTTCAAGTCTCCTCCAAATCCCACAAAATTCAAGAGAAATCCTCAAAATTCCACAAAAATCCAACAAAATTCCTTCCATCTCCTCAAAACCCAAACAAACTCCTGCAACATCTCACAAAATCTCCACCAATTTCCACAACATTTAGGAAAAATACCTCCAACTTCTTCAAGTCTCCTCCAAATCCCACAAAATTCAAGAGAAATCCTCAAAATCCCACAAAAATCCCACCAAATTCCAGAACCATCTCACAAAATCTCAACAAATTTCCACAAAATACAAGAAAACTCTCACAAAGTTCTTGAAAGCCCCTCAAAATTCCAGAAAAATGCCATAAACTTCCCTACATCTTCTCAAAACCCAAACAAACTCCTGCAACATCTCACAAAATCTCCACCAATTTCCAAACAATTCAAGAAAAATCCCGCAAAATTCTTCAAGTCTCGTACAAATCCCAGAAAAATCCCACAAAATTCCAGAAACATCCCACCAAATCACCTCAATATCACCAAAAATTCTGGAAAAGCCTCACAAAATTGCAGAAAAATGCCACAAAATTCCCTAAACCTTCTCAAAACCCTACCCAATTCCTGCAACATCCCACAAAATCTCCAACAATTTCCACAAAATTCAAGAAAAATCCCTCAAAATTCACTGAATTTCCTCAATATCCCACCAAATTCCAGAACCATCTCACAAAATCTCAACCAATTTCCACAAAATCTAAGAAAATTCCCTCCAAATTCTTCAAGTCTCCTCCAAATCCCACAAAATTCAAGACAAATCCTCAAAATTCCACAAAAATCCCACAAAATTCCTTCCACCTTCTCAGAACCCAAACAAACTCCTGCAACATCTCACAAAATCTCCACCAATTTCCAAACAATTCAAGAAAAATCCCGCAAAATTCTTCAAGTCTCCTCCAAATACCACAAACATCCCACAAACATCCCACAAACATCCCACAAACATCCCACAAACATCCCACAAAATTCAAGAGAAATCCCACAAAATTCAAAAGAAATCGCACAAAATCCTGTACAAGCCCCACACAATTCCCTAAATCTTCTCAGAACCCAACCACATTCCTGCAACATCCCACAAAATCTCTGGAAATTTCCACAAAATTCAAGAAGACTCACACAAAAAACTTGAAAGCTGCTGAAAATTCCACGAAAATCCCACAAAAATCCCTAAATCTTCTCAAAACCCAACCACATTCCTGCAGCATCTCACAAAATCTCCACCAATATCCAAAAAATTCAAGAAAATTCCCTCCAAATTCTTCAAGTCTCCTCCAAATCCCACAAAATTCAAGAGAAATCCTCAAAATCCCACAAAAATCCCACCAAATTCCAGAACCATCTCACAAAATCTCAACAAATTTCCACTAAATTCAAGAAAACTCTCACAAAGTTCTTGAAAGCCCCTCAAAATTCCAGAAAAATGCCACAAACTTCCCTACATCTTCTCAGAACCCAAACAAACTCCTGCAACATCTCACAAAATCTCCACCAATTTCCAAACAATTCAAGAAAAATCCCGCAAAATTCTTCAAGTCTCGTACAAATCCCAGAAAAATCCCACAAAATTCCAGAAACATCCCACCAAATCACCTCAATATCACCAAAAATTCTGGAAAAGCCTCACAAAATTGCAGAAAAATGCCACAAAATTCCCTAAACCTTCTCAAAACCCTACCAAATTCCTGCAACATCCCACAAAATCTCCAACAATTTCCACAAAATTCAAGAAAAATCCCTCCAAATTCACTGAATTTCCTCAATATCCCACCAAACTCCAGAACCATCTCACAAAATCTCAACAAATTTCCAAAAAATTCAAAAAAACTCTCACAAAGTTCTTGAAAGCCCCTCAAAATTCCAGAAAAATGCCACAAAATTCCCTACATCTTCTCAAAACATTACAAAATTCCACAGACACCTCACAAAATCTCCACCAATTTCCACAAAATCTAAGAAAATTCCCGCAAAATTCTTCAAGTCTCCTCCAAATCCCACAAAATTCAAGAGAAATCCTCAAAATTCCACAAAAATCCAACAAAATTCCTTCCATCTCCTCAAAACCCAAACAAACTCCTGCAACATCTCACAAAATCTCCACCAATTTCCACAACATTTAGGAAAAATCCCTCCAACTTCTTCAAGTCTCCTCCAAATCCCACAAAATTCAAGAGAAATCCTCAAAATCCCACAAAAATCCCACCAAATTCCAGAACCATCTCACAAAATCTCAACAAATTTCCACTAAATTCAAGACAAACTCTCACAGAGTTCTTGAAAGCCCCTCAAAATTCCAGAAAAATGCCACAAACTTCCCTACATCTTCTCAAAACCCAAACAAACTCCTGCAACATCTCACAAAATCTCCACCAATTTCCAAACAATTCAAGAAAAATCCCGCAAAATTCTTCAAGTCTCGTACAAATCCCAGAAAAATCCCACAAAATTCCAGAAACATCCCACCAAATCACCTCAATATCACCAAAAATTCTGGAAAAGCCTCACAAAATTGCAGAAAAATGCCACAAAATTCCCTAAACCTTCTCAAAACCCTACCCAATTCCTGCAACATCCCACAAAATCTCCAACAATTTCCACAAAATTCAAGAAAAATCCCTCCAAATTCACTGAATTTCCTCAATATCCCACCAAATTCCAGAACCATCTCACAAAATCTCAACAAATTTCCACAAAATCTAAGAAAATTCCCGCAAAATTCTTCAAGTCTCCTCCAAATGCCACAAAATTCAAGACAAATCCTCAAAATTCCACAAAAATCCCACAAAATTCCTTCCATCTTCTCAGAACCCAAACAAACTCCTGCAACATCTCACAAAATCTCCACCAATTTCCAAACAATTCAAGAAAAATCCCGCAAAATTCTTCAAGTCTCCTCCAAATACCACAAACATCCCACAAACATCCCACAAAATTCAAGAGAAATCCCACAAAATTCAAAAGAAATCGCACAAAATCCTGTACAAGCCCCACACAATTCCCTAAATCTTCTCAGAACCCAACCACATTCCTGCAACATCCCACAAAATCTCTGGAAATTTCCACAAAATTCAAGAAGACTCACACAAAAAACTTGAAAGCTGTTGAAAATTCCACGAAAATCCCACAAAAATCCCTAAATCTTCTCAAAACCCAACCACATTCCTGCAGCATCTCACAAAATCTCCACCAATATCCAAAAAATTCAAGAAAATTCCCTCCAAATTCTTCAAGTCTCCTCCAAATCCCACAAAATTCAAGAGAAATCCTCAAAATCCCACAAAAATCCCACCAAATTCCAGAACCATCTCACAAAATCTCAACAAATTTCCACTAAATTCAAGAAAACTCTCACAAAGTTCTTGAAAGCCCCTCAAAATTCCAGAAAAATGCCACAAACTTCCCTACATCTTCTCAGAACCCAAACAAACTCCTGCAACATCTCACAAAATCTCCACCAATTTCCAAACAATTCAAGAAAAATCCCGCAAAATTCTTCAAGTCTCGTACAAATCCCAGAAAAATCCCACAAAATTCCAGAAACATCCCACCAAATCACCTCAATATCACCAAAAATTCTGGAAAAGCCTCACAAAATTGCAGAAAAATGCCACAAAATTCCCTAAACCTTCTCAAAACCCTACCCAATTCCTGCAACATCCCACAAAATCTCCAACAATTTCCACAAAATTAAAGAAAAATCCCTCCAAATTCACTGAATTTCCTCAATATCCCACCAAATTCCAGAACCATCTCACAAAATCTCAACAAATTTCCAAAAAATTCAAAAAAACTCTCACAAAGTTCTTGAAAGCCCCTCAAAATTCCAGAAAAATGCCACAAAATTCCCTACATCTTCTCAAAACATTACAAAATTCCACAGACACCTCACAAAATCTCCACCAATTTCCACAAAATCTAAGAAAATTCCCGCAAAATTCTTCAAGTCTCCTCCAAATCCCACAAAATTCAAGAGAAATCCTCAAAATTCCACAAAAATCCAACAAAATTCCTTCCATCTCCTCAAAACCCAAACAAACTCCTGCAACATCTCACAAAATCTCCACCAATTTCCACAACATTTAGGAAAAATCCCTCCAACTTCTTCAAGTCTCCTCCAAATCCCACAAAATTCAAGAGAAATCCTCAAAATCCCACAAAAATCCCACCAAATTCCAGAACCATCTCACAAAATCTCAACAAATTTCCACTAAATTCAAGAAAACTCTCACAGAGTTCTTGAAAGCCCCTCAAAATTCCAGAAAAATGCCATAAACTTCCCTACATCTTCTCAAAACCCAAACAAACTCCTGCAACATCTCACAAAATCTCCACCAATTTCCAAACAATTCAAGAAAAATCCCGCAAAATTCTTCAAGTCTCGTACAAATCCCAGAAAAATCCCACAAAATTCCAGAAACATCCCACCAAATCACCTCAATATCACCAAAAATTCTGGAAAAGCCTCACAAAATTGCAGAAAAATGCCACAAAATTCCCTAAACCTTCTCAAAACCCTACCCAATTCCTGCAACATCCCACAAAATCTCCAACAATTTCCACAAAATTCAAGAAAAATCCCTCCAAATTCACTGAATTTCCTCAATATCCCACCAAATTCCAGAACCATCTCACAAAATCTCAACAAATTTCCACAAAATCTAAGAAAATTCCCGCAAAATTCTTCAAGTCTCCTCCAAATCCCACAAAATTCAAGACAAATCCTCAAAATTCCACAAAAATCCCACAAAATTCCTTCCATCTTCTCAGAACCCAAACAAACTCCTGCAACATCTCACAAAATCTCCACCAATTTCCAAACAATTCAAGAAAAATCCCGCAAAATTCTTCAAGTCTCCTCCAAATACCACAAACATCCCACAAACATCCCACAAAATTCAAGAGAAATCCCACAAAATTCAAAAGAAATCGCACAAAATCCTGTACAAGCCCCACACAATTCCCTAAATCTTCTCAGAACCCAACCACATTCCTGCAACATCCCACAAAATCTCTGGAAATTTCCACAAAATTCAAGAAGACTCACACAAAAAACTTGAAAGCTGTTGAAAATTCCACGAAAATCCCACAAAAATCCCTAAATCTTCTCAAAACCCAACCACATTCCTGCAGCATCTCACAAAATCTCCACCAATATCCAAAAAATTCAAGAAAATTCCCTCCAAATTCTTCAAGTCTCCTCCAAATCCCACAAAATTCAAGAGAAATCCTCAAAATCCCACAAAAATCCCACCAAATTCCAGAACCATCTCACAAAATCTCAACAAATTTCCACTAAATTCAAGAAAACTCTCACAAAGTTCTTGAAAGCCCCTCAAAATTCCAGAAAAATGCCACAAACTTCCCTACATCTTCTCAAAACCCAAGCAAACTCCTGCAACATCTCACAAAATCTCCACCAATTTCCAAACAATTCAAGAAAAATCCCGCAAAATTCTTCAAGTCTCGTACAAATCCCAGAAAAATCCCACAAAATTCCAGAAACATCCCACCAAATCACCTCAATATCACCAAAAATTCTGGAAAAGCCTCACAAAATTGCAGAAAAATGCCACAAAATTCCCTACATCTTCTCAAAACATTACAAAATTCCACAGACACCTCACAAAATCTCCACCAATTTCCACAAAATCTAAGAAAATTCCCGCAAAATTCTTCAAGTCTCCTCCAAATCCCACAAAATTCAAGAGAAATCCTCAAAATTCCACAAAAATCCAACAAAATTCCTTCCATCTCCTCAAAACCCAAACAAACTCCTGCAACATCTCACAAAATCTCCACCAATTTCCACAACATTTAGGAAAAATCCCTCCAACTTCTTCAAGTCTCCTCCAAATCCCACAAAATTCAAGAGAAATCCTCAAAATCCCACAAAAATCCCACCAAATTCCAGAACCATCTCACAAAATCTCAACAAATTTCCACAAAATTCAAGAAAACTCTCACAAAGTTCTTGAAAGCCCCTCAAAATTCCAGAAAAATGCCATAAACTTCCCTACATCTTCTCAAAACCCAAACAAACTCCTGCAACATCTCACAAAATCTCCACCAATTTCCAAACAATTCAAGAAAAATCCCGCAAAATTCTTCAAGTCTCCTACAAATCCCAGAAAAATCCCACAAAATTCCAGAAACATCCCACCAAATCACCTCAATATCACCAAAAATTCTGGAAAAGCCTCACAAAATTGCAGAAAAATGCCACAAAATTCCCTAAACCTTCTCAAAACCCTACCCAATTCCTGCAACATCCCACAAAATCTCCAACAATTTCCACAAAATTCAAGAAAAATCCCTCCAAATTCACTGAATTTCCTCAATATCCCACCAAATTCCAGAACCATCTCACAAAATCTCAACAAATTTCCACAAAATCTAAGAAAATTCCGCAAAATTCTTCAAGTCTCCTCCAAATCCCACAAAATTCAAGACAAATCCTCAAAATTCCACAAAAATCCCACAAAATTCCTTCCATCTTCTCAGAACCCAAACAAACTCCTGCAACATCTCACAAAATCTCCACCAATTTCCAAACAATTCAAGAAAAATCCCGCAAAATTCTTCAAGTCTCCTCCAAATACCACAAACATCCCACAAACATCCCACAAAATTCAAGAGAAATCCCACAAAATTCAAAAGAAATCGCACAAAATCCTGTACAAGCCCCACACAATTCCCTAAATCTTCTCAGAACCCAACCACATTCCTGCAACATCCCACAAAATCTCTGGAAATTTCCACAAAATTCAAGAAGACTCACACAAAAAACTTGAAAGCTGCTGAAAATTCCACGAAAATCCCACAAAAATCCCTAAATCTTCTCAAAACCCAACCACATTCCTGCAGCATCTCACAAAATCTCCACCAATATCCAAAAAATTCAAGAAAATTCCCTCCAAATTCTTCAAGTCTCCTCCAAATCCCACAAAATTCAAGAGAAATCCTCAAAATCCCACAAAAATCCCACCAAATTCCAGAACCATCTCACAAAATCTCAACAAATTTCCACTAAATTCAAGAAAACTCTCACAAAGTTCTTGAAAGCCCCTCAAAATTCCAGAAAAATGCCACAAACTTCCCTACATCTTCTCAAAACCCAAGCAAACTCCTGCAACATCTCACAAAATCTCCACCAATTTCCAAACAATTCAAGAAAAATCCCGCAAAATTCTTCAAGTCTCGTACAAATCCCAGAAAAATCCCACAAAATTCCAGAAACATCCCACCAAATCACCTCAATATCACCAAAAATTCTGGAAAAGCCTCACAAAATTGCAGAAAAATGCCACAAAATTCCCTAAACCTTCTCAAAACCCTACCCAATTCCTGCAACATCCCACAAAATCTCCAACAATTTCCACAAAATTCAAGAAAAATCCCTCCAAATTCACTGAATTTCCTCAATATCCCACCAAACTCCAGAACCATCTCACAAAATCTCAACAAATTTCCAAAAAATTCAAAAAAACTCTCACAAAGTTCTTGAAAGCCCCTCAAAATTCCAGAAAAATGCCACAAAATTCCCTACATCTACTCAAAACATTACAAAATTCCACAGACACCTCACAAAATCTCCACCAATTTCCACAAAATCTAAGAAAATTCCCGCAAAATTCTTCAAGTCTCCTCCAAATCCCACAAAATTCAAGAGAAATCCTCAAAATTCCACAAAAATCCAACAAAATTCCTTCCATCTCCTCAAAACCCAAACAAACTCCTGCAACATCTCACAAAATCTCCACCAATTTCCACAACATTTAGGAAAAATCCCTCCAACTTCTTCAAGTCTCCTCCAAATCCCACAAAATTCAAGAGAAATCCTCAAAATCCCACAAACATCCCATAAAATTCCAGAACCATCTCACAAAATCTCAACAAATTTCCACTAAATTCAAGAAAACTCTCACAAAGTTCTTGAAAGCCCCTCAAAATTCCAGAAAAATGCCATAAACTTCCCTACATCTTCTCAAAACCCAAACAAACTCCTGCAACATCTCACAAAATCTCCACCAATTTCCAAACAATTCAAGAAAAATCCCGCAAAATTCTTCAAGTCTCGTACAAATCCCAGAAAAATCCCACAAAATTCCAGAAACATCCCACCAAATCACCTCAATATCACCAAAAATTCTGGAAAAGCCTCACAAAATTGCAGAAAAATGCCACAAAATTCCCTAAACCTTCTCAAAACCCTACCCAATTCCTGCAACATCCCACAAAATCTCCAACAATTTCCACAAAATTCAAGAAAAATCCCTCAAAATTCACTGAATTTCCTCAATATCCCACCAAATTCCAGAACCATCTCACAAAATCTCAACAAATTTCCACAAAATCTAAGAAAATTCCCTCCAAATTCTTCAAGTCTCCTCCAAATCCCACAAAATTCAAGAGAAATCCTCAAAATTCCACAAAAATCCAACAAAATTCCTTCCATCTCCTCAAAACCCAAACAAACTCCTGCAACATCTCACAAAATCTCCACCAATTTCCACAACATTTAGGAAAAATCCCTCCAACTTCTTCAAGTCTCCTCCAAATCCCACAAAATTCAAGACAAATCCTCAAAATTCCACAAAAATCCCACAAAATTCCTTCCATCTTCTCAGAACCCAAACAAACTCCTGCAACATCTCACAAAATCTCCACCAATTTCCAAACAATTCAAGAAAAATCCCGCAAAATTCTTCAAGTCTCCTCCAAATACCACAAACATCCCACAAACATCCCACAAAATTCAAGAGAAATCCCACAAAATTCAAAAGAAATCGCACAAAATCCTGTACAAGCCCCACACAATTCCCTAAATCTTCTCAGAACCCAACCACATTCCTGCAACATCCCACAAAATCTCTGGAAATTTCCACAAAATTCAAGAAGACTCACACAAAAAACTTGAAAGCTGTTGAAAATTCCACGAAAATCCCACAAAAATCCCTAAATCTTCTCAAAACCCAACCACATTCCTGCAGCATCTCACAAAATCTCCACCAATATCCAAAAAATTCAAGAAAATTCCCTCCAAATTCTTCAAGTCTCCTCCAAATCCCACAAAATTCAAGAGAAATCCTCAAAATCCCACAAAAATCCCACCAAATTCCAGAACCATCTCACAAAATCTCAACAAATTTCCACAAAATTCAAGAAAACTCTCACAAAGTTCTTGAAAGCCCCTCAAAATTCCAGAAAAATGCCACAAACTTCCCTACATCTTCTCAAAACCCAAACAAACTCCTGCAACATCTCACAAAATCTCCACCAATTTCCAAACAATTCAAGAAAAATCCCGCAAAATTCTTCAAGTCTCCTACAAATCCCAGAAAAATCCCACAAAATTCCAGAAACATCCCACCAAATCACCTCAATATCACCAAAAATTCTGGAAAAGCCTCACAAAATTGCAGAAAAATGCCACAAAATTCCCTAAACCTTCTCAAAACCCTACCAAATTCCTGCAACATCCCACAAAATCTCCAACAATTTCCACAAAATTCAAGAAAAATCCCTCCAAATTCACTGAATTTCCTCAATATCCCACCAAACTCCAGAACCATCTCACAAAATCTCAACAAATTTCCAAAAAATTCAAAAAAACTCTCACAAAGTTCTTGAAAGCCCCTCAAAATTCCAGAAAAATGCCACAAAATTCCCTACATCTTCTCAAAACATTACAAAATTCCACAGACACCTCACAAAATCTCCACCAATTTCCACAAAATCTAAGAAAATTCCCGCAAAATTCTTCAAGTCTCCTCCAAATCCCACAAAATTCAAGAGAAATCCTCAAAATTCCACAAAAATCCAACAAAATTCCTTCCATCTCCTCAAAACCCAAACAAACTCCTGCAACATCTCACAAAATCTCCACCAATTTCCACAACATTTAGGAAAAATCCCTCCAACTTCTTCAAGTCTCCTCCAAATCCCACA
Organism: Cyanistes caeruleus; assembly: GCF_971803275.1. Classification (NCBI taxonomy): domain Eukaryota; kingdom Metazoa; phylum Chordata; class Aves; order Passeriformes; family Paridae; genus Cyanistes; species Cyanistes caeruleus. Next base: position 2,621,024 of record NW_028255885.1, read on the forward strand.
AAATTCAAGACAAATCCTCAAAATTCCACAAAAATCCCACAAAATTCCAGAACCATCTCACAAAATCTCAACAAATTTCCACTAAATTCAAGAAAACTCTCACAAAGTTCTTGAAAGCCCCTCAAAATTCCAGAAAAATGCCATAAACTTCCCTACATCTTCTCAAAACCCAAACAAACTCCTGCAACATCTCACAAAATCTCCACCAATTTCCAAACAATTCAAGAAAAATCCCGCAAAATTCTTCAAGTCTCCTACAAATCCCAGAAAAATCCCACAAAATTCCAGAAACATCCCACCAAATCACCTCAATATCACCAAAAATTCTGGAAAAGCCTCACAAAATTGCAGAAAAATGCCACAAAATTCCCTAAACCTTCTCAAAACCCTACCAAATTCCTGCAACATCCCACAAAATCTCCAACAATTTCCACAAAATTCAAGAAAAATCCCTCCAAATTCACTGAATTTCCTCAATATCCCACCAAATTCCAGAACCATCTCACAAAATCTCAACAAATTTCCACAAAATCTAAGAAAATTCCGCAAAATTCTTCAAGTCTCCTCCAAATCCCACAAAATTCAAGACAAATCCTCAAAATTCCACAAAAATCCCACAAAATTCCTTCCATCTTCTCAGAACCCAAACAAACTCCTGCAACATCTCACAAAATCTCCACCAATTTCCAAACAATTCAAGAAAAATCCCGCAAAATTCTTCAAGTCTCCTCCAAATACCACAAACATCCCACAAACATCCCACAAAATTCAAGAGAAATCCCACAAAATTCAAAAGAAATCGCACAAAATCCTGTACAAGCCCCACACAATTCCCTAAATCTTCTCAGAACCCAACCACATTCCTGCAACATCCCACAAAATCTCTGGAAATTTCCACAAAATTCAAGAAGACTCACACAAAAAACTTGAAAGCTGTTGAAAATTCCACGAAAATCCCACAAAAATCCCTAAATCTTCTCAAAACCCAACCACATTCCTGCAGCATCTCACAAAATCTCCACCAATATCCAAAAAATTCAAGAAAATTCCCTCCAAATTCTTCAAGTCTCCTCCAAATCCCACAAAATTCAAGAGAAATCCTCAAAATCCCACAAAAATCCCACCAAATTCCAGAACCATCTCACAAAATCTCAACAAATTTCCACTAAATTCAAGAAAACTCTCACAAAGTTCTTGAAAGCCCCTCAAAATTCCAGAAAAATGCCACAAACTTCCCTACATCTTCTCAAAACCCAAACAAACTCCTGCAACATCTCACAAAATCTCCACCAATTTCCAAACAATTCAAGAAAAATCCCGCAAAATTCTTCAAGTCTCGTACAAATCCCAGAAAAATCCCACAAAATTCCAGAAACATCCCACCAAATCACCTCAATATCACCAAAAATTCTGGAAAAGCCTCACAAAATTGCAGAAAAATGCCACAAAATTCCCTAAACCTTCTCAAAACCCTACCCAATTCCTGCAACATCCCACAAAATCTCCAACAATTTCCACAAAATTCAAGAAAAATCCTTCCAAATTCACTGAATTTCCTCAATATCCCACCAAACTCCAGAACCATCTCACAAAATCTCAACAAATTTCCAAAAAATTCAAAAAAACTCTCACAAAGTTCTTGAAAGCCCCTCAAAATTCCAGAAAAATGCCACAAAATTCCCTACATCTTCTCAAAACATTACAAAATTCCACAGACACCTCACAAAATCTCCACCAATTTCCACAAAATCTAAGAAAATTCCCGCAAAATTCTTCAAGTCTCCTCCAAATCCCACAAAATTCAAGAGAAATCCTCAAAATTCCACAAAAATCCAACAAAATTCCTTCCATCTCCTCAAAACCCAAACAAACTCCTGCAACATCTCACAAAATCTCCACCAATTTCCACAACATTTAGGAAAAATCCCTCCAACTTCTTCAAGTCTCCTCCAAATCCCACAAAATTCAAGACAAATCCTCAAAATTCCACAAAAATCCCACAAAATTCCAGAACCATCTCACAAAATCTCAACAAATTTCCACTAAATTCAAGAAAACTCTCACAAAGTTCTTGAAAGCCCCTCAAAATTCCAGAAAAATGCCATAAACTTCCCTACATCTTCTCAAAACCCAAACAAACTCCTGCAACATCTCACAAAATCTCCACCAATTTCCAAACAATTCAAGAAAAATCCCGCAAAATTCTTCAAGTCTCGTACAAATCCCAGAAAAATCCCACAAAATTCCAGAAACATCCCACCAAATCACCTCAATATCACCAAAAATTCTGGAAAAGCCTCACAAAATTGCAGAAAAATGCCACAAAATTCCCTAAACCTTCTCAAAACCCTACCCAATTCCTGCAACATCCCACAAAATCTCCAACAATTTCCATAAAATTCAAGAAAAATCCCTCCAAATTCACTGAATTTCCTCAATATCCCACCAAATTCCAGAACCATCTCACAAAATCTCAACAAATTTCCACAAAATCTAAGAAAATTCCCTCCAAATTCTTCAAGTCTCCTCCAAATCCCACAAAATTCAAGACAAATCCTCAAAATTCCACAAAAATCCCACAAAATTCCTTCCACCTTCTCAGAACCCAAACAAACTCCTGCAACATCTCACAAAATCTCCACCAATTTCCAAACAATTCAAGAAAAATCCCGCAAAATTCTTCAAGTCTCCTCCAAATACCACAAACATCCCACAAACATCCCACAAAATTCAAGAGAAATCCCACAAAATTCAAAAGAAATCGCACAAAATCCTGTACAAGCCCCACACAATTCCCTAAATCTTCTCAGAACCCAACCACATTCCTGCAACATCCCACAAAATCTCTGGAAATTTCCACAAAATTCAAGAAGACTCACACAAAAAACTTGAAAGCTGCTGAAAATTCCACGAAAATCCCACAAAAATCCCTAAATCTTCTCAAAACCCAACCACATTCCTGCAGCATCTCACAAAATCTCCACCAATATCCAAAAAATTCAAGAAAATTCCCTCCAAATTCTTCAAGTCTCCTCCAAATCCCACAAAATTCAAGACAAATCCTCAAAATCCCACAAAAATCCCACCAAATTCCAGAACCATCTCACAAAATCTCAACAAATTTCCACTAAATTCAAGAAAACTCTCACAAAGTTCTTGAAAGCCCCTCAAAATTCCAGAAAAATGCCACAAACTTCCCTACATCTTCTCAAAACCCAAGCAAACTCCTGCAACATCTCACAAAATCTCCACCAATTTCCAAACAATTCAAGAAAAATCCCGCAAAATTCTTCAAGTCTCGTACAAATCCCAGAAAAATCCCACAAAATTCCAGAAACATCCCACCAAATCACCTCAATATCACCAAAAATTCTGGAAAAGCCTCACAAAATTGCAGAAAAATGCCACAAAATTCCCTAAACCTTCTCAAAACCCTACCCAATTCCTGCAACATCCCACAAAATCTCCAACAATTTCCACAAAATTCAAGAAAAATCCCTCCAAATTCACTGAATTTCCTCAATATCCCACCAAACTCCAGAACCATCTCACAAAATCTCAACAAATTTCCAAAAAATTCAAAAAAACTCTCACAAAGTTCTTGAAAGCCCCTCAAAATTCCAGAAAAATGCCACAAAATTCCCTACATCTTCTCAAAACATTACAAAATTCCACAGACACCTCACAAAATCTCCACCAATTTCCACAAAATCTAAGAAAATTCCCGCAAAATTCTTCAAGTCTCCTCCAAATCCCACAAAATTCAAGACAAATCCTCAAAATTCCACAAAAATCCAACAAAATTCCTTCCATCTCCTCAAAACCCAAACAAACTCCTGCAACATCTCACAAAATCTCCACCAATTTCCACAACATTTAGGAAAAATCCCTCCAACTTCTTCAAGTCTCCTCCAAATCCCACAAAATTCAAGAGAAATCCTCAAAATCCCACAAAAATCCCACCAAATTCCAGAACCATCTCACAAAATCTCAACAAATTTCCACTAAATTCAAGAAAACTCTCACAAAGTTCTTGAAAGCCCCTCAAAATTCCAGAAAAATGCCATAAACTTCCCTACATCTTCTCAAAACCCAAACAAACTCCTGCAACATCTCACAAAATCTCCACCAATTTCCAAACAATTCAAGAAAAATCCCGCAAAATTCTTCAAGTCTCGTACAAATCCCAGAAAAATCCCACAAAATTCCAGAAACATCCTACCAAATCACCTCAATATCACCAAAAATTCTGGAAAAGCCTCACAAAATTGCAGAAAAATGCCACAAAATTCCCTAAACCTTCTCAAAACCCTACCCAATTCCTGCAACATCCCACAAAATCTCCAACAATTTCCACAAAATTCAAGAAAAATCCCTCCAAATTCACTGAATTTCCTCAATATCCCACCAAATTCCAGAACCATCTCACAAAATCTCAACAAATTTCCACAAAATCTAAGAAAATTCCCGCAAAATTCTTCAAGTCTCCTCCAAATGCCACAAAATTCAAGAGAAATCCTCAAAATTCCACAAAAATCCCACAAAATTCCTTCCATCTTCTCAGAACCCAAACAAACTCCTGCAACATCTCACAAAATCTCCACCAATTTCCAAACAATTCAAGAAAAATCCCGCAGAATTCTTCAAGTCTCCTCCAAATACCACAAACATCCCACAAACATCCCACAAACATCCCACAAAATTCAAGAGAAATCCCACAAAATTCAAAAGAAATCGCACAAAATCCTGTACAAGCCCCACACAATTCCCTAAATCTTCTCAGAACCCAACCACATTCCTGCAACATCCCACAAAATCTCTGGAAATTTCCACAAAATTCAAGAAGACTCACACAAAAAACTTGAAAGCTGCTGAAAATTCCACGAAAATCCCACAAAAATCCCTAAATCTTCTCAAAACCCAACCACATTCCTGCAGCATCTCACAAAATCTCCACCAATATCCAAAAAATTCAAGAAAATTCCCTCCAAATTCTTCAAGTCTCCTCCAAATCCCACAAAATTCAAGAGAAATCCTCAAAATCCCACAAAAATCCCACCAAATTCCAGAACCATCTCACAAAATCTCAACAAATTTCCACTAAATTCAAGAAAACTCTCACAAAGTTCTTGAAAGCCCCTCAAAATTCCAGAAAAATGCCACAAACTTCCCTACATCTTCTCAAAACCCAAACAAACTCCTGCAACATCTCACAAAATCTCCACCAATTTCCAAACAATTCAAGAAAAATCCCGCAAAATTCTTCAAGTCTCGTACAAATCCCAGAAAAATCCCACAAAATTCCAGAAACATCCCACCAAATCACCTCAATATCACCAAAAATTCTGGAAAAGCCTCACAAAATTGCAGAAAAATGCCACAAAATTCCCTAAACCTTCTCAAAACCCTACCAAATTCCTGCAACATCCCACAAAATCTCCAACAATTTCCACAAAATTCAAGAAAAATCCCTCAACATTCACTGAATTTCCTCAATATCCCACCAAACTCCAGAACCATCTCACAAAATCTCAACAAATTTCAAAAAAATTCAAAAAAACTCTCACAAAGTTCTTGAAAGCCCCTCAAAATTCCAGAAAAATGCCACAAAATTCCCTACATCTTCTCAAAACATTACAAAATTCCACAGACACCTCACAAAATCTCCACCAATTTCCACAAAATCTAAGAAAATTCCCGCAAAATTCTTCAAGTCTCCTCCAAATCCCACAAAATTCAAGAGAAATCCTCAAAATTCCACAAAAATCCAACAAAATTCCTTCCATCTCCTCAAAACCCAAACAAACTCCTGCAACATCTCACAAAATCTCCACCAATTTCCACAACATTTAGGAAAAATCCCTCCAACTTCTTCAAGTCTCCTCCAAATCCCACAAAATTCAAGACAAATCCTCAAAATTCCACAAAAATCCCACAAAATTCCAGAACCATCTCACAAAATCTCAACAAATTTCCACTAAATTCAAGAAAACTCTCACAAAGTTCTTGAAAGCCCCTCAAAATTCCAGAAAAATGCCATAAACTTCCCTACATCTTCTCAAAACCCAAACAAACTCCTGCAACATCTCACAAAATCTCCACCAATTTCCAAACAATTCAAGAAAAATCCCGCAAAATTCTTCAAGTCTCGTACAAATCCCAGAAAAATCCCACAAAATTCCAGAAACATCCCACCAAATCACCTCAATATCACCAAAAATTCTGGAAAAGCCTCACAAAATTGCAGAAAAATGCCACAAAATTCCCTAAACCTTCTCAAAACCCTACCCAATTCCTGCAACATCCCACAAAATCTCCAACAATTTCCACAAAATTCAAGAAAAATCCCTCCAAATTCACTGAATTTCCTCAATATCCCACCAAATTCCAGAACCATCTCACAAAATCTCAACAAATTTCCACAAAATCTAAGAAAATTCCGCAAAATTCTTCAAGTCTCCTCCAAATCCCACAAAATTCAAGACAAATCCTCAAAATTCCACAAAAATCCCACAAAATTCCTTCCATCTTCTCAGAACCCAAACAAACTCCTGCAACATCTCACAAAATCTCCACCAATTTCCAAACAATTCAAGAAAAATCCCGCAGAATTCTTCAAGTCTCCTCCAAATACCACAAACATCCCACAAACATCCCACAAACATCCCACAAAATTCAAGAGAAATCCCACAAAATTCAAAAGAAATCGCACAAAATCCTGTACAAGCCCCACACAATTCCCTAAATCTTCTCAGAACCCAACCACATTCCTGCAACATCCCACAAAATCTCTGGAAATTTCCACAAAATTCAAGAAGACTCACACAAAAAACTTGAAAGCTGTTGAAAATTCCACGAAAATCCCACAAAAATCCCTAAATCTTCTCAAAACCCAACCACATTCCTGCAGCATCTCACAAAATCTCCACCAATATCCAAAAAATTCAAGAAAATTCCCTCCAAATTCTTCAAGTCTCCTCCAAATCCCACAAAATTCAAGAGAAATCCTCAAAATCCCACAAAAATCCCACCAAATTCCAGAACCATCTCACAAAATCTCAACAAATTTCCACAAAATTCAAGAAAACTCTCACAAAGTTCTTGAAAGCCCCTCAAAATTCCAGAAAAATGCCACAAACTTCCCTACATCTTCTCAAAACCCAAACAAACTCCTGCAACATCTCACAAAATCTCCACCAATTTCCAAACAATTCAAGAAAAATCCCGCAAAATTCTTCAAGTCTCGTACAAATCCCAGAAAAATCCCACAAAATTCCAGAAACATCCCACCAAATCACCTCAATATCACCAAAAATTCTGGAAAAGCCTCACAAAATTGCAGAAAAATGCCACAAAATTCCCTAAACCTTCTCAAAACCCTACCAAATTCCTGCAACATCCCACAAAATCTCCAACAATTTCCACAAAATTCAAGAAAAATCCCTCCAAATTCACTGAATTTCCTCAATATCCCACCAAACTCCAGAACCATCTCACAAAATCTCAACAAATTTCCAAAAAATTCAAAAAAACTCTCACAAAGTTCTTGAAAGCCCCTCAAAATTCCAGAAAAATGCCACAAAATTCCCTACATCTTCTCAAAACATTACAAAATTCCACAGACACCTCACAAAATCTCCACCAATTTCCACAAAATCTAAGAAAATTCCCGCAAAATTCTTCAAGTCTCCTCCAAATCCCACAAAATTCAAGAGAAATCCTCAAAATTCCACAAAAATCCAACAAAATTCCTTCCACCTTCTCAGAACCCAAACAAACTCCTGCAACATCTCACAAAATCTCCACCAATTTCCACAACATTTAGGAAAAATCCCTCCAACTTCTTCAAGTCTCCTCCAAATCCCACAAAATTCAAGAGAAATCCTCAAAATCCCACAAAAATCCCACCAAATTCCAGAACCATCTCACAAAATCTCAACAAATTTCCACTAAATTCAAGAAAACTCTCACAAAGTTCTTGAAAGCCCCTCAAAATTCCAGAAAAATGCCATAAACTTCCCTACATCTTCTCAAAACCCAAACAAACTCCTGCAACATCTCACAAAATCTCCACCAATTTCCAAACAATTCAAGAAAAATCCCGCAAAATTCTTCAAGTCTCGTACAAATCCCAGAAAAATCCCACAAAATTCCAGAAACATCCCACCAAATCACCTCAATATCACCAAAAATTCTGGAAAAGCCTCACAAAATTGCAGAAAAATGCCACAAAATTCCCTAAACCTTCTCAAAACCCTACCAAATTCCTGCAACATCCCACAAAATCTCCAACAATTTCCACAAAATTCAAGAAAAATCCCTCCAAATTCACTGAATTTCCTCAATATCCCACCAAATTCCAGAACCATCTCACAAAATCTCAACAAATTTCCACAAAATCTAAGAAAATTCCCGCAAAATTCTTCAAGTCTCCTCCAAATCCCACAAAATTCAAGAGAAATCCTCAAAATTCCACAAAAATCCCACAAAATTCCTTCCATCTTCTCAGAACCCAAACAAACTCCTGCAACATCTCACAAAATCTCCACCAATTTCCAAACAATTCAAGAAAAATCCCGCAGAATTCTTCAAGTCTCCTCCAAATACCACAAACATCCCACAAACATCCCACAAACATCCCACAAACATCCCACAAAATTCAAGAGAAATCCCACAAAATTCAAAAGAAATCGCACAAAATCCTGTACAAGCCCCACACAATTCCCAAAATCTTCTCAGAACCCAACCACATTCCTGCAACATCCCACAAAATCTCTGGAAATTTCCACAAAATTCAAGAAGACTCACACAAAAAACTTGAAAGCTGCTGAAAATTCCACGAAAATCCCACAAAAATCCCTAAATCTTCTCAAAACCCAACCACATTCCTGCAGCATCTCACAAAATCTCCACCAATATCCAAAAAATTCAAGAAAATTCCCTCCAAATTCTTCAAGTCTCCTCCAAATCCCACAAAATTCAAGACAAATCCTCAAAATCCCACAAAAATCCCACCAAATTCCAGAACCATCTCACAAAATCTCAACAAATTTCCACTAAATTCAAGAAAACTCTCACAAAGTTCTTGAAAGCCCCTCAAAATTCCAGAAAAATGCCACAAACTTCCCTACATCTTCTCAAAACCCAAACAAACTCCTGCAACATCTCACAAAATCTCCACCAATTTCCAAACAATTCAAGAAAAATCCCGCAAAATTCTTCAAGTCTCGTACAAATCCCAGAAAAATCCCACAAAATTCCAGAAACATCCCACCAAATCACCTCAATATCACCAAAAATTCTGGAAAAGCCTCACAAAATTGCAGAAAAATGCCACAAAATTCCCTAAACCTTCTCAAAACCCTACCCAATTCCTGCAACATCCCACAAAATCTCCAACAATTTCCACAAAATTCAAGAAAAATCCCTCCAAATTCACTGAATTTCCTCAATATCCCACCAAACTCCAGAACCATCTCACAAAATCTCAACAAATTTCCAAAAAATTCAAAAAAACTCTCACAAAGTTCTTGAAAGCCCCTCAAAATTCCAGAAAAATGCCACAAAATTCCCTACATCTTCTCAAAACATTACAAAATTCCACAGACACCTCACAAAATCTCCACCAATTTCCACAAAATCTAAGAAAATTCCCGCAAAATTCTTCAAGTCTCCTCCAAATCCCACAAAATTCAAGAGAAATCCTCAAAATTCCACAAAAATCCAACAAAATTCCTTCCATCTCCTCAAAACCCAAACAAACTCCTGCAACATCTCACAAAATCTCCACCAATTTCCACAACATTTAGGAAAAATCCCTCCAACTTCTTCAAGTCTCCTCCAAATCCCACAAAATTCAAGACAAATCCTCAAAATTCCACAAAAATCCCACAAAATTCCAGAACCATCTCACAAAATCTCAACAAATTTCCACTAAATTCAAGAAAACTCTCACAAAGTTCTTGAAAGCCCCTCAAAATTCCAGAAAAATGCCATAAACTTCCCTACATCTTCTCAAAACCCAAACAAACTCCTGCAACATCTCACAAAATCTCCACCAATTTCCAAACAATTCAAGAAAAATCCCGCAAAATTCTTCAAGTCTCGTACAAATCCCAGAAAAATCCCACAAAATTCCAGAAACATCCCACCAAATCACCTCAATATCACCAAAAATTCTGGAAAAGCCTCACAAAATTGCAGAAAAATGCCACAAAATTCCCTAAACCTTCTCAAAACCCTACCCAATTCCTGCAACATCCCACAAAATCTCCAACAATTTCCACAAAATTCAAGAAAAATCCCTCCAAATTCACTGAATTTCCTCAATATCCCACCAAATTCCAGAACCATCTCACAAAATCTCAACAAATTTCCACAAAATCTAAGAAAATTCCCGCAAAATTCTTCAAGTCTCCTCCAAATCCCACAAAATTCAAGAGAAATCCTCAAAATTCCACAAAAATCCCACAAAATTCCTTCCATCTTCTCAGAACCCAAACAAACTCCTGCAACATCTCACAAAATCTCCACCAATTTCCAAACAATTCAAGAAAAATCCCGCAAAATTCTTCAAGTCTCCTCCAAATACCACAAACATCCCACAAACATCCCACAAACATCCCACAAACATCCCACAAAATTCAAGAGAAATCCCACAAAATTCAAAAGAAATCGCACAAAATCCTGTACAAGCCCCACACAATTCCCTAAATCTTCTCAGAACCCAACCACATTCCTGCAACATCCCACAAAATCTCTGGAAATTTCCACAAAATTCAAGAAGACTCACACAAAAAACTTGAAAGCTGCTGAAAATTCCACGAAAATCCCACAAAAATCCCTAAATCTTCTCAAAACCCAACCACATTCCTGCAGCATCTCACAAAATCTCCACCAATATCCAAAAAATTCAAGAAAATTCCCTCCAAATTCTTCAAGTCTCCTCCAAATCCCACAAAATTCAAGACAAATCCTCAAAATCCCACAAAAATCCCACCAAATTCCAGAACCATCTCACAAAATCTCAACAAATTTCCACTAAATTCAAGAAAACTCTCACAAAGTTCTTGAAAGCCCCTCAAAATTCCAGAAAAATGCCACAAACTTCCCTACATCTTCTCAAAACCCAAACAAACTCCTGCAACATCTCACAAAATCTCCACCAATTTCCAAACAATTCAAGAAAAATCCCGCAAAATTCTTCAAGTCTCGTACAAATCCCAGAAAAATCCCACAAAATTCCAGAAACATCCCACCAAATCACCTCAATATCACCAAAAATTCTGGAAAAGCCTCACAAAATTGCAGAAAAATGCCACAAAATTCCCTAAACCTTCTCAAAACCCTACCAAATTCCTGCAACATCCCACAAAATCTCCAACAATTTCCACAAAATTCAAGAAAAATCCCTCCAAATTCACTGAATTTCCTCAATATCCCACCAAACTCCAGAACCATCTCACAAAATCTCAACAAATTTCCAAAAAATTCAAAAAAACTCTCACAAAGTTCTTGAAAGCCCCTCAAAATTCCAGAAAAATGCCACAAAATTCCCTACATCTTCTCAAAACATTACAAAATTCCACAGACACCTCACAAAATCTCCACCAATTTCCACAAAATCTAAGAAAATTCCCTCCAAATTCTTCAAGTCTCCTCCAAATCCCACAAAATTCAAGAGAAATCCTCAAAATTCCACAAAAATCCCACAAAATTCCTTCCACCTTCTCAGAACCCAAACAAACTCCTGCAACATCTCACAAAATCTCCACCAATTTCCACAACATTTAGGAAAAATCCCTCCAACTTCTTCAAGTCTCCTCCAAATCCCACAAAATTCAAGAGAAATCCTCAAAATCCCACAAAAATCCCACCAAATTCCAGAACCATCTCACAAAATCTCAACAAATTTCCACTAAATTCAAGAAAACTCTCACAAAGTTCTTGAAAGCCCCTCAAAATTCCAGAAAAATGCCATAAACTTCCCTACATCTTCTCAAAACCCAAACAAACTCCTGCAACATCTCACAAAATCTCCACCAATTTCCAAACAATTCAAGAAAAATCCCGCAAAATTCTTCAAGTCTCGTACAAATCCCAGAAAAATCCCACAAAATTCCAGAAACATCCCACCAAATCACCTCAATATCACCAAAAATTCTGGAAAAGCCTCACAAAATTGCAGAAAAATGCCACAAAATTCCCTAAACCTTCTCAAAACCCTACCAAATTCCTGCAACATCCCACAAAATCTCCAACAATTTCCACAAAATTCAAGAAAAATCCCTCCAAATTCACTGAATTTCCTCAATATCCCACCAAATTCCAGAACCATCTCACAAAATCTCAACAAATTTCCACAAAATCTAAGAAAATTCCCGCAAAATTCTTCAAGTCTCCTCCAAATCCCACAAAATTCAAGACAAATCCTCAAAATTCCACAAAAATCCCACAAAATTCCTTCCATCTTCTCAGAACCCAAACAAACTCCTGCAACATCTCACAAAATCTCCACCAATTTCCAAACAATTCAAGAAAAATCCCCCAAAATTCTTCAAGTCTCCTCCAAATACCACAAACATCCCACAAACATCCCACAAACATCCCACAAACATCCCACAAAATTCAAGAGAAATCCCACAAAATTCAAAAGAAATCGCACAAAATCCTGTACAAGCCCCACACAATTCCCAAAATCTTCTCAGAACCCAACCACATTCCTGCAACATCCCACAAAATCTCTGGAAATTTCCACAAAATTCAAGAAGACTCACACAAAAAACTTGAAAGCTGCTGAAAATTCCACGAAAATCCCACAAAAATCCCTAAATCTTCTCAAAACCCAACCACATTCCTGCAGCATCTCACAAAATCTCCACCAATATCCAAAAAATTCAAGAAAATTCCCTCCAAATTCTTCAAGTCTCCTCCAAATCCCACAAAATTCAAGACAAATCCTCAAAATCCCACAAAAATCCCACCAAATTCCAGAACCATCTCACAAAATCTCAACAAATTTCCACAAAATCTAAGAAAATTCCCGCAAAATTCTTCAAGTCTCCTCCAAATCCCACAAAATTCAAGAGAAATCCTCAAAATTCCACAAAAATCCCACAAAATTCCTTCCATCTTCTCAGAACCCAAACAAACTCCTGCAACATCTCACAAAATCTCCACCAATTTCCAAACAATTCAAGAAAAATCCCGCAAAATTCTTCAAGTCTCCTCCAAATACCACAAACATCCCACAAACATCCCACAAACATCCCACAAACATCCCACAAAATTCAAGAGAAATCCCACAAAATTCAAAAGAAATCGCACAAAATCCTGTACAAGCCCCACACAATTCCCTAAATCTTCTCAGAACCCAACCACATTCCTGCAACATCCCACAAAATCTCTGGAAATTTCCACAAAATTCAAGAAGACTCACACAAAAAACTTGAAAGCTGCTGAAAATTCCACGAAAATCCCACAAAAATCCCTAAATCTTCTCAAAACCCAACCACATTCCTGCAGCATCTCACAAAATCTCCACCAATATCCAAAAAATTCAAGAAAATTCCCTCCAAATTCTTCAAGTCTCCTCCAAATCCCACAAAATTCAAGAGAAATCCTCAAAATCCCACAAAAATCCCACCAAATTCCAGAACCATCTCACAAAATCTCAACAAATTTCCACTAAATTCAAGAAAACTCTCACAAAGTTCTTGAAAGCCCCTCAAAATTCCAGAAAAATGCCACAAACTTCCCTACATCTTCTCAAAACCCAAACAAACTCCTGCAACATCTCACAAAATCTCCACCAATTTCCAAACAATTCAAGAAAAATCCCGCAAAATTCTTCAAGTCTCGTACAAATCCCAGAAAAATCCCACAAAATTCCAGAAACATCCCACCAAATCACCTCAATATCACCAAAAATTCTGGAAAAGCCTCACAAAATTGCAGAAAAATGCCACAAAATTCCCTAAACCTTCTCAAAACCCTACCCAATTCCTGCAACATCCCACAAAATCTCCAACAATTTCCACAAAATTCAAGAAAAATCCCTCCAAATTCACTGAATTTCCTCAATATCCCACCAAACTCCAGAACCATCTCACAAAATCTCAACAAATTTCCACAAAATCTAAGAAAACTCTCACAAAGTTCTTGAAAGCCCCTCAAAATTCCAGAAAAATGCCACAAAATTCCCTACATCTTCTCAAAACATTACAAAATTCCACAGACACCTCACAAAATCTCCACCAATTTCCACAAAATCTAAGAAAATTCCCTCCAAATTCTTCAAGTCTCCTCCAAATCCCACAAAATTCAAGAGAAATCCTCAAAATTCCACAAAAATCCAACAAAATTCCTTCCATCTCCTCAAAACCCAAACAAACTCCTGCAACATCTCACAAAATCTCCACCAATTTCCACAACATTTAGGAAAAATCCCTCCAACTTCTTCAAGTCTCCTCCAAATCCCACAAAATTCAAGACAAATCCTCAAAATCCCACAAAAATCCCACCAAATTCCAGAACCATCTCACAAAATCTCAACAAATTTCCACAAAATTCAAGAAAACTCTCACAGAGTTCTTGAAAGCCCCTCAAAATTCCAGAAAAATGCCATAAACTTCCCTACATCTTCTCAAAACCCAAACAAACTCCTGCAACATCTCACAAAATCTCCACCAATTTCCAAACAATTCAAGAAAAATCCCGCAAAATTCTTCAAGTCTCCTACAAATCCCAGAAAAATCCCACAAAATTCCAGAAACATCCCACCAAATCACCTCAATATCACCAAAAATTCTGGAAAAGCCTCACAAAATTGCAGAAAAATGCCACAAAATTCCCTAAACCTTCTCAAAACCCTACCCAATTCCTGCAACATCCCACAAAATCTCCAACAATTTCCACAAAATTCAAGAAAAATCCCTCAAAATTCACTGAATTTCCTCAATATCCCACCAAATTCCAGAACCATCTCACAAAATCTCAACAAATTTCCACAAAATCTAAGAAAATTCCCTCCAAATTCTTCAAGTCTCCTCCAAATCCCACAAAATTCAAGAGAAATCCTCAAAATTCCACAAAAATCCCACAAAATTCCTTCCATCTTCTCAGAACCCAAACAAACTCCTGCAACATCTCACAAAATCTCCACCAATTTCCAAACAATTCAAGAAAAATCCCGCAAAATTCTTCAAGTCTCCTCCAAATACCACAAACATCCCACAAACATCCCACAAACATCCCACAAACATCCCACAAAATTCAAGAGAAATCCCACAAAATTCAAAAGAAATCGCACAAAATCCTGTACAAGCCCCACACAATTCCCAAAATCTTCTCAGAACCCAACCACATTCCTGCAACATCCCACAAAATCTCTGGAAATTTCCACAAAATTCAAGAAGACTCACACAAAAAACTTGAAAGCTGCTGAAAATTCCACGAAAATCCCACAAAAATCCCTAAATCTTCTCAAAACCCAACCACATTCCTGCAGCATCTCACAAAATCTCCACCAATATCCAAAAAATTCAAGAAAATTCCCTCCAAATTCTTCAAGTCTCCTCCAAATCCCACAAAATTCAAGACAAATCCTCAAAATCCCACAAAAATCCCACCAAATTCCAGAACCATCTCACAAAATCTCAACAAATTTCCACTAAATTCAAGAAAACTCTCACAAAGTTCTTGAAAGCCCCTCAAAATTCCAGAAAAATGCCACAAACTTCCCTACATCTTCTCAAAACCCAAGCAAACTCCTGCAACATCTCACAAAATCTCCACCAATTTCCAAACAATTCAAGAAAAATCCCGCAAAATTCTTCAAGTCTCGTACAAATCCCAGAAAAATCCCACAAAATTCCAGAAACATCCCACCAAATCACCTCAATATCACCAAAAATTCTGGAAAAGCCTCACAAAATTGCAGAAAAATGCCACAAAATTCCCTAAACCTTCTCAAAACCCTACCCAATTCCTGCAACATCCCACAAAATCTCCAACAATTTCCACAAAATTCAAGAAAAATCCCTCCAAATTCACTGAATTTCCTCAATATCCCACCAAACTCCAGAACCATCTCACAAAATCTCAACAAATTTCCAAA
This sequence comes from Cyanistes caeruleus, assembly GCF_971803275.1. Taxonomy (NCBI): domain Eukaryota; kingdom Metazoa; phylum Chordata; class Aves; order Passeriformes; family Paridae; genus Cyanistes; species Cyanistes caeruleus. The sequence continues at coordinate 2,637,141 of NW_028255885.1, forward strand.
AAATTCAAAAAAACTCTCACAAAGTTCTTGAAAGCCCCTCAAAATTCCAGAAAAATGCCACAAAATTCCCTACATCTTCTCAAAACATTACAAAATTCCACAGACACCTCACAAAATCTCCACCAATTTCCACAAAATCTAAGAAAATTCCCGCAAAATTCTTCAAGTCTCCTCCAAATCCCACAAAATTCAAGAGAAATCCTCAAAATTCCACAAAAATCCAACAAAATTCCTTCCATCTCCTCAAAACCCAAACAAACTCCTGCAACATCTCACAAAATCTCCACCAATTTCCACAACATTTAGGAAAAATCCCTCCAACTTCTTCAAGTCTCCTCCAAATCCCACAAAATTCAAGAGAAATCCTCAAAATCCCACAAACATCCCATAAAATTCCAGAACCATCTCACAAAATCTCAACAAATTTCCACTAAATTCAAGAAAACTCTCACAAAGTTCTTGAAAGCCCCTCAAAATTCCAGAAAAATGCCATAAACTTCCCTACATCTTCTCAAAACCCAAACAAACTCCTGCAACATCTCACAAAATCTCCACCAATTTCCAAACAATTCAAGAAAAATCCCGCAAAATTCTTCAAGTCTCGTACAAATCCCAGAAAAATCCCACAAAATTCCAGAAACATCCCACCAAATCACCTCAATATCACCAAAAATTCTGGAAAAGCCTCACAAAATTGCAGAAAAATGCCACAAAATTCCCTAAACCTTCTCAAAACCCTACCAAATTCCTGCAACATCCCACAAAATCTCCAACAATTTCCACAAAATTCAAGAAAAATCCCTCCAAATTCACTGAATTTCCTCAATATCCCACCAAACTCCAGAACCATCTCACAAAATCTCAACAAATTTCCACTAAATTCAAGAAAACTCTCACAAAGTTCTTGAAAGCCCCTCAAAATTCCAGAAAAATGCCACAAACTTCCCTACATCTTCTCAAAACATTACAAAATTCCACAGACACCTCACAAAATCTCCACCAATTTCCACAAAATCTAAGAAAATTCCCGCAAAATTCTTCAAGTCTCCTCCAAATCCCACAAAATTCAAGAGAAATCCTCAAAATTCCACAAAAATCCAACAAAATTCCTTCCATCTCCTCAAAACCCAAACAAACTCCTGCAACATCTCACAAAATCTCCACCAATTTCCACAACATTTAGGAAAAATCCCTCCAACTTCTTCAAGTCTCCTCCAAATCCCACAAAATTCAAGACAAATCCTCAAAATTCCACAAAAATCCCACCAAATTCCAGAACCATCTCACAAAATCTCAACAAATTTCCACAAAATTCAAGAAAACTCTCACAAAGTTCTTGAAAGCCCCTCAAAATTCCAGAAAAATGCCACAAAATTCCCTACATCTACTCAAAACATTACAAAATTCCACAGACACCTCACAAAATCTCCACCAATTTCCACAAAATCTAAGAAAATTCCCGCAAAATTCTTCAAGTCTCCTCCAAATCCCACAAAATTCAAGAGAAATCCTCAAAATTCCACAAAAATCCAACAAAATTCCTTCCATCTCCTCAAAACCCAAACAAACTCCTGCAACATCTCACAAAATCTCCACCAATTTCCAAACAATTCAAGAAAAATCCCGCAAAATTCTTCAAGTCTCGTACAAATCCCAGAAAAATCCCACAAAATTCCAGAAACATCCCACCAAATCACCTCAATATCACCAAAAATTCTGGAAAAGCCTCACAAAATTGCAGAAAAATGCCACAAAATTCCCTAAACCTTCTCAAAACCCTACCCAATTCCTGCAACATCCCACAAAATCTCCAACAATTTCCACAAAATTCAAGAAAAATCCCTCAAAATTCACTGAATTTCCTCAATATCCCACCAAATTCCAGAACCATCTCACAAAATCTCAACAAATTTCCACAAAATCTAAGAAAATTCCCTCCAAATTCTTCAAGTCTCCTCCAAATCCCACAAAATTCAAGAGAAATCCTCAAAATTCCACAAAAATCCAACAAAATTCCTTCCATCTCCTCAAAACCCAAACAAACTCCTGCAACATCTCACAAAATCTCCACCAATTTCCACAACATTTAGGAAAAATCCCTCCAACTTCTTCAAGTCTCCTCCAAATCCCACAAAATTCAAGACAAATCCTCAAAATTCCACAAAAATCCCACAAAATTCCTTCCATCTTCTCAGAACCCAAACAAACTCCTGCAACATCTCACAAAATCTCCACCAATTTCCAAACAATTCAAGAAAAATCCCGCAAAATTCTTCAAGTCTCCTCCAAATACCACAAACATCCCACAAACATCCCACAAACATCCCACAAAATTCAAGAGAAATCCCACAAAATTCAAAAGAAATCGCACAAAATCCTGTACAAGCCCCACACAATTCCCAAAATCTTCTCAGAACCCAACCACATTCCTGCAACATCCCACAAAATCTCTGGAAATTTCCACAAAATTCAAGAAGACTCACACAAAAAACTTGAAAGCTGTTGAAAATTCCACGAAAATCCCACAAAAATCCCTAAATCTTCTCAAAACCCAACCACATTCCTGCAGCATCTCACAAAATCTCCACCAATATCCAAAAAATTCAAGAAAATTCCCTCCAAATTCTTCAAGTCTCCTCCAAATCCCACAAAATTCAAGACAAATCCTCAAAATCCCACAAAAATCCCACCAAATTCCAGAACCATCTCACAAAATCTCAACAAATTTCCACTAAATTCAAGAAAACTCTCACAAAGTTCTTGAAAGCCCCTCAAAATTCCAGAAAAATGCCACAAAATAACCTACATCTTCTCAAAACCCAAACAAACTCCTGCAACATCTCACAAAATCTCCACCAATTTCCAAACAATTCAAGAAAAATCCCGCAAAATTCTTCAAGTCTCGTACAAATCCCAGAAAAATCCCACAAAATTCCAGAAACATCCCACCAAATCACCTCAATATCACCAAAAATTCTGGAAAAGCCTCACAAAATTGCAGAAAAATGCCACAAAATTCCCTAAACCTTCTCAAAACCCTACCAAATTCCTGCAACATCCCACAAAATCTCCAACAATTTCCACAAAATTCAAGAAAAATCCCTCCAAATTCACTGAATTTCCTCAATATCCCACCAAACTCCAGAACCATCTCACAAAATCTCAACAAATTTCCAAAAAATTCAAAAAAACTCTCACAAAGTTCTTGAAAGCCCCTCAAAATTCCAGAAAAATGCCACAAAATTCCCTACATCTTCTCAAAACATTACAAAATTCCACAGACACCTCACAAAATCTCCACCAATTTCCACAAAATCTAAGAAAATTCCCGCAAAATTCTTCAAGTCTCCTCCAAATCCCACAAAATTCAAGAGAAATCCTCAAAATTCCACAAAAATCCAACAAAATTCCTTCCATCTCCTCAAAACCCAAACAAACTCCTGCAACATCTCACAAAATCTCCACCAATTTCCACAACATTTAGGAAAAATCCCTCCAACTTCTTCAAGTCTCCTCCAAATCCCACAAAATTCAAGACAAATCCTCAAAATCCCACAAAAATCCCACCAAATTCCAGAACCATCTCACAAAATCTCAACAAATTTCCACTAAATTCAAGAAAACTCTCACAAAGTTCTTGAAAGCCCCTCAAAATTCCAGAAAAATGCCATAAACTTCCCTACATCTTCTCAAAACCCAAACAAACTCCTGCAACATCTCACAAAATCTCCACCAATTTCCAAACAATTCAAGAAAAATCCCGCAAAATTCTTCAAGTCTCGTACAAATCCCAGAAAAATCCCACAAAATTCCAGAAACATCCCACCAAATCACCTCAATATCACCAAAAATTCTGGAAAAGCCTCACAAAATTGCAGAAAAATGCCACAAAATTCCCTAAACCTTCTCAAAACCCTACCCAATTCCTGCAACATCCCACAAAATCTCCAACAATTTCCACAAAATTCAAGAAAAATCCCTCCAAATTCACTGAATTTCCTCAATATCCCACCAAACTCCAGAACCATCTCACAAAATCTCAACAAATTTCCAAAAAATTCAAAAAAACTCTCACAAAGTTCTTGAAAGCCCCTCAAAATTCCAGAAAAATGCCACAAAATTCCCTACATCTTCTCAAAACATTACAAAATTCCACAGACACCTCACAAAATCTCCACCAATTTCCACAAAATCTAAGAAAATTCCCGCAAAATTCTTCAAGTCTCCTCCAAATCCCACAAAATTCAAGAGAAATCCTCAAAATTCCACAAAAATCCAACAAAATTCCTTCCATCTCCTCAAAACCCAAACAAACTCCTGCAACATCTCACAAAATCTCCACCAATTTCCACAACATTTAGGAAAAATCCCTCCAACTTCTTCAAGTCTCCTCCAAATCCCACAAAATTCAAGAGAAATCCTCAAAATCCCACAAACATCCCATAAAATTCCAGAACCATCTCACAAAATCTCAACAAATTTCCACTAAATTCAAGAAAACTCTCACAAAGTTCTTGAAAGCCCCTCAAAATTCCAGAAAAATGCCATAAACTTCCCTACATCTTCTCAAAACCCAAACAAACTCCTGCAACATCTCACAAAATCTCCACCAATTTCCAAACAATTCAAGAAAAATCCCGCAAAATTCTTCAAGTCTCGTACAAATCCCAGAAAAATCCCACAAAATTCCAGAAACATCCTACCAAATCACCTCAATATCACCAAAAATTCTGGAAAAGCCTCACAAAATTGCAGAAAAATGCCACAAAATTCCCTAAACCTTCTCAAAACCCTACCCAATTCCTGCAACATCCCACAAAATCTCCAACAATTTCCACAAAATTCAAGAAAAATCCCTCCAAATTCACTGAATTTCCTCAATATCCCACCAAATTCCAGAACCATCTCACAAAATCTCAACAAATTTCCACAAAATCTAAGAAAATTCCCGCAAAATTCTTCAAGTCTCCTCCAAATCCCACAAAATTCAAGAGAAATCCTCAAAATTCCACAAAAATCCCACAAAATTCCTTCCATCTTCTCAGAACCCAAACAAACTCCTGCAACATCTCACAAAATCTCCACCAATTTCCAAACAATTCAAGAAAAATCCCGCAGAATTCTTCAAGTCTCCTCCAAATACCACAAACATCCCACAAACATCCCACAAACATCCCACAAAATTCAAGAGAAATCCCACAAAATTCAAAAGAAATCGCACAAAATCCTGTACAAGCCCCACACAATTCCCAAAATCTTCTCAGAACCCAACCACATTCCTGCAACATCCCACAAAATCTCTGGAAATTTCCACAAAATTCAAGAAGACTCACACAAAAAACTTGAAAGCTGCTGAAAATTCCACGAAAATCCCACAAAAATCCCTAAATCTTCTCAAAACCCAACCACATTCCTGCAGCATCTCACAAAATCTCCACCAATATCCAAAAAATTCAAGAAAATTCCCTCCAAATTCTTCAAGTCTCCTCCAAATCCCACAAAATTCAAGACAAATCCTCAAAATCCCACAAAAATCCCACCAAATTCCAGAACCATCTCACAAAATCTCAACAAATTTCCACTAAATTCAAGAAAACTCTCACAAAGTTCTTGAAAGCCCCTCAAAATTCCAGAAAAATGCCACAAACTTCCCTACATCTTCTCAAAACCCAAACAAACTCCTGCAACATCTCACAAAATCTCCACCAATTTCCAAACAATTCAAGAAAAATCCCGCAAAATTCTTCAAGTCTCGTACAAATCCCAGAAAAATCCCACAAAATTCCAGAAACATCCCACCAAATCACCTCAATATCACCAAAAATTCTGGAAAAGCCTCACAAAATTGCAGAAAAATGCCACAAAATTCCCTAAACCTTCTCAAAACCCTACCAAATTCCTGCAACATCCCACAAAATCTCCAACAATTTCCACAAAATTCAAGAAAAATCCCTCAAAATTCACTGAATTTCCTCAATATCCCACCAAACTCCAGAACCATCTCACAAAATCTCAACAAATTTCAAAAAAATTCAAAAAAACTCTCACAAAGTTCTTGAAAGCCCCTCAAAATTCCAGAAAAATGCCACAAAATTCCCTACATCTTCTCAAAACATTACAAAATTCCACAGACACCTCACAAAATCTCCACCAATTTCCACAAAATCTAAGAAAATTCCCGCAAAATTCTTCAAGTCTCCTCCAAATCCCACAAAATTCAAGAGAAATCCTCAAAATTCCACAAAAATCCAACAAAATTCCTTCCATCTCCTCAAAACCCAAACAAACTCCTGCAACATCTCACAAAATCTCCACCAATTTCCACAACATTTAGGAAAAATCCCTCCAACTTCTTCAAGTCTCCTCCAAATCCCACAAAATTCAAGACAAATCCTCAAAATTCCACAAAAATCCCACAAAATTCCAGAACCATCTCACAAAATCTCAACAAATTTCCACTAAATTCAAGAAAACTCTCACAAAGTTCTTGAAAGCCCCTCAAAATTCCAGAAAAATGCCATAAACTTCCCTACATCTTCTCAAAACCCAAACAAACTCCTGCAACATCTCACAAAATCTCCACCAATTTCCAAACAATTCAAGAAAAATCCCGCAAAATTCTTCAAGTCTCGTACAAATCCCAGAAAAATCCCACAAAATTCCAGAAACATCCCACCAAATCACCTCAATATCACCAAAAATTCTGGAAAAGCCTCACAAAATTGCAGAAAAATGCCACAAAATTCCCTAAACCTTCTCAAAACCCTACCTAATTCCTGCAACATCCCACAAAATCTCCAACAATTTCCACAAAATTCAAGAAAAATCCCTCCAAATTCACTGAATTTCCTCAATATCCCACCAAATTCCAGAACCATCTCACAAAATCTCAACAAATTTCCACAAAATCTAAGAAAATTCCGCAAAATTCTTCAAGTCTCCTCCAAATCCCACAAAATTCAAGAGAAATCCTCAAAATTCCACAAAAATCCCACAAAATTCCTTCCATCTTCTCAGAACCCAAACAAACTCCTGCAACATCTCACAAAATCTCCACCAATTTCCAAACAATTCAAGAAAAATCCCGCAAAATTCTTCAAGTCTCCTCCAAATACCACAAACATCCCACAAACATCCCACAAACATCCCACAAAATTCAAGAGAAATCCCACAAAATTCAAAAGAAATCGCACAAAATCCTGTACAAGCCCCACACAATTCCCTAAATCTTCTCAGAACCCAACCACATTCCTGCAACATCCCACAAAATCTCTGGAAATTTCCACAAAATTCAAGAAGACTCACACAAAAAACTTGAAAGCTGCTGAAAATTCCACGAAAATCCCACAAAAATCCCTAAATCTTCTCAAAACCCAACCACATTCCTGCAGCATCTCACAAAATCTCCACCAATAGCCAAAAAATTCAAGAAAATTCCCTCCAAATTCTTCAAGTCTCCTCCAAATCCCACAAAATTCAAGAGAAATCCTCAAAATCCCACAAAAATCCCACCAAATTCCAGAACCATCTCACAAAATCTCAACAAATTTCCACTAAATTCAAGAAAACTCTCACAAAGTTCTTGAAAGCCCCTCAAAATTCCAGAAAAATGCCACAAACTTCCCTACATCTTCTCAAAACCCAAACAAACTCCTGCAACATCTCACAAAATCTCCACCAATTTCCAAACAATTCAAGAAAAATCCCGCAAAATTCTTCAAGTCTCGTACAAATCCCAGAAAAATCCCACAAAATTCCAGAAACATCCCACCAAATCACCTCAATATCACCAAAAATTCTGGAAAAGCCTCACAAAATTGCAGAAAAATGCCACAAAATTCCCTAAACCTTCTCAAAACCCTACCAAATTCCTGCAACATCCCACAAAATCTCCAACAATTTCCACAAAATTCAAGAAAAATCCCTCAAAATTCACTGAATTTCCTCAATATCCCACCAAACTCCAGAACCATCTCACAAAATCTCAACAAATTTCCAAAAAATTCAAAAAAACTCTCACAAAGTTCTTGAAAGCCCCTCAAAATTCCAGAAAAATGCCACAAAATTCCCTACATCTTCTCAAAACATTACAAAATTCCACAGACACCTCACAAAATCTCCACCAATTTCCACAAAATCTAAGAAAATTCCCGCAAAATTCTTCAAGTCTCCTCCAAATCCCACAAAATTCAAGAGAAATCCTCAAAATTCCACAAAAATCCAACAAAATTCCTTCCACCTTCTCAGAACCCAAACAAACTCCTGCAACATCTCACAAAATCTCCACCAATTTCCACAACATTTAGGAAAAATCCCTCCAACTTCTTCAAGTCTCCTCCAAATCCCACAAAATTCAAGAGAAATCCTCAAAATCCCACAAAAATCCCACCAAATTCCAGAACCATCTCACAAAATCTCAACAAATTTCCACTAAATTCAAGAAAACTCTCACAAAGTTCTTGAAAGCCCCTCAAAATTCCAGAAAAATGCCATAAACTTCCCTACATCTTCTCAAAACCCAAACAAACTCCTGCAACATCTCACAAAATCTCCACCAATTTCCAAACAATTCAAGAAAAATCCCGCAAAATTCTTCAAGTCTCGTACAAATCCCAGAAAAATCCCACAAAATTCCAGAAACATCCCACCAAATCACCTCAATATCACCAAAAATTCTGGAAAAGCCTCACAAAATTGCAGAAAAATGCCACAAAATTCCCTAAACCTTCTCAAAACCCTACCAAATTCCTGCAACATCCCACAAAATCTCCAACAATTTCCACAAAATTCAAGAAAAATCCCTCCAAATTCACTGAATTTCCTCAATATCCCACCAAATTCCAGAACCATCTCACAAAATCTCAACAAATTTCCACAAAATCTAAGAAAATTCCCGCAAAATTCTTCAAGTCTCCTCCAAATCCCACAAAATTCAAGAGAAATCCTCAAAATTCCACAAAAATCCCACAAAATTCCTTCCATCTTCTCAGAACCCAAACAAACTCCTGCAACATCTCACAAAATCTCCACCAATTTCCAAACAATTCAAGAAAAATCCCGCAGAATTCTTCAAGTCTCCTCCAAATACCACAAACATCCCACAAACATCCCACAAACATCCCACAAACATCCCACAAAATTCAAGAGAAATCCCACAAAATTCAAAAGAAATCGCACAAAATCCTGTACAAGCCCCACACAATTCCCAAAATCTTCTCAGAACCCAACCACATTCCTGCAACATCTCACAAAATCTCAACAAATTTCCACAAAATCTAAGAAAATTCCCTCCAAATTCTTCAAGTCTCCTCCAAATCCCACAAAATTCAAGAGAAATCCTCAAAATTCCACAAAAATCCAACAAAATTCCTTCCATCTCCTCAAAACCCAAACAAACTCCTGCAACATCTCACAAAATCTCCACCAATTTCCACAACATTTAGGAAAAATCCCTCCAACTTCTTCAAGTCTCCTCCAAATCCCACAAAATTCAAGACAAATCCTCAAAATTCCACAAAAATCCCACAAAATTCCAGAACCATCTCACAAAATCTCAACAAATTTCCACTAAATTCAAGAAAACTCTCACAAAGTTCTTGAAAGCCCCTCAAAATTCCAGAAAAATGCCATAAACTTCCCTACATCTTCTCAAAACCCAAACAAACTCCTGCAACATCTCACAAAATCTCCACCAATTTCCAAACAATTCAAGAAAAATCCCGCAAAATTCTTCAAGTCTCGTACAAATCCCAGAAAAATCCCACAAAATTCCAGAAACATCCCACCAAATCACCTCAATATCACCAAAAATTCTGGAAAAGCCTCACAAAATTGCAGAAAAATGCCACAAAATTCCCTAAACCTTCTCAAAACCCTACCTAATTCCTGCAACATCCCACAAAATCTCCAACAATTTCCACAAAATTCAAGAAAAATCCCTCCAAATTCACTGAATTTCCTCAATATCCCACCAAATTCCAGAACCATCTCACAAAATCTCAACAAATTTCCACAAAATCTAAGAAAATTTCGCAAAATTCTTCAAGTCTCCTCCAAATCCCACAAAATTCAAGAGAAATCCTCAAAATTCCACAAAAATCCCACAAAATTCCTTCCATCTTCTCAGAACCCAAACAAACTCCTGCAACATCTCACAAAATCTCCACCAATTTCCAAACAATTCAAGAAAAATCCCGCAAAATTCTTCAAGTCTCCTCCAAATACCACAAACATCCCACAAACATCCCACAAACATCCCACAAAATTCAAGAGAAATCCCACAAAATTCAAAAGAAATCGCACAAAATCCTGTACAAGCCCCACACAATTCCCTAAATCTTCTCAGAACCCAACCACATTCCTGCAACATCCCACAAAATCTCTGGAAATTTCCACAAAATTCAAGAAGACTCACACAAAAAACTTGAAAGCTGCTGAAAATTCCACGAAAATCCCACAAAAATCCCTAAATCTTCTCAAAACCCAACCACATTCCTGCAGCATCTCACAAAATCTCCACCAATAGCCAAAAAATTCAAGAAAATTCCCTCCAAATTCTTCAAGTCTCCTCCAAATCCCACAAAATTCAAGAGAAATCCTCAAAATCCCACAAAAATCCCACCAAATTCCAGAACCATCTCACAAAATCTCAACAAATTTCCACTAAATTCAAGAAAACTCTCACAAAGTTCTTGAAAGCCCCTCAAAATTCCAGAAAAATGCCACAAACTTCCCTACATCTTCTCAAAACCCAAACAAACTCCTGCAACATCTCACAAAATCTCCACCAATTTCCAAACAATTCAAGAAAAATCCCGCAAAATTCTTCAAGTCTCGTACAAATCCCAGAAAAATCCCACAAAATTCCAGAAACATCCCACCAAATCACCTCAATATCACCAAAAATTCTGGAAAAGCCTCACAAAATTGCAGAAAAATGCCACAAAATTCCCTAAACCTTCTCAAAACCCTACCAAATTCCTGCAACATCCCACAAAATCTCCAACAATTTCCACAAAATTCAAGAAAAATCCCTCAAAATTCACTGAATTTCCTCAATATCCCACCAAACTCCAGAACCATCTCACAAAATCTCAACAAATTTCCAAAAAATTCAAAAAAACTCTCACAAAGTTCTTGAAAGCCCCTCAAAATTCCAGAAAAATGCCACAAAATTCCCTACATCTTCTCAAAACATTACAAAATTCCACAGACACCTCACAAAATCTCCACCAATTTCCACAAAATCTAAGAAAATTCCCGCAAAATTCTTCAAGTCTCCTCCAAATCCCACAAAATTCAAGAGAAATCCTCAAAATTCCACAAAAATCCAACAAAATTCCTTCCACCTTCTCAGAACCCAAACAAACTCCTGCAACATCTCACAAAATCTCCACCAATTTCCACAACATTTAGGAAAAATCCCTCCAACTTCTTCAAGTCTCCTCCAAATCCCACAAAATTCAAGAGAAATCCTCAAAATCCCACAAAAATCCCACCAAATTCCAGAACCATCTCACAAAATCTCAACAAATTTCCACTAAATTCAAGAAAACTCTCACAAAGTTCTTGAAAGCCCCTCAAAATTCCAGAAAAATGCCATAAACTTCCCTACATCTTCTCAAAACCCAAACAAACTCCTGCAACATCTCACAAAATCTCCACCAATTTCCAAACAATTCAAGAAAAATCCCGCAAAATTCTTCAAGTCTCGTACAAATCCCAGAAAAATCCCACAAAATTCCAGAAACATCCCACCAAATCACCTCAATATCACCAAAAATTCTGGAAAAGCCTCACAAAATTGCAGAAAAATGCCACAAAATTCCCTAAACCTTCTCAAAACCCTACCAAATTCCTGCAACATCCCACAAAATCTCCAACAATTTCCACAAAATTCAAGAAAAATCCCTCCAAATTCACTGAATTTCCTCAATATCCCACCAAATTCCAGAACCATCTCACAAAATCTCAACAAATTTCCACAAAATCTAAGAAAATTCCCGCAAAATTCTTCAAGTCTCCTCCAAATCCCACAAAATTCAAGACAAATCCTCAAAATTCCACAAAAATCCCACAAAATTCCTTCCATCTTCTCAGAACCCAAACAAACTCCTGCAACATCTCACAAAATCTCCACCAATTTCCAAACAATTCAAGAAAAATCCCGCAGAATTCTTCAAGTCTCCTCCAAATACCACAAACATCCCACAAACATCCCACAAACATCCCACAAACATCCCACAAAATTCAAGAGAAATCCCACAAAATTCAAAAGAAATCGCACAAAATCCTGTACAAGCCCCACACAATTCCCAAAATCTTCTCAGAACCCAACCACATTCCTGCAACATCCCACAAAATCTCTGGAAATTTCCACAAAATTCAAGAAGACTCACACAAAAAACTTGAAAGCTGCTGAAAATTCCACGAAAATCCCACAAAAATCCCTAAATCTTCTCAAAACCCAACCACATTCTTGCAGCATCTCACAAAATCTCCACCAATATCCAAAAAATTCAAGAAAATTCCCTCCAAATTCTTCAAGTCTCCTCCAAATCCCACAAAATTCAAGACAAATCCTCAAAATCCCACAAAAATCCCACCAAATTCCAGAACCATCTCACAAAATCTCAACAAATTTCCACTAAATTCAAGAAAACTCTCACAAAGTTCTTGAAAGCCCCTCAAAATTCCAGAAAAATGCCACAAACTTCCCTACATCTTCTCAAAACCCAAACAAACTCCTGCAACATCTCACAAAATCTCCACCAATTTCCAAACAATTCAAGAAAAATCCCGCAAAATTCTTCAAGTCTCGTACAAATCCCAGAAAAATCCCACAAAATTCCAGAAACATCCCACCAAATCACCTCAATATCACCAAAAATTCTGGAAAAGCCTCACAAAATTGCAGAAAAATGCCACAAAATTCCCTAAACCTTCTCAAAACCCTACCAAATTCCTGCAACATCCCACAAAATCTCCAACAATTTCCACAAAATTCAAGAAAAATCCCTCCAAATTCACTGAATTTCCTCAATATCCCACCAAACTCCAGAACCATCTCACAAAATCTCAACAAATTTCCAAAAAATTCAAAAAAACTCTCACAAAGTTCTTGAAAGCCCCTCAAAATTCCAGAAAAATGCCACAAAATTCCCTACATCTTCTCAAAACATTACAAAATTCCACAGACACCTCACAAAATCTCCACCAATTTCCACAAAATCTAAGAAAATTCCCGCAAAATTCTTCAAGTCTCCTCCAAATCCCACAAAATTCAAGAGAAATCCTCAAAATTCCACAAAAATCCAACAAAATTCCTTCCATCTCCTCAAAACCCAAACAAACTCCTGCAACATCTCACAAAATCTCCACCAATTTCCACAACATTTAGGAAAAATCCCTCCAACTTCTTCAAGTCTCCTCCAAATCCCACAAAATTCAAGACAAATCCTCAAAATTCCACAAAAATCCCACAAAATTCCAGAACCATCTCACAAAATCTCAACAAATTTCCACTAAATTCAAGAAAACTCTCACAAAGTTCTTGAAAGCCCCTCAAAATTCCAGAAAAATGCCATAAACTTCCCTACATCTTCTCAAAACCCAAACAAACTCCTGCAACATCTCACAAAATCTCCACCAATTTCCAAACAATTCAAGAAAAATCCCGCAAAATTCTTCAAGTCTCGTACAAATCCCAGAAAAATCCCACAAAATTCCAGAAACATCCCACCAAATCACCTCAATATCACCAAAAATTCTGGAAAAGCCTCACAAAATTGCAGAAAAATGCCACAAAATTCCCTAAACCTTCTCAAAACCCTACCCAATTCCTGCAACATCCCACAAAATCTCCAACAATTTCCACAAAATTCAAGAAAAATCCCTCAAAATTCACTGAATTTCCTCAATATCCCACCAAATTCCAGAACCATCTCACAAAATCTCAACAAATTTCCACAAAATCTAAGAAAATTCCCGCAAAATTCTTCAAGTCTCCTCCAAATCCCACAAAATTCAAGAGAAATCCTCAAAATTCCACAAAAATCCCACAAAATTCCTTCCATCTTCTCAGAACCCAAACAAACTCCTGCAACATCTCACAAAATCTCCACCAATTTCCAAACAATTCAAGAAAAATCCCGCAAAATTCTTCAAGTCTCCTCCAAATACCACAAACATCCCACAAACATCCCACAAACATCCCACAAACATCCCACAAAATTCAAGAGAAATCCCACAAAATTCAAAAGAAATCGCACAAAATCCTGTACAAGCCCCACACAATTCCCTAAATCTTCTCAGAACCCAACCACATTCCTGCAACATCCCACAAAATCTCTGGAAATTTCCACAAAATTCAAGAAGACTCACACAAAAAACTTGAAAGCTGCTGAAAATTCCACGAAAATCCCACAAAAATCCCTAAATCTTCTCAAAACCCAACCACATTCCTGCAGCATCTCACAAAATCTCCACCAATATCCAAAAAATTCAAGAAAATTCCCTCCAAATTCTTCAAGTCTCCTCCAAATCCCACAAAATTCAAGAGAAATCCTCAAAATCCCACAAAAATCCCACCAAATTCCAGAACCATCTCACAAAATCTCAACAAATTTCCACTAAATTCAAGAAAACTCTCACAAAGTTCTTGAAAGCCCCTCAAAATTCCAGAAAAATGCCACAAACTTCCCTACATCTTCTCAAAACCCAAACAAACTCCTGCAACATCTCACAAAATCTCCACCAATTTCCAAACAATTCAAGAAAAATCCCGCAAAATTCTTCAAGTCTCGTACAAATCCCAGAAAAATCCCACAAAATTCCAGAAACATCCCACCAAATCACCTCAATATCACCAAAAATTCTGGAAAAGCCTCACAAAATTGCAGAAAAATGCCACAAAATTCCCTAAACCTTCTCAAAACCCTACCCAATTCCTGCAACATCCCACAAAATCTCCAACAATTTCCACAAAATTCAAGAAAAATCCCTCCAAATTCACTGAATTTCCTCAATATCCCACCAAACTCCAGAACCATCTCACAAAATCTCAACAAATTTCCACAAAATCTAAGAAAACTCTCACAAAGTTCTTGAAAGCCCCTCAAAATTCCAGAAAAATGCCACAAAATTCCCTACATCTTCTCAAAACATTACAAAATTCCACAGACACCTCACAAAATCTCCACCAATTTCCACAAAATCTAAGAAAATTCCCTCCAAATTCTTCAAGTCTCCTCCAAATCCCACAAAATTCAAGAGAAATCCTCAAAATTCCACAAAAATCCCACAAAATTCCTTCCACCTTCTCAGAACCCAAACAAACTCCTGCAACATCTCACAAAATCTCCACCAATTTCCACAACATTTAGGAAAAATCCCTCCAACTTCTTCAAGTCTCCTCCAAATCCCACAAAATTCAAGAGAAATCCTCAAAATCCCACAAAAATCCCACCAAATTCCAGAACCATCTCACAAAATCTCAACAAATTTCCACTAAATTCAAGAAAACTCTCACAAAGTTCTTGAAAGCCCCTCAAAATTCCAGAAAAATGCCATAAACTTCCCTACATCTTCTCAAAACCCAAACAAACTCCTGCAACATCTCACAAAATCTCCACCAATTTCCAAACAATTCAAGAAAAATCCCGCAAAATTCTTCAAGTCTCCTACAAATCCCAGAAAAATCCCACAAAATTCCAGAAACATCCCACCAAATCACCTCAATATCACCAAAAATTCTGGAAAAGCCTCACAAAATTGCAGAAAAATGCCACAAAATTCCCTAAACCTTCTCAAAACCCTACCAAATTCCTGCAACATCCCACAAAATCTCCAACAATTTCCACAAAATTCAAGAAAAATCCCTCCAAATTCACTGAATTTCCTCAATATCCCACCAAATTCCAGAACCATCTCACAAAATCTCAACAAATTTCCACAAAATCTAAGAAAATTCCCGCAAAATTCTTCAAGTCTCCTCCAAATCCCACAAAATTCAAGAGAAATCCTCAAAATTCCACAAAAATCCCACAAAATTCCTTCCATCTTCTCAGAACCCAAACAAACTCCTGCAACATCTCACAAAATCTCCACCAATTTCCAAACAATTCAAGAAAAATCCCGCAAAATTCTTCAAGTCTCCTCCAAATACCACAAACATCCCACAAACATCCCACAAACATCCCACAAACATCCCACAAAATTCAAGAGAAATCCCACAAAATTCAAAAGAAATCGCACAAAATCCTGTACAAGCCCCACACAATTCCCTAAATCTTCTCAGAACCCAACCACATTCCTGCAACATCCCACAAAATCTCTGGAAATTTCCACAAAATTCAAGAAGACTCACACAAAAAACTTGAAAGCTGCTGAAAATTCCACGAAAATCCCACAAAAATCCCTAAATCTTCTCAAAACCCAACCACATTCCTGCAGCATCTCACAAAATCTCCACCAATATCCAAAAAATTCAAGAAAATTCCCTCCAAATTCTTCAAGTCTCCTCCAAATCCCACAAAATTCAAGAGAAATCCTCAAAATCCCACAAAAATCCCACCAAATTCCAGAACCATCTCACAAAATCTCAACAAATTTCCACTAAATTCAAGAAAACTCTCACAAAGTTCTTGAAAGCCCCTCAAAATTCCAGAAAAATGCCACAAACTTCCCTACATCTTCTCAAAACCCAAACAAACTCCTGCAACATCTCACAAAATCTCCACCAATTTCCAAACAATTCAAGAAAAATCCCGCAAAATTCTTCAAGTCTCGTACAAATCCCAGAAAAATCCCACAAAATTCCAGAAACATCCCACCAAATCACCTCAATATCACCAAAAATTCTGGAAAAGCCTCACAAAATTGCAGAAAAATGCCACAAAATTCCCTAAACCTTCTCAAAACACTACCAAATTCCTGCAACATCCCACAAAATCTCCAACAATTTCCACAAAATTCAAGAAAAATCCCTCCAAATTCACTGAATTTCCTCAATATCCCACCAAACTCCAGAACCATCTCACAAAATCTCAACAAATTTCCAAAAAATTCAAAAAAACTCTCACAAAGTTCTTGAAAGCCCCTCAAAATTCCAGAAAAATGCCACAAAATTCCCTACATCTTCTCAAAACATTACAAAATTCCACAGACACCTCACAAAATCTCCACCAATTTCCACAAAATCTAAGAAAATTCCCGCAAAATTCTTCAAGTCTCCTCCAAATCCCACAAAATTCAAGAGAAATCCTCAAAATTCCACAAAAATCCAACAAAATTCCTTCCATCTCCTCAAAACCCAAACAAACTCCTGCAACATCTCACAAAATCTCCACCAATTTCCACAACATTTAGGAAAAATCCCTCCAACTTCTTCAAGTCTCCTCCAAATCCCACAAAATTCAAGAGAAATCCTCAAAATCCCACAAACATCCCATAAAATTCCAGAACCATCTCACAAAATCTCAACAAATTTCCACAAAATCTAAGAAAATTCCGCAAAATTCTTCAAGTCTCCTCCAAATCCCACAAAATTCAAGACAAATCCTCAAAATTCCACAAAAATCCCACAAAATTCCTTCCATCTTCTCAGAACCCAAACAAACTCCTGCAACATCTCACAAAATCTCCACCAATTTCCAAACAATTCAAGAAAAATCCCGCAGAATTCTTCAAGTCTCCTCCAAATACCACAAACATCCGACAAACATCCCACAAACATCCCACAAACATCCCACAAAATTCAAGAGAAATCCCACAAAATTCAAAAGAAATCGCACAAAATCCTGTACAAGCCCCACACAATTCCCTAAATCTTCTCAGAACCCAACCACATTCCTGCAACATCCCACAAAATCTCTGGAAATTTCCACAAAATTCAAGAAGACTCACACAAAAAACTTGAAAGCTGCTGAAAATTCCACGAAAATCCCACAAAAATCCCTAAATCTTCTCAAAACCCAACCACATTCCTGCAGCATCTCACAAAATCTCCACCAATATCCAAAAAATCTAAGAAAATTCCCTCCAAATTCTTCAAGTCTCCTCCAAATCCCACAAAATTCAAGAGAAATCCTCAAAATCCCACAAAAATCCCACCAAATTCCAGAACCATCTCACAAAATCTCAACAAATTTCCACTAAATTCAAGAAAACTCTCACAAAGTTCTTGAAAGCCCCTCAAAATTCCAGAAAAATGCCACAAACTTCCCTACATCTTCTCAAAACCCAAACAAACTCCTGCAACATCTCACAAAATCTCCACCAATTTCCAAACAATTCAAGAAAAATCCCGCAAAATTCTTCAAGTCTCGTACAAATCCCAGAAAAATCCCACAAAATTCCAGAAACATCCCACCAAATCACCTCAATATCACCAAAAATTCTGGAAAAGCCTCACAAAATTGCAGAAAAATGCCACAAAATTCCCTAAACCTTCTCAAAACCCTACCCAATTCCTGCAACATCCCACAAAATCTCCAACAATTTCCACAAAATTCAAGAAAAATCCCTCCAAATTCACTGAATTTCCTCAATATCCCACCAAACTCCAGAACCATCTCACAAAATCTCAACAAATTTCCAAAAAATTCAAAAAAACTCTCACAAAGTTCTTGAAAGCCCCTCAAAATTCCAGAAAAATGCCACAAAATTCCCTACATCTTCTCAAAACATTACAAAATTCCACAGACACCTCACAAAATCTCCACCAATTTCCACAAAATCTAAGAAAATTCCCTCCAAATTCTTCAAGTCTCCTCCAAATCCCACAAAATTCAAGAGAAATCCTCAAAATTCCACAAAAATCCAACAAAATTCCTTCCATCTCCTCAAAACCCAAACAAACTCCTGCAACATCTCACAAAATCTCCACCAATTTCCACAACATTTAGGAAAAATCCCTCCAACTTCTTCAAGTCTCCTCCAAATCCCACAAAATTCAAGACAAATCCTCAAAATCCCACAAAAATCCCACCAAATTCCAGAACCATCTCACAAAATCTCAACAAATTTCCACAAAATTCAAGAAAACTCTCACAGAGTTCTTGAAAGCCCCTCAAAATTCCAGAAAAATGCCATAAACTTCCCTACATCTTCTCAAAACCCAAACAAACTCCTGCAACATCTCACAAAATCTCCACCAATTTCCAAACAATTCAAGAAAAATCCCGCAAAATTCTTCAAGTCTCCTACAAATCCCAGAAAAATCCCACAAAATTCCAGAAACATCCCACCAAATCACCTCAATATCACCAAAAATTCTGGAAAAGCCTCACAAAATTGCAGAAAAATGCCACAAAATTCCCTAAACCTTCTCAAAACCCTACCCAATTCCTGCAACATCCCACAAAATCTCCAACAATTTCCACAAAATTCAAGAAAAATCCCTCAAAATTCACTGAATTTCCTCAATATCCCACCAAATTCCAGAACCATCTCACAAAATCTCAACAAATTTCCACAAAATCTAAGAAAATTCCCTCCAAATTCTTCAAGTCTCCTCCAAATCCCACAAAATTCAAGAGAAATCCTCAAAATTCCACAAAAATCCCACAAAATTCCTTCCATCTTCTCAGAACCCAAACAAACTCCTGCAACATCTCACAAAATCTCCACCAATTTCCAAACAATTCAAGAAAAATCCCGCAAAATTCTTCAAGTCTCCTCCAAATACCACAAACATCCCACAAACATCCCACAAACATCCCACAAACATCCCACAAAATTCAAGAGAAATCCCACAAAATTCAAAAGAAATCGCACAAAATCCTGTACAAGCCCCACACAATTCCCTAAATCTTCTCAGAACCCAACCACATTCCTGCAACATCCCACAAAATCTCTGGAAATTTCCACAAAATTCAAGAAGACTCACACAAAAAACTTGAAAGCTGCTGAAAATTCCACGAAAATCCCACAAAAATCCCTAAATCTTCTCAAAACCCAACCACATTCCTGCAGCATCTCACAAAATCTCCACCAATATCCAAAAAATTCAAGAAAATTCCCTCCAAATTCTTCAAGTCTCCTCCAAATCCCACAAAATTCAAGAGAAATCCTCAAAATCCCACAAAAATCCCACCAAATTCCAGAACCATCTCACAAAATCTCAACAAATTTCCACTAAATTCAAGAAAACTCTCACAAAGTTCTTGAAAGCCCCTCAAAATTCCAGAAAAATGCCACAAACTTCCCTACATCTTCTCAAAACCCAAGCAAACTCCTGCAACATCTCACAAAATCTCCACCAATTTCCAAACA
Source organism: Cyanistes caeruleus (assembly GCF_971803275.1). Classification (NCBI taxonomy): domain Eukaryota; kingdom Metazoa; phylum Chordata; class Aves; order Passeriformes; family Paridae; genus Cyanistes; species Cyanistes caeruleus. The sequence continues at coordinate 2,657,415 of NW_028255885.1, forward strand.
ATTCAAGAAAAATCCCGCAAAATTCTTCAAGTCTCGTACAAATCCCAGAAAAATCCCACAAAATTCCAGAAACATCCCACCAAATCACCTCAATATCACCAAAAATTCTGGAAAAGCCTCACAAAATTGCAGAAAAATGCCACAAAATTCCCTAAACCTTCTCAAAACCCTACCCAATTCCTGCAACATCCCACAAAATCTCCAACAATTTCCACAAAATTCAAGAAAAATCCCTCCAAATTCACTGAATTTCCTCAATATCCCACCAAACTCCAGAACCATCTCACAAAATCTCAACAAATTTCCAAAAAATTCAAAAAAACTCTCACAAAGTTCTTGAAAGCCCCTCAAAATTCCAGAAAAATGCCACAAAATTCCCTACATCTTCTCAAAACATTACAAAATTCCACAGACACCTCACAAAATCTCCACCAATTTCCACAAAATCTAAGAAAATTCCCGCAAAATTCTTCAAGTCTCCTCCAAATCCCACAAAATTCAAGAGAAATCCTCAAAATTCCACAAAAATCCAACAAAATTCCTTCCATCTCCTCAAAACCCAAACAAACTCCTGCAACATCTCACAAAATCTCCACCAATTTCCACAACATTTAGGAAAAATCCCTCCAACTTCTTCAAGTCTCCTCCAAATCCCACAAAATTCAAGAGAAATCCTCAAAATCCCACAAACATCCCATAAAATTCCAGAACCATCTCACAAAATCTCAACAAATTTCCACTAAATTCAAGAAAACTCTCACAAAGTTCTTGAAAGCCCCTCAAAATTCCAGAAAAATGCCATAAACTTCCCTACATCTTCTCAAAACCCAAACAAACTCCTGCAACATCTCACAAAATCTCCACCAATTTCCAAACAATTCAAGAAAAATCCCGCAAAATTCTTCAAGTCTCGTACAAATCCCAGAAAAATCCCACAAAATTCCAGAAACATCCCACCAAATCACCTCAATATCACCAAAAATTCTGGAAAAGCCTCACAAAATTGCAGAAAAATGCCACAAAATTCCCTAAACCTTCTCAAAACCCTACCAAATTCCTGCAACATCCCACAAAATCTCCAACAATTTCCACAAAATTCAAGAAAAATCCCTCCAAATTCACTGAATTTCCTCAATATCCCACCAAACTCCAGAACCATCTCACAAAATCTCAACAAATTTCCACTAAATTCAAGAAAACTCTCACAAAGTTCTTGAAAGCCCCTCAAAATTCCAGAAAAATGCCACAAACTTCCCTACATCTTCTCAAAACATTACAAAATTCCACAGACACCTCACAAAATCTCCACCAATTTCCACAAAATCTAAGAAAATTCCCGCAAAATTCTTCAAGTCTCCTCCAAATCCCACAAAATTCAAGAGAAATCCTCAAAATTCCACAAAAATCCAACAAAATTCCTTCCATCTCCTCAAAACCCAAACAAACTCCTGCAACATCTCACAAAATCTCCACCAATTTCCACAACATTTAGGAAAAATCCCTCCAACTTCTTCAAGTCTCCTCCAAATCCCACAAAATTCAAGACAAATCCTCAAAATTCCACAAAAATCCCACCAAATTCCAGAACCATCTCACAAAATCTCAACAAATTTCCACTAAATTCAAGAAAACTCTCACAAAGTTCTTGAAAGCCCCTCAAAATTCCAGAAAAATGCCATAAACTTCCCTACATCTTCTCAAAACCCAAACAAACTCCTGCAACATCTCACAAAATCTCCACCAATTTCCAAACAATTCAAGAAAAATCCCGCAAAATTCTTCAAGTCTCCTACAAATCCCAGAAAAATCCCACAAAATTCCAGAAACATCCCACCAAATCACCTCAATATCACCAAAAATTCTGGAAAAGCCTCACAAAATTGCAGAAAAATGCCACAAAATTCCCTAAACCTTCTCAAAACCCTACCCAATTCCTGCAACATCCCACAAAATCTCCAACAATTTCCACAAAATTCAAGAAAAATCCCTCCAAATTCACTGAATTTCCTCAATATCCCACCAAATTCCAGAACCATCTCACAAAATCTCAACAAATTTCCACAAAATCTAAGAAAATTCCCTCCAAATTCTTCAAGTCTCCTCCAAATCCCACAAAATTCAAGAGAAATCCTCAAAATTCCACAAAAATCCCACAAAATTCCTTCCATCTTCTCAGAACCCAAACAAACTCCTGCAACATCTCACAAAATCTCCACCAATTTCCAAACAATTCAAGAAAAATCCCGCAGAATTCTTCAAGTCTCCTCCAAATACCACAAACATCCCACAAACATCCCACAAACATCCCACAAACATCCCACAAAATTCAAGAGAAATCCCACAAAATTCAAAAGAAATCGCACAAAATCCTGTACAAGCCCCACACAATTCCCTAAATCTTCTCAGAACCCAACCACATTCCTGCAACATCCCACAAAATCTCTGGAAATTTCCACAAAATTCAAGAAGACTCACACAAAAAACTTGAAAGCTGCTGAAAATTCCACGAAAATCCCACAAAAATCCCTAAATCTTCTCAAAACCCAACCACATTCCTGCAGCATCTCACAAAATCTCCACCAATATCCAAAAAATTCAAGAAAATTCCCTCCAAATTCTTCAAGTCTCCTCCAAATCCCACAAAATTCAAGACAAATCCTCAAAATCCCACAAAAATCCCACCAAATTCCAGAACCATCTCACAAAATCTCAACAAATTTCCACTAAATTCAAGAAAACTCTCACAAAGTTCTTGAAAGCCCCTCAAAATTCCAGAAAAATGCCATAAACTTCCCTACATCTTCTCAAAACCCAAACAAACTCCTGCAACATCTCACAAAATCTCCACCAATTTCCAAACAATTCAAGAAAAATCCCGCAAAATTCTTCAAGTCTCGTACAAATCCCAGAAAAATCCCACAAAATTCCAGAAACATCCCACCAAATCACCTCAATATCACCAAAAATTCTGGAAAAGCCTCACAAAATTGCAGAAAAATGCCACAAAATTCCCTAAACCTTCTCAAAACCCTACCAAATTCCTGCAACATCCCACAAAATCTCCAACAATTTCCACAAAATTCAAGAAAAATCCCTCCAAATTCACTGAATTTCCTCAATATCCCACCAAACTCCAGAACCATCTCACAAAATCTCAACAAATTTCCAAAAAATTCAAAAAAACTCTCACAAAGTTCTTGAAAGCCCCTCAAAATTCCAGAAAAATGCCACAAAATTCCCTACATCTTCTCAAAACATTACAAAATTCCACAGACACCTCACAAAATCTCCACCAATTTCCACAAAATCTAAGAAAATTCCCGCAAAATTCTTCAAGTCTCCTCCAAATCCCACAAAATTCAAGAGAAATCCTCAAAATTCCACAAAAATCCAACAAAATTCCTTCCACCTTCTCAGAACCCAAACAAACTCCTGCAACATCTCACAAAATCTCCACCAATTTCCACAACATTTAGGAAAAATCCCTCCAACTTCTTCAAGTCTCCTCCAAATCCCACAAAATTCAAGAGAAATCCTCAAAATCCCACAAAAATCCCACCAAATTCCAGAACCATCTCACAAAATCTCAACAAATTTCCACAAAATCTAAGAAAATTCCGCAAAATTCTTCAAGTCTCCTCCAAATCCCACAAAATTCAAGACAAATCCTCAAAATTCCACAAAAATCCCACAAAATTCCTTCCATCTTCTCAGAACCCAAACAAACTCCTGCAACATCTCACAAAATCTCCACCAATTTCCAAACAATTCAAGAAAAATCCCGCAGAATTCTTCAAGTCTCCTCCAAATACCACAAACATCCGACAAACATCCCACAAACATCCCACAAACATCCCACAAAATTCAAGAGAAATCCCACAAAATTCAAAAGAAATCGCACAAAATCCTGTACAAGCCCCACACAATTCCCTAAATCTTCTCAGAACCCAACCACATTCCTGCAACATCCCACAAAATCTCTGGAAATTTCCACAAAATTCAAGAAGACTCACACAAAAAACTTGAAAGCTGCTGAAAATTCCACGAAAATCCCACAAAAATCCCTAAATCTTCTCAAAACCCAACCACATTCCTGCAGCATCTCACAAAATCTCCACCAATATCCAAAAAATTCAAGAAAATTCCCTCCAAATTCTTCAAGTCTCCTCCAAATCCCACAAAATTCAAGAGAAATCCTCAAAATCCCACAAAAATCCCACCAAATTCCAGAACCATCTCACAAAATCTCAACAAATTTCCACTAAATTCAAGAAAACTCTCACAAAGTTCTTGAAAGCCCCTCAAAATTCCAGAAAAATGCCACAAACTTCCCTACATCTTCTCAAAACCCAAACAAACTCCTGCAACATCTCACAAAATCTCCACCAATTTCCAAACAATTCAAGAAAAATCCCGCAAAATTCTTCAAGTCTCCTACAAATCCCAGAAAAATCCCACAAAATTCCAGAAACATCCCACCAAATCACCTCAATATCACCAAAAATTCTGGAAAAGCCTCACAAAATTGCAGAAAAATGCCACAAAATTCCCTAAACCTTCTCAAAACCCTACCAAATTCCTGCAACATCCCACAAAATCTCCAACAATTTCCACAAAATTCAAGAAAAATCCCTCCAAATTCACTGAATTTCCTCAATATCCCACCAAACTCCAGAACCATCTCACAAAATCTCAACAAATTTCCAAAAAATTCAAAAAAACTCTCACAAAGTTCTTGAAAGCCCCTCAAAATTCCAGAAAAATGCCACAAAATTCCCTACATCTTCTCAAAACATTACAAAATTCCACAGACACCTCACAAAATCTCCACCAATTTCCACAAAATCTAAGAAAATTCCCTCCAAATTCTTCAAGTCTCCTCCAAATCCCACAAAATTCAAGAGAAATCCTCAAAATTCCACAAAAATCCAACAAAATTCCTTCCATCTCCTCAAAACCCAAACAAACTCCTGCAACATCTCACAAAATCTCCACCAATTTCCACAACATTTAGGAAAAATCCCTCCAACTTCTTCAAGTCTCCTCCAAATCCCACAAAATTCAAGACAAATCCTCAAAATCCCACAAAAATCCCACCAAATTCCAGAACCATCTCACAAAATCTCAACAAATTTCCACAAAATTCAAGAAAACTCTCACAGAGTTCTTGAAAGCCCCTCAAAATTCCAGAAAAATGCCATAAACTTCCCTACATCTTCTCAAAACCCAAACAAACTCCTGCAACATCTCACAAAATCTCCACCAATTTCCAAACAATTCAAGAAAAATCCCGCAAAATTCTTCAAGTCTCCTACAAATCCCAGAAAAATCCCACAAAATTCCAGAAACATCCCACCAAATCACCTCAATATCACCAAAAATTCTGGAAAAGCCTCACAAAATTGCAGAAAAATGCCACAAAATTCCCTAAACCTTCTCAAAACCCTACCCAATTCCTGCAACATCCCACAAAATCTCCAACAATTTCCACAAAATTCAAGAAAAATCCCTCAAAATTCACTGAATTTCCTCAATATCCCACCAAATTCCAGAACCATCTCACAAAATCTCAACAAATTTCCACAAAATCTAAGAAAATTCCCTCCAAATTCTTCAAGTCTCCTCCAAATCCCACAAAATTCAAGAGAAATCCTCAAAATTCCACAAAAATCCCACAAAATTCCTTCCATCTTCTCAGAACCCAAACAAACTCCTGCAACATCTCACAAAATCTCCACCAATTTCCAAACAATTCAAGAAAAATCCCGCAGAATTCTTCAAGTCTCCTCCAAATACCACAAACATCCCACAAACATCCCACAAACATCCCACAAACATCCCACAAAATTCAAGAGAAATCCCACAAAATTCAAAAGAAATCGCACAAAATCCTGTACAAGCCCCACACAATTCCCTAAATCTTCTCAGAACCCAACCACATTCCTGCAACATCCCACAAAATCTCTGGAAATTTCCACAAAATTCAAGAAGACTCACACAAAAAACTTGAAAGCTGCTGAAAATTCCACGAAAATCCCACAAAAATCCCTAAATCTTCTCAAAACCCAACCACATTCCTGCAGCATCTCACAAAATCTCCACCAATATCCAAAAAATTCAAGAAAATTCCCTCCAAATTCTTCAAGTCTCCTCCAAATCCCACAAAATTCAAGACAAATCCTCAAAATCCCACAAAAATCCCACCAAATTCCAGAACCATCTCACAAAATCTCAACAAATTTCCACTAAATTCAAGAAAACTCTCACAAAGTTCTTGAAAGCCCCTCAAAATTCCAGAAAAATGCCACAAACTTCCCTACATCTTCTCAAAACCCAAGCAAACTCCTGCAACATCTCACAAAATCTCCACCAATTTCCAAACAATTCAAGAAAAATCCCGCAAAATTCTTCAAGTCTCGTACAAATCCCAGAAAAATCCCACAAAATTCCAGAAACATCCCACCAAATCACCTCAATATCACCAAAAATTCTGGAAAAGCCTCACAAAATTGCAGAAAAATGCCACAAAATTCCCTAAACCTTCTCAAAACCCTACCCAATTCCTGCAACATCCCACAAAATCTCCAACAATTTCCACAAAATTCAAGAAAAATCCCTCCAAATTCACTGAATTTCCTCAATATCCCACCAAACTCCAGAACCATCTCACAAAATCTCAACAAATTTCCAAAAAATTCAAAAAAACTCTCACAAAGTTCTTGAAAGCCCCTCAAAATTCCAGAAAAATGCCACAAAATTCCCTACATCTTCTCAAAACATTACAAAATTCCACAGACACCTCACAAAATCTCCACCAATTTCCACAAAATCTAAGAAAATTCCCGCAAAATTCTTCAAGTCTCCTCCAAATCCCACAAAATTCAAGAGAAATCATCAAAATTCCACAAAAATCCAACAAAATTCCTTCCATCTCCTCAAAACCCAAACAAACTCCTGCAACATCTCACAAAATCTCCACCAATTTCCACAACATTTAGGAAAAATCCCTCCAACTTCTTCAAGTCTCCTCCAAATCCCACAAAATTCAAGAGAAATCCTCAAAATCCCACAAAAATCCCACCAAATTCCAGAACCATCTCACAAAATCTCAACAAATTTCCACAAAATTCAAGAAAACTCTCACAAAGTTCTTGAAAGCCCCTCAAAATTCCAGAAAAATGCCATAAACTTCCCTACATCTTCTCAAAACCCAAACAAACTCCTGCAACATCTCACAAAATCTCCACCAATTTCCAAACAATTCAAGAAAAATCCCGCAAAATTCTTCAAGTCTCCTACAAATCCCAGAAAAATCCCACAAAATTCCAGAAACATCCCACCAAATCACCTCAATATCACCAAAAATTCTGGAAAAGCCTCACAAAATTGCAGAAAAATGCCACAAAATTCCCTAAACCTTCTCAAAACCCTACCAAATTCCTGCAACATCCCACAAAATCTCCAACAATTTCCACAAAATTCAAGAAAAATCCCTCCAAATTCACTGAATTTCCTCAATATCCCACCAAACTCCAGAACCATCTCACAAAATCTCAACAAATTTCCACTAAATTCAAGAAAACTCTCACAAAGTTCTTGAAAGCCCCTCAAAATTCCAGAAAAATGCCACAAACTTCCCTACATCTTCTCAAAACATTACAAAATTCCACAGACACCTCACAAAATCTCCACCAATTTCCACAAAATCTAAGAAAATTCCCGCAAAATTCTTCAAGTCTCCTCCAAATCCCACAAAATTCAAGAGAAATCCTCAAAATTCCACAAAAATCCAACAAAATTCCTTCCATCTCCTCAAAACCCAAACAAACTCCTGCAACATCTCACAAAATCTCCACCAATTTCCACAACATTTAGGAAAAATCCCTCCAACTTCTTCAAGTCTCCTCCAAATCCCACAAAATTCAAGACAAATCCTCAAAATTCCACAAAAATCCCACAAAATTCCAGAACCATCTCACAAAATCTCAACAAATTTCCACAAAATTCAAGAAAACTCTCACAAAGTTCTTGAAAGCCCCTCAAAATTCCAGAAAAATGCCATAAACTTCCCTACATCTTCTCAAAACCCAAACAAACTCCTGCAACATCTCACAAAATCTCCACCAATTTCCAAACAATTCAAGAAAAATCCCGCAAAATTCTTCAAGTCTCGTACAAATCCCAGAAAAATCCCACAAAATTCCAGAAACATCCCACCAAATCACCTCAATATCACCAAAAATTCTGGAAAAGCCTCACAAAATTGCAGAAAAATGCCACAAAATTCCCTAAACCTTCTCAAAACCCTACCCAATTCCTGCAACATCCCACAAAATCTCCAACAATTTCCACAAAATTCAAGAAAAATCCCTCCAAATTCACTGAATTTCCTCAATATCCCACCAAATTCCAGAACCATCTCACAAAATCTCAACAAATTTCCACAAAATCTAAGAAAATTCCCTCCAAATTCTTCAAGTCTCCTCCAAATCCCACAAAATTCAAGAGAAATCCTCAAAATTCCACAAAAATCCCACAAAATTCCTTCCATCTTCTCAGAACCCAAACAAACTCCTGCAACATCTCACAAAATCTCCACCAATTTCCAAACAATTCAAGAAAAATCCCGCAGAATTCTTCAAGTCTCCTCCAAATACCACAAACATCCCACAAACATCCCACAAACATCCCACAAACATCCCACAAAATTCAAGAGAAATCCCACAAAATTCAAAAGAAATCGCACAAAATCCTGTACAAGCCCCACACAATTCCCTAAATCTTCTCAGAACCCAACCACATTCCTGCAACATCCCACAAAATCTCTGGAAATTTCCACAAAATTCAAGAAGACTCACACAAAAAACTTGAAAGCTGCTGAAAATTCCACGAAAATCCCACAAAAATCCCTAAATCTTCTCAAAACCCAACCACATTCCTGCAGCATCTCACAAAATCTCCACCAATATCCAAAAAATTCAAGAAAATTCCCTCCAAATTCTTCAAGTCTCCTCCAAATCCCACAAAATTCAAGACAAATCCTCAAAATCCCACAAAAATCCCACCAAATTCCAGAACCATCTCACAAAATCTCAACAAATTTCCACTAAATTCAAGAAAACTCTCACAAAGTTCTTGAAAGCCCCTCAAAATTCCAGAAAAATGCCACAAACTTCCCTACATCTTCTCAAAACCCAAACAAACTCCTGCAACATCTCACAAAATCTCCACCAATTTCCAAACAATTCAAGAAAAATCCCGCAAAATTCTTCAAGTCTCCTACAAATCCCAGAAAAATCCCACAAAATTCCAGAAACATCCCACCAAATCACCTCAATATCACCAAAAATTCTGGAAAAGCCTCACAAAATTGCAGAAAAATGCCACAAAATTCCCTAAACCTTCTCAAAACCCTACCAAATTCCTGCAACATCCCACAAAATCTCCAACAATTTCCACAAAATTCAAGAAAAATCCCTCCAAATTCACTGAATTTCCTCAATATCCCACCAAACTCCAGAACCATCTCACAAAATCTCAACAAATTTCCAAAAAATTCAAAAAAACTCTCACAAAGTTCTTGAAAGCCCCTCAAAATTCCAGAAAAATGCCACAAAATTCCCTACATCTTCTCAAAACATTACAAAATTCCACAGACACCTCACAAAATCTCCACCAATTTCCACAAAATCTAAGAAAATTCCCGCAAAATTCTTCAAGTCTCCTCCAAATCCCACAAAATTCAAGAGAAATCCTCAAAATTCCACAAAAATCCAACAAAATTCCTTCCATCTCCTCAAAACCCAAACAAACTCCTGCAACATCTCACAAAATCTCCACCAATTTCCACAACATTTAGGAAAAATCCCTCCAACTTCTTCAAGTCTCCTCCAAATCCCACAAAATTCAAGAGAAATCCTCAAAATCCCACAAACATCCCATAAAATTCCAGAACCATCTCACAAAATCTCAACAAATTTCCACTAAATTCAAGAAAACTCTCACAAAGTTCTTGAAAGCCCCTCAAAATTCCAGAAAAATGCCATAAACTTCCCTACATCTTCTCAAAACCCAAACAAACTCCTGCAACATCTCACAAAATCTCCACCAATTTCCAAACAATTCAAGAAAAATCCCGCAAAATTCTTCAAGTCTCGTACAAATCCCAGAAAAATCCCACAAAATTCCAGAAACATCCCACCAAATCACCTCAATATCACCAAAAATTCTGGAAAAGCCTCACAAAATTGCAGAAAAATGCCACAAAATTCCCTAAACCTTCTCAAAACCCTACCAAATTCCTGCAACATCCCACAAAATCTCCAACAATTTCCACAAAATTCAAGAAAAATCCCTCCAAATTCACTGAATTTCCTCAATATCCCACCAAACTCCAGAACCATCTCACAAAATCTCAACAAATTTCCACTAAATTCAAGAAAACTCTCACAAAGTTCTTGAAAGCCCCTCAAAATTCCAGAAAAATGCCACAAACTTCCCTACATCTTCTCAAAACATTACAAAATTCCACAGACACCTCACAAAATCTCCACCAATTTCCACAAAATCTAAGAAAATTCCCGCAAAATTCTTCAAGTCTCCTCCAAATCCCACAAAATTCAAGAGAAATCCTCAAAATTCCACAAAAATCCAACAAAATTCCTTCCATCTCCTCAAAACCCAAACAAACTCCTGCAACATCTCACAAAATCTCCACCAATTTCCACAACATTTAGGAAAAATCCCTCCAACTTCTTCAAGTCTCCTCCAAATCCCACAAAATTCAAGACAAATCCTCAAAATTCCACAAAAATCCCACAAAATTCCAGAACCATCTCACAAAATCTCAACAAATTTCCACAAAATTCAAGAAAACTCTCACAAAGTTCTTGAAAGCCCCTCAAAATTCCAGAAAAATGCCATAAACTTCCCTACATCTTCTCAAAACCCAAACAAACTCCTGCAACATCTCACAAAATCTCCACCAATTTCCAAACAATTCAAGAAAAATCCCGCAAAATTCTTCAAGTCTCGTACAAATCCCAGAAAAATCCCACAAAATTCCAGAAACATCCCACCAAATCACCTCAATATCACCAAAAATTCTGGAAAAGCCTCACAAAATTGCAGAAAAATGCCACAAAATTCCCTAAACCTTCTCAAAACCCTACCCAATTCCTGCAACATCCCACAAAATCTCCAACAATTTCCACAAAATTCAAGAAAAATCCCTCCAAATTCACTGAATTTCCTCAATATCCCACCAAATTCCAGAACCATCTCACAAAATCTCAACAAATTTCCACAAAATCTAAGAAAATTCCCTCCAAATTCTTCAAGTCTCCTCCAAATCCCACAAAATTCAAGAGAAATCCTCAAAATTCCACAAAAATCCCACAAAATTCCTTCCATCTTCTCAGAACCCAAACAAACTCCTGCAACATCTCACAAAATCTCCACCAATTTCCAAACAATTCAAGAAAAATCCCGCAGAATTCTTCAAGTCTCCTCCAAATACCACAAACATCCCACAAACATCCCACAAACATCCCACAAACATCCCACAAAATTCAAGAGAAATCCCACAAAATTCAAAAGAAATCGCACAAAATCCTGTACAAGCCCCACACAATTCCCTAAATCTTCTCAGAACCCAACCACATTCCTGCAACATCCCACAAAATCTCTGGAAATTTCCACAAAATTCAAGAAGACTCACACAAAAAACTTGAAAGCTGCTGAAAATTCCACGAAAATCCCACAAAAATCCCTAAATCTTCTCAAAACCCAACCACATTCCTGCAGCATCTCACAAAATCTCCACCAATATCCAAAAAATTCAAGAAAATTCCCTCCAAATTCTTCAAGTCTCCTCCAAATCCCACAAAATTCAAGACAAATCCTCAAAATCCCACAAAAATCCCACCAAATTCCAGAACCATCTCACAAAATCTCAACAAATTTCCACTAAATTCAAGAAAACTCTCACAAAGTTCTTGAAAGCCCCTCAAAATTCCAGAAAAATGCCACAAACTTCCCTACATCTTCTCAAAACCCAAACAAACTCCTGCAACATCTCACAAAATCTCCACCAATTTCCAAACAATTCAAGAAAAATCCCGCAAAATTCTTCAAGTCTCGTACAAATCCCAGAAAAATCCCACAAAATTCCAGAAACATCCCACCAAATCACCTCAATATCACCAAAAATTCTGGAAAAGCCTCACAAAATTGCAGAAAAATGCCACAAAATTCCCTAAACCTTCTCAAAACCCTACCAAATTCCTGCAACATCCCACAAAATCTCCAACAATTTCCACAAAATTCAAGAAAAATCCCTCCAAATTCACTGAATTTCCTCAATATCCCACCAAACTCCAGAACCATCTCACAAAATCTCAACAAATTTCCAAAAAATTCAAAAAAACTCTCACAAAGTTCTTGAAAGCCCCTCAAAATTCCAGAAAAATGCCACAAAATTCCCTACATCTTCTCAAAACATTACAAAATTCCACAGACACCTCACAAAATCTCCACCAATTTCCACAAAATCTAAGAAAATTCCCGCAAAATTCTTCAAGTCTCCTCCAAATCCCACAAAATTCAAGAGAAATCCTCAAAATTCCACAAAAATCCAACAAAATTCCTTCCATCTCCTCAAAACCCAAACAAACTCCTGCAACATCTCACAAAATCTCCACCAATTTCCACAACATTTAGGAAAAATCCCTCCAACTTCTTCAAGTCTCCTCCAAATCCCACAAAATTCAAGAGAAATCCTCAAAATCCCACAAAAATCCCACCAAATTCCAGAACCATCTCACAAAATCTCAACAAATTTCCACAAAATTCAAGAAAACTCTCACAGAGTTCTTGAAAGCCCCTCAAAATTCCAGAAAAATGCCATAAACTTCCCTACATCTTCTCAAAACCCAAACAAACTCCTGCAACATCTCACAAAATCTCCACCAATTTCCAAACAATTCAAGAAAAATCCCGCAAAATTCTTCAAGTCTCGTACAAATCCCAGAAAAATCCCACAAAATTCCAGAAACATCCCACCAAATCACCTCAATATCACCAAAAATTCTGGAAAAGCCTCACAAAATTGCAGAAAAATGCCACAAAATTCCCTAAACCTTCTCAAAACCCTACCAAATTCCTGCAACATCCCACAAAATCTCCAACAATTTCCACAAAATTCAAGAAAAATCCCTCCAAATTCACTGAATTTCCTCAATATCCCACCAAATTCCAGAACCATCTCACAAAATCTCAACAAATTTCCACAAAATCTAAGAAAATTCCCTCCAAATTCTTCAAGTCTCCTCCAAATCCCACAAAATTCAAGAGAAATCCTCAAAATTCCACAAAAATCCCACAAAATTCCTTCCATCTTCTCAGAACCCAAACAAACTCCTGCAACATCTCACAAAATCTCCACCAATTTCCAAACAATTCAAGAAAAATCCCGCAGAATTCTTCAAGTCTCCTCCAAATACCACAAACATCCCACAAACATCCCACAAACATCCCACAAACATCCCACAAAATTCAAGAGAAATCCCACAAAATTCAAAAGAAATCGCACAAAATCCTGTACAAGCCCCACACAATTCCCAAAATCTTCTCAGAACCCAACCACATTCCTGCAACATCCCACAAAATCTCTGGAAATTTCCACAAAATTCAAGAAGACTCACACAAAAAACTTGAAAGCTGCTGAAAATTCCACGAAAATCCCACAAAAATCCCTAAATCTTCTCAAAACCCAACCACATTCCTGCAGCATCTCACAAAATCTCCACCAATATCCAAAAAATTCAAGAAAATTCCCTCCAAATTCTTCAAGTCTCCTCCAAATCCCACAAAATTCAAGAGAAATCCTCAAAATCCCACAAAAATCCCACCAAATTCCAGAACCATCTCACAAAATCTCAACAAATTTCCACTAAATTCAAGAAAACTCTCACAAAGTTCTTGAAAGCCCCTCAAAATTCCAGAAAAATGCCACAAACTTCCCTACATCTTCTCAAAACCCAAACAAACTCCTGCAACATCTCACAAAATCTCCACCAATTTCCAAACAATTCAAGAAAAATCCCGCAAAATTCTTCAAGTCTCGTACAAATCCCAGAAAAATCCCACAAAATTCCAGAAACATCCCACCAAATCACCTCAATATCACCAAAAATTCTGGAAAAGCCTCACAAAATTGCAGAAAAATGCCACAAAATTCCCTAAACCTTCTCAAAACCCTACCAAATTCCTGCAACATCCCACAAAATCTCCAACAATTTCCACAAAATTCAAGAAAAATCCCTCCAAATTCACTGAATTTCCTCAATATCCCACCAAACTCCAGAACCATCTCACAAAATCTCAACAAATTTCCAAAAAATTCAAAAAAACTCTCACAAAGTTCTTGAAAGCCCCTCAAAATTCCAGAAAAATGCCACAAAATTCCCTACATCTTCTCAAAACATTACAAAATTCCACAGACACCTCACAAAATCTCCACCAATTTCCACAAAATCTAAGAAAATTCCCGCAAAATTCTTCAAGTCTCCTCCAAATCCCACAAAATTCAAGAGAAATCCTCAAAATTCCACAAAAATCCAACAAAATTCCTTCCATCTCCTCAAAACCCAAACAAACTCCTGCAACATCTCACAAAATCTCCACCAATTTCCACAACATTTAGGAAAAATCCCTCCAACTTCTTCAAGTCTCCTCCAAATCCCACAAAATTCAAGACAAATCCTCAAAATTCCACAAAAATCCCACAAAATTCCAGAACCATCTCACAAAATCTCAACAAATTTCCACAAAATTCAAGAAAACTCTCACAGAGTTCTTGAAAGCCCCTCAAAATTCCAGAAAAATGCCATAAACTTCCCTACATCTTCTCAAAACCCAAACAAACTCCTGCAACATCTCACAAAATCTCCACCAATTTCCAAACAATTCAAGAAAAATCCCGCAAAATTCTTCAAGTCTCGTACAAATCCCAGAAAAATCCCACAAAATTCCAGAAACATCCCACCAAATCACCTCAATATCACCAAAAATTCTGGAAAAGCCTCACAAAATTGCAGAAAAATGCCACAAAATTCCCTAAACCTTCTCAAAACCCTACCCAATTCCTGCAACATCCCACAAAATCTCCAACAATTTCCACAAAATTCAAGAAAAATCCCTCAAAATTCACTGAATTTCCTCAATATCCCACCAAATTCCAGAACCATCTCACAAAATCTCAACAAATTTCCACAAAATCTAAGAAAATTCCCGCAAAATTCTTCAAGTCTCCTCCAAATCCCACAAAATTCAAGACAAATCCTCAAAATTCCACAAAAATCCCACAAAATTCCTTCCATCTTCTCAGAACCCAAACAAACTCCTGCAACATCTCACAAAATCTCCACCAATTTCCAAACAATTCAAGAAAAATCCCGCAGAATTCTTCAAGTCTCCTCCAAATACCACAAACATCCCACAAACATCCCACAAACATCCCACAAACATCCCACAAAATTCAAGAGAAATCCCACAAAATTCAAAAGAAATCGCACAAAATCCTGTACAAGCCCCACACAATTCCCTAAATCTTCTCAGAACCCAACCACATTCCTGCAACATCCCACAAAATCTCTGGAAATTTCCACAAAATTCAAGAAGACTCACACAAAAAACTTGAAAGCTGCTGAAAATTCCACGAAAATCCCACAAAAATCCCTAAATCTTCTCAAAACCCAACCACATTCCTGCAGCATCTCACAAAATCTCCACCAATATCCAAAAAATTCAAGAAAATTCCCTCCAAATTCTTCAAGTCTCCTCCAAATCCCACAAAATTCAAGACAAATCCTCAAAATCCCACAAAAATCCCACCAAATTCCAGAACCATCTCACAAAATCTCAACAAATTTCCACTAAATTCAAGAAAACTCTCACAAAGTTCTTGAAAGCCCCTCAAAATTCCAGAAAAATGCCACAAACTTCCCTACATCTTCTCAAAACCCAAGCAAACTCCTGCAACATCTCACAAAATCTCCACCAATTTCCAAACAATTCAAGAAAAATCCCGCAAAATTCTTCAAGTCTCGTACAAATCCCAGAAAAATCCCACAAAATTCCAGAAACATCCCACCAAATCACCTCAATATCACCAAAAATTCTGGAAAAGCCTCACAAAATTGCAGAAAAATGCCACAAAATTCCCTAAACCTTCTCAAAACCCTACCAAATTCCTGCAACATCCCACAAAATCTCCAACAATTTCCACAAAATTCAAGAAAAATCCCTCCAAATTCACTGAATTTCCTCAATATCCCACCAAACTCCAGAACCATCTCACAAAATCTCAACAAATTTCCAAAAAATTCAAAAAAACTCTCACAAAGTTCTTGAAAGCCCCTCAAAATTCCAGAAAAATGCCACAAAATTCCCTACATCTTCTCAAAACATTACAAAATTCCACAGACACCTCACAAAATCTCCACCAATTTCCACAAAATCTAAGAAAATTCCCGCAAAATTCTTCAAGTCTCCTCCAAATCCCACAAAATTCAAGAGAAATCCTCAAAATTCCACAAAAATCCAACAAAATTCCTTCCATCTCCTCAAAACCCAAACAAACTCCTGCAACATCTCACAAAATCTCCACCAATTTCCACAACATTTAGGAAAAATCCCTCCAACTTCTTCAAGTCTCCTCCAAATCCCACAAAATTCAAGACAAATCCTCAAAATTCCACAAAAATCCCACCAAATTCCAGAACCATCTCACAAAATCTCAACAAATTTCCACTAAATTCAAGAAAACTCTCACAAAGTTCTTGAAAGCCCCTCAAAATTCCAGAAAAATGCCATAAACTTCCCTACATCTTCTCAAAACCCAAACAAACTCCTGCAACATCTCACAAAATCTCCACCAATTTCCAAACAATTCAAGAAAAATCCCGCAAAATTCTTCAAGTCTCGTACAAATCCCAGAAAAATCCCACAAAATTCCAGAAACATCCCACCAAATCACCTCAATATCACCAAAAATTCTGGAAAAGCCTCACAAAATTGCAGAAAAATGCCACAAAATTCCCTAAACCTTCTCAAAACCCTACCCAATTCCTGCAACATCCCACAAAATCTCCAACAATTTCCACAAAATTCAAGAAAAATCCCTCCAAATTCACTGAATTTCCTCAATATCCCACCAAATTCCAGAACCATCTCACAAAATCTCAACAAATTTCCACAAAATCTAAGAAAATTCCCGCAAAATTCTTCAAGTCTCCTCCAAATCCCACAAAATTCAAGACAAATCCTCAAAATTCCACAAAAATCCCACAAAATTCCTTCCATCTTCTCAGAACCCAAACAAACTCCTGCAACATCTCACAAAATCTCCACCAATTTCCAAACAATTCAAGAAAAATCCCGCAGAATTCTTCAAGTCTCCTCCAAATACCACAAACATCCCACAAACATCCCACAAACATCCCACAAACATCCCACAAAATTCAAGAGAAATCCCACAAAATTCAAAAGAAATCGCACAAAATCCTGTACAAGCCCCACACAATTCCCTAAATCTTCTCAGAACCCAACCACATTCCTGCAACATCCCACAAAATCTCTGGAAATTTCCACAAAATTCAAGAAGACTCACACAAAAAACTTGAAAGCTGCTGAAAATTCCACGAAAATCCCACAAAAATCCCTAAATCTTCTCAAAACCCAACCACATTCCTGCAGCATCTCACAAAATCTCCACCAATATCCAAAAAATTCAAGAAAATTCCCTCCAAATTCTTCAAGTCTCCTCCAAATCCCACAAAATTCAAGACAAATCCTCAAAATCCCACAAAAATCCCACCAAATTCCAGAACCATCTCACAAAATCTCAACAAATTTCCACTAAATTCAAGAAAACTCTCACAAAGTTCTTGAAAGCCCCTCAAAATTCCAGAAAAATGCCACAAACTTCCCTACATCTTCTCAAAACCCAAACAAACTCCTGCAACATCTCACAAAATCTCCACCAATTTCCAAACAATTCAAGAAAAATCCCGCAAAATTCTTCAAGTCTCGTACAAATCCCAGAAAAATCCCACAAAATTCCAGAAACATCCCACCAAATCACCTCAATATCACCAAAAATTCTGGAAAAGCCTCACAAAATTGCAGAAAAATGCCACAAAATTCCCTAAACCTTCTCAAAACCCTACCAAATTCCTGCAACATCCCACAAAATCTCCAACAATTTCCACAAAATTCAAGAAAAATCCCTCCAAATTCACTGAATTTCCTCAATATCCCACCAAACTCCAGAACCATCTCACAAAATCTCAACAAATTTCCAAAAAATTCAAAAAAACTCTCACAAAGTTCTTGAAAGCCCCTCAAAATTCCAGAAAAATGCCACAAAATTCCCTACATCTTCTCAAAACATTACAAAATTCCACAGACACCTCACAAAATCTCCACCAATTTCCACAAAATCTAAGAAAATTCCCGCAAAATTCTTCAAGTCTCCTCCAAATCCCACAAAATTCAAGACAAATCCTCAAAATTCCACAAAAATCCAACAAAATTCCTTCCATCTCCTCAAAACCCAAACAAACTCCTGCAACATCTCACAAAATCTCCACCAATTTCCACAACATTTAGGAAAAATCCCTCCAACTTCTTCAAGTCTCCTCCAAATCCCACAAAATTCAAGAGAAATCCTCAAAATCCCACAAACATCCCATAAAATTCCAGAACCATCTCACAAAATCTCAACAAATTTCCACTAAATTCAAGAAAACTCTCACAAAGTTCTTGAAAGCCCCTCAAAATTCCAGAAAAATGCCATAAACTTCCCTACATCTTCTCAAAACCCAAACAAACTCCTGCAACATCTCACAAAATCTCCACCAATTTCCAAACAATTCAAGAAAAATCCCGCAAAATTCTTCAAGTCTCGTACAAATCCCAGAAAAATCCCACAAAATTCCAGAAACATCCCACCAAATCACCTCAATATCACCAAAAATTCTGGAAAAGCCTCACAAAATTGCAGAAAAATGCCACAAAATTCCCTAAACCTTCTCAAAACCCTACCAAATTCCTGCAACATCCCACAAAATCTCCAACAATTTCCACAAAATTCAAGAAAAATCCCTCAAAATTCACTGAATTTCCTCAATATCCCACCAAATTCCAGAACCATCTCACAAAATCTCAACAAATTTCCACAAAATCTAAGAAAATTCCCGCAAAATTCTTCAAGTCTCCTCCAAATCCCACAAAATTCAAGAGAAATCCTCAAAATTCCACAAAAATCCCACAAAATTCCTTCCATCTTCTCAGAACCCAAACAAACTCCTGCAACATCTCACAAAATCTCCACCAATTTCCAAACAATTCAAGAAAAATCCCGCAGAATTCTTCAAGTCTCCTCCAAATACCACAAACATCCCACAAACATCCCACAAACATCCCACAAACATCCCACAAAATTCAAGAGAAATCCCACAAAATTCAAAAGAAATCGCACAAAATCCTGTACAAGCCCCACACAATTCCCTAAATCTTCTCAGAACCCAACCACATTCCTGCAACATCCCACAAAATCTCTGGAAATTTCCACAAAATTCAAGAAGACTCACACAAAAAACTTGAAAGCTGCTGAAAATTCCACGAAAATCCCACAAAAATCCCTAAATCTTCTCAAAACCCAACCACATTCCTGCAGCATCTCACAAAATCTCCACCAATATCCAAAAAATTCAAGAAAATTCCCTCCAAATTCTTCAAGTCTCCTCCAAATCCCACAAAATTCAAGACAAATCCTCAAAATCCCACAAAAATCCCACCAAATTCCAGAACCATCTCACAAAATCTCAACAAATTTCCACTAAATTCAAGAAAACTCTCACAAAGTTCTTGAAAGCCCCTCAAAATTCCAGAAAAATGCCACAAACTTCCCTACATCTTCTCAAAACCCAAACAAACTCCTGCAACATCTCACAAAATCTCCACCAATTTCCAAACAATTCAAGAAAAATCCCGCAAAATTCTTCAAGTCTCGTACAAATCCCAGAAAAATCCCACAAAATTCCAGAAACATCCCACCAAATCACCTCAATATCACCAAAAATTCTGGAAAAGCCTCACAAAATTGCAGAAAAATGCCACAAAATTCCCTAAACCTTCTCAAAACACTACCAAATTCCTGCAACATCCCACAAAATCTCCAACAATTTCCACAAAATTCAAGAAAAATCCCTCCAAATTCACTGAATTTCCTCAATATCCCACCAAACTCCAGAACCATCTCACAAAATCTCAACAAATTTCCAAAAAATTCAAAAAAACTCTCACAAAGTTCTTGAAAGCCCCTCAAAATTCCAGAAAAATGCCACAAAATTCCCTACATCTTCTCAAAACATTACAAAATTCCACAGACACCTCACAAAATCTCCACCAATTTCCACAAAATCTAAGAAAATTCCCTCCAAATTCTTCAAGTCTCCTCCAAATCCCACAAAATTCAAGAGAAATCCTCAAAATTCCACAAAAATCCAACAAAATTCCTTCCATCTCCTCAAAACCCAAACAAACTCCTGCAACATCTCACAAAATCTCCACCAATTTCCACAACATTTAGGAAAAATCCCTCCAACTTCTTCAAGTCTCCTCCAAATCCCACAAAATTCAAGAGAAATCCTCAAAATTCCACAAAAATCCCACCAAATTCCAGAACCATCTCACAAAATCTCAACAAATTTCCACAAAATTCAAGAAAACTCTCACAAAGTTCTTGAAAGCCCCTCAAAATTCCAGAAAAATGCCATAAACTTCCCTACATCTTCTCAAAACCCAAACAAACTCCTGCAACATCTCACAAAATCTCCACCAATTTCCAAACAATTCAAGAAAAATCCCGCAAAATTCTTCAAGTCTCGTACAAATCCCAGAAAAATCCCACAAAATTCCAGAAACATCCCACCAAATCACCTCAATATCACCAAAAATTCTGGAAAAGCCTCACAAAATTGCAGAAAAATGCCACAAAATTCCCTAAACCTTCTCAAAACCCTACCCAATTCCTGCAACATCCCACAAAATCTCCAACAATTTCCACAAAATTCAAGAAAAATCCCTCCAAATTCACTGAATTTCCTCAATATCCCACCAAATTCCAGAACCATCTCACAAAATCTCAACAAATTTCCACAAAATCTAAGAAAATTCCCGCAAAATTCTTCAAGTCTCCTCCAAATCCCACAAAATTCAAGAGAAATCCTCAAAATTCCACAAAAATCCCACAAAATTCCTTCCATCTTCTCAGAACCCAAACAAACTCCTGCAACATCTCACAAAATCTCCACCAATTTCCAAACAATTCAAGAAAAATCCCGCAGAATTCTTCAAGTCTCCTCCAAATACCACAAACATCCCACAAACATCCCACAAACATCCCACAAAATTCAAGAGAAATCCCACAAAATTCAAAAGAAATCGCACAAAATCCTGTACAAGCCCCACACAATTCCCTAAATCTTCTCAGAACCCAACCACATTCCTGCAACATCCCACAAAATCTCTGGAAATTTCCACAAAATTCAAGAAGACTCACACAAAAAACTTGAAAGCTGCTGAAAATTCCACGAAAATCCCACAAAAATCCCTAAATCTTCTCAAAACCCAACCACATTCCTGCAGCATCTCACAAAATCTCCACCAATATCCAAAAAATTCAAGAAAATTCCCTCCAAATTCTTCAAGTCTCCTCCAAATCCCACAAAATTCAAGACAAATCCTCAAAATCCCACAAAAATCCCACCAAATTCCAGAACCATCTCACAAAATCTCAACAAATTTCCACTAAATTCAAGAAAACTCTCACAAAGTTCTTGAAAGCCCCTCAAAATTCCAGAAAAATGCCACAAACTTCCCTACATCTTCTCAAAACCCAAACAAACTCCTGCAACATCTCACAAAATCTCCACCAATTTCCAAACAATTCAAGAAAAATCCCGCAAAATTCTTCAAGTCTCGTACAAATCCCAGAAAAATCCCACAAAATTCCAGAAACATCCCACCAAATCACCTCAATATCACCAAAAATTCTGGAAAAGCCTCACAAAATTGCAGAAAAATGCCACAAAATTCCCTAAACCTTCTCAAAACCCTACCAAATTCCTGCAACATCCCACAAAATCTCCAACAATTTCCACAAAATTCAAGAAAAATCCCTCCAAATTCACTGAATTTCCTCAATATCCCACCAAACTCCAGAACCATCTCACAAAATCTCAACAAATTTCCAAAAAATTCAAAAAAACTCTCACAAAGTTCTTGAAAGCCCCTCAAAATTCCAGAAAAATGCCACAAAATTCCCTACATCTTCTCAAAACATTACAAAATTCCACAGACACCTCACAAAATCTCCACCAATTTCCACAAAATCTAAGAAAATTCCCGCAAAATTCTTCAAGTCTCCTCCAAATCCCACAAAATTCAAGAGAAATCCTCAAAATTCCACAAAAATCCAACAAAATTCCTTCCATCTCCTCAAAACCCAAACAAACTCCTGCAACATCTCACAAAATCTCCACCAATTTCCACAACATTTAGGAAAAATCCCTCCAACTTCTTCAAGTCTCCTCCAAATCCCACAAAATTCAAGAGAAATCCTCAAAATCCCACAAACATCCCATAAAATTCCAGAACCATCTCACAAAATCTCAACAAATTTCCACTAAATTCAAGAAAACTCTCACAAAGTTCTTGAAAGCCCCTCAAAATTCCAGAAAAATGCCATAAACTTCCCTACATCTTCTCAAAACCCAAACAAACTCCTGCAACATCTCACAAAATCTCCACCAATTTCCAAACAATTCAAGAAAAATCCCGCAAAATTCTTCAAGTCTCGTACAAATCCCAGAAAAATCCCACAAAATTCCAGAAACATCCCACCAAATCACCTCAATATCACCAAAAATTCTGGAAAAGCCTCACAAAATTGCAGAAAAATGCCACAAAATTCCCTAAACCTTCTCAAAACCCTACCAAATTCCTGCAACATCCCACAAAATCTCCAACAATTTCCACAAAATTCAAGAAAAATCCCTCAAAATTCACTGAATTTCCTCAATATCCCACCAAATTCCAGAACCATCTCACAAAATCTCAACAAATTTCCACAAAATCTAAGAAAATTCCCGCAAAATTCTTCAAGTCTCCTCCAAATCCCACAAAATTCAAGAGAAATCCTCAAAATTCCACAAAAATCCCACAAAATTCCTTCCATCTTCTCAGAACCCAAACAAACTCCTGCAACATCTCACAAAATCTCCACCAATTTCCAAACAATTCAAGAAAAATCCCGCAGAATTCTTCAAGTCTCCTCCAAATACCACAAACATCCCACAAACATCCCACAAACATCCCACAAACATCCCACAAAATTCAAGAGAAATCCCACAAAATTCAAAAGAAATCGCACAAAATCCTGTACAAGCCCCACACAATTCCCTAAATCTTCTCAGAACCCAACCACATTCCTGCAACATCCCACAAAATCTCTGGAAATTTCCACAAAATTCAAGAAGACTCACACAAAAAACTTGAAAGCTGCTGAAAATTCCACGAAAATCCCACAAAAATCCCTAAATCTTCTCAAAACCCAACCACATTCCTGCAGCATCTCACAAAATCTCCACCAATATCCAAAAAATTCAAGAAAATTCCCTCCAAATTCTTCAAGTCTCCTCCAAATCCCACAAAATTCAAGACAAATCCTCAAAATCCCACAAAAATCCCACCAAATTCCAGAACCATCTCACAAAATCTCAACAAATTTCCACTAAATTCAAGAAAACTCTCACAAAGTTCTTGAAAGCCCCTCAAAATTCCAGAAAAATGCCACAAACTTCCCTACATCTTCTCAAAACCCAAACAAACTCCTGCAACATCTCACAAAATCTCCACCAATTTCCAAACAATTCAAGAAAAATCCCGCAAAATTCTTCAAGTCTCGTACAAATCCCAGAAAAATCCCACAAAATTCCAGAAACATCCCACCAAATCACCTCAATATCACCAAAAATTCTGGAAAAGCCTCACAAAATTGCAGAAAAATGCCACAAAATTCCCTAAACCTTCTCAAAACACTACCAAATTCCTGCAACATCCCACAAAATCTCCAACAATTTCCACAAAATTCAAGAAAAATCCCTCCAAATTCACTGAATTTCCTCAATATCCCACCAAACTCCAGAACCATCTCACAAAATCTCAACAAATTTCCAAAAAATTCAAAAAAACTCTCACAAAGTTCTTGAAAGCCCCTCAAAATTCCAGAAAAATGCCACAAAATTCCCTACATCTTCTCAAAACATTACAAAATTCCACAGACACCTCACAAAATCTCCACCAATTTCCACAAAATCTAAGAAAATTCCCTCCAAATTCTTCAAGTCTCCTCCAAATCCCACAAAATTCAAGAGAAATCCTCAAAATTCCACAAAAATCCAACAAAATTCCTTCCATCTCCTCAAAACCCAAACAAACTCCTGCAACATCTCACAAAATCTCCACCAATTTCCACAACATTTAGGAAAAATCCCTCCAACTTCTTCAAGTCTCCTCCAAATCCCACAAAATTCAAGAGAAATCCTCAAAATTCCACAAAAATCCCACCAAATTCCAGAACCATCTCACAAAATCTCAACAAATTTCCACAAAATTCAAGAAAACTCTCACAAAGTTCTTGAAAGCCCCTCAAAATTCCAGAAAAATGCCATAAACTTCCCTACATCTTCTCAAAACCCAAACAAACTCCTGCAACATCTCACAAAATCTCCACCAATTTCCAAACAATTCAAGAAAAATCCCGCAAAATTCTTCAAGTCTCGTACAAATCCCAGAAAAATCCCACAAAATTCCAGAAACATCCCACCAAATCACCTCAATATCACCAAAAATTCTGGAAAAGCCTCACAAAATTGCAGAAAAATGCCACAAAATTCCCTAAACCTTCTCAAAACCCTACCCAATTCCTGCAACATCCCACAAAATCTCCAACAATTTCCACAAAATTCAAGAAAAATCCCTCCAAATTCACTGAATTTCCTCAATATCCCACCAAATTCCAGAACCATCTCACAAAATCTCAACAAATTTCCACAAAATCTAAGAAAATTCCCGCAAAATTCTTCAAGTCTCCTCCAAATCCCACAAAATTCAAGAGAAATCCTCAAAATTCCACAAAAATCCCACAAAATTCCTTCCATCTTCTCAGAACCCAAACAAACTCCTGCAACATCTCACAAAATCTCCACCAATTTCCAAACAATTCAAGAAAAATCCCGCAGAATTCTTCAAGTCTCCTCCAAATACCACAAACATCCCACAAACATCCCACAAACATCCCACAAAATTCAAGAGAAATCCCACAAAATTCAAAAGAAATCGCACAAAATCCTGTACAAGCCCCACACAATTCCCTAAATCTTCTCAGAACCCAACCACATTCCTGCAACATCCCACAAAATCTCTGGAAATTTCCACAAAATTCAAGAAGACTCACACAAAAAACTTGAAAGCTGCTGAAAATTCCACGAAAATCCCACAAAAATCCCTAAATCTTCTCAAAACCCAACCACATTCCTGCAGCATCTCACAAAATCTCCACCAATATCCAAAAAATTCAAGAAAATTCCCTCCAAATTCTTCAAGTCTCCTCCAAATCCCACAAAATTCAAGACAAATCCTCAAAATCCCACAAAAATCCCACCAAATTCCAGAACCATCTCACAAAATCTCAACAAATTTCCACTAAATTCAAGAAAACTCTCACAAAGTTCTTGAAAGCCCCTCAAAATTCCAGAAAAATGCCACAAACTTCCCTACATCTTCTCAAAACCCAAACAAACTCCTGCAACATCTCACAAAATCTCCACCAATTTCCAAACAATTCAAGAAAAATCCCGCAAAATTCTTCAAGTCTCGTACAAATCCCAGAAAAATCCCACAAAATTCCAGAAACATCCCACCAAATCACCTCAATATCACCAAAAATTCTGGAAAAGCCTCACAAAATTGCAGAAAAATGCCACAAAATTCCCTAAACCTTCTCAAAACCCTACCAAATTCCTGCAACATCCCACAAAATCTCCAACAATTTCCACAAAATTCAAGAAAAATCCCTCCAAATTCACTGAATTTCCTCAATATCCCACCAAACTCCAGAACCATCTCACAAAATCTCAACAAATTTCCAAAAAATTCAAAAAAACTCTCACAAAGTTCTTGAAAGCCCCTCAAAATTCCAGAAAAATGCCACAAAATTCCCTACATCTTCTCAAAACATTACAAAATTCCACAGACACCTCACAAAATCTCCACCAATTTCCACAAAATCTAAGAAAATTCCCTCCAAATTCTTCAAGTCTCCTCCAAATCCCACAAAATTCAAGAGAAATCCTCAAAATTCCACAAAAATCCCACAAAATTCCTTCCACCTTCTCAGAACCCAAACAAACTCCTGCAACATCTCACAAAATCTCCACCAATTTCCACAACATTTAGGAAAAATCCCTCCAACTTCTTCAAGTCTCCTCCAAATCCCACAAAATTCAAGAGAAATCCTCAAAATCCCACAAAAATCCCACCAAATTCCAGAACCATCTCACAAAATCTCAACAAATTTCCACTAAATTCAAGAAAACTCTCACAAAGTTCTTGAAAGCCCCTCAAAATTCCAGAAAAATGCCATAAACTTCCCTACATCTTCTCAAAACCCAAACAAACTCCTGCAACATCTCACAAAATCTCCACCAATTTCCAAACAATTCAAGAAAAATCCCGCAAAATTCTTCAAGTCTCGTACAAATCCCAGAAAAATCCCACAAAATTCCAGAAACATCCCACCAAATCACCTCAATATCACCAAAAATTCTGGAAAAGCCTCACAAAATTGCAGAAAAATGCCACAAAATTCCCTAAACCTTCTCAAAACCCTACCAAATTCCTGCAACATCCCACAAAATCTCCAACAATTTCCACAAAATTCAAGAAAAATCCCTCAAAATTCACTGAATTTCCTCAATATCCCACCAAATTCCAGAACCATCTCACAAAATCTCAACAAATTTCCACAAAATCTAAGAAAATTCCCGCAAAATTCTTCAAGTCTCCTCCAAATCCCACAAAATTCAAGAGAAATCCTCAAAATTCCACAAAAATCCCACAAAATTCCTTCCATCTTCTCAGAACCCAAACAAACTCCTGCAACATCTCACAAAATCTCCACCAATTTCCAAACAATTCAAGAAAAATCCCGCAGAATTCTTCAAGTCTCCTCCAAATACCACAAACATCCCACAAACATCCCACAAACATCCCACAAACATCCCACAAAATTCAAGAGAAATCCCACAAAATTCAAAAGAAATCGCACAAAATCCTGTACAAGCCCCACACAATTCCCTAAATCTTCTCAGAACCCAACCACATTCCTGCAACATCCCACAAAATCTCTGGAAATTTCCACAAAATTCAAGAAGACTCACACAAAAAACTTGAAAGCTGCTGAAAATTCCACAAAAATCCCACAAAAATCCCTAAATCTTCTCAAAACCCAACCACATTCCTGCAGCATCTCACAAAATCTCCACCAATATCCAAAAAATTCAAGAAAATTTCCTCCAAATTCTTCAAGTCTCCTCCAAATCCCACAAAATTCAAGACAAATCCTCAAAATCCCACAAAAATCCCACCAAATTCCAGAACCATCTCACAAAATCTCAACAAATTTCCACTAAATTCAAGAAAACTCTCACAAAGTTCTTGAAAGCCCCTCAAAATTCCAGAAAAATGCCACAAACTTCCCTACATCTTCTCAAAACCCAAACAAACTCCTGCAACATCTCACAAAATCTCCACCAATTTCCAAACAATTCAAGAAAAATCCCGCAAAATTCTTCAAGTCTCGTACAAATCCCAGAAAAATCCCACAAAATTCCAGAAACATCCCACCAAATCACCTCAATATCACCAAAAATTCTGGAAAAGCCTCACAAAATTGCAGAAAAATGCCACAAAATTCCCTAAACCTTCTCAAAACCCTACCAAATTCCTGCAACATCCCACAAAATCTCCAACAATTTCCACAAAATTCAAGAAAAATCCCTCCAAATTCACTGAATTTCCTCAATATCCCACCAAACTCCAGAACCATCTCACAAAATCTCAACAAATTTCCAAAAAATTCAAAAAAACTCTCACAAAGTTCTTGAAAGCCCCTCAAAATTCCAGAAAAATGCCACAAAATTCCCTACATCTTCTCAAAACATTACAAAATTCCACAGACACCTCACAAAATCTCCACCAATTTCCACAAAATCTAAGAAAATTCCCGCAAAATTCTTCAAGTCTCCTCCAAATCCCACAAAATTCAAGAGAAATCCTCAAAATTCCACAAAAATCCAACAAAATTCCTTCCATCTCCTCAAAACCCAAACAAACTCCTGCAACATCTCACAAAATCTCCACCAATTTCCACAACATTTAGGAAAAATCCCTCCAACTTCTTCAAGTCTCCTCCAAATCCCACAAAATTCAAGAGAAATCCTCAAAATCCCACAAAAATCCCACCAAATTCCAGAACCATCTCACAAAATCTCAACAAATTTCCACTAAATTCAAGAAAACTCTCACAGAGTTCTTGAAAGCCCCTCAAAATTCCAGAAAAATGCCATAAACTTCCCTACATCTTCTCAAAACCCAAACAAACTCCTGCAACATCTCACAAAATCTCCACCAATTTCCAAACAATTCAAGAAAAATCCCGCAAAATTCTTCAAGTCTCGTACAAATCCCAGAAAAATCCCACAAAATTCCAGAAACATCCCACCAAATCACCTCAATATCACCAAAAATTCTGGAAAAGCCTCACAAAATTGCAGAAAAATGCCACAAAATTCCCTAAACCTTCTCAAAACCCTACCCAATTCCTGCAACATCCCACAAAATCTCCAACAATTTCCACAAAATTCAAGAAAAATCCCTCAAAATTCACTGAATTTCCTCAATATCCCACCAAATTCCAGAACCATCTCACAAAATCTCAACAAATTTCCACAAAATCTAAGAAAATTCCGCAAAATTCTTCAAGTCTCCTCCAAATCCCACAAAATTCAAGACAAATCCTCAAAATTCCACAAAAATCCCACAAAATTCCTTCCATCTTCTCAGAACCCAAACAAACTCCTGCAACATCTCACAAAATCTCCACCAATTTCCAAACAATTCAAGAAAAATCCCGCAGAATTCTTCAAGTCTCCTCCAAATACCACAAACATCCCACAAACATCCCACAAACATCCCACAAACATCCCACAAAATTCAAGAGAAATCCCACAAAATTCAAAAGAAATCGCACAAAATCCTGTACAAGCCCCACACAATTCCCTAAATCTTCTCAGAACCCAACCACATTCCTGCAACATCCCACAAAATCTCTGGAAATTTCCACAAAATTCAAGAAGACTCACACAAAAAACTTGAAAGCTGCTGAAAATTCCACGAAAATCCCACAAAAATCCCTAAATCTTCTCAAAACCCAACCACATTCCTGCAGCATCTCACAAAATCTCCACCAATATCCAAAAAATTCAAGAAAATTCCCTCCAAATTCTTCAAGTCTCCTCCAAATCCCACAAAATTCAAGACAAATCCTCAAAATCCCACAAAAATCCCACCAAATTCCAGAACCATCTCACAAAATCTCAACAAATTTCCACTAAATTCAAGAAAACTCTCACAAAGTTCTTGAAAGCCCCTCAAAATTCCAGAAAAATGCCACAAAATTCCCTAAAACTTCTCAAAACCCTACCAAATTCCTGCAACATCCCACAAAATCTCCAACAATTTCCACAAAATTCAAGAAAAATCCCTCCAAATTCACTGAATTTCCTCAATATCCCACCAAACTCCAGAACCATCTCACAAAATCTCAACAAATTTCCAAAAAATTCAAAAAAACTCTCACAAAGTTCTTGAAAGCCCCTCAAAATTCCAGAAAAATGCCACAAAATTCCCTACATCTTCTCAAAACATTACAAAATTCCACAGACACCTCACAAAATCTCCACCAATTTCCACAAAATCTAAGAAAATTCCCGCAAAATTCTTCAAGTCTCCTCCAAATCCCACAAAATTCAAGACAAATCCTCAAAATTCCACAAAAATCCAACAAAATTCCTTCCATCTCCTCAAAACCCAAACAAACTCCTGCAACATCTCACAAAATCTCCACCAATTTCCCCAACATTTAGGAAAAATCCCTCCAACTTCTTCAAGTCTCCTCCAAATCCCACAAAATTCAAGAGAAATCCTCAAAATTCCACAAAAATCCCACCAAATTCCAGAACCATCTCACAAAATCTCAACAAATTTCCACAAAATTCAAGAAAACTCTCACAAAGTTCTTGAAAGCCCCTCAAAATTCCAGAAAAATGCCACAAACTTCCCTACATCTTCTCAAAACCCAAACAAACTCCTGCAACATCTCACAAAATCTCCACCAATTTCCAAACAATTCAAGAAAAATCCCGCAAAATTCTTCAAGTCTCGTACAAATCCCAGAAAAATCCCACAAAATTCCAGAAACATCCCACCAAATCACCTCAATATCACCAAAAATTCTGGAAAAGCCTCACAAAATTGCAGAAAAATGCCACAAAATTCCCTAAACCTTCTCAAAACCCTACCAAATTCCTGCAACATCCCACTAAATCTCCAACAATTTCCACAAAATTCAAGAAAAATCCCTCCAAATTCACTGAATTTCCTCAATATCCCACCAAACTCCAGAACCATCTCACAAAATCTCAACAAATTTCCACAAAATCTAAGAAAATTCCCGCAAAATTCTTCAAGTCTCCTCCAAATCCCACAAAATTCAAGAGAAATCCTCAAAATTCCACAAAAATCCCACAAAATTCCTTCCATCTTCTCAGAACCCAAACAAACTCCTGCAACATCTCACAAAATCTCCACCAATTTCCAAACAATTCAAGAAAAATCCCGCAGAATTCTTCAAGTCTCCTCCAAATACCACAAACATCCCACAAACATCCCACAAACATCCCACAAACATCCCACAAAATTCAAGAGAAATCCCACAAAATTCAAAAGAAATCGCACAAAATCCTGTACAAGCCCCACACAATTCCCTAAATCTTCTCAGAACCCAACCACATTCCTGCAACATCCCACAAAATCTCTGGAAATTTCCACAAAATTCAAGAAGACTCACACAAAAAACTTGAAAGCTGCTGAAAATTCCACGAAAATCCCACAAAAATCCCTAAATCTTCTCAAAACCCAACCACATTCCT
This sequence comes from Cyanistes caeruleus, assembly GCF_971803275.1. Lineage (NCBI taxonomy): Eukaryota > Metazoa > Chordata > Aves > Passeriformes > Paridae > Cyanistes > Cyanistes caeruleus. The sequence goes on from NW_028255885.1 coordinate 2,688,815, forward strand.
GCAGCATCTCACAAAATCTCCACCAATATCCAAAAAATTCAAGAAAATTCCCTCCAAATTCTTCAAGTCTCCTCCAAATCCCACAAAATTCAAGAGAAATCCTCAAAATCCCACAAAAATCCCACCAAATTCCAGAACCATCTCACAAAATCTCAACAAATTTCCACTAAATTCAAGAAAACTCTCACAAAGTTCTTGAAAGCCCCTCAAAATTCCAGAAAAATGCCACAAACTTCCCTACATCTTCTCAAAACCCAAACAAACTCCTGCAACATCTCACAAAATCTCCACCAATTTCCAAACAATTCAAGAAAAATCCCGCAAAATTCTTCAAGTCTCGTACAAATCCCAGAAAAATCCCACAAAATTCCAGAAACATCCCACCAAATCACCTCAATATCACCAAAAATTCTGGAAAAGCCTCACAAAATTGCAGAAAAATGCCACAAAATTCCCTAAACCTTCTCAAAACCCTACCAAATTCCTGCAACATCCCACAAAATCTCCAACAATTTCCACAAAATTCAAGAAAAATCCCTCCAAATTCACTGAATTTCCTCAATATCCCACCAAACTCCAGAACCATCTCACAAAATCTCAACAAATTTCCAAAAAATTCAAAAAAACTCTCAGAAAGTTCTTGAAAGCCCCTCAAAATTCCAGAAAAATGCCACAAAATTCCCTACATCTTCTCAAAACATTACAAAATTCCACAGACACCTCACAAAATCTCCACCAATTTCCACAAAATCTAAGAAAATTCCCGCAAAATTCTTCAAGTCTCCTCCAAATCCCACAAAATTCAAGAGAAATCCTCAAAATTCCACAAAAATCCAACAAAATTCCTTCCATCTCCTCAAAACCCAAACAAACTCCTGCAACATCTCACAAAATCTCCACCAATTTCCACAACATTTAGGAAAAATCCCTCCAACTTCTTCAAGTCTCCGCCAAATCCCACAAAATTCAAGAGAAATCCTCAAAATCCCACAAAAATCCCACCAAATTCCAGAACCATCTCACAAAATCTCAACAAATTTCCACTAAATTCAAGAAAACTCTCACAGAGTTCTTGAAAGCCCCTCAAAATTCCAGAAAAATGCCACAAACTTCCCTACATCTTCTCAAAACCCAAACAAACTCCTGCAACATCTCACAAAATCTCCACCAATTTCCAAACAATTCAAGAAAAATCCCGCAAAATTCTTCAAGTCTCGTACAAATCCCAGAAAAATCCCACAAAATTCCAGAAACATCCCACCAAATCACCTCAATATCACCAAAAATTCTGGAAAAGCCTCACAAAATTGCAGAAAAATGCCACAAAATTCCCTAAACCTTCTCAAAACCCTACCCAATTCCTGCAACATCCCACAAAATCTCCAACAATTTCCACAAAATTCAAGAAAAATCCCTCAAAATTCACTGAATTTCCTCAATATCCCACCAAATTCCAGAACCATCTCACAAAATCTCAACAAATTTCCACAAAATCTAAGAAAATTCCGCAAAATTCTTCAAGTCTCCTCCAAATCCCACAAAATTCAAGAGAAATCCTCAAAATTCCACAAAAATCCCACAAAATTCCTTCCATCTTCTCAGAACCCAAACAAACTCCTGCAACATCTCACAAAATCTCCACCAATTTCCAAACAATTCAAGAAAAATCCCGCAGAATTCTTCAAGTCTCCTCCAAATACCACAAACATCCCACAAACATCCCACAAACATCCCACAAACATCCCACAAAATTCAAGAGAAATCCCACAAAATTCAAAAGAAATCGCACAAAATCCTGTACAAGCCCCACACAATTCCCTAAATCTTCTCAGAACCCAACCACATTCCTGCAACATCCCACAAAATCTCTGGAAATTTCCACAAAATTCAAGAAGACTCACACAAAAAACTTGAAAGCTGCTGAAAATTCCACGAAAATCCCACAAAAATCCCTAAATCTTCTCAAAACCCAACCACATTCCTGCAGCATCTCACAAAATCTCCACCAATATCCAAAAAATTCAAGAAAATTCCCTCCAAATTCTTCAAGTCTCCTCCAAATCCCACAAAATTCAAGACAAATCCTCAAAATCCCACAAAAATCCCACCAAATTCCAGAACCATCTCACAAAATCTCAACAAATTTCCACTAAATTCAAGAAAACTCTCACAAAGTTCTTGAAAGCCCCTCAAAATTCCAGAAAAATGCCACAAAATTCCCTAAAACTTCTCAAAACCCTACCAAATTCCTGCAACATCCCACAAAATCTCCAACAATTTCCACAAAATTCAAGAAAAATCCCTCCAAATTCACTGAATTTCCTCAATATCCCACCAAACTCCAGAACCATCTCACAAAATCTCAACAAATTTCCAAAAAATTCAAAAAAACTCTCACAAAGTTCTTGAAAGCCCCTCAAAATTCCAGAAAAATGCCACAAAATTCCCTACATCTTCTCAAAACATTACAAAATTCCACAGACACCTCACAAAATCTCCACCAATTTCCACAAAATCTAAGAAAATTCCCGCAAAATTCTTCAAGTCTCCTCCAAATCCCACAAAATTCAAGACAAATCCTCAAAATTCCACAAAAATCCAACAAAATTCCTTCCATCTCCTCAAAACCCAAACAAACTCCTGCAACATCTCACAAAATCTCCACCAATTTCCCCAACATTTAGGAAAAATCCCTCCAACTTCTTCAAGTCTCCTCCAAATCCCACAAAATTCAAGAGAAATCCTCAAAATTCCACAAAAATCCCACCAAATTCCAGAACCATCTCACAAAATCTCAACAAATTTCCACAAAATTCAAGAAAACTCTCACAAAGTTCTTGAAAGCCCCTCAAAATTCCAGAAAAATGCCATAAACTTCCCTACATCTTCTCAAAACCCAAACAAACTCCTGCAACATCTCACAAAATCTCCACCAATTTCCAAACAATTCAAGAAAAATCCCGCAAAATTCTTCAAGTCTCGTACAAATCCCAGAAAAATCCCACAAAATTCCAGAAACATCCCACCAAATCACCTCAATATCACCAAAAATTCTGGAAAAGCCTCACAAAATTGCAGAAAAATGCCACAAAATTCCCTAAACCTTCTCAAAACCCTACCCAATTCCTGCAACATCCCACAAAATCTCCAACAATTTCCACAAAATTCAAGAAAAATCCCTCCAAATTCACTGAATTTCCTCAATATCCCACCAAATTCCAGAACCATCTCACAAAATCTCAACAAATTTCCACAAAATCTAAGAAAATTCCGCAAAATTCTTCAAGTCTCCTCCAAATCCCACAAAATTCAAGAGAAATCCTCAAAATTCCACAAAAATCCCACAAAATTCCTTCCATCTTCTCAGAACCCAAACAAACTCCTGCAACATCTCACAAAATCTCCACCAATTTCCAAACAATTCAAGAAAAATCCCGCAAAATTCTTCAAGTCTCCTCCAAATACCACAAACATCCCACAAACATCCCACAAACATCCCACAAAATTCAAGAGAAATCCCACAAAATTCAAAAGAAATCGCACAAAATCCTGTACAAGCCCCACACAATTCCCTAAATCTTCTCAGAACCCAACCACATTCCTGCAACATCCCACAAAATCTCTGGAAATTTCCACAAAATTCAAGAAGACTCACACAAAAAACTTGAAAGCTGCTGAAAATTCCACGAAAATCCCACAAAAATCCCTAAATCTTCTCAAAACCCAACCACATTCCTGCAGCATCTCACAAAATCTCCACCAATATCCAAAAAATTCAAGAAAATTCCCTCCAAATTCTTCAAGTCTCCTCCAAATCCCACAAAATTCAAGACAAATCCTCAAAATCCCACAAAAATCCCACCAAATTCCAGAACCATCTCACAAAATCTCAACAAATTTCCACTAAATTCAAGAAAACTCTCACAGAGTTCTTGAAAGCCCCTCAAAATTCCAGAAAAATGCCACAAACTTCCCTACATCTTCTCAAAACCCAAACAAACTCCTGCAACATCTCACAAAATCTCCACCAATTTCCAAACAATTCAAGAAAAATCCCGCAAAATTCTTCAAGTCTCCTCCAAATACCACAAACATCCCACAAAATTCCAGAAACATCCCACCAAATCACCTCAATATCACCAAAAATTCTGGAAAAGCCTCACAAAATTGCAGAAAAATGCCACAAAATTCCCTAAACCTTCTCAAAACCCTACCAAATTCCTGCAACATCCCACAAAATCTCCAACAATTTCCACAAAATTCAAGAAAAATCCCTCCAAATTCACTGAATTTCCTCAATATCCCACCAAACTCCAGAACCATCTCACAAAATCTCAACAAATTTCCAAAAAATTCAAAAAAACTCTCACAAAGTTCTTGAAAGCCCCTCAAAATTCCAGAAAAATGCCACAAAATTCCCTACATCTTCTCAAAACATTACAAAATTCCACAGACACCTCACAAAATCTCCACCAATTTCCACAAAATCTAAGAAAATTCCCTCCAAATTCTTCAAGTCTCCTCCAAATCCCACAAAATTCAAGAGAAATCCTCAAAATTCCACAAAAATCCCACAAAATTCCTTCCACCTTCTCAGAACCCAAACAAACTCCTGCAACATCTCACAAAATCTCCACCAATTTCCACAACATTTAGGAAAAATCCCTCCAACTTCTTCAAGTCTCCTCCAAATCCCACAAAATTCAAGACAAATCCTCAAAATCCCACAAAAATCCCACCAAATTCCAGAACCATCTCACAAAATCTCAACAAATTTCCACTAAATTCAAGAAAACTCTCACAAAGTTCTTGAAAGCCCCTCAAAATTCCAGAAAAATGCCATAAACTTCCCTACATCTTCTCAAAACCCAAACAAACTCCTGCAACATCTCACAAAATCTCCACCAATTTCCAAACAATTCAAGAAAAATCCCGCAAAATTCTTCAAGTCTCGTACAAATCCCAGAAAAATCCCACAAAATTCCAGAAACATCCCACCAAATCACCTCAATATCACCAAAAATTCTGGAAAAGCCTCACAAAATTGCAGAAAAATGCCACAAAATTCCCTAAACCTTCTCAAAACCCTACCAAATTCCTGCAACATCCCACAAAATCTCCAACAATTTCCACAAAATTCAAGAAAAATCCCTCAAAATTCACTGAATTTCCTCAATATCCCACCAAATTCCAGAACCATCTCACAAAATCTCAACAAATTTCCACAAAATCTAAGAAAATTCCCGCAAAATTCTTCAAGTCTCCTCCAAATCCCACAAAATTCAAGACAAATCCTCAAAATTCCACAAAAATCCCACAAAATTCCTTCCATCTTCTCAGAACCCAAACAAACTCCTGCAACATCTCACAAAATCTCCACCAATTTCCAAACAATTCAAGAAAAATCCCGCAGAATTCTTCAAGTCTCCTCCAAATACCACAAACATCCCACAAACATCCCACAAACATCCCACAAACATCCCACAAAATTCAAGAGAAATCCCACAAAATTCAAAAGAAATCGCACAAAATCCTGTACAAGCCCCACACAATTCCCTAAATCTTCTCAGAACCCAACCACATTCCTGCAACATCCCACAAAATCTCTGGAAATTTCCACAAAATTCAAGAAGACTCACACAAAAAACTTGAAAGCTGCTGAAAATTCCACGAAAATCCCACAAAAATCCCTAAATCTTCTCAAAACCCAACCACATTCCTGCAGCATCTCACAAAATCTCCACCAATATCCAAAAAATTCAAGAAAATTCCCTCCAAATTCTTCAAGTCTCCTCCAAATCCCACAAAATTCAAGACAAATCCTCAAAATCCCACAAAAATCCCACCAAATTCCAGAACCATCTCACAAAATCTCAACAAATTTCCACTAAATTCAAGAAAACTCTCACAAAGTTCTTGAAAGCCCCTCAAAATTCCAGAAAAATGCCACAAAATTCCCTAAACCTTCTCAAAACCCTACCAAATTCCTGCAACATCCCACAAAATCTCCAACAATTTCCACAAAATTCAAGAAAAATCCCTCCAAATTCACTGAATTTCCTCAATATCCCACCAAACTCCAGAACCATCTCACAAAATCTCAACAAATTTCCAAAAAATTCAAAAAAACTCTCACAAAGTTCTTGAAAGCCCCTCAAAATTCCAGAAAAATGCCACAAAATTCCCTACATCTTCTCAAAACATTACAAAATTCCACAGACACCTCACAAAATCTCCACCAATTTCCACAAGATCTAAGAAAATTCCCGCAAAATTCTCCAAGTCTCCTCCAAATCCCACAAAATTCAAGACAAATCCTCAAAATTCCACAAAAATCCAACAAAATTCCTTCCATCTCCTCAAAACCCAAACAAACTCCTGCAACATCTCACAAAATCTCCACCAATTTCCCCAACATTTAGGAAAAATCCCTCCAACTTCTTCAAGTCTCCTCCAAATCCCACAAAATTCAAGAGAAATCCTCAAAATTCCACAAAAATCCCACCAAATTCCAGAACCATCTCACAAAATCTCAACAAATTTCCACAAAATTCAAGAAAACTCTCACAAAGTTCTTGAAAGCCCCTCAAAATTCCAGAAAAATGCCACAAACTTCCCTACATCTTCTCAAAACCCAAACAAACTCCTGCAACATCTCACAAAATCTCCACCAATTTCCAAACAATTCAAGAAAAATCCCGCAAAATTCTTCAAGTCTCGTACAAATCCCAGAAAAATCCCACAAAATTCCAGAAACATCCCACCAAATCACCTCAATATCACCAAAAATTCTGGAAAAGCCTCACAAAATTGCAGAAAAATGCCACAAAATTCCCTAAACCTTCTCAAAACCCTACCCAATTCCTGCAACATCCCACAAAATCTCCAACAATTTCCACAAAATTCAAGAAAAATCCCTCAAAATTCACTGAATTTCCTCAATATCCCACCAAATTCCAGAACCATCTCACAAAATCTCAACAAATTTCCACAAAATCTAAGAAAATTCCCGCAAAATTCTTCAAGTCTCCTCCAAATCCCACAAAATTCAAGAGAAATCCTCAAAATTCCACAAAAATCCCACAAAATTCCTTCCATCTTCTCAGAACCCAAACAAACTCCTGCAACATCTCACAAAATCTCCACCAATTTCCAAACAATTCAAGAAAAATCCCGCAGAATTCTTCAAGTCTCCTCCAAATACCACAAACATCCCACAAACATCCCACAAACATCCCACAAACATCCCACAAAATTCAAGAGAAATCCCACAAAATTCAAAAGAAATCGCACAAAATCCTGTACAAGCCCCACACAATTCCCTAAATCTTCTCAGAACCCAACCACATTCCTGCAACATCCCACAAAATCTCCGGAAATTTCCACAAAATTCAAGAAGACTCACACAAAAAACTTGAAAGCTGCTGAAAATTCCACGAAAATCCCACAAAAATCCCTAAATCTTCTCAAAACCCAACCACATTCCTGCAGCATCTCACAAAATCTCCACCAATATCCAAAAAATTCAAGAAAATTCCCTCCAAATTCTTCAAGTCTCCTCCAAATCCCACAAAATTCAAGACAAATCCTCAAAATCCCACAAAAATCCCACCAAATTCCAGAACCATCTCACAAAATCTCAACAAATTTCCACTAAATTCAAGAAAACTCTCACAAAGTTCTTGAAAGCCCCTCAAAATTCCAGAAAAATGCCACAAACTTCCCTACATCTTCTCAAAACCCAAACAAACTCCTGCAACATCTCACAAAATCTCCAACAATTTCCACAAAATTCAAGAAAAATCCCTCCAAATTCACTGAATTTCCTCAATATCCCACCAAACTCCAGAACCATCTCACAAAATCTCAACAAATTTCAAAAAAATTCAAAAAAACTCTCACAAAGTTCTTGAAAGCCCCTCAAAATTCCAGAAAAATGCCACAAAATTCCCTACATCTTCTCAAAACATTACAAAATTCCACAGACACCTCACAAAATCTCCACCAATTTCCACAAAATCTAAAAAAATTCCCGCAAAATTCTTCAAGTCTCCTCCAAATCCCACAAAATTCAAGAGAAATCCTCAAAATTCCACAAAAATCCCACAAAATTCCTTCCACCTTCTCAGAACCCAAACTCCTGCAACATCTCACAAAATCTCCACCAATTTCCACAACATTTAGGAAAAATCCCTCCAACTTCTTCAAGTCTCCTCCAAATCCCACAAAATTCAAGAGAAATCCTCAAAATCCCACAAAAATCCCACCAAATTCCAGAACCATCTCACAAAATCTCAACAAATTTCCACTAAATTCAAGAAAACTCTCACAGAGTTCTTGAAAGCCCCTCAAAATTCCAGAAAAATGCCATAAACTTCCCTACATCTTCTCAAAACCCAAACAAACTCCTGCAACATCTCACAAAATCTCCACCAATTTCCAAACAATTCAAGAAAAATCCCGCAAAATTCTTCAAGTCTCGTACAAATCCCAGAAAAATCCCACAAAATTCCAGAAACATCCCACCAAATCACCTCAATATCACCAAAAATTCTGGAAAAGCCTCACAAAATTGCAGAAAAATGCCACAAAATTCCCTAAACCTTCTCAAAACCCTACCAAATTCCTGCAACATCCCACAAAATCTCCAACAATTTCCACAAAATTCAAGAAAAATCCCTCAAAATTCACTGAATTTCCTCAATATCCCACCAAATTCCAGAACCATCTCACAAAATCTCAACAAATTTCCACAAAATCTAAGAAAATTCCCTCCAAATTCTTCAAGTCTCCTCCAAATCCCACAAAATTCAAGAGAAATCCTCAAAATTCCACAAAAATCCCACAAAATTCCTTCCACCTTCTCAGAACCCAAACAAACTCCTGCAACATCTCACAAAATCTCCACCAATTTCCAAACAATTCAAGAAATATCCCGCAGAATTCTTCAAGTCTCCTCCAAATACCACAAACATCCCACAAACATCCCACAAACATCCCACAAACATCCCACAAAATTCAAGAGAAATCCCACAAAATTCAAAAGAAATCGCACAAAATCCTGTACAAGCCCCACACAATTCCCTAAATCTTCTCAGAACCCAACCACATTCCTGCAACATCCCACAAAATCTCTGGAAATTTCCACAAAATTCAAGAAGACTCACACAAAAAACTTGAAAGCTGCTGAAAATTCCACGAAAATCCCACAAAAATCCCTAAATCTTCTCAAAACCCAACCACATTCCTGCAGCATCTCACAAAATCTCCACCAATATCCAAAAAATTCAAGAAAATTCCCTCCAAATTCTTCAAGTCTCCTCCAAATCACACAAAATTCAAGAGAAATCCTCAAAATCCCACAAAAATCCCACCAAATTCCAGAACCATCTCACAAAATCTCAACAAATTTCCACTAAATTCAAGAAAACTCTCACAAAGTTCTTGAAAGCCCCTCAAAATTCCAGAAAAATGCCACAAACTTCCCTACATCTTCTCAAAACCCAAACAAACTCCTGCAACATCTCACAAAATCTCCACCAATTTCCAAACAATTCAAGAAAAATCCCGCAAAATTCTTCAAGTCTCCTCCAAATACCACAAACATCCCACAAAATTCCAGAAACATCCCACCAAATCACCTCAATATCACCAAAAATTCTGGAAAAGCCTCACAAAATTGCAGAAAAATGCCACAAAATTCCCTAAACCTTCTCAAAACACTACCAAATTCCTGCAACATCCCACAAAATCTCCAACAATTTCCACAAAATTCAAGAAAAATCCCTCCAAATTCACTGAATTTCCTCAATATCCCACCAAACTCCAGAACCATCTCACAAAATCTCAACAAATTTCCAAAAAATTCAAAAAAACTCTCACAAAGTTCTTGAAAGCCCCTCAAAATTCCAGAAAAATGCCACAAAATTCCCTACATCTTCTCAAAACATTACAAAATTCCACAGACACCTCACAAAATCTCCACCAATTTCCACAAAATCTAAGAAAATTCCCGCAAAATTCTTCAAGTCTCCTCCAAATCCCACAAAATTCAAGAGAAATCCTCAAAATTCCACAAAAATCCCACAAAATTCCTTCCACCTTCTCAGAACCCAAACAAACTCCTGCAACATCTCACAAAATCTCCACCAATTTCCACAACATTTAGGAAAAATCCCTCCAACTTCTTCAAGTCTCCTCCAAATCCCACAAAATTCAAGACAAATCCTCAAAATCCCACAAAAATCCCACCAAATTCCAGAACCATCTCACAAAATCTCAACAAATTTCCACTAAATTCAAGAAAACTCTCACAGAGTTCTTGAAAGCCCCTCAAAATTCCAGAAAAATGCCATAAACTTCCCTACATCTTCTCAAAACCCAAACAAACTCCTGCAACATCTCACAAAATCTCCACCAATTTCCAAACAATTCAAGAAAAATCCCGCAAAATTCTTCAAGTCTCGTACAAATCCCAGAAAAATCCCACAAAATTCCAGAAACATCCCACCAAATCACCTCAATATCACCAAAAATTCTGGAAAAGCCTCACAAAATTGCAGAAAAATGCCACAAAATTCCCTAAACCTTCTCAAAACCCTACCAAATTCCTGCAACATCCCACAAAATCTCCAACAATTTCCACAAAATTCAAGAAAAATCCCTCAAAATTCACTGAATTTCCTCAATATCCCACCAAATTCCAGAACCATCTCACAAAATCTCAACAAATTTCCACAAAATCTAAGAAAATTCCCGCAAAATTCTTCAAGTCTCCTCCAAATCCCACAAAATTCAAGAGAAATCCTCAAAATTCCACAAAAATCCCACAAAATTCCTTCCATCTTCTCAGAACCCAAACAAACTCCTGCAACATCTCACAAAATCTCCACCAATTTCCAAACAATTCAAGAAAAATCCCGCAGAATTCTTCAAGTCTCCTCCAAATACCACAAACATCCCACAAACATCCCACAAACATCCCACAAACATCCCACAAAATTCAAGAGAAATCCCACAAAATTCAAAAGAAATCGCACAAAATCCTGTACAAGCCCCACACAATTCCCTAAATCTTCTCAGAACCCAACCACATTCCTGCAACATCCCACAAAATCTCTGGAAATTTCCACAAAATTCAAGAAGACTCACACAAAAAACTTGAAAGCTGCTGAAAATTCCACGAAAATCCCACAAAAATCCCTAAATCTTCTCAAAACCCAGCCACATTCCTGCAGCATCTCACAAAATCTCCACCAATATCCAAAAAATTCAAGAAAATTCCCTCCAAATTCTTCAAGTCTCCTCCAAATCCCACAAAATTCAAGACAAATCCTCAAAATCCCACAAAAATCCCACCAAATTCCAGAACCATCTCACAAAATCTCAACAAATTTCCACTAAATTCAAGAAAACTCTCACAAAGTTCTTGAAAGCCCCTCAAAATTCCAGAAAAATGCCACAAAATTCCCTAAACCTTCTCAAAACCCTACCAAATTCCTGCAACATCCCACAAAATCTCCAACAATTTCCACAAAATTCAAGAAAAATCCCTCCAAATTCACTGAATTTCCTCAATATCCCACCAAACTCCAGAACCATCTCACAAAATCTCAACAAATTTCCAAAAAATTCAAAAAAACTCTCACAAAGTTCTTGAAAGCCCCTCAAAATTCCAGAAAAATGCCACAAAATTCCCTACATCTTCTCAAAACATTACAAAATTCCACAGACACCTCACAAAATCTCCACCAATTTCCACAAGATCTAAGAAAATTCCCGCAAAATTCTCCAAGTCTCCTCCAAATCCCACAAAATTCAAGACAAATCCTCAAAATTCCACAAAAATCCAACAAAATTCCTTCCATCTCCTCAAAACCCAAACAAACTCCTGCAACATCTCACAAAATCTCCACCAATTTCCCCAACATTTAGGAAAAATCCCTCCAACTTCTTCAAGTCTCCTCCAAATCCCACAAAATTCAAGAGAAATCCTCAAAATTCCACAAAAATCCCACCAAATTCCAGAACCATCTCACAAAATCTCAACAAATTTCCACTAAATTCAAGAAAACTCTCACAAAGTTCTTGAAAGCCCCTCAAAATTCCAGAAAAATGCCACAAACTTCCCTACATCTTCTCAAAACCCAAACAAACTCCTGCAACATCTCACAAAATCTCCACCAATTTCCAAACAATTCAAGAAAAATCCCGCAAAATTCTTCAAGTCTCGTACAAATCCCAGAAAAATCCCACAAAATTCCAGAAACATCCCACCAAATCACCTCAATATCACCAAAAATTCTGGAAAAGCCTCACAAAATTGCAGAAAAATGCCACAAAATTCCCTAAACCTTCTCAAAACCCTACCCAATTCCTGCAACATCCCACAAAATCTCCAACAATTTCCACAAAATTCAAGAAAAATCCCTCCAAATTCACTGAATTTCCTCAATATCCCACCAAACTCCAGAACCATCTCACAAAATCTCAACAAATTTCCACAAAATCTAAGAAAATTCCCTCCAAATTCTTCAAGTCTCCTCCAAATCCCACAAAATTCAAGAGAAATCCTCAAAATTCCACAAAAATCCCACAAAATTCCTTCCATCTTCTCAGAACCCAAACAAACTCCTGCAACATCTCACAAAATCTCCACCAATTTCCAAACAATTCAAGAAAAATCCCGCAGAATTCTTCAAGTCTCCTCCAAATACCACAAACATCCCACAAACATCCCACAAACATCCCACAAACATCCCACAAAATTCAAGAGAAATCCCACAAAATTCAAAAGAAATCGCACAAAATCCTGTACAAGCCCCACACAATTCCCTAAATCTTCTCAGAACCCAACCACATTCCTGCAACATCCCACAAAATCTCTGGAAATTTCCACAAAATTCAAGAAGACTCACACAAAAAACTTGAAAGCTGCTGAAAATTCCACGAAAATCCCACAAAAATCCCTAAATCTTCTCAAAACCCAACCACATTCCTGCAGCATCTCACAAAATCTCCACCAATATCCAAAAAATTCAAGAAAATTCCCTCCAAATTCTTCAAGTCTCCTCCAAATCCCACAAAATTCAAGACAAATCCTCAAAATCCCACAAAAATCCCACCAAATTCCAGAACCATCTCACAAAATCTCAACAAATTTCCACTAAATTCAAGAAAACTCTCACAAAGTTCTTGAAAGCCCCTCAAAATTCCAGAAAAATGCCACAAACTTCCCTACATCTTCTCAAAACCCAAACAAACTCCTGCAACATCTCACAAAATCTCCACCAATTTCCAAACAATTCAAGAAAAATCCCGCAAAATTCTTCAAGTCTCGTACAAATCCCAGAAAAATCCCACAAAATTCCAGAAACATCCCACCAAATCACCTCAATATCACCAAAAATTCTGGAAAAGCCTCACAAAATTGCAGAAAAATGCCACAAAATTCCCTAAACCTTCTCAAAACCCTACCAAATTCCTGCAACATCCCACAAAATCTCCAACAATTTCCACAAAATTCAAGAAAAATCCCTCCAAATTCACTGAATTTCCTCAATATCCCACCAAACTCCAGAACCATCTCACAAAATCTCAACAAATTTCCAAAAAATTCAAAAAAACTCTCACAAAGTTCTTGAAAGCCCCTCAAAATTCCAGAAAAATGCCACAAAATTCCCTACATCTTCTCAAAACATTACAAAATTCCACAGACACCTCACAAAATCTCCACCAATTTCCACAAAATCTAAGAAAATTCCCGCAAAATTCTTCAAGTCTCCTCCAAATCCCACAAAATTCAAGACAAATCCTCAAAATTCCACAAAAATCCAACAAAATTCCTTCCATCTCCTCAAAACCCAAACAAACTCCTGCAACATCTCACAAAATCTCCACCAATTTCCCCAACATTTAGGAAAAATCCCTCCAACTTCTTCAAGTCTCCTCCAAATCCCACAAAATTCAAGAGAAATCCTCAAAATTCCACAAAAATCCCACCAAATTCCAGAACCATCTCACAAAATCTCAACAAATTTCCACAAAATTCAAGAAAACTCTCACAAAGTTCTTGAAAGCCCCTCAAAATTCCAGAAAAATGCCATAAACTTCCCTACATCTTCTCAAAACCCAAACAAACTCCTGCAACATCTCACAAAATCTCCACCAATTTCCAAACAATTCAAGAAAAATCCCGCAAAATTCTTCAAGTCTCGTACAAATCCCAGAAAAATCCCACAAAATTCCAGAAACATCCCACCAAATCACCTCAATATCACCAAAAATTCTGGAAAAGCCTCACAAAATTGCAGAAAAATGCCACAAAATTCCCTAAACCTTCTCAAAACCCTACCCAATTCCTGCAACATCCCACAAAATCTCCAACAATTTCCACAAAATTCAAGAAAAATCCCTCCAAATTCACTGAATTTCCTCAATATCCCACCAAACTCCAGAACCATCTCACAAAATCTCAACAAATTTCCACAAAATCTAAGAAAATTCCCTCCAAATTCTTCAAGTCTCCTCCAAATCCCACAAAATTCAAGAGAAATCCTCAAAATTCCACAAAAATCCCACAAAATTCCTTCCATCTTCTCAGAACCCAAACAAACTCCTGCAACATCTCACAAAATCTCCACCAATTTCCAAACAATTCAAGAAAAATCCCGCAGAATTCTTCAAGTCTCCTCCAAATACCACAAACATCCCACAAACATCCCACAAACATCCCACAAACATCCCACAAAATTCAAGAGAAATCCCACAAAATTCAAAAGAAATCGCACAAAATCCTGTACAAGCCCCACACAATTCCCTAAATCTTCTCAGAACCCAACCACATTCCTGCAACATCCCACAAAATCTCTGGAAATTTCCACAAAATTCAAGAAGACTCACACAAAAAACTTGAAAGCTGCTGAAAATTCCACGAAAATCCCACAAAAATCCCTAAATCTTCTCAAAACCCAACCACATTCCTGCAGCATCTCACAAAATCTCCACCAATATCCAAAAAATTCAAGAAAATTCCCTCCAAATTCTTCAAGTCTCCTCCAAATCCCACAAAATTCAAGACAAATCCTCAAAATCCCACAAAAATCCCACCAAATTCCAGAACCATCTCACAAAATCTCAACAAATTTCCACTAAATTCAAGAAAACTCTCACAAAGTTCTTGAAAGCCCCTCAAAATTCCAGAAAAATGCCACAAACTTCCCTACATCTTCTCAAAACCCAAACAAACTCCTGCAACATCTCACAAAATCTCCACCAATTTCCAAACAATTCAAGAAAAATCCCGCAAAATTCTTCAAGTCTCGTACAAATCCCAGAAAAATCCCACAAAATTCCAGAAACATCCCACCAAATCACCTCAATATCACCAAAAATTCTGGAAAAGCCTCACAAAATTGCAGAAAAATGCCACAAAATTCCCTAAACCTTCTCAAAACCCTACCAAATTCCTGCAACATCCCACAAAATCTCCAACAATTTCCACAAAATTCAAGAAAAATCCCTCCAAATTCACTGAATTTCCTCAATATCCCACCAAACTCCAGAACCATCTCACAAAATCTCAACAAATTTCCAAAAAATTCAAAAAAACTCTCACAAAGTTCTTGAAAGCCCCTCAAAATTCCAGAAAAATGCCACAAAATTCCCTACATCTTCTCAAAACATTACAAAATTCCACAGACACCTCACAAAATCTCCACCAATTTCCACAAAATCTAAGAAAATTCCCGCAAAATTCTTCAAGTCTCCTCCAAATCCCACAAAATTCAAGAGAAATCCTCAAAATTCCACAAAAATCCCACAAAATTCCTTCCACCTTCTCAGAACCCAAACAAACTCCTGCAACATCTCACAAAATCTCCACCAATTTCCACAACATTTAGGAAAAATCCCTCCAACTTCTTCAAGTCTCCTACAAATCCCACAAAATTCAAGAGAAATCCTCAAAATCCCACAAAAATCCCACCAAATTCCAGAACCATCTCACAAAATCTCAACAAATTTCCACTAAATTCAAGAAAACTCTCACAGAGTTCTTGAAAGCCCCTCAAAATTCCAGAAAAATGCCATAAACTTCCCTACATCTTCTCAAAACCCAAACAAACTCCTGCAACATCTCACAAAATCTCCACCAATTTCCAAACAATTCAAGAAAAATCCCGCAAAATTCTTCAAGTCTCGTACAAATCCCAGAAAAATCCCACAAAATTCCAGAAACATCCCACCAAATCACCTCAATATCACCAAAAATTCTGGAAAAGCCTCACAAAATTGCAGAAAAATGCCACAAAATTCCCTAAACCTTCTCAAAACCCTACCCAATTCCTGCAACATCCCACAAAATCTCCAACAATTTCCACAAAATTCAAGAAAAATCCCTCAAAATTCACTGAATTTCCTCAATATCCCACCAAATTCCAGAACCATCTCACAAAATCTCAACAAATTTCCACTAAATTCAAGAAAACTCTCACAAAGTTCTTGAAAGCCCCTCAAAATTGCAGAAAAATGCCACAAAATTCCCTAAACCTTCTCAAAACCCTACCAAATTCCTGCAACATCCCACAAAATCTCCAACAATTTCCACAAAATTCAAGAAAAATCCCTCCAAATTCACTGAATTTCCTCAATATCCCACCAAACTCCAGAACCATCTCACAAAATCTCAACAAATTTCCAAAAAATTCAAAAAAACTCTCACAAAGTTCTTGAAAGCCCCTCAAAATTCCAGAAAAATGCCACAAAATTCCCTACATCTTCTCAAAACATTACAAAATTCCACAGACACCTCACAAAATCTCCACCAATTTCCACAAAATCTAAGAAAATTCCCGCAAAATTCTTCAAGTCTCCTCCAAATCCCACAAAATTCAAGACAAATCCTCAAAATTCCACAAAAATCCAACAAAATTCCTTCCATCTCCTCAAAACCCAAACAAACTCCTGCAACATCTCACAAAATCTCCACCAATTTCCCCAACATTTAGGAAAAATCCCTCCAACTTCTTCAAGTCTCCTCCAAATCCCACAAAATTCAAGAGAAATCCTCAAAATTCCACAAAAATCCCACCAAATTCCAGAACCATCTCACAAAATCTCAACAAATTTCCACAAAATTCAAGAAAACTCTCACAAAGTTCTTGAAAGCCCCTCAAAATTCCAGAAAAATGCCATAAACTTCCCTACATCTTCTCAAAACCCAAACAAACTCCTGCAACATCTCACAAAATCTCCACCAATTTCCAAACAATTCAAGAAAAATCCCGCAAAATTCTTCAAGTCTCGTACAAATCCCAGAAAAATCCCACAAAATTCCAGAAACATCCCACCAAATCACCTCAATATCACCAAAAATTCTGGAAAAGCCTCACAAAATTGCAGAAAAATGCCACAAAATTCCCTAAACCTTCTCAAAACCCTACCCAATTCCTGCAACATCCCACAAAATCTCCAACAATTTCCACAAAATTCAAGAAAAATCCCTCCAAATTCACTGAATTTCCTCAATATCCCACCAAATTCCAGAACCATCTCACAAAATCTCAACAAATTTCCACAAAATCTAAGAAAATTCCGCAAAATTCTTCAAGTCTCCTCCAAATCCCACAAAATTCAAGACAAATCCTCAAAATTCCACAAAAATCCCACAAAATTCCTTCCATCTTCTCAGAACCCAAACAAACTCCTGCAACATCTCACAAAATCTCCACCAATTTCCAAACAATTCAAGAAAAATCCCGCAAAATTCTTCAAGTCTCCTCCAAATACCACAAACATCCCACAAACATCCCACAAACATCCCACAAAATTCAAGAGAAATCCCACAAAATTCAAAAGAAATCGCACAAAATCCTGTACAAGCCCCACACAATTCCCTAAATCTTCTCAGAACCCAACCACATTCCTGCAACATCCCACAAAATCTCTGGAAATTTCCACAAAATTCAAGAAGACTCACACAAAAAACTTGAAAGCTGCTGAAAATTCCACGAAAATCCCACAAAAATCCCTAAATCTTCTCAAAACCCAACCACATTCCTGCAGCATCTCACAAAATCTCCACCAATATCCAAAAAATTCAAGAAAATTCCCTCCAAATTCTTCAAGTCTCCTCCAAATCCCACAAAATTCAAGACAAATCCTCAAAATCCCACAAAAATCCCACCAAATTCCAGAACCATCTCACAAAATCTCAACAAATTTCCACTAAATTCAAGAAAACTCTCACAAAGTTCTTGAAAGCCCCTCAAAATTCCAGAAAAATGCCACAAACTTCCCTACATCTTCTCAAAACCCAAACAAACTCCTGCAACATCTCACAAAATCTCCACCAATTTCCAAACAATTCAAGAAAAATCCCGCAAAATTCTTCAAGTCTCGTACAAATCCCAGAAAAATCCCACAAAATTCCAGAAACATCCCACCAAATCACCTCAATATCACCAAAAATTCTGGAAAAGCCTCACAAAATTGCAGAAAAATGCCACAAAATTCCCTAAACCTTCTCAAAACCCTACCAAATTCCTGCAACATCCCACAAAATCTCCAACAATTTCCACAAAATTCAAGAAAAATCCCTCCAAATTCACTGAATTTCCTCAATATCCCACCAAACTCCAGAACCATCTCACAAAATCTCAACAAATTTCCAAAAAATTCAAAAAAACTCTCACAAAGTTCTTGAAAGCCCCTCAAAATTCCAGAAAAATGCCACAAAATTCCCTACATCTTCTCAAAACATTACAAAATTCCACAGACACCTCACAAAATCTCCACCAATTTCCACAAGATCTAAGAAAATTCCCGCAAAATTCTTCAAGTCTCCTCCAAATCCCACAAAATTCAAGAGAAATCCTCAAAATTCCACAAAAATCCAACAAAATTCCTTCCATCTCCTCAAAACCCAAACAAACTCCTGCAACATCTCACAAAATCTCCACCAATTTCCCCAACATTTAGGAAAAATCCCTCCAACTTCTTCAAGTCTCCTCCAAATCCCACAAAATTCAAGAGAAATCCTCAAAATTCCACAAAAATCCCACCAAATTCCAGAACCATCTCACAAAATCTCAACAAATTTCCACTAAATTCAAGAAAACTCTCACAAAGTTCTTGAAAGCCCCTCAAAATTCCAGAAAAATGCCACAAACTTCCCTACATCTTCTCAAAACCCAAACAAACTCCTGCAACATCTCACAAAATCTCCACCAATTTCCAAACAATTCAAGAAAAATCCCGCAAAATTCTTCAAGTCTCGTACAAATCCCAGAAAAATCCCACAAAATTCCAGAAACATCCCACCAAATCACCTCAATATCACCAAAAATTCTGGAAAAGCCTCACAAAATTGCAGAAAAATGCCACAAAATTCCCTAAACCTTCTCAAAACCCTACCAAATTCCTGCAACATCCCACAAAATCTCCAACAATTTCCACAAAATTCAAGAAAAATCCCTCCAAATTCACTGAATTTCCTCAATATCCCACCAAACTCCAGAACCATCTCACAAAATCTCAACAAATTTCCACAAAATCTAAGAAAATTCCCGCAAAATTCTTCAAGTCTCCTCCAAATCCCACAAAATTCAAGACAAATCCTCAAAATTCCACAAAAATCCCACAAAATTCCTTCCATCTTCTCAGAACCCAAACAAACTCCTGCAACATCTCACAAAATCTCCACCAATTTCCAAACAATTCAAGAAAAATCCCGCAGAATTCTTCAAGTCTCCTCCAAATACCACAAACATCCCACAAACATCCCACAAACATCCCACAAACATCCCACAAAATTCAAGAGAAATCCCACAAAATTCAAAAGAAATCGCACAAAATCCTGTACAAGCCCCACACAATTCCCTAAATCTTCTCAGAACCCAACCACATTCCTGCAACATCCCACAAAATCTCTGGAAATTTCCACAAAATTCAAGAAGACTCACACAAAAAACTTGAAAGCTGCTGAAAATTCCACGAAAATCCCACAAAAATCCCTAAATCTTCTCAAAACCCAACCACATTCCTGCAGCATCTCACAAAATCTCCACCAATATCCAAAAAATTCAAGAAAATTCCCTCCAAATTCTTCAAGTCTCCTCCAAATCCCACAAAATTCAAGACAAATCCTCAAAATCCCACAAAAATCCCACCAAATTCCAGAACCATCTCACAAAATCTCAACAAATTTCCACTAAATTCAAGAAAACTCTCACAAAGTTCTTGAAAGCCCCTCAAAATTCCAGAAAAATGCCACAAACTTCCCTACATCTTCTCAAAACCCAAACAAACTCCTGCAACATCTCACAAAATCTCCACCAATTTCCAAACAATTCAAGAAAAATCCCGCAAAATTCTTCAAGTCTCGTACAAATCCCAGAAAAATCCCACAAAATTCCAGAAACATCCCACCAAATCACCTCAATATCACCAAAAATTCTGGAAAAGCCTCACAAAATTGCAGAAAAATGCCACAAAATTCCCTAAACCTTCTCAAAACCCTACCAAATTCCTGCAACATCCCACAAAATCTCCAACAATTTCCACAAAATTCAAGAAAAATCCCTCCAAATTCACTGAATTTCCTCAATATCCCACCAAACTCCAGAACCATCTCACAAAATCTCAACAAATTTCCAAAAAATTCAAAAAAACTCTCACAAAGTTCTTGAAAGCCCCTCAAAATTCCAGAAAAATGCCACAAAATTCCCTACATCTTCTCAAAACATTACAAAATTCCACAGACACCTCACAAAATCTCCACCAATTTCCACAAAATCTAAGAAAATTCCCGCAAAATTCTTCAAGTCTCCTCCAAATCCCACAAAATTCAAGAGAAATCCTCAAAATTCCACAAAAATCCCACAAAATTCCTTCCACCTTCTCAGAACCCAAACAAACTCCTGCAACATCTCACAAAATCTCCACCAATTTCCACAACATTTAGGAAAAATCCCTCCAACTTCTTCAAGTCTCCTACAAATCCCACAAAATTCAAGAGAAATCCTCAAAATCCCACAAAAATCCCACCAAATTCCAGAACCATCTCACAAAATCTCAACAAATTTCCACTAAATTCAAGAAAACTCTCACAGAGTTCTTGAAAGCCCCTCAAAATTCCAGAAAAATGCCATAAACTTCCCTACATCTTCTCAAAACCCAAACAAACTCCTGCAACATCTCACAAAATCTCCACCAATTTCCAAACAATTCAAGAAAAATCCCGCAAAATTCTTCAAGTCTCGTACAAATCCCAGAAAAATCCCACAAAATTCCAGAAACATCCCACCAAATCACCTCAATATCACCAAAAATTCTGGAAAAGCCTCACAAAATTGCAGAAAAATGCCACAAAATTCCCTAAACCTTCTCAAAACCCTACCCAATTCCTGCAACATCCCACAAAATCTCCAACAATTTCCACAAAATTCAAGAAAAATCCCTCAAAATTCACTGAATTTCCTCAATATCCCACCAAATTCCAGAACCATCTCACAAAATCTCAACAAATTTCCACAAAATCTAAGAAAATTCCCGCAAAATTCTTCAAGTCTCCTCCAAATCCCACAAAATTCAAGAGAAATCCTCAAAATTCCACAAAAATCCCACAAAATTCCTTCCATCTTCTCAGAACCCAAACAAACTCCTGCAACATCTCACAAAATCTCCACCAATTTCCAAACAATTCAAGAAAAATCCCGCAGAATTCTTCAAGTCTCCTCCAAATACCACAAACATCCCACAAACATCCCACAAACATCCCACAAAATTCAAGAGAAATCCCACAAAATTCAAAAGAAATCGCACAAAATCCTGTACAAGCCCCACACAATTCCCTAAATCTTCTCAGAACCCAACCACATTCCTGCAACATCCCACAAAATCTCTGGAAATTTCCACAAAATTCAAGAAGACTCACACAAAAAACTTGAAAGCTGCTGAAAATTCCACGAAAATCCCACAAAAATCCCTAAATCTTCTCAAAACCCAACCACATTCCTGCAGCATCTCACAAAATCTCCACCAATATCCAAAAAATTCAAGAAAATTCCCTCCAAATTCTTCAAGTCTCCTCCAAATCCCACAAAATTCAAGAGAAATCCTCAAAATCCCACAAAAATCCCACCAAATTCCAGAACCATCTCACAAAATCTCAACAAATTTCCACTAAATTCAAGAAAACTCTCACAAAGTTCTTGAAAGCCCCTCAAAATTCCAGAAAAATGCCACAAACTTCCCTACATCTTCTCAAAACCCAAACAAACTCCTGCAACATCTCACAAAATCTCCACCAATTTCCAAACAATTCAAGAAAAATCCCGCAAAATTCTTCAAGTCTCGTACAAATCCCAGAAAAATCCCACAAAATTCCAGAAACATCCCACCAAATCACCTCAATATCACCAAAAATTCTGGAAAAGCCTCACAAAATTGCAGAAAAATGCCACAAAATTCCCTAAACCTTCTCAAAACCCTACCAAATTCCTGCAACATCCCACAAAATCTCCAACAATTTCCACAAAATTCAAGAAAAATCCCTCCAAATTCACTGAATTTCCTCAATATCCCACCAAACTCCAGAACCATCTCACAAAATCTCAACAAATTTCCACAAAATCTAAGAAAATTCCCGCAAAATTCTTCAAGTCTCCTCCAAATCCCACAAAATTCAAGACAAATCCTCAAAATTCCACAAAAATCCCACAAAATTCCTTCCATCTTCTCAGAACCCAAACAAACTCCTGCAACATCTCACAAAATCTCCACCAATTTCCAAACAATTCAAGAAAAATCCCGCAGAATTCTTCAAGTCTCCTCCAAATACCACAAACATCCCACAAACATCCCACAAACATCCCACAAACATCCCACAAAATTCAAGAGAAATCCCACAAAATTCAAAAGAAATCGCACAAAATCCTGTACAAGCCCCACACAATTCCCTAAATCTTCTCAGAACCCAACCACATTCCTGCAACATCCCACAAAATCTCTGGAAATTTCCACAAAATTCAAGAAGACTCACACAAAAAACTTGAAAGCTGCTGAAAATTCCACGAAAATCCCACAAAAATCCCTAAATCTTCTCAAAACCCAACCACATTCCTGCAGCATCTCACAAAATCTCCACCAATATCCAAAAAATTCAAGAAAATTCCCTCCAAATTCTTCAAGTCTCCTCCAAATCCCACAAAATTCAAGACAAATCCTCAAAATCCCACAAAAATCCCACCAAATTCCAGAACCATCTCACAAAATCTCAACAAATTTCCACTAAATTCAAGAAAACTCTCACAAAGTTCTTGAAAGCCCCTCAAAATTCCAGAAAAATGCCACAAACTTCCCTACATCTTCTCAAAACCCAAACAAACTCCTGCAACATCTCACAAAATCTCCACCAATTTCCAAACAATTCAAGAAAAATCCCGCAAAATTCTTCAAGTCTCGTACAAATCCCAGAAAAATCCCACAAAATTCCAGAAACATCCCACCAAATCACCTCAATATCACCAAAAATTCTGGAAAAGCCTCACAAAATTGCAGAAAAATGCCACAAAATTCCCTAAACCTTCTCAAAACCCTACCAAATTCCTGCAACATCCCACAAAATCTCCAACAATTTCCACAAAATTCAAGAAAAATCCCTCCAAATTCACTGAATTTCCTCAATATCCCACCAAACTCCAGAACCATCTCACAAAATCTCAACAAATTTCCAAAAAATTCAAAAAAACTCTCACAAAGTTCTTGAAAGCCCCTCAAAATTCCAGAAAAATGCCACAAAATTCCCTACATCTTCTCAAAACATTACAAAATTCCACAGACACCTCACAAAATCTCCACCAATTTCCACAAAATCTAAGAAAATTCCCGCAAAATTCTTCAAGTCTCCTCCAAATCCCACAAAATTCAAGAGAAATCCTCAAAATTCCACAAAAATCCCACAAAATTCCTTCCACCTTCTCAGAACCCAAACAAACTCCTGCAACATCTCACAAAATCTCCACCAATTTCCACAACATTTAGGAAAAATCCCTCCAACTTCTTCAAGTCTCCTACAAATCCCACAAAATTCAAGAGAAATCCTCAAAATCCCACAAAAATCCCACCAAATTCCAGAACCATCTCACAAAATCTCAACAAATTTCCACTAAATTCAAGAAAACTCTCACAGAGTTCTTGAAAGCCCCTCAAAATTCCAGAAAAATGCCATAAACTTCCCTACATCTTCTCAAAACCCAAACAAACTCCTGCAACATCTCACAAAATCTCCACCAATTTCCAAACAATTCAAGAAAAATCCCGCAAAATTCTTCAAGTCTCGTACAAATCCCAGAAAAATCCCACAAAATTCCAGAAACATCCCACCAAATCACCTCAATATCACCAAAAATTCTGGAAAAGCCTCACAAAATTGCAGAAAAATGCCACAAAATTCCCTAAACCTTCTCAAAACCCTACCCAATTCCTGCAACATCCCACAAAATCTCCAACAATTTCCACAAAATTCAAGAAAAATCCCTCAAAATTCACTGAATTTCCTCAATATCCCACCAAATTCCAGAACCATCTCACAAAATCTCAACAAATTTCCACAAAATCTAAGAAAATTCCCGCAAAATTCTTCAAGTCTCCTCCAAATCCCACAAAATTCAAGAGAAATCCTCAAAATTCCACAAAAATCCCACAAAATTCCTTCCATCTTCTCAGAACCCAAACAAACTCCTGCAACATCTCACAAAATCTCCACCAATTTCCAAACAATTCAAGAAAAATCCCGCAGAATTCTTCAAGTCTCCTCCAAATACCACAAACATCCCACAAACATCCCACAAACATCCCACAAAATTCAAGAGAAATCCCACAAAATTCAAAAGAAATCGCACAAAATCCTGTACAAGCCCCACACAATTCCCTAAATCTTCTCAGAACCCAACCACATTCCTGCAACATCCCACAAAATCTCTGGAAATTTCCACAAAATTCAAGAAGACTCACACAAAAAACTTGAAAGCTGCTGAAAATTCCACGAAAATCCCACAAAAATCCCTAAATCTTCTCAAAACCCAACCACATTCCTGCAGCATCTCACAAAATCTCCACCAATATCCAAAAAATTCAAGAAAATTCCCTCCAAATTCTTCAAGTCTCCTCCAAATCCCACAAAATTCAAGACAAATCCTCAAAATCCCACAAAAATCCCACCAAATTCCAGAACCATCTCACAAAATCTCAACAAATTTCCACTAAATTCAAGAAAACTCTCACAAAGTTCTTGAAAGCCCCTCAAAATTCCAGAAAAATGCCACAAAATTCCCTAAACCTTCTCAAAACCCTACCAAATTCCTGCAACATCCCACAAAATCTCCAACAATTTCCACAAAATTCAAGAAAAATCCCTCCAAATTCACTGAATTTCCTCAATATCCCACCAAACTCCAGAACCATCTCACAAAATCTCAACAAATTTCCAAAAAATTCAAAAAAACTCTCACAAAGTTCTTGAAAGCCCCTCAAAATTCCAGAAAAATGCCACAAAATTCCCTACATCTTCTCAAAACATTACAAAATTCCACAGACACCTCACAAAATCTCCACCAATTTCCACAAAATCTAAGAAAATTCCCGCAAAATTCTTCAAGTCTCCTCCAAATCCCACAAAATTCAAGACAAATCCTCAAAATTCCACAAAAATCCAACAAAATTCCTTCCATCTCCTCAAAACCCAAACAAACTCCTGCAACATCTCACAAAATCTCCACCAATTTCCCCAACATTTAGGAAAAATCCCTCCAACTTCTTCAAGTCTCCTCCAAATCCCACAAAATTCAAGAGAAATCCTCAAAATTCCACAAAAATCCCACCAAATTCCAGAACCATCTCACAAAATCTCAACAAATTTCCACAAAATTCAAGAAAACTCTCACAAAGTTCTTGAAAGCCCCTCAAAATTCCAGAAAAATGCCATAAACTTCCCTACATCTTCTCAAAACCCAAACAAACTCCTGCAACATCTCACAAAATCTCCACCAATTTCCAAACAATTCAAGAAAAATCCCGCAAAATTCTTCAAGTCTCGTACAAATCCCAGAAAAATCCCACAAAATTCCAGAAACATCCCACCAAATCACCTCAATATCACCAAAAATTCTGGAAAAGCCTCACAAAATTGCAGAAAAATGCCACAAAATTCCCTAAACCTTCTCAAAACCCTACCAAATTCCTGCAACATCCCACAAAATCTCCAACAATTTCCACAAAATTCAAGAAAAATCCCTCCAAATTCACTGAATTTCCTCAATATCCCACCAAATTCCAGAACCATCTCACAAAATCTCAACAAATTTCCACAAAATCTAAGAAAATTCCGCAAAATTCTTCAAGTCTCCTCCAAATCCCACAAAATTCAAGACAAATCCTCAAAATTCCACAAAAATCCCACAAAATTCCTTCCATCTTCTCAGAACCCAAACAAACTCCTGCAACATCTCACAAAATCTCCACCAATTTCCAAACAATTCAAGAAAAATCCCGCAAAATTCTTCAAGTCTCCTCCAAATACCACAAACATCCCACAAACATCCCACAAACATCCCACAAAATTCAAGAGAAATCCCACAAAATTCAAAAGAAATCGCACAAAATCCTGTACAAGCCCCACACAATTCCCTAAATCTTCTCAGAACCCAACCACATTCCTGCAACATCCCACAAAATCTCTGGAAATTTCCACAAAATTCAAGAAGACTCACACAAAAAACTTGAAAGCTGCTGAAAATTCCACGAAAATCCCACAAAAATCCCTAAATCTTCTCAAAACCCAACCACATTCCTGCAGCATCTCACAAAATCTCCACCAATATCCAAAAAATTCAAGAAAATTCCCTCCAAATTCTTCAAGTCTCCTCCAAATCCCACAAAATTCAAGACAAATCCTCAAAATCCCACAAAAATCCCACCAAATTCCAGAACCATCTCACAAAATCTCAACAAATTTCCACTAAATTCAAGAAAACTCTCACAAAGTTCTTGAAAGCCCCTCAAAATTCCAGAAAAATGCCACAAACTTCCCTACATCTTCTCAAAACCCAAACAAACTCCTGCAACATCTCACAAAATCTCCACCAATTTCCAAACAATTCAAGAAAAATCCCGCAAAATTCTTCAAGTCTCGTACAAATCCCAGAAAAATCCCACAAAATTCCAGAAACATCCCACCAAATCACCTCAATATCACCAAAAATTCTGGAAAAGCCTCACAAAATTGCAGAAAAATGCCACAAAATTCCCTAAACCTTCTCAAAACCCTACCAAATTCCTGCAACATCCCACAAAATCTCCAACAATTTCCACAAAATTCAAGAAAAATCCCTCCAAATTCACTGAATTTCCTCAATATCCCACCAAACTCCAGAACCATCTCACAAAATCTCAACAAATTTCCAAAAAATTCAAAAAAACTCTCACAAAGTTCTTGAAAGCCCCTCAAAATTCCAGAAAAATGCCACAAAATTCCCTACATCTTCTCAAAACATTACAAAATTCCACAGACACCTCACAAAATCTCCACCAATTTCCACAAGATCTAAGAAAATTCCCGCAAAATTCTTCAAGTCTCCTCCAAATCCCACAAAATTCAAGAGAAATCCTCAAAATTCCACAAAAATCCAACAAAATTCCTTCCATCTCCTCAAAACCCAAACAAACTCCTGCAACATCTCACAAAATCTCCACCAATTTCCACAACATTTAGGAAAAATCCCTCCAACTTCTTCAAGTCTCCTCCAAATCCCACAAAATTCAAGAGAAATCCTCAAAATCCCACAAAAATCCCACCAAATTCCAGAACCATCTCACAAAATCTCAACAAATTTCCACAAAATCTAAGAAAATTCCCGCAAAATTCTTCAAGTCTCCTCCAAATCCCACAAAATTCAAGAGAAATCCTCAAAATTCCACAAAAATCCCACAAAATTCCTTCCATCTTCTCAGAACCCAAACAAACTCCTGCAACATCTCACAAAATCTCCACCAATTTCCAAACAATTCAAGAAAAATCCCGCAGAATTCTTCAAGTCTCCTCCAAATACCACAAACATCCCACAAACCTCCCACAAACATCCCACAAAATTCAAGAGAAATCCCACAAAATTCAAAAGAAATCGCACAAAATCCTGTACAAGCCCCACACAATTCCCTAAATCTTCTCAGAACCCAACCACATTCCTGCAACATCCCACAAAATCTCTGGAAATTTCCACAAAATTCAAGAAGACTCACACAAAAAACTTGAAAGCTGCTGAAAATTCCACGAAAATCCCACAAAAATCCCTAAATCTTCTCAAAACCCAACCACATTCCTGCAGCATCTCAAAAAATCTCCACCAATATCCAAAAAATTCAAGAAAATTCCCTCCAAATTCTTCAAGTCTCCTCCAAATCCCACAAAATTCAAGACAAATCCTCAAAATCCCACAAAAATCCCACCAAATTCCAGAACCATCTCACAAAATCTCAACAAATTTCCACTAAATTCAAGAAAACTCTCACAAAGTTCTTGAAAGCCCCTCAAAATTCCAGAAAAATGCCACAAAATTCCCTAAACCTTCTCAAAACCCTACCAAATTCCTGCAACATCCCACAAAATCTCCAACAATTTCCACAAAATTCAAGAAAAATCCCTCCAAATTCACTGAATTTCCTCAATATCCCACCAAACTCCAGAACCATCTCACAAAATCTCAACAAATTTCCAAAAAATTCAAAAAAACTCTCACAAAGTTCTTGAAAGCCCCTCAAAATTCCAGAAAAATGCCACAAAATTCCCTACATCTTCTCAAAACATTACAAAATTCCACAGACACCTCACAAAATCTCCACCAATTTCCACAAAATCTAAGAAAATTCCCGCAAAATTCTTCAAGTCTCCTCCAAATCCCACAAAATTCAAGACAAATCCTCAAAATTCCACAAAAATCCAACAAAATTCCTTCCATCTCCTCAAAACCCAAACAAACTCCTGCAACATCTCACAAAATCTCCACCAATTTCCCCAACATTTAGGAAAAATCCCTCCAACTTCTTCAAGTCTCCTCCAAATCCCACAAAATTCAAGAGAAATCCTCAAAATTCCACAAAAATCCCACCAAATTCCAGAACCATCTCACAAAATCTCAACAAATTTCCACAAAATTCAAGAAAACTCTCACAAAGTTCTTGAAAGCCCCTCAAAATTCCAGAAAAATGCCATAAACTTCCCTACATCTTCTCAAAACCCAAACAAACTCCTGCAACATCTCACAAAATCTCCACCAATTTCCAAACAATTCAAGAAAAATCCCGCAAAATTCTTCAAGTCTCGTACAAATCCCAGAAAAATCCCACAAAATTCCAGAAACATCCCACCAAATCACCTCAATATCACCAAAAATTCTGGAAAAGCCTCACAAAATTGCAGAAAAATGCCACAAAATTCCCTAAACCTTCTCAAAACCCTACCCAATTCCTGCAACATCCCACAAAATCTCCAACAATTTCCACAAAATTCAAGAAAAATCCCTCCAAATTCACTGAATTTCCTCAATATCCCACCAAATTCCAGAACCATCTCACAAAATCTCAACAAATTTCCACAAAATCTAAGAAAATTCCGCAAAATTCTTCAAGTCTCCTCCAAATCCCACAAAATTCAAGACAAATCCTCAAAATTCCACAAAAATCCCACAAAATTCCTTCCATCTTCTCAGAACCCAAACAAACTCCTGCAACATCTCACAAAATCTCCACCAATTTCCAAACAATTCAAGAAAAATCCCGCAAAATTCTTCAAGTCTCCTCCAAATACCACAAACATCCCACAAACATCCCACAAACATCCCACAAAATTCAAGAGAAATCCCACAAAATTCAAAAGAAATCGCACAAAATCCTGTACAAGCCCCACACAATTCCCTAAATCTTCTCAGAACCCAACCACATTCCTGCAACATCCCACAAAATCTCTGGAAATTTCCACAAAATTCAAGAAGACTCACACAAAAAACTTGAAAGCTGCTGAAAATTCCACGAAAATCCCACAAAAATCCCTAAATCTTCTCAAAACCCAACCACATTCCTGCAGCATCTCACAAAATCTCCACCAATATCCAAAAAATTCAAGAAAATTCCCTCCAAATTCTTCAAGTCTCCTCCAAATCCCACAAAATTCAAGACAAATCCTCAAAATCCCACAAAAATCCCACCAAATTCCAGAACCATCTCACAAAATCTCAACAAATTTCCACTAAATTCAAGAAAACTCTCACAAAGTTCTTGAAAGCCCCTCAAAATTCCAGAAAAATGCCACAAACTTCCCTACATCTTCTCAAAACCCAAACAAACTCCTGCAACATCTCACAAAATCTCCACCAATTTCCAAACAATTCAAGAAAAATCCCGCAAAATTCTTCAAGTCTCGTACAAATCCCAGAAAAATCCCACAAAATTCCAGAAACATCCCACCAAATCACCTCAATATCACCAAAAATTCTGGAAAAGCCTCACAAAATTGCAGAAAAATGCCACAAAATTCCCTAAACCTTCTCAAAACCCTACCAAATTCCTGCAACATCCCACAAAATCTCCAACAATTTCCACAAAATTCAAGAAAAATCCCTCCAAATTCACTGAATTTCCTCAATATCCCACCAAACTCCAGAACCATCTCACAAAATCTCAACAAATTTCCAAAAAATTCAAAAAAACTCTCACAAAGTTCTTGAAAGCCCCTCAAAATTCCAGAAAAATGCCACAAAATTCCCTACATCTTCTCAAAACATTACAAAATTCCACAGACACCTCACAAAATCTCCACCAATTTCCACAAGATCTAAGAAAATTCCCGCAAAATTCTTCAAGTCTCCTCCAAATCCCACAAAATTCAAGAGAAATCCTCAAAATTCCACAAAAATCCAACAAAATTCCTTCCATCTCCTCAAAACCCAAACAAACTCCTGCAACATCTCACAAAATCTCCACCAATTTCCACAACATTTAGGAAAAATCCCTCCAACTTCTTCAAGTCTCCTCCAAATCCCACAAAATTCAAGAGAAATCCTCAAAATCCCACAAAAATCCCACCAAATTCCAGAACCATCTCACAAAATCTCAACAAATTTCCACTAAATTCAAGAAAACTCTCACAAAGTTCTTGAAAGCCCCTCAAAATTCCAGAAAAATGCCATAAACTTCCCTACATCTTCTCAAAACCCAAACAAACTCCTGCAACATCTCACAAAATCTCCACCAATTTCCAAACAATTCAAGAAAAATCCCGCAAAATTCTTCAAGTCTCGTACAAATCCCAGAAAAATCCCACAAAATTCCAGAAACATCCCACCAAATCACCTCAATATCACCAAAAATTCTGGAAAAGCCTCACAAAATTGCAGAAAAATGCCACAAAATTCCCTAAACCTTCTCAAAACCCTACCAAATTCCTGCAACATCCCACAAAATCTCCAACAATTTCCACAAAATTCAAGAAAAATCCCTCCAAATTCACTGAATTTCCTCAATATCCCACCAAACTCCAGAACCATCTCACAAAATCTCAACAAATTTCCACAAAATCTAAGAAAATTCCCGCAAAATTCTTCAAGTCTCCTCCAAATCCCACAAAATTCAAGACAAATCCTCAAAATTCCACAAAAATCCCACAAAATTCCTTCCATCTTCTCAGAACCCAAACAAACTCCTGCAACATCTCACAAAATCTCCACCAATTTCCAAACAATTCAAGAAAAATCCCGCAGAATTCTTCAAGTCTCCTCCAAATACCACAAACATCCCACAAACATCCCACAAACATCCCACAAACATCCCACAAAATTCAAGAGAAATCCCACAAAATTCAAAAGAAATCGCACAAAATCCTGTACAAGCCCCACACAATTCCCTAAATCTTCTCAGAACCCAACCACATTCCTGCAACATCCCACAAAATCTCTGGAAATTTCCACAAAATTCAAGAAGACTCACACAAAAAACTTGAAAGCTGCTGAAAATTCCACGAAAATCCCACAAAAATCCCTAAATCTTCTCAAAACCCAACCACATTCCTGCAGCATCTCACAAAATCTCCACCAATATCCAAAAAATTCAAGAAAATTCCCTCCAAATTCTTCAAGTCTCCTCCAAATCCCACAAAATTCAAGACAAATCCTCAAAATCCCACAAAAATCCCACCAAATTCCAGAACCATCTCACAAAATCTCAACAAATTTCCACTAAATTCAAGAAAACTCTCACAAAGTTCTTGAAAGCCCCTCAAAATTCCAGAAAAATGCCACAAACTTCCCTACATCTTCTCAAAACCCAAACTCCTGCAACATCTCACAAAATCTCCACCAATTTCCAAACAATTCAAGAAAAATCCCGCAAAATTCTTCAAGTCTCGTACAAATCCCAGAAAAATCCCACAAAATTCCAGAAACATCCCACCAAATCACCTCAATATCACCAAAAATTCTGGAAAAGCCCCTCAAAATTGCAGAAAAATGCCACAAAATTCCCTAAACCTTCTCAAAACCCTACCAAATTCCTGCAACATCCCACAAAATCTCCAACAATTTCCACAAAATTCAAGAAAAATCCCTCCAAATTCACTGAATTTCCTCAATATCCCACCAAACTCCAGAACCATCTCACAAAATCTCAACAAATTTCCAAAAAATTCAAAAAAACTCTCACAAAGTTCTTGAAAGCCCCTCAAAATTCCAGAAAAATGCCACAAAATTCCCTACATCTTCTCAAAACATTACAAAATTCCACAGACACCTCACAAAATCTCCACCAATTTCCACAAAATCTAAGAAAATTCCCGCAAAATTCTTCAAGTCTCCTCCAAATCCCACAAAATTCAAGACAAATCCTCAAAATTCCACAAAAATCCAACAAAATTCCTTCCATCTCCTCAAAACCCAAACAAACTCCTGCAACATCTCACAAAATCTCCACCAATTTCCCCAACATTTAGGAAAAATCCCTCCAACTTCTTCAAGTCTCCTCCAAATCCCACAAAATTCAAGAGAAATCCTCAAAATTCCACAAAAATCCCACCAAATTCCAGAACCATCTCACAAAATCTCAACAAATTTCCACAAAATTCAAGAAAACTCTCACAAAGTTCTTGAAAGCCCCTCAAAATTCCAGAAAAATGCCATAAACTTCCCTACATCTTCTCAAAACCCAAACAAACTCCTGCAACATCTCACAAAATCTCCACCAATTTCCAAACAATTCAAGAAAAATCCCGCAAAATTCTTCAAGTCTCGTACAAATCCCAGAAAAATCCCACAAAATTCCAGAAACATCCCACCAAATCACCTCAATATCACCAAAAATTCTGGAAAAGCCTCACAAAATTGCAGAAAAATGCCACAAAATTCCCTAAACCTTCTCAAAACCCTACCCAATTCCTGCAACATCCCACAAAATCTCCAACAATTTCCACAAAATTCAAGAAAAATCCCTCCAAATTCACTGAATTTCCTCAATATCCCACCAAATTCCAGAACCATCTCACAAAATCTCAACAAATTTCCACAAAATCTAAGAAAATTCCGCAAAATTCTTCAAGTCTCCTCCAAATCCCACAAAATTCAAGACAAATCCTCAAAATTCCACAAAAATCCCACAAAATTCCTTCCATCTTCTCAGAACCCAAACAAACTCCTGCAACATCTCACAAAATCTCCACCAATTTCCAAACAATTCAAGAAAAATCCCGCAAAATTCTTCAAGTCTCCTCCAAATACCACAAACATCCCACAAACATCCCACAAACATCCCACAAAATTCAAGAGAAATCCCACAAAATTCAAAAGAAATCGCACAAAATCCTGTACAAGCCCCACACAATTCCCTAAATCTTCTCAGAACCCAACCACATTCCTGCAACATCCCACAAAATCTCTGGAAATTTCCACAAAATTCAAGAAGACTCACACAAAAAACTTGAAAGCTGCTGAAAATTCCACGAAAATCCCACAAAAATCCCTAAATCTTCTCAAAACCCAACCACATTCCTGCAGCATCTCACAAAATCTCCACCAATATCCAAAAAATTCAAGAAAATTCCCTCCAAATTCTTCAAGTCTCCTCCAAATCCCACAAAATTCAAGACAAATCCTCAAAATCCCACAAAAATCCCACCAAATTCCAGAACCATCTCACAAAATCTCAACAAATTTCCACTAAATTCAAGAAAACTCTCACAAAGTTCTTGAAAGCCCCTCAAAATTCCAGAAAAATGCCACAAACTTCCCTACATCTTCTCAAAACCCAAACAAACTCCTGCAACATCTCACAAAATCTCCACCAATTTCCAAACAATTCAAGAAAAATCCCGCAAAATTCTTCAAGTCTCGTACAAATCCCAGAAAAATCCCACAAAATTCCAGAAACATCCCACCAAATCACCTCAATATCACCAAAAATTCTGGAAAAGCCTCACAAAATTGCAGAAAAATGCCACAAAATTCCCTAAACCTTCTCAAAACCCTACCAAATTCCTGCAACATCCCACAAAATCTCCAACAATTTCCACAAAATTCAAGAAAAATCCCTCCAAATTCACTGAATTTCCTCAATATCCCACCAAACTCCAGAACCATCTCACAAAATCTCAACAAATTTCCAAAAAATTCAAAAAAACTCTCACAAAGTTCTTGAAAGCCCCTCAAAATTCCAGAAAAATGCCACAAAATTCCCTACATCTTCTCAAAACATTACAAAATTCCACAGACACCTCACAAAATCTCCACCAATTTCCACAAGATCTAAGAAAATTCCCGCAAAATTCTTCAAGTCTCCTCCAAATCCCACAAAATTCAAGAGAAATCCTCAAAATTCCACAAAAATCCAACAAAATTCCTTCCATCTCCTCAAAACCCAAACAAACTCCTGCAACATCTCACAAAATCTCCACCAATTTCCACAACATTTAGGAAAAATCCCTCCAACTTCTTCAAGTCTCCTCCAAATCCCACAAAATTCAAGAGAAATCCTCAAAATCCCACAAAAATCCCACCAAATTCCAGAACCATCTCACAAAATCTCAACAAATTTCCACTAAATTCAAGAAAACTCTCACAAAGTTCTTGAAAGCCCCTCAAAATTCCAGAAAAATGCCATAAACTTCCCTACATCTTCTCAAAACCCAAACAAACTCCTGCAACATCTCACAAAATCTCCACCAATTTCCAAACAATTCAAGAAAAATCCCGCAAAATTCTTCAAGTCTCGTACAAATCCCAGAAAAATCCCACAAAATTCCAGAAACATCCCACCAAATCACCTCAATATCACCAAAAATTCTGGAAAAGCCTCACAAAATTGCAGAAAAATGCCACAAAATTCCCTAAACCTTCTCAAAACCCTACCAAATTCCTGCAACATCCCACAAAATCTCCAACAATTTCCACAAAATTCAAGAAAAATCCCTCCAAATTCACTGAATTTCCTCAATATCCCACCAAACTCCAGAACCATCTCACAAAATCTCAACAAATTTCCACAAAATCTAAGAAAATTCCCTCCAAATTCTTCAAGTCTCCTCCAAATCCCACAAAATTCAAGAGAAATCCTCAAAATTCCACAAAAATCCCACAAAATTCCTTCCATCTTCTCAGAACCCAAACAAACTCCTGCAACATCTCACAAAATCTCCACCAATTTCCAAACAATTCAAGAAAAATCCCGCAGAATTCTTCAAGTCTCCTCCAAATACCACAAACATCCCACAAACATCCCACAAACATCCCACAAACATCCCACAAAATTCAAGAGAAATCCCACAAAATTCAAAAGAAATCGCACAAAATCCTGTACAAGCCCCACACAATTCCCTAAATCTTCTCAGAACCCAACCACATTCCTGCAACATCCCACAAAATCTCTGGAAATTTCCACAAAATTCAAGAAGACTCACACAAAAAACTTGAAAGCTGCTGAAAATTCCACGAAAATCCCACAAAAATCCCTAAATCTTCTCAAAACCCAACCACATTCCTGCAGCATCTCACAAAATCTCCACCAATATCCAAAAAATTCAAGAAAATTCCCTCCAAATTCTTCAAGTCTCCTCCAAATCCCACAAAATTCAAGACAAATCCTCAAAATCCCACAAAAATCCCACCAAATTCCAGAACCATCTCACAAAATCTCAACAAATTTCCACTAAATTCAAGAAAACTCTCACAAAGTTCTTGAAAGCCCCTCAAAATTCCAGAAAAATGCCACAAACTTCCCTACATCTTCTCAAAACCCAAACAAACTCCTGCAACATCTCACAAAATCTCCACCAATTTCCAAACAATTCAAGAAAAATCCCGCAAAATTCTTCAAGTCTCGTACAAATCCCAGAAAAATCCCACAAAATTCCAGAAACATCCCACCAAATCACCTCAATATCACCAAAAATTCTGGAAAAGCCTCACAAAATTGCAGAAAAATGCCACAAAATTCCCTAAACCTTCTCAAAACCCTACCAAATTCCTGCAACATCCCACAAAATCTCCAACAATTTCCACAAAATTCAAGAAAAATCCCTCCAAATTCACTGAATTTCCTCAATATCCCACCAAACTCCAGAACCATCTCACAAAATCTCAACAAATTTCCAAAAAATTCAAAAAAACTCTCACAAAGTTCTTGAAAGCCCCTCAAAATTCCAGAAAAATGCCACAAAATTCCCTACATCTTCTCAAAACATTACAAAATTCCACAGACACCTCACAAAATCTCCACCAATTTCCACAAAATCTAAGAAAATTCCCGCAAAATTCTTCAAGTCTCCTCCAAATCCCACAAAATTCAAGACAAATCCTCAAAATTCCACAAAAATCCAACAAAATTCCTTCCATCTCCTCAAAACCCAAACAAACTCCTGCAACATCTCACAAAATCTCCACCAATTTCCCCAACATTTAGGAAAAATCCCTCCAACTTCTTCAAGTCTCCTCCAAATCCCACAAAATTCAAGAGAAATCCTCAAAATTCCACAAAAATCCCACCAAATTCCAGAACCATCTCACAAAATCTCAACAAATTTCCACAAAATTCAAGAAAACTCTCACAAAGTTCTTGAAAGCCCCTCAAAATTCCAGAAAAATGCCATAAACTTCCCTACATCTTCTCAAAACCCAAACAAACTCCTGCAACATCTCACAAAATCTCCACCAATTTCCAAACAATTCAAGAAAAATCCCGCAAAATTCTTCAAGTCTCGTACAAATCCCAGAAAAATCCCACAAAATTCCAGAAACATCCCACCAAATCACCTCAATATCACCAAAAATTCTGGAAAAGCCTCACAAAATTGCAGAAAAATGCCACAAAATTCCCTAAACCTTCTCAAAACCCTACCCAATTCCTGCAACATCCCACAAAATCTCCAACAATTTCCACAAAATTCAAGAAAAATCCCTCCAAATTCACTGAATTTCCTCAATATCCCACCAAACTCCAGAACCATCTCACAAAATCTCAACAAATTTCCACAAAATCTAAGAAAATTCCCTCCAAATTCTTCAAGTCTCCTCCAAATCCCACAAAATTCAAGAGAAATCCTCAAAATTCCACAAAAATCCCACAAAATTCCTTCCATCTTCTCAGAACCCAAACAAACTCCTGCAACATCTCACAAAATCTCCACCAATTTCCAAACAATTCAAGAAAAATCCCGCAGAATTCTTCAAGTCTCCTCCAAATACCACAAACATCCCACAAACATCCCACAAACATCCCACAAACATCCCACAAAATTCAAGAGAAATCCCACAAAATTCAAAAGAAATCGCACAAAATCCTGTACAAGCCCCACACAATTCCCTAAATCTTCTCAGAACCCAACCACATTCCTGCAACATCCCACAAAATCTCTGGAAATTTCCACAAAATTCAAGAAGACTCACACAAAAAACTTGAAAGCTGCTGAAAATTCCACGAAAATCCCACAAAAATCCCTAAATCTTCTCAAAACCCAACCACATTCCTGCAGCATCTCACAAAATCTCCACCAATATCCAAAAAATTCAAGAAAATTCCCTCCAAATTCTTCAAGTCTCCTCCAAATCCCACAAAATTCAAGACAAATCCTCAAAATCCCACAAAAATCCCACCAAATTCCAGAACCATCTCACAAAATCTCAACAAATTTCCACTAAATTCAAGAAAACTCTCACAAAGTTCTTGAAAGCCCCTCAAAATTCCAGAAAAATGCCACAAACTTCCCTACATCTTCTCAAAACCCAAACAAACTCCTGCAACATCTCACAAAATCTCCACCAATTTCCAAACAATTCAAGAAAAATCCCGCAAAATTCTTCAAGTCTCGTACAAATCCCAGAAAAATCCCACAAAATTCCAGAAACATCCCACCAAATCACCTCAATATCACCAAAAATTCTGGAAAAGCCTCACAAAATTGCAGAAAAATGCCACAAAATTCCCTAAACCTTCTCAAAACCCTACCAAATTCCTGCAACATCCCACAAAATCTCCAACAATTTCCACAAAATTCAAGAAAAATCCCTCCAAATTCACTGAATTTCCTCAATATCCCACCAAACTCCAGAACCATCTCACAAAATCTCAACAAATTTCCAAAAAATTCAAAAAAACTCTCACAAAGTTCTTGAAAGCCCCTCAAAATTCCAGAAAAATGCCACAAAATTCCCTACATCTTCTCAAAACATTACAAAATTCCACAGACACCTCACAAAATCTCCACCAATTTCCACAAAATCTAAGAAAATTCCCGCAAAATTCTTCAAGTCTCCTCCAAATCCCACAAAATTCAAGAGAAATCCTCAAAATTCCACAAAAATCCCACAAAATTCCTTCCACCTTCTCAGAACCCAAACAAACTCCTGCAACATCTCACAAAATCTCCACCAATTTCCACAACATTTAGGAAAAATCCCTCCAACTTCTTCAAGTCTCCTACAAATCCCACAAAATTCAAGAGAAATCCTCAAAATCCCACAAAAATCCCACCAAATTCCAGAACCATCTCACAAAATCTCAACAAATTTCCACTAAATTCAAGAAAACTCTCACAGAGTTCTTGAAAGCCCCTCAAAATTCCAGAAAAATGCCATAAACTTCCCTACATCTTCTCAAAACCCAAACAAACTCCTGCAACATCTCACAAAATCTCCACCAATTTCCAAACAATTCAAGAAAAATCCCGCAAAATTCTTCAAGTCTCGTACAAATCCCAGAAAAATCCCACAAAATTCCAGAAACATCCCACCAAATCACCTCAATATCACCAAAAATTCTGGAAAAGCCTCACAAAATTGCAGAAAAATGCCACAAAATTCCCTAAACCTTCTCAAAACCCTACCCAATTCCTGCAACATCCCACAAAATCTCCAACAATTTCCACAAAATTCAAGAAAAATCCCTCAAAATTCACTGAATTTCCTCAATATCCCACCAAATTCCAGAACCATCTCACAAAATCTCAACAAATTTCCACTAAATTCAAGAAAACTCTCACAAAGTTCTTGAAAGCCCCTCAAAATTGCAGAAAAATGCCACAAAATTCCCTAAACCTTCTCAAAACCCTACCAAATTCCTGCAACATCCCACAAAATCTCCAACAATTTCCACAAAATTCAAGAAAAATCCCTCCAAATTCACTGAATTTCCTCAATATCCCACCAAACTCCAGAACCATCTCACAAAATCTCAACAAATTTCCAAAAAATTCAAAAAAACTCTCACAAAGTTCTTGAAAGCCCCTCAAAATTCCAGAAAAATGCCACAAAATTCCCTACATCTTCTCAAAACATTACAAAATTCCACAGACACCTCACAAAATCTCCACCAATTTCCACAAAATCTAAGAAAATTCCCGCAAAATTCTTCAAGTCTCCTCCAAATCCCACAAAATTCAAGACAAATCCTCAAAATTCCACAAAAATCCAACAAAATTCCTTCCATCTCCTCAAAACCCAAACAAACTCCTGCAACATCTCACAAAATCTCCACCAATTTCCCCAACATTTAGGAAAAATCCCTCCAACTTCTTCAAGTCTCCTCCAAATCCCACAAAATTCAAGAGAAATCCTCAAAATTCCACAAAAATCCCACCAAATTCCAGAACCATCTCACAAAATCTCAACAAATTTCCACAAAATTCAAGAAAACTCTCACAAAGTTCTTGAAAGCCCCTCAAAATTCCAGAAAAATGCCATAAACTTCCCTACATCTTCTCAAAACCCAAACAAACTCCTGCAACATCTCACAAAATCTCCACCAATTTCCAAACAATTCAAGAAAAATCCCGCAAAATTCTTCAAGTCTCGTACAAATCCCAGAAAAATCCCACAAAATTCCAGAAACATCCCACCAAATCACCTCAATATCACCAAAAATTCTGGAAAAGCCTCACAAAATTGCAGAAAAATGCCACAAAATTCCCTAAACCTTCTCAAAACCCTACCCAATTCCTGCAACATCCCACAAAATCTCCAACAATTTCCACAAAATTCAAGAAAAATCCCTCCAAATTCACTGAATTTCCTCAATATCCCACCAAATTCCAGAACCATCTCACAAAATCTCAACAAATTTCCACAAAATCTAAGAAAATTCCGCAAAATTCTTCAAGTCTCCTCCAAATCCCACAAAATTCAAGACAAATCCTCAAAATTCCACAAAAATCCCACAAAATTCCTTCCATCTTCTCAGAACCCAAACAAACTCCTGCAACATCTCACAAAATCTCCACCAATTTCCAAACAATTCAAGAAAAATCCCGCAAAATTCTTCAAGTCTCCTCCAAATACCACAAACATCCCACAAACATCCCACAAACATCCCACAAAATTCAAGAGAAATCCCACAAAATTCAAAAGAAATCGCACAAAATCCTGTACAAGCCCCACACAATTCCCTAAATCTTCTCAGAACCCAACCACATTCCTGCAACATCCCACAAAATCTCTGGAAATTTCCACAAAATTCAAGAAGACTCACACAAAAAACTTGAAAGCTGCTGAAAATTCCACGAAAATCCCACAAAAATCCCTAAATCTTCTCAAAACCCAACCACATTCCTGCAGCATCTCACAAAATCTCCACCAATATCCAAAAAATTCAAGAAAATTCCCTCCAAATTCTTCAAGTCTCCTCCAAATCCCACAAAATTCAAGACAAATCCTCAAAATCCCACAAAAATCCCACCAAATTCCAGAACCATCTCACAAAATCTCAACAAATTTCCACTAAATTCAAGAAAACTCTCACAAAGTTCTTGAAAGCCCCTCAAAATTCCAGAAAAATGCCACAAACTTCCCTACATCTTCTCAAAACCCAAACAAACTCCTGCAACATCTCACAAAATCTCCACCAATTTCCAAACAATTCAAGAAAAATCCCGCAAAATTCTTCAAGTCTCGTACAAATCCCAGAAAAATCCCACAAAATTCCAGAAACATCCCACCAAATCACCTCAATATCACCAAAAATTCTGGAAAAGCCTCACAAAATTGCAGAAAAATGCCACAAAATTCCCTAAACCTTCTCAAAACCCTACCAAATTCCTGCAACATCCCACAAAATCTCCAACAATTTCCACAAAATTCAAGAAAAATCCCTCCAAATTCACTGAATTTCCTCAATATCCCACCAAACTCCAGAACCATCTCACAAAATCTCAACAAATTTCCAAAAAATTCAAAAAAACTCTCACAAAGTTCTTGAAAGCCCCTCAAAATTCCAGAAAAATGCCACAAAATTCCCTACATCTTCTCAAAACATTACAAAATTCCACAGACACCTCACAAAATCTCCACCAATTTCCACAAGATCTAAGAAAATTCCCGCAAAATTCTTCAAGTCTCCTCCAAATCCCACAAAATTCAAGAGAAATCCTCAAAATTCCACAAAAATCCAACAAAATTCCTTCCATCTCCTCAAAACCCAAACAAACTCCTGCAACATCTCACAAAATCTCCACCAATTTCCCCAACATTTAGGAAAAATCCCTCCAACTTCTTCAAGTCTCCTCCAAATCCCACAAAATTCAAGAGAAATCCTCAAAATTCCACAAAAATCCCACCAAATTCCAGAACCATCTCACAAAATCTCAACAAATTTCCACTAAATTCAAGAAAACTCTCACAAAGTTCTTGAAAGCCCCTCAAAATTCCAGAAAAATGCCACAAACTTCCCTACATCTTCTCAAAACCCAAACAAACTCCTGCAACATCTCACAAAATCTCCACCAATTTCCAAACAATTCAAGAAAAATCCCGCAAAATTCTTCAAGTCTCGTACAAATCCCAGAAAAATCCCACAAAATTCCAGAAACATCCCACCAAATCACCTCAATATCACCAAAAATTCTGGAAAAGCCTCACAAAATTGCAGAAAAATGCCACAAAATTCCCTAAACCTTCTCAAAACCCTACCAAATTCCTGCAACATCCCACAAAATCTCCAACAATTTCCACAAAATTCAAGAAAAATCCCTCCAAATTCACTGAATTTCCTCAATATCCCACCAAACTCCAGAACCATCTCACAAAATCTCAACAAATTTCCACAAAATCTAAGAAAATTCCCGCAAAATTCTTCAAGTCTCCTCCAAATCCCACAAAATTCAAGACAAATCCTCAAAATTCCACAAAAATCCCACAAAATTCCTTCCATCTTCTCAGAACCCAAACAAACTCCTGCAACATCTCACAAAATCTCCACCAATTTCCAAACAATTCAAGAAAAATCCCGCAGAATTCTTCAAGTCTCCTCCAAATACCACAAACATCCCACAAACATCCCACAAACATCCCACAAACATCCCACAAAATTCAAGAGAAATCCCACAAAATTCAAAAGAAATCGCACAAAATCCTGTACAAGCCCCACACAATTCCCTAAATCTTCTCAGAACCCAACCACATTCCTGCAACATCCCACAAAATCTCTGGAAATTTCCACAAAATTCAAGAAGACTCACACAAAAAACTTGAAAGCTGCTGAAAATTCCACGAAAATCCCACAAAAATCCCTAAATCTTCTCAAAACCCAACCACATTCCTGCAGCATCTCACAAAATCTCCACCAATATCCAAAAAATTCAAGAAAATTCCCTCCAAATTCTTCAAGTCTCCTCCAAATCCCACAAAATTCAAGACAAATCCTCAAAATCCCACAAAAATCCCACCAAATTCCAGAACCATCTCACAAAATCTCAACAAATTTCCACTAAATTCAAGAAAACTCTCACAAAGTTCTTGAAAGCCCCTCAAAATTCCAGAAAAATGCCACAAACTTCCCTACATCTTCTCAAAACCCAAACAAACTCCTGCAACATCTCACAAAATCTCCACCAATTTCCAAACAATTCAAGAAAAATCCCGCAAAATTCTTCAAGTCTCGTACAAATCCCAGAAAAATCCCACAAAATTCCAGAAACATCCCACCAAATCACCTCAATATCACCAAAAATTCTGGAAAAGCCTCACAAAATTGCAGAAAAATGCCACAAAATTCCCTAAACCTTCTCAAAACCCTACCAAATTCCTGCAACATCCCACAAAATCTCCAACAATTTCCACAAAATTCAAGAAAAATCCCTCCAAATTCACTGAATTTCCTCAATATCCCACCAAACTCCAGAACCATCTCACAAAATCTCAACAAATTTCCAAAAAATTCAAAAAAACTCTCACAAAGTTCTTGAAAGCCCCTCAAAATTCCAGAAAAATGCCACAAAATTCCCTACATCTTCTCAAAACATTACAAAATTCCACAGACACCTCACAAAATCTCCACCAATTTCCACAAAATCTAAGAAAATTCCCGCAAAATTCTTCAAGTCTCCTCCAAATCCCACAAAATTCAAGAGAAATCCTCAAAATTCCACAAAAATCCCACAAAATTCCTTCCACCTTCTCAGAACCCAAACAAACTCCTGCAACATCTCACAAAATCTCCACCAATTTCCACAACATTTAGGAAAAATCCCTCCAACTTCTTCAAGTCTCCTACAAATCCCACAAAATTCAAGAGAAATCCTCAAAATCCCACAAAAATCCCACCAAATTCCAGAACCATCTCACAAAATCTCAACAAATTTCCACTAAATTCAAGAAAACTCTCACAGAGTTCTTGAAAGCCCCTCAAAATTCCAGAAAAATGCCATAAACTTCCCTACATCTTCTCAAAACCCAAACAAACTCCTGCAACATCTCACAAAATCTCCACCAATTTCCAAACAATTCAAGAAAAATCCCGCAAAATTCTTCAAGTCTCGTACAAATCCCAGAAAAATCCCACAAAATTCCAGAAACATCCCACCAAATCACCTCAATATCACCAAAAATTCTGGAAAAGCCTCACAAAATTGCAGAAAAATGCCACAAAATTCCCTAAACCTTCTCAAAACCCTACCCAATTCCTGCAACATCCCACAAAATCTCCAACAATTTCCACAAAATTCAAGAAAAATCCCTCAAAATTCACTGAATTTCCTCAATATCCCACCAAATTCCAGAACCATCTCACAAAATCTCAACAAATTTCCACAAAATCTAAGAAAATTCCCGCAAAATTCTTCAAGTCTCCTCCAAATCCCACAAAATTCAAGAGAAATCCTCAAAATTCCACAAAAATCCCACAAAATTCCTTCCATCTTCTCAGAACCCAAACAAACTC
Organism: Cyanistes caeruleus; assembly: GCF_971803275.1. Taxonomy (NCBI): domain Eukaryota; kingdom Metazoa; phylum Chordata; class Aves; order Passeriformes; family Paridae; genus Cyanistes; species Cyanistes caeruleus. Next base: position 2,733,545 of record NW_028255885.1, read on the forward strand.
CTGCAACATCTCACAAAATCTCCACCAATTTCCAAACAATTCAAGAAAAATCCCGCAGAATTCTTCAAGTCTCCTCCAAATACCACAAACATCCCACAAACATCCCACAAACATCCCACAAAATTCAAGAGAAATCCCACAAAATTCAAAAGAAATCGCACAAAATCCTGTACAAGCCCCACACAATTCCCTAAATCTTCTCAGAACCCAACCACATTCCTGCAACATCCCACAAAATCTCTGGAAATTTCCACAAAATTCAAGAAGACTCACACAAAAAACTTGAAAGCTGCTGAAAATTCCACGAAAATCCCACAAAAATCCCTAAATCTTCTCAAAACCCAACCACATTCCTGCAGCATCTCACAAAATCTCCACCAATATCCAAAAAATTCAAGAAAATTCCCTCCAAATTCTTCAAGTCTCCTCCAAATCCCACAAAATTCAAGAGAAATCCTCAAAATCCCACAAAAATCCCACCAAATTCCAGAACCATCTCACAAAATCTCAACAAATTTCCACTAAATTCAAGAAAACTCTCACAAAGTTCTTGAAAGCCCCTCAAAATTCCAGAAAAATGCCACAAACTTCCCTACATCTTCTCAAAACCCAAACAAACTCCTGCAACATCTCACAAAATCTCCACCAATTTCCAAACAATTCAAGAAAAATCCCGCAAAATTCTTCAAGTCTCGTACAAATCCCAGAAAAATCCCACAAAATTCCAGAAACATCCCACCAAATCACCTCAATATCACCAAAAATTCTGGAAAAGCCTCACAAAATTGCAGAAAAATGCCACAAAATTCCCTAAACCTTCTCAAAACCCTACCAAATTCCTGCAACATCCCACAAAATCTCCAACAATTTCCACAAAATTCAAGAAAAATCCCTCCAAATTCACTGAATTTCCTCAATATCCCACCAAACTCCAGAACCATCTCACAAAATCTCAACAAATTTCCACAAAATCTAAGAAAATTCCCGCAAAATTCTTCAAGTCTCCTCCAAATCCCACAAAATTCAAGACAAATCCTCAAAATTCCACAAAAATCCCACAAAATTCCTTCCATCTTCTCAGAACCCAAACAAACTCCTGCAACATCTCACAAAATCTCCACCAATTTCCAAACAATTCAAGAAAAATCCCGCAGAATTCTTCAAGTCTCCTCCAAATACCACAAACATCCCACAAACATCCCACAAACATCCCACAAACATCCCACAAAATTCAAGAGAAATCCCACAAAATTCAAAAGAAATCGCACAAAATCCTGTACAAGCCCCACACAATTCCCTAAATCTTCTCAGAACCCAACCACATTCCTGCAACATCCCACAAAATCTCTGGAAATTTCCACAAAATTCAAGAAGACTCACACAAAAAACTTGAAAGCTGCTGAAAATTCCACGAAAATCCCACAAAAATCCCTAAATCTTCTCAAAACCCAACCACATTCCTGCAGCATCTCACAAAATCTCCACCAATATCCAAAAAATTCAAGAAAATTCCCTCCAAATTCTTCAAGTCTCCTCCAAATCCCACAAAATTCAAGACAAATCCTCAAAATCCCACAAAAATCCCACCAAATTCCAGAACCATCTCACAAAATCTCAACAAATTTCCACTAAATTCAAGAAAACTCTCACAAAGTTCTTGAAAGCCCCTCAAAATTCCAGAAAAATGCCACAAACTTCCCTACATCTTCTCAAAACCCAAACAAACTCCTGCAACATCTCACAAAATCTCCACCAATTTCCAAACAATTCAAGAAAAATCCCGCAAAATTCTTCAAGTCTCGTACAAATCCCAGAAAAATCCCACAAAATTCCAGAAACATCCCACCAAATCACCTCAATATCACCAAAAATTCTGGAAAAGCCTCACAAAATTGCAGAAAAATGCCACAAAATTCCCTAAACCTTCTCAAAACCCTACCAAATTCCTGCAACATCCCACAAAATCTCCAACAATTTCCACAAAATTCAAGAAAAATCCCTCCAAATTCACTGAATTTCCTCAATATCCCACCAAACTCCAGAACCATCTCACAAAATCTCAACAAATTTCCAAAAAATTCAAAAAAACTCTCACAAAGTTCTTGAAAGCCCCTCAAAATTCCAGAAAAATGCCACAAAATTCCCTACATCTTCTCAAAACATTACAAAATTCCACAGACACCTCACAAAATCTCCACCAATTTCCACAAAATCTAAGAAAATTCCCGCAAAATTCTTCAAGTCTCCTCCAAATCCCACAAAATTCAAGAGAAATCCTCAAAATTCCACAAAAATCCCACAAAATTCCTTCCACCTTCTCAGAACCCAAACAAACTCCTGCAACATCTCACAAAATCTCCACCAATTTCCACAACATTTAGGAAAAATCCCTCCAACTTCTTCAAGTCTCCTACAAATCCCACAAAATTCAAGAGAAATCCTCAAAATCCCACAAAAATCCCACCAAATTCCAGAACCATCTCACAAAATCTCAACAAATTTCCACTAAATTCAAGAAAACTCTCACAGAGTTCTTGAAAGCCCCTCAAAATTCCAGAAAAATGCCATAAACTTCCCTACATCTTCTCAAAACCCAAACAAACTCCTGCAACATCTCACAAAATCTCCACCAATTTCCAAACAATTCAAGAAAAATCCCGCAAAATTCTTCAAGTCTCGTACAAATCCCAGAAAAATCCCACAAAATTCCAGAAACATCCCACCAAATCACCTCAATATCACCAAAAATTCTGGAAAAGCCTCACAAAATTGCAGAAAAATGCCACAAAATTCCCTAAACCTTCTCAAAACCCTACCCAATTCCTGCAACATCCCACAAAATCTCCAACAATTTCCACAAAATTCAAGAAAAATCCCTCAAAATTCACTGAATTTCCTCAATATCCCACCAAATTCCAGAACCATCTCACAAAATCTCAACAAATTTCCACAAAATCTAAGAAAATTCCCGCAAAATTCTTCAAGTCTCCTCCAAATCCCACAAAATTCAAGAGAAATCCTCAAAATTCCACAAAAATCCCACAAAATTCCTTCCATCTTCTCAGAACCCAAACAAACTCCTGCAACATCTCACAAAATCTCCACCAATTTCCAAACAATTCAAGAAAAATCCCGCAGAATTCTTCAAGTCTCCTCCAAATACCACAAACATCCCACAAACATCCCACAAACATCCCACAAAATTCAAGAGAAATCCCACAAAATTCAAAAGAAATCGCACAAAATCCTGTACAAGCCCCACACAATTCCCTAAATCTTCTCAGAACCCAACCACATTCCTGCAACATCCCACAAAATCTCTGGAAATTTCCACAAAATTCAAGAAGACTCACACAAAAAACTTGAAAGCTGCTGAAAATTCCACGAAAATCCCACAAAAATCCCTAAATCTTCTCAAAACCCAACCACATTCCTGCAGCATCTCACAAAATCTCCACCAATATCCAAAAAATTCAAGAAAATTCCCTCCAAATTCTTCAAGTCTCCTCCAAATCCCACAAAATTCAAGACAAATCCTCAAAATCCCACAAAAATCCCACCAAATTCCAGAACCATCTCACAAAATCTCAACAAATTTCCACTAAATTCAAGAAAACTCTCACAAAGTTCTTGAAAGCCCCTCAAAATTCCAGAAAAATGCCACAAACTTCCCTACATCTTCTCAAAACCCAAACAAACTCCTGCAACATCTCACAAAATCTCCACCAATTTCCAAACAATTCAAGAAAAATCCCGCAAAATTCTTCAAGTCTCGTACAAATCCCAGAAAAATCCCACAAAATTCCAGAAACATCCCACCAAATCACCTCAATATCACCAAAAATTCTGGAAAAGCCTCACAAAATTGCAGAAAAATGCCACAAAATTCCCTAAACCTTCTCAAAACCCTACCAAATTCCTGCAACATCCCACAAAATCTCCAACAATTTCCACAAAATTCAAGAAAAATCCCTCCAAATTCACTGAATTTCCTCAATATCCCACCAAACTCCAGAACCATCTCACAAAATCTCAACAAATTTCCAAAAAATTCAAAAAAACTCTCACAAAGTTCTTGAAAGCCCCTCAAAATTCCAGAAAAATGCCACAAAATTCCCTACATCTTCTCAAAACATTACAAAATTCCACAGACACCTCACAAAATCTCCACCAATTTCCACAAGATCTAAGAAAATTCCCGCAAAATTCTTCAAGTCTCCTCCAAATCCCACAAAATTCAAGAGAAATCCTCAAAATTCCACAAAAATCCAACAAAATTCCTTCCATCTCCTCAAAACCCAAACAAACTCCTGCAACATCTCACAAAATCTCCACCAATTTCCACAACATTTAGGAAAAATCCCTCCAACTTCTTCAAGTCTCCTCCAAATCCCACAAAATTCAAGAGAAATCCTCAAAATCCCACAAAAATCCCACCAAATTCCAGAACCATCTCACAAAATCTCAACAAATTTCCACAAAATCTAAGAAAATTCCCGCAAAATTCTTCAAGTCTCCTCCAAATCCCACAAAATTCAAGAGAAATCCTCAAAATTCCACAAAAATCCCACAAAATTCCTTCCATCTTCTCAGAACCCAAACAAACTCCTGCAACATCTCACAAAATCTCCACCAATTTCCAAACAATTCAAGAAAAATCCCGCAGAATTCTTCAAGTCTCCTCCAAATACCACAAACATCCCACAAACCTCCCACAAACATCCCACAAAATTCAAGAGAAATCCCACAAAATTCAAAAGAAATCGCACAAAATCCTGTACAAGCCCCACACAATTCCCTAAATCTTCTCAGAACCCAACCACATTCCTGCAACATCCCACAAAATCTCTGGAAATTTCCACAAAATTCAAGAAGACTCACACAAAAAACTTGAAAGCTGCTGAAAATTCCACGAAAATCCCACAAAAATCCCTAAATCTTCTCAAAACCCAACCACATTCCTGCAGCATCTCAAAAAATCTCCACCAATATCCAAAAAATTCAAGAAAATTCCCTCCAAATTCTTCAAGTCTCCTCCAAATCCCACAAAATTCAAGACAAATCCTCAAAATCCCACAAAAATCCCACCAAATTCCAGAACCATCTCACAAAATCTCAACAAATTTCCACTAAATTCAAGAAAACTCTCACAAAGTTCTTGAAAGCCCCTCAAAATTCCAGAAAAATGCCACAAAATTCCCTAAACCTTCTCAAAACCCTACCAAATTCCTGCAACATCCCACAAAATCTCCAACAATTTCCACAAAATTCAAGAAAAATCCCTCCAAATTCACTGAATTTCCTCAATATCCCACCAAACTCCAGAACCATCTCACAAAATCTCAACAAATTTCCAAAAAATTCAAAAAAACTCTCACAAAGTTCTTGAAAGCCCCTCAAAATTCCAGAAAAATGCCACAAAATTCCCTACATCTTCTCAAAACATTACAAAATTCCACAGACACCTCACAAAATCTCCACCAATTTCCACAAAATCTAAGAAAATTCCCGCAAAATTCTTCAAGTCTCCTCCAAATCCCACAAAATTCAAGACAAATCCTCAAAATTCCACAAAAATCCAACAAAATTCCTTCCATCTCCTCAAAACCCAAACAAACTCCTGCAACATCTCACAAAATCTCCACCAATTTCCCCAACATTTAGGAAAAATCCCTCCAACTTCTTCAAGTCTCCTCCAAATCCCACAAAATTCAAGAGAAATCCTCAAAATTCCACAAAAATCCCACCAAATTCCAGAACCATCTCACAAAATCTCAACAAATTTCCACAAAATTCAAGAAAACTCTCACAAAGTTCTTGAAAGCCCCTCAAAATTCCAGAAAAATGCCATAAACTTCCCTACATCTTCTCAAAACCCAAACAAACTCCTGCAACATCTCACAAAATCTCCACCAATTTCCAAACAATTCAAGAAAAATCCCGCAAAATTCTTCAAGTCTCGTACAAATCCCAGAAAAATCCCACAAAATTCCAGAAACATCCCACCAAATCACCTCAATATCACCAAAAATTCTGGAAAAGCCTCACAAAATTGCAGAAAAATGCCACAAAATTCCCTAAACCTTCTCAAAACCCTACCCAATTCCTGCAACATCCCACAAAATCTCCAACAATTTCCACAAAATTCAAGAAAAATCCCTCCAAATTCACTGAATTTCCTCAATATCCCACCAAATTCCAGAACCATCTCACAAAATCTCAACAAATTTCCACAAAATCTAAGAAAATTCCGCAAAATTCTTCAAGTCTCCTCCAAATCCCACAAAATTCAAGACAAATCCTCAAAATTCCACAAAAATCCCACAAAATTCCTTCCATCTTCTCAGAACCCAAACAAACTCCTGCAACATCTCACAAAATCTCCACCAATTTCCAAACAATTCAAGAAAAATCCCGCAAAATTCTTCAAGTCTCCTCCAAATACCACAAACATCCCACAAACATCCCACAAACATCCCACAAAATTCAAGAGAAATCCCACAAAATTCAAAAGAAATCGCACAAAATCCTGTACAAGCCCCACACAATTCCCTAAATCTTCTCAGAACCCAACCACATTCCTGCAACATCCCACAAAATCTCTGGAAATTTCCACAAAATTCAAGAAGACTCACACAAAAAACTTGAAAGCTGCTGAAAATTCCACGAAAATCCCACAAAAATCCCTAAATCTTCTCAAAACCCAACCACATTCCTGCAGCATCTCACAAAATCTCCACCAATATCCAAAAAATTCAAGAAAATTCCCTCCAAATTCTTCAAGTCTCCTCCAAATCCCACAAAATTCAAGACAAATCCTCAAAATCCCACAAAAATCCCACCAAATTCCAGAACCATCTCACAAAATCTCAACAAATTTCCACTAAATTCAAGAAAACTCTCACAAAGTTCTTGAAAGCCCCTCAAAATTCCAGAAAAATGCCACAAACTTCCCTACATCTTCTCAAAACCCAAACAAACTCCTGCAACATCTCACAAAATCTCCACCAATTTCCAAACAATTCAAGAAAAATCCCGCAAAATTCTTCAAGTCTCGTACAAATCCCAGAAAAATCCCACAAAATTCCAGAAACATCCCACCAAATCACCTCAATATCACCAAAAATTCTGGAAAAGCCTCACAAAATTGCAGAAAAATGCCACAAAATTCCCTAAACCTTCTCAAAACCCTACCAAATTCCTGCAACATCCCACAAAATCTCCAACAATTTCCACAAAATTCAAGAAAAATCCCTCCAAATTCACTGAATTTCCTCAATATCCCACCAAACTCCAGAACCATCTCACAAAATCTCAACAAATTTCCAAAAAATTCAAAAAAACTCTCACAAAGTTCTTGAAAGCCCCTCAAAATTCCAGAAAAATGCCACAAAATTCCCTACATCTTCTCAAAACATTACAAAATTCCACAGACACCTCACAAAATCTCCACCAATTTCCACAAGATCTAAGAAAATTCCCGCAAAATTCTTCAAGTCTCCTCCAAATCCCACAAAATTCAAGAGAAATCCTCAAAATTCCACAAAAATCCAACAAAATTCCTTCCATCTCCTCAAAACCCAAACAAACTCCTGCAACATCTCACAAAATCTCCACCAATTTCCACAACATTTAGGAAAAATCCCTCCAACTTCTTCAAGTCTCCTCCAAATCCCACAAAATTCAAGAGAAATCCTCAAAATCCCACAAAAATCCCACCAAATTCCAGAACCATCTCACAAAATCTCAACAAATTTCCACTAAATTCAAGAAAACTCTCACAAAGTTCTTGAAAGCCCCTCAAAATTCCAGAAAAATGCCATAAACTTCCCTACATCTTCTCAAAACCCAAACAAACTCCTGCAACATCTCACAAAATCTCCACCAATTTCCAAACAATTCAAGAAAAATCCCGCAAAATTCTTCAAGTCTCGTACAAATCCCAGAAAAATCCCACAAAATTCCAGAAACATCCCACCAAATCACCTCAATATCACCAAAAATTCTGGAAAAGCCTCACAAAATTGCAGAAAAATGCCACAAAATTCCCTAAACCTTCTCAAAACCCTACCAAATTCCTGCAACATCCCACAAAATCTCCAACAATTTCCACAAAATTCAAGAAAAATCCCTCCAAATTCACTGAATTTCCTCAATATCCCACCAAACTCCAGAACCATCTCACAAAATCTCAACAAATTTCCACAAAATCTAAGAAAATTCCCGCAAAATTCTTCAAGTCTCCTCCAAATCCCACAAAATTCAAGACAAATCCTCAAAATTCCACAAAAATCCCACAAAATTCCTTCCATCTTCTCAGAACCCAAACAAACTCCTGCAACATCTCACAAAATCTCCACCAATTTCCAAACAATTCAAGAAAAATCCCGCAGAATTCTTCAAGTCTCCTCCAAATACCACAAACATCCCACAAACATCCCACAAACATCCCACAAACATCCCACAAAATTCAAGAGAAATCCCACAAAATTCAAAAGAAATCGCACAAAATCCTGTACAAGCCCCACACAATTCCCTAAATCTTCTCAGAACCCAACCACATTCCTGCAACATCCCACAAAATCTCTGGAAATTTCCACAAAATTCAAGAAGACTCACACAAAAAACTTGAAAGCTGCTGAAAATTCCACGAAAATCCCACAAAAATCCCTAAATCTTCTCAAAACCCAACCACATTCCTGCAGCATCTCACAAAATCTCCACCAATATCCAAAAAATTCAAGAAAATTCCCTCCAAATTCTTCAAGTCTCCTCCAAATCCCACAAAATTCAAGACAAATCCTCAAAATCCCACAAAAATCCCACCAAATTCCAGAACCATCTCACAAAATCTCAACAAATTTCCACTAAATTCAAGAAAACTCTCACAAAGTTCTTGAAAGCCCCTCAAAATTCCAGAAAAATGCCACAAACTTCCCTACATCTTCTCAAAACCCAAACTCCTGCAACATCTCACAAAATCTCCACCAATTTCCAAACAATTCAAGAAAAATCCCGCAAAATTCTTCAAGTCTCGTACAAATCCCAGAAAAATCCCACAAAATTCCAGAAACATCCCACCAAATCACCTCAATATCACCAAAAATTCTGGAAAAGCCCCTCAAAATTGCAGAAAAATGCCACAAAATTCCCTAAACCTTCTCAAAACCCTACCAAATTCCTGCAACATCCCACAAAATCTCCAACAATTTCCACAAAATTCAAGAAAAATCCCTCCAAATTCACTGAATTTCCTCAATATCCCACCAAACTCCAGAACCATCTCACAAAATCTCAACAAATTTCCAAAAAATTCAAAAAAACTCTCACAAAGTTCTTGAAAGCCCCTCAAAATTCCAGAAAAATGCCACAAAATTCCCTACATCTTCTCAAAACATTACAAAATTCCACAGACACCTCACAAAATCTCCACCAATTTCCACAAAATCTAAGAAAATTCCCGCAAAATTCTTCAAGTCTCCTCCAAATCCCACAAAATTCAAGACAAATCCTCAAAATTCCACAAAAATCCAACAAAATTCCTTCCATCTCCTCAAAACCCAAACAAACTCCTGCAACATCTCACAAAATCTCCACCAATTTCCCCAACATTTAGGAAAAATCCCTCCAACTTCTTCAAGTCTCCTCCAAATCCCACAAAATTCAAGAGAAATCCTCAAAATTCCACAAAAATCCCACCAAATTCCAGAACCATCTCACAAAATCTCAACAAATTTCCACAAAATTCAAGAAAACTCTCACAAAGTTCTTGAAAGCCCCTCAAAATTCCAGAAAAATGCCATAAACTTCCCTACATCTTCTCAAAACCCAAACAAACTCCTGCAACATCTCACAAAATCTCCACCAATTTCCAAACAATTCAAGAAAAATCCCGCAAAATTCTTCAAGTCTCGTACAAATCCCAGAAAAATCCCACAAAATTCCAGAAACATCCCACCAAATCACCTCAATATCACCAAAAATTCTGGAAAAGCCTCACAAAATTGCAGAAAAATGCCACAAAATTCCCTAAACCTTCTCAAAACCCTACCCAATTCCTGCAACATCCCACAAAATCTCCAACAATTTCCACAAAATTCAAGAAAAATCCCTCCAAATTCACTGAATTTCCTCAATATCCCACCAAATTCCAGAACCATCTCACAAAATCTCAACAAATTTCCACAAAATCTAAGAAAATTCCGCAAAATTCTTCAAGTCTCCTCCAAATCCCACAAAATTCAAGACAAATCCTCAAAATTCCACAAAAATCCCACAAAATTCCTTCCATCTTCTCAGAACCCAAACAAACTCCTGCAACATCTCACAAAATCTCCACCAATTTCCAAACAATTCAAGAAAAATCCCGCAAAATTCTTCAAGTCTCCTCCAAATACCACAAACATCCCACAAACATCCCACAAACATCCCACAAAATTCAAGAGAAATCCCACAAAATTCAAAAGAAATCGCACAAAATCCTGTACAAGCCCCACACAATTCCCTAAATCTTCTCAGAACCCAACCACATTCCTGCAACATCCCACAAAATCTCTGGAAATTTCCACAAAATTCAAGAAGACTCACACAAAAAACTTGAAAGCTGCTGAAAATTCCACGAAAATCCCACAAAAATCCCTAAATCTTCTCAAAACCCAACCACATTCCTGCAGCATCTCACAAAATCTCCACCAATATCCAAAAAATTCAAGAAAATTCCCTCCAAATTCTTCAAGTCTCCTCCAAATCCCACAAAATTCAAGACAAATCCTCAAAATCCCACAAAAATCCCACCAAATTCCAGAACCATCTCACAAAATCTCAACAAATTTCCACTAAATTCAAGAAAACTCTCACAAAGTTCTTGAAAGCCCCTCAAAATTCCAGAAAAATGCCACAAACTTCCCTACATCTTCTCAAAACCCAAACAAACTCCTGCAACATCTCACAAAATCTCCACCAATTTCCAAACAATTCAAGAAAAATCCCGCAAAATTCTTCAAGTCTCGTACAAATCCCAGAAAAATCCCACAAAATTCCAGAAACATCCCACCAAATCACCTCAATATCACCAAAAATTCTGGAAAAGCCTCACAAAATTGCAGAAAAATGCCACAAAATTCCCTAAACCTTCTCAAAACCCTACCAAATTCCTGCAACATCCCACAAAATCTCCAACAATTTCCACAAAATTCAAGAAAAATCCCTCCAAATTCACTGAATTTCCTCAATATCCCACCAAACTCCAGAACCATCTCACAAAATCTCAACAAATTTCCAAAAAATTCAAAAAAACTCTCACAAAGTTCTTGAAAGCCCCTCAAAATTCCAGAAAAATGCCACAAAATTCCCTACATCTTCTCAAAACATTACAAAATTCCACAGACACCTCACAAAATCTCCACCAATTTCCACAAGATCTAAGAAAATTCCCGCAAAATTCTTCAAGTCTCCTCCAAATCCCACAAAATTCAAGAGAAATCCTCAAAATTCCACAAAAATCCAACAAAATTCCTTCCATCTCCTCAAAACCCAAACAAACTCCTGCAACATCTCACAAAATCTCCACCAATTTCCACAACATTTAGGAAAAATCCCTCCAACTTCTTCAAGTCTCCTCCAAATCCCACAAAATTCAAGAGAAATCCTCAAAATCCCACAAAAATCCCACCAAATTCCAGAACCATCTCACAAAATCTCAACAAATTTCCACTAAATTCAAGAAAACTCTCACAAAGTTCTTGAAAGCCCCTCAAAATTCCAGAAAAATGCCATAAACTTCCCTACATCTTCTCAAAACCCAAACAAACTCCTGCAACATCTCACAAAATCTCCACCAATTTCCAAACAATTCAAGAAAAATCCCGCAAAATTCTTCAAGTCTCGTACAAATCCCAGAAAAATCCCACAAAATTCCAGAAACATCCCACCAAATCACCTCAATATCACCAAAAATTCTGGAAAAGCCTCACAAAATTGCAGAAAAATGCCACAAAATTCCCTAAACCTTCTCAAAACCCTACCAAATTCCTGCAACATCCCACAAAATCTCCAACAATTTCCACAAAATTCAAGAAAAATCCCTCCAAATTCACTGAATTTCCTCAATATCCCACCAAACTCCAGAACCATCTCACAAAATCTCAACAAATTTCCACAAAATCTAAGAAAATTCCCGCAAAATTCTTCAAGTCTCCTCCAAATCCCACAAAATTCAAGACAAATCCTCAAAATTCCACAAAAATCCCACAAAATTCCTTCCATCTTCTCAGAACCCAAACAAACTCCTGCAACATCTCACAAAATCTCCACCAATTTCCAAACAATTCAAGAAAAATCCCGCAGAATTCTTCAAGTCTCCTCCAAATACCACAAACATCCCACAAACATCCCACAAACATCCCACAAACATCCCACAAAATTCAAGAGAAATCCCACAAAATTCAAAAGAAATCGCACAAAATCCTGTACAAGCCCCACACAATTCCCTAAATCTTCTCAGAACCCAACCACATTCCTGCAACATCCCACAAAATCTCTGGAAATTTCCACAAAATTCAAGAAGACTCACACAAAAAACTTGAAAGCTGCTGAAAATTCCACGAAAATCCCACAAAAATCCCTAAATCTTCTCAAAACCCAACCACATTCCTGCAGCATCTCACAAAATCTCCACCAATATCCAAAAAATTCAAGAAAATTCCCTCCAAATTCTTCAAGTCTCCTCCAAATCCCACAAAATTCAAGACAAATCCTCAAAATCCCACAAAAATCCCACCAAATTCCAGAACCATCTCACAAAATCTCAACAAATTTCCACTAAATTCAAGAAAACTCTCACAAAGTTCTTGAAAGCCCCTCAAAATTCCAGAAAAATGCCACAAACTTCCCTACATCTTCTCAAAACCCAAACTCCTGCAACATCTCACAAAATCTCCACCAATTTCCAAACAATTCAAGAAAAATCCCGCAAAATTCTTCAAGTCTCGTACAAATCCCAGAAAAATCCCACAAAATTCCAGAAACATCCCACCAAATCACCTCAATATCACCAAAAATTCTGGAAAAGCCTCACAAAATTGCAGAAAAATGCCACAAAATTCCCTAAACCTTCTCAAAACCCTACCAAATTCCTGCAACATCCCACAAAATCTCCAACAATTTCCACAAAATTCAAGAAAAATCCCTCCAAATTCACTGAATTTCCTCAATATCCCACCAAACTCCAGAACCATCTCACAAAATCTCAACAAATTTCCAAAAAATTCAAAAAAACTCTCACAAAGTTCTTGAAAGCCCCTCAAAATTCCAGAAAAATGCCACAAAATTCCCTACATCTTCTCAAAACATTACAAAATTCCACAGACACCTCACAAAATCTCCACCAATTTCCACAAAATCTAAGAAAATTCCCGCAAAATTCTTCAAGTCTCCTCCAAATCCCACAAAATTCAAGACAAATCCTCAAAATTCCACAAAAATCCAACAAAATTCCTTCCATCTCCTCAAAACCCAAACAAACTCCTGCAACATCTCACAAAATCTCCACCAATTTCCCCAACATTTAGGAAAAATCCCTCCAACTTCTTCAAGTCTCCTCCAAATCCCACAAAATTCAAGAGAAATCCTCAAAATTCCACAAAAATCCCACCAAATTCCAGAACCATCTCACAAAATCTCAACAAATTTCCACAAAATTCAAGAAAACTCTCACAAAGTTCTTGAAAGCCCCTCAAAATTCCAGAAAAATGCCATAAACTTCCCTACATCTTCTCAAAACCCAAACAAACTCCTGCAACATCTCACAAAATCTCCACCAATTTCCAAACAATTCAAGAAAAATCCCGCAAAATTCTTCAAGTCTCCTACAAATCCCAGAAAAATCCCACAAAATTCCAGAAACATCCCACCAAATCACCTCAATATCACCAAAAATTCTGGAAAAGCCTCACAAAATTGCAGAAAAATGCCACAAAATTCCCTAAACCTTCTCAAAACCCTACCCAATTCCTGCAACATCCCACAAAATCTCCAACAATTTCCACAAAATTCAAGAAAAATCCCTCCAAATTCACTGAATTTCCTCAATATCCCACCAAATTCCAGAACCATCTCACAAAATCTCAACAAATTTCCACAAAATCTAAGAAAATTCCGCAAAATTCTTCAAGTCTCCTCCAAATCCCACAAAATTCAAGACAAATCCTCAAAATTCCACAAAAATCCCACAAAATTCCTTCCATCTTCTCAGAACCCAAACAAACTCCTGCAACATCTCACAAAATCTCCACCAATTTCCAAACAATTCAAGAAAAATCCCGCAAAATTCTTCAAGTCTCCTCCAAATACCACAAACATCCCACAAACATCCCACAAACATCCCACAAAATTCAAGAGAAATCCCACAAAATTCAAAAGAAATCGCACAAAATCCTGTACAAGCCCCACACAATTCCCTAAATCTTCTCAGAACCCAACCACATTCCTGCAACATCCCACAAAATCTCTGGAAATTTCCACAAAATTCAAGAAGACTCACACAAAAAACTTGAAAGCTGCTGAAAATTCCACGAAAATCCCACAAAAATCCCTAAATCTTCTCAAAACCCAACCACATTCCTGCAGCATCTCACAAAATCTCCACCAATATCCAAAAAATTCAAGAAAATTCCCTCCAAATTCTTCAAGTCTCCTCCAAATCCCACAAAATTCAAGACAAATCCTCAAAATCCCACAAAAATCCCACCAAATTCCAGAACCATCTCACAAAATCTCAACAAATTTCCACTAAATTCAAGAAAACTCTCACAAAGTTCTTGAAAGCCCCTCAAAATTCCAGAAAAATGCCACAAACTTCCCTACATCTTCTCAAAACCCAAACAAACTCCTGCAACATCTCACAAAATCTCCACCAATTTCCAAACAATTCAAGAAAAATCCCGCAAAATTCTTCAAGTCTCGTACAAATCCCAGAAAAATCCCACAAAATTCCAGAAACATCCCACCAAATCACCTCAATATCACCAAAAATTCTGGAAAAGCCTCACAAAATTGCAGAAAAATGCCACAAAATTCCCTAAACCTTCTCAAAACCCTACCAAATTCCTGCAACATCCCACAAAATCTCCAACAATTTCCACAAAATTCAAGAAAAATCCCTCCAAATTCACTGAATTTCCTCAATATCCCACCAAACTCCAGAACCATCTCACAAAATCTCAACAAATTTCCAAAAAATTCAAAAAAACTCTCACAAAGTTCTTGAAAGCCCCTCAAAATTCCAGAAAAATGCCACAAAATTCCCTACATCTTCTCAAAACATTACAAAATTCCACAGACACCTCACAAAATCTCCACCAATTTCCACAAGATCTAAGAAAATTCCCGCAAAATTCTTCAAGTCTCCTCCAAATCCCACAAAATTCAAGAGAAATCCTCAAAATTCCACAAAAATCCAACAAAATTCCTTCCATCTCCTCAAAACCCAAACAAACTCCTGCAACATCTCACAAAATCTCCACCAATTTCCACAACATTTAGGAAAAATCCCTCCAACTTCTTCAAGTCTCCTCCAAATCCCACAAAATTCAAGAGAAATCCTCAAAATCCCACAAAAATCCCACCAAATTCCAGAACCATCTCACAAAATCTCAACAAATTTCCACTAAATTCAAGAAAACTCTCACAAAGTTCTTGAAAGCCCCTCAAAATTCCAGAAAAATGCCATAAACTTCCCTACATCTTCTCAAAACCCAAACAAACTCCTGCAACATCTCACAAAATCTCCACCAATTTCCAAACAATTCAAGAAAAATCCCGCAAAATTCTTCAAGTCTCGTACAAATCCCAGAAAAATCCCACAAAATTCCAGAAACATCCCACCAAATCACCTCAATATCACCAAAAATTCTGGAAAAGCCTCACAAAATTGCAGAAAAATGCCACAAAATTCCCTAAACCTTCTCAAAACCCTACCAAATTCCTGCAACATCCCACAAAATCTCCAACAATTTCCACAAAATTCAAGAAAAATCCCTCAAAATTCACTGAATTTCCTCAATATCCCACCAAACTCCAGAACCATCTCACAAAATCTCAACAAATTTCCACAAAATCTAAGAAAATTCCCGCAAAATTCTTCAAGTCTCCTCCAAATCCCACAAAATTCAAGACAAATCCTCAAAATTCCACAAAAATCCCACAAAATTCCTTCCATCTTCTCAGAACCCAAACAAACTCCTGCAACATCTCACAAAATCTCCACCAATTTCCAAACAATTCAAGAAAAATCCCGCAGAATTCTTCAAGTCTCCTCCAAATACCACAAACATCCCACAAACATCCCACAAACATCCCACAAACATCCCACAAAATTCAAGAGAAATCCCACAAAATTCAAAAGAAATCGCACAAAATCCTGTACAAGCCCCACACAATTCCCTAAATCTTCTCAGAACCCAACCACATTCCTGCAACATCCCACAAAATCTCTGGAAATTTCCACAAAATTCAAGAAGACTCACACAAAAAACTTGAAAGCTGCTGAAAATTCCACGAAAATCCCACAAAAATCCCTAAATCTTCTCAAAACCCAACCACATTCCTGCAGCATCTCACAAAATCTCCACCAATATCCAAAAAATTCAAGAAAATTCCCTCCAAATTCTTCAAGTCTCCTCCAAATCCCACAAAATTCAAGACAAATCCTCAAAATCCCACAAAAATCCCACCAAATTCCAGAACCATCTCACAAAATCTCAACAAATTTCCACTAAATTCAAGAAAACTCTCACAAAGTTCTTGAAAGCCCCTCAAAATTCCAGAAAAATGCCACAAACTTCCCTACATCTTCTCAAAACCCAAACTCCTGCAACATCTCACAAAATCTCCACCAATTTCCAAACAATTCAAGAAAAATCCCGCAAAATTCTTCAAGTCTCGTACAAATCCCAGAAAAATCCCACAAAATTCCAGAAACATCCCACCAAATCACCTCAATATCACCAAAAATTCTGGAAAAGCCTCACAAAATTGCAGAAAAATGCCACAAAATTCCCTAAACCTTCTCAAAACCCTACCAAATTCCTGCAACATCCCACAAAATCTCCAACAATTTCCACAAAATTCAAGAAAAATCCCTCCAAATTCACTGAATTTCCTCAATATCCCACCAAACTCCAGAACCATCTCACAAAATCTCAACAAATTTCCAAAAAATTCAAAAAAACTCTCACAAAGTTCTTGAAAGCCCCTCAAAATTCCAGAAAAATGCCACAAAATTCCCTACATCTTCTCAAAACATTACAAAATTCCACAGACACCTCACAAAATCTCCACCAATTTCCACAAAATCTAAGAAAATTCCCGCAAAATTCTTCAAGTCTCCTCCAAATCCCACAAAATTCAAGAGAAATCCTCAAAATTCCACAAAAATCCCACAAAATTCCTTCCACCTTCTCAGAACCCAAACAAACTCCTGCAACATCTCACAAAATCTCCACCAATTTCCACAACATTTAGGAAAAATCCCTCCAACTTCTTCAAGTCTCCTACAAATCCCACAAAATTCAAGAGAAATCCTCAAAATCCCACAAAAATCCCACCAAATTCCAGAACCATCTCACAAAATCTCAACAAATTTCCACTAAATTCAAGAAAACTCTCACAGAGTTCTTGAAAGCCCCTCAAAATTCCAGAAAAATGCCATAAACTTCCCTACATCTTCTCAAAACCCAAACAAACTCCTGCAACATCTCACAAAATCTCCACCAATTTCCAAACAATTCAAGAAAAATCCCGCAAAATTCTTCAAGTCTCGTACAAATCCCAGAAAAATCCCACAAAATTCCAGAAACATCCCACCAAATCACCTCAATATCACCAAAAATTCTGGAAAAGCCTCACAAAATTGCAGAAAAATGCCACAAAATTCCCTAAACCTTCTCAAAACCCTACCCAATTCCTGCAACATCCCACAAAATCTCCAACAATTTCCACAAAATTCAAGAAAAATCCCTCCAAATTCACTGAATTTCCTCAATATCCCACCAAATTCCAGAACCATCTCACAAAATCTCAACAAATTTCCACAAAATCTAAGAAAATTCCCGCAAAATTCTTCAAGTCTCCTCCAAATCCCACAAAATTCAAGACAAATCCTCAAAATTCCACAAAAATCCCACAAAATTCCTTCCATCTTCTCAGAACCCAAACAAACTCCTGCAACATCTCACAAAATCTCCACCAATTTCCAAACAATTCAAGAAAAATCCCGCAGAATTCTTCAAGTCTCCTCCAAATACCACAAACATCCCACAAACATCCCACAAACATCCCACAAAATTCAAGAGAAATCCCACAAAATTCAAAAGAAATCGCACAAAATCCTGTACAAGCCCCACACAATTCCCTAAATCTTCTCAGAACCCAACCACATTCCTGCAACATCCCACAAAATCTCTGGAAATTTCCACAAAATTCAAGAAGACTCACACAAAAAACTTGAAAGCTGCTGAAAATTCCACGAAAATCCCACAAAAATCCCTAAATCTTCTCAAAACCCAACCACATTCCTGCAGCATCTCACAAAATCTCCACCAATATCCAAAAAATTCAAGAAAATTCCCTCCAAATTCTTCAAGTCTCCTCCAAATCCCACAAAATTCAAGACAAATCCTCAAAATCCCACAAAAATCCCACCAAATTCCAGAACCATCTCACAAAATCTCAACAAATTTCCACTAAATTCAAGAAAACTCTCACAAAGTTCTTGAAAGCCCCTCAAAATTCCAGAAAAATGCCACAAACTTCCCTACATCTTCTCAAAACCCAAACAAACTCCTGCAACATCTCACAAAATCTCCACCAATTTCCAAACAATTCAAGAAAAATCCCGCAAAATTCTTCAAGTCTCCTACAAATCCCAGAAAAATCCCACAAAATTCCAGAAACATCCCACCAAATCACCTCAATATCACCAAACATTCTGGAAAAGCCTCACAAAATTGCAGAAAAATGCCACAAAATTCCATAAATCTTCTCTAAATCCTAACAAATTCCTGCAACATCTCACAAAATCTCCACCAATAGCCAAAAAATTCAAAAAAATCCCACAAAATTCACTGAATTTCCTCAATATCCCACCAAATTCCAGAACCATCTCACAAAATCTCCACCAATATCCAAAAAATTCAAGAAAATTCTCTCCAAATTCTTCAAGTCTCCTCCAAATACCACAAAATTCAAGACAAATCCTCAAAATCCCACAAAAATCCCACCAAATTCCAGAACCATCTCACAAAATCTCAACAAATTTCCACTAAATTCAAGAAAACTCTCACAAAGTTCTTGAAAGCCCCTCAAAATTCCAGAAAAATGCCACAAACTTCCCTACATCTTCTCAAAACCCAAACAAACTCCTGCAACATCTCACAAAATCTCCACCAATTTCCAAACAATTCAAGAAAAATCCCGCAAAATCCTTCAAGTCTCCTACAAATCCCAGAAAAATCCCACAAAATTCCAGAAACATCTCACCAAATCACCTCAATATCACCAAACATTCTGGAAAAGCCTCACAAAATTGCAGAAAAATGCCACAAAATTCCCTAAACCTTCTCAAAACCCTACCAAATTCCTGCAACATCCCACAAAATCTCCAACAATTTCCACAAAATTCAAGAAAAATCCCTCCAAATTCACTGAATTTCCTCAATATCCCACCAAATTCCAGAACCATCTCACAAAATCTCAACAAATTTCCACAAAATCTAAGAAAATTCCCGCAAAATTCTTCAAGTCTCCTCCAAATCCCACAAAATTCAAGACAAATCCTCAAAATTCCACAAAAATCCCACAAAATTCCTTCCATCTTCTCAGAACCCAAACAAACTCCTGCAACATCTCACAAAATCTCCACCAATTTCCAAACAATTCAAGAAAAATCCCGCAAAATTCTTCAAGTCTCCTCCAAATACCACAAACATCCTACAAACATCTCACAAACATCCCACAAACATCCCATAAAATTCAGTAGAAATCCCACAAAATTCAAGAGAAATCCCACAAAATTCAAAAGAAATCGCACAAAATCCTGTACAAGCCCCACACAATTCCCTAAATCTTCTCAGAACCCAACCACATTCCTGCAACATCCCACAAAATCTCCAACAATTTCCACAAAATTCAAGAAAATTCCCTCCAAATTCACTGAATTTCCTCAATATCCCACCAAATTCCAGAACCATCTCACAAAATCTCAACAAATTTCCACAAAATCTAAGAAAATTCCCGCAAAATTCTTCAAGTCTCCTCCAAATCCCACAAAATTCAAGAGAAATCCTCAAAATTCCACAAAAATCCCACAAAATTCCTTCCATCTTCTCAGAACCCAAACAAACTCCTGCAACATCTCACAAAATCTCCACCAATTTCCAAACAATTCAAGAAAAATCCCGCAAAATTCTTCAAGTCTCCTCCAAATACCACAAACATCCCACAAACATCCCACAAAATTCAAGAGAAATCCCACAAAATTCAAAAGAAATCGCACAAAATCCTGTACAAGCCCCACACAATTCCCTAAATCTTCTCAGAACCCAACCACATTCCTGCAACATCCCACAAAATCTCTGGAAATTTCCACAAAATTCAAGAAGACTCTCACAAAATACTTGAAAGCTGCTGAAAATTCCACGAAAATCCCACAAAAATCCCTAAATCTTCTCAAAACCCAACCACATTCCTGCAGCATCTCACAAAATCTCCACCAATATGCAAAAAATTCAAGAAAATTCCCTCCAAATTCTTCAAGTCTCCTCCAAATCCCACAAAATTCAAGACAAATTATCAAAATCCCACAAAAATCCCACCAAATTCCAGAACCATCTCACAAAATCTCAACAAATTTCCACTAAATTCAAGAAAACTCTCACAAAGTTCTTGAAAGCCCCTCAAAATTCCAGAAAAATGCCACAAACTTCCCTACATCTTCTCAAAACCCAAACAAACTCCTGCAACATCTCACAAAATCTCCACCAATTTCCAAACAATTCAAGAAAAATCCCTCCAAATTCTTCAAGTCTCCTACAAATCCCAGAAAAATCCCACAAAATTCCAGAAACATCCCACCAAATCACCTCAATATCACCAAAAATTCTGGAAAAGCCTCACAAAATTGCAGAAAAATGCCACAAAATTCCCTAAACCTTCTCAAAACCCTACCAAATTCCTGCAACATCCCACAAAATCTCCAACAATTTCCACAAAATTCAAGAAAAATCCCTCAAAATTCACTGAATTTCCTCAATATCCCACCAAATTCCAGAACCATCTCACAAAATCTCAACAAATTTCCACATAATCTAAGAAAATTCCGCAAAATTCTTCAAGTCTCCTCCAAATCCCACAAAATTCAAGACAAATCCTCAAAATTCCACAAAAATCCCACAAAATTCCTTCCATCTTCTCAGAACCCAAACAAACTCCTGCAACATCTCACAAAATCTCCACCAATTTCCAAACAATTCAAGAAAAATCCCGCAAAATTCTTCAAGTCTCCTCCAAATACCACAAACATCCTACAAACATCTCACAAACATCCCACAAACATCCCATAAAATTCAATAGAAATCCTACAAAATTCAAGAGAAATCCCACCAAATTCTGTACAAGCCCCACACAATTCCCTAAATCTTCTCAAAACCCAACCACATTCCTGCAACATCCCACAAAATCTCCAACAATTTCCACAAAATTCAAGAAAATTCCCCCCAAATTCACTGAATTTCCTCAATATCCCACCAAACTCCAGAACCATCTCACAAAATCTCAACAAATTTCCAAAAAATTCAAAAAAACTCTCACAAAGTTCTTGAAAGCCCCTCAAAATTCCAGAAAAATGCCACAAAATTCCCTACATCTTCTCAAAACATTACAAAATTCTACAGACATCTCACAAAATCTCCACACATTTCCACAAAATCTAAGAAAATTCCCGCAAAATTCTTCAAGTCTCCTCCAAATCCCACAAAATTCAAGAGAAATCCTCAAAATTCCACAAAAATCCAACAAAATTCCTGCAACATCTCACAACATCTCCAACAATTTCCACAAAATTCAAGAAGACTCTCACAAAATACTTGAAAGCTGCTGAAAATTCCACGAATATCCCACAAAAATCCCTAAATCTTCTCAAAACCCAACCACATTCCTGCAGCATCTCACAAAATCTCCACCAATATCCAAAAAATTCAAGAAAATTCCCTCCAAATTCTTCAAGTCTCCTCCAAATCCCACAAAATTCAAGACAAATCCTCAAAATCCCACAAAAATCCCACCAAATTCCAGAACCATCTCACAAAATCTCAACAAATTTCCACTAAATTCAAGAAAACTCTCACAAAGTTCTTGAAAGCCCCTCAAAATTCCAGAAAAATGCCACAAACTTCCCTACATCTTCTCAAAACCCAAACAAACTCCTGCAACATCTCACAAAATCTCCACCAATTTCCAAACAATTCAAGAAAAATCCCGCAAAATTCTTCAAGTCTCGTACAAATCCCAGAAAAATCCCACAAAATTCCAGAAACATCCCACCAAATCACCTCAATATCACCAAAAATTCTGGAAAAGCCTCACAAAATTGCAGAAAAATGCCACAAAATTCCCTAAACCTTCTCAAAACCCTACCAAATTCCTGCAACATCCCACAAAATCTCCAACAATTTCCACAAAATTCAAGAAAAATCCCTCAAAATTCACTGAATTTCCTCAATATCCCACCAAATTCCAGAACCATCTCACAAAATCTCAACAAATTTCCACATAATCTAAGAAAATTCCGCAAAATTCTTCAAGTCTCCTCCAAATCCCACAAAATTCAAGACAAATCCTCAAAATTCCACAAAAATCCCACAAAATTCCTTCCATCTTCTCAGAACCCAAACAAACTCCTGCAACATCTCACAAAATCTCCACCAATTTCCAAACAATTCAAGAAAAATCCCGCAAAATTCTTCAAGTCTCCTCCAAATACCACAAACATCCTACAAACATCTCACAAACATCCCACAAACATCCCATAAAATTCAATAGAAATCCTACAAAATTCAAGAGAAATCCCACCAAATTCTGTACAAGCCCCACACAATTCCCTAAATCTTCTCAAAACCCAACCACATTCCTGCAACATCCCACAAAATCTCCAACAATTTCCACAAAATTCAAGAAAATTCCCCCCAAATTCACTGAATTTCCTCAATATCCCACCAAACTCCAGAACCATCTCACAAAATCTCAACAAATTTCCAAAAAATTCAAAAAAACTCTCACAAAGTTCTTGAAAGCCCCTCAAAATTCCAGAAAAATGCCACAAAATTCCCTACATCTTCTCAAAACATTACAAAATTCTACAGACATCTCACAAAATCTCCACACATTTCCACAAAATCTAAGAAAATTCCCGCAAAATTCTTCAAGTCTCCTCCAAATCCCACAAAATTCAAGAGAAATCCTCAAAATTCCACAAAAATCCAACAAAATTCCTGCAACATCTCACAACATCTCCAACAATTTCCACAAAATTCAAGAAGACTCTCACAAAATACTTGAAAGCTGCTGAAAATTCCACGAATATCCCACAAAAATCCCTAAATCTTCTCAAAACCCAACCACATTCCTGCAGCATCTCACAAAATCTCCACCAATATCCAAAAAATTCAAGAAAATTCCCTCCAAATTCTTCAAGTCTCCTCCAAATCCCACAAAATTCAAGACAAATCCTCAAAATCCCACAAAAATCCCACCAAATTCCAGAACCATCTCACAAAATCTCAACAAATTTCCACTAAATTCAAGAAAACTCTCACAAAGTTCTTGAAAGCCCCTCAAAATTCCAGAAAAATGCCACAAACTTCCCTACATCTTCTCAAAACCCAAACAAACTCCTGCAACATCTCACAAAATCTCCACCAATTTCCAAACAATTCAAGAAAAATCCCTCCAAATTCTTCAAGTCTCGTACAAATCCCAGAAAAATCCCACAAAATTCCAGAAACATCCCACCAAATCACCTCAATATCACCAAAAATTCTGGAAAAGCCTCACAAAATTGCAGAAAAATGCCACAAAATTCCCTAAACCTTCTCAAAACCCTACCCAATTCCTGCATCATCCCACAAAATCTCCAACAATTTCCACAAAATTCAAGAAAAATCCCTCCAAATTCACTGAATTTCCTCAATATCCCACCAAATTCCAGAACCATCTCACAAAATCTCAACAAATTTCCACAAAATCTAAGAAAATTCCCGCAAAATTCTTCAAGTCTCCTCCAAATCCCACAAAATTCAAGACAAATCCTCAAAATTCCACAAAAATCCCACAAAATTCCTTCCATCTTCTCAGAACCCAAACAAACTCCTGCAACATCTCACAAAATCTCCACCAATTTCCAAACAATTCAAGAAAAATCCCGCAAAATTCTTCAAGTCTCCTCCAAATACCACAAACATCCTACAAACATCTCACAAACATCCCACAAACATCCCATAAAATTCAGTAGAAATCCCACAAAATTCAAGAGAAATCCCACCAAATTCTGTACAAGCCCCACACAATTCCCTAAATCTTCTCAGAACCCAACCACATTCCTGCAACATCCCACAAAATCTCCAACAATTTCCACAAAATTCAAGAAAATTCCCTCCAAATTCACTGAATTTCCTCAATATCCCACCAAATTCCAGAACCATCTCACAAAATCTCAACAAATTTCCACAAAATCTAAGAAAATTCCCGCAAAATTCTTCAAGTCTCCTCCAAATCCCACAAAATTCAAGAGAAATCCTCAAAATTCCACAAAAATCCCACAAAATTCCTTCCATCTTCTCAGAACCCAAACAAACTCCTGCAACATCTCACAAAATCTCCACCAATTTCCAAACAATTCAAGAAAAATCCCGCAAAATTCTTCAAGTCTCCTCCAAATACCACAAACATCCCACAAACATCCCACAAAATTCAAGAGAAATCCCACAAAATTCAAAAGAAATCGCACAAAATCCTGTACAAGCCCCACACAATTCCCTAAATCTTCTCAGAACCCAACCACATTCCTGCAACATCCCACAAAATCTCTGGAAATTTCCACAAAATTCAAGAAGACTCTCACAAAATACTTGAAAGCTGCTGAAAATTCCACGAAAATCCCACAAAAATCCCTAAATCTTCTCAAAACCCAACCACATTCCTGCAGCATCTCACAAAATCTCCACCAATATGCAAAAAATTCAAGAAAATTCCCTCCAAATTCTTCAAGTCTCCTCCAAATCCCACAAAATTCAAGACAAATTATCAAAATCCCACAAAAATCCCACCAAATTCCAGAACCATCTCACAAAATCTCAACAAATTTCCACTAAATTCAAGAAAACTCTCACAAAGTTCTTGAAAGCCCCTCAAAATTCCAGAAAAATGCCACAAACTTCCCTACATCTTCTCAAAACCCAAACAAACTCCTGCAACATCTCACAAAATCTCCACCAATTTCCAAACAATTCAAGAAAAATCCCTCCAAATTCTTCAAGTCTCCTACAAATCCCAGAAAAATCCCACAAAATTCCAGAAACATCCCACCAAATCACCTCAATATCACCAAAAATTCTGGAAAAGCCTCACAAAATTGCAGAAAAATGCCACAAAATTCCCTAAACCTTCTCAAAACCCTACCAAATTCCTGCAACATCCCACAAAATCTCCAACAATTTCCACAAAATTCAAGAAAAATCCCTCAAAATTCACTGAATTTCCTCAATATCCCACCAAATTCCAGAACCATCTCACAAAATCTCAACAAATTTCCACATAATCTAAGAAAATTCCGCAAAATTCTTCAAGTCTCCTCCAAATCCCACAAAATTCAAGACAAATCCTCAAAATTCCACAAAAATCCCACAAAATTCCTTCCATCTTCTCAGAACCCAAACAAACTCCTGCAACATCTCACAAAATCTCCACCAATTTCCAAACAATTCAAGAAAAATCCCGCAAAATTCTTCAAGTCTCCTCCAAATACCACAAACATCCTACAAACATCTCACAAACATCCCACAAACATCCCATAAAATTCAATAGAAATCCTACAAAATTCAAGAGAAATCCCACCAAATTCTGTACAAGCCCCACACAATTCCCTAAATCTTCTCAAAACCCAACCACATTCCTGCAACATCCCACAAAATCTCCAACAATTTCCACAAAATTCAAGAAAATTCCCCCCAAATTCACTGAATTTCCTCAATATCCCACCAAACTCCAGAACCATCTCACAAAATCTCAACAAATTTCCAAAAAATTCAAAAAAACTCTCACAAAGTTCTTGAAAGCCCCTCAAAATTCCAGAAAAATGCCACAAAATTCCCTACATCTTCTCAAAACATTACAAAATTCTACAGACATCTCACAAAATCTCCACACATTTCCACAAAATCTAAGAAAATTCCCGCAAAATTCTTCAAGTCTCCTCCAAATCCCACAAAATTCAAGACAAATCCTCAAAATTCCACAAAAATCCCACAAAATTCCTTCCATCTTCTCAGAACCCAAACAAACTCCTGCAACATCTCACAAAATCTCCACCAATTTCCAAACAATTCAAGAAAAATCCTGCAAAATTCTTCAAGTCTCCTCCAAATACCACAAACATCCTACAAACATCTCACAAACATCCCACAAACATCCCATAAAATTCAATAGAAATCCTACAAAATTCAAGAGAAATCCCACCAAATTCTGTACAAGCCCCACACAATTCCCTAAATCTTCTCAAAACCCAACCACATTCCTGCAACATCCCACAAAATCTCCAACAATTTCCACAAAATTCAAGAAAATTCCCCCCAAATTCACTGAATTTCCTCAATATCCCACCAAACTCCAGAACCATCTCACAAAATCTCAACAAATTTCCAAAAAATTCAAAAAAACTCTCACAAAGTTCTTGAAAGCCCCTCAAAATTCCAGAAAAATGCCACAAAATTCCCTACATCTTCTCAAAACATTACAAAATTCTACAGACATCTCACAAAATCTCCACACATTTCCACAAAATCTAAGAAAATTCCCGCAAAATTCTTCAAGTCTCCTCCAAATCCCACAAAATTCAAGAGAAATCCTCAAAATTCCACAAAAATCCAACAAAATTCCTGCAACATCTCACAACATCTCCAACAATTTCCACAAAATTCAAGAAGACTCTCACAAAATACTTGAAAGCTGCTGAAAATTCCACGAATATCCCACAAAAATCCCTAAATCTTCTCAAAACCCAACCACATTCCTGCAGCATCTCACAAAATCTCCACCAATATCCAAAAAATTCAAGAAAATTCCCTCCAAATTCTTCAAGTCTCCTCCAAATCCCACAAAATTCAAGACAAATCCTCAAAATCCCACAAAAATCCCACCAAATTCCAGAACCATCTCACAAAATCTCAACAAATTTCCACTAAATTCAAGAAAACTCTCACAAAGTTCTTGAAAGCCCCTCAAAATTCCAGAAAAATGCCACAAACTTCCCTACATCTTCTCAAAACCCAAACAAACTCCTGCAACATCTCACAAAATCTCCACCAATTTCCAAACAATTCAAGAAAAATCCCGCAAAATTCTTCAAGTCTCGTACAAATCCCAGAAAAATCCCACAAAATTCCAGAAACATCCCACCAAATCACCTCAATATCACCAAAAATTCTGGAAAAGCCTCACAAAATTGCAGAAAAATGCCACAAAATTCCCTAAACCTTCTCAAAACCCTACCCAATTCCTGCATCATCCCACAAAATCTCCAACAATTTCCACAAAATTCAAGAAAAATCCCTCAAAATTCACTGAATTTCCTCAATATCCCACCAAATTCCAGAACCATCTCAGAAAATCTCAACAAATTTCCACAAAATCTAAGAAAATTCCCTCCAAATTCTTCAAGTCTCCTCCAAATCCCACAAAATTCAAGAGAAATCCTCAAAATTCCACAAAAATCCCACCAAATTCCTTCCATCTTCTCAGAACCCAAACAAACTCCTGCAACATCTCACAAAATCTCCACCAATTTCCAAACAATTCAAGAAAAATCCCGCAAAATTCTTCAAGTCTCCTGCAAATACCACAAACATCCCACAAACATCCCACAAACATCCCACAAAATTCAAGAGAAATCCCACAAAATTCAAAAGAAATCGCACAAAATCCTGTACAAGCCCCACACAATTCCCTAAATCTTCTCAGAACCCAACCACATTCCTGCAACATCCCACAAAATCTCTGGAAATTTCCACAAAATTCAAGAAGACTCACACAAAAAACTTGAAAGCTGCTGAAAATTCCACGAAAATCCCACAAAAATCCCTAAATCTTCTCAAAACCCAACCACATTCCTGCAGCATCTCACAAAATCTCCACCAATATCCAAAAAATTCAAGAAAATTCCCTCCAAATTCTTCAAGTCTCCTCCAAATCCCACAAAATTCAAGACAAATCCTCAAAATCCCACAAAAATCCCACCAAATTCCAGAACCATCTCACAAAATCTCAACAAATTTCCACTAAATTCAAGAAAACTCTCACAAAGTTCTTGAAAGCCCCTCAAAATTCCAGAAAAATGCCACAAACTTCCCTACATCTTCTCAAAACCCAAACAAACTCCTGCAACATCTCACAAAATCTCCACCAATTTGCAAACAATTCAAGAAAAATCCCGCAAAATTCTTCAAGTCTCGTACAAATCCCAGAAAAATCCCACAAAATTCCAGAAACATCCCACCAAATCACCTCAATATCACCAAACATTCTGGAAAAGCCTCACAAAATTGCAGAAAAATGCCACAAAATTCCATAAATCTTCTCTAAATCCTAACAAATTCCTGCAACATCTCACAAAATCTCCACCAATAGCCAAAAAATTCAAAAAAATCCCACAAAATTCACTGAATTTCCTCAATATCCCACCAAATTCCAGAACCATCTCACAAAATCTCCACCAATATCCAAAAAATTCAAGAAAATTCTCTCCAAATTCTTCAAGTCTCCTCCAAATACCACAAAATTCAAGACAAATCCTCAAAATCCCACAAAAATCCCACCAAATTCCAGAACCATCTCACAAAATCTCAACAAATTTCCACTAAATTCAAGAAAACTCTCACAAAGTTCTTGAAAGCCCCTCAAAATTCCAGAAAAATGCCACAAACTTCCCTACATCTTCTCAAAACCCAAACAAACTCCTGCAACATCTCACAAAATCTCCACCAATTTCCAAACAATTCAAGAAAAATCCCGCAAAATCCTTCAAGTCTCCTACAAATCCCAGAAAAATCCCACAAAATTCCAGAAACATCCCACCAAATCACCTCAATATCACCAAACATTCTGGAAAAGCCTCACAAAATTGCAGAAAAATGCCACAAAATTCCCTAAACCTTCTCAAAACCCTACCAAATTCCTGCAACATCCCACAAAATCTCCAACAATTTCCACAAAATTCAAGAAAAATCCCTCCAAATTCACTGAATTTCCTCAATATCCCACCAAATTCCAGAACCATCTCACAAAATCTCAACAAATTTCCACAAAATCTAAGAAAATTCCCGCAAAATTCTTCAAGTCTGCTCCAAATCCCACAAAATTCAAGACAAATCCTCAAAATTCCACAAAAATCCCACAAAATTCCTTCCATCTTCTCAGAACCCAAACAAACTCCTGCAACATCTCACAAAATCTCCACCAATTTCCAAACAATTCAAGAAAAATCCCGCAAAATTCTTCAAGTCTCCTCCAAATACCACAAACATCCTACAAACATCTCACAAACATCCCACAAACATCCCATAAAATTCAGTAGAAATCCCACAAAATTCAAGAGAAATCCCACCAAATTCTGTACAAGCCCCACACAATTCCCTAAATCTTCTCAGAACCCAACCACATTCCTGCAACATCCCACAAAATCTCCAACAATTTCCACAAAATTCAAGAAAATTCCCTCCAAATTCACTGAATTTCCTCAATATCCCACCAAATTCCAGAACCATCTCACAAAATCTCAACAAATTTCCACAAAATCTAAGAAAATTCCCGCAAAATTCTTCAAGTCTCCTCCAAATCCCACAAAATTCAAGAGAAATCCTCAAAATTCCACAAAAATCCCACAAAATTCCTTCCATCTTCTCAGAACCCAAACAAACTCCTGCAACATCTCACAAAATCTCCACCAATTTCCAAACAATTCAAGAAAAATCCCGCAAAATTCTTCAAGTCTCCTCCAAATACCACAAACATCCCACAAACATCCCACAAAATTCAAGAGAAATCCCACAAAATTCAAAAGAAATCGCACAAAATCCTGTACAAGCCCCACACAATTCCCTAAATCTTCTCAGAACCCAACCACATTCCTGCAACATCCCACAAAATCTCTGGAAATTTCCACAAAATTCAAGAAGACTCTCACAAAATACTTGAAAGCTGCTGAAAATTCCACGAAAATCCCACAAAAATCCCTAAATCTTCTCAAAACCCAACCACATTCCTGCAGCATCTCACAAAATCTCCACCAATATGCAAAAAATTCAAGAAAATTCCCTCCAAATTCTTCAAGTCTCCTCCAAATCCCACAAAATTCAAGACAAATTATCAAAATCCCACAAAAATCCCACCAAATTCCAGAACCATCTCACAAAATCTCAACAAATTTCCACTAAATTCAAGAAAACTCTCACAAAGTTCTTGAAAGCCCCTCAAAATTCCAGAAAAATGCCACAAACTTCCCTACATCTTCTCAAAACCCAAACAAACTCCTGCAACATCTCACAAAATCTCCACCAATTTCCAAACAATTCAAGAAAAATCCCTCCAAATTCTTCAAGTCTCCTACAAATCCCAGAAAAATCCCACAAAATTCCAGAAACATCCCACCAAATCACCTCAATATCACCAAAAATTCTGGAAAAGCCTCACAAAATTGCAGAAAAATGCCACAAAATTCCCTAAACCTTCTCAAAACCCTACCAAATTCCTGCAACATCCCACAAAATCTCCAACAATTTCCACAAAATTCAAGAAAAATCCCTCAAAATTCACTGAATTTCCTCAATATCCCACCAAATTCCAGAACCATCTCACAAAATCTCAACAAATTTCCACATAATCTAAGAAAATTCCGCAAAATTCTTCAAGTCTCCTCCAAATCCCACAAAATTCAAGACAAATCCTCAAAATTCCACAAAAATCCCACAAAATTCCTTCCATCTTCTCAGAACCCAAACAAACTCCTGCAACATCTCACAAAATCTCCACCAATTTCCAAACAATTCAAGAAAAATCCCGCAAAATTCTTCAAGTCTCCTCCAAATACCACAAACATCCTACAAACATCTCACAAACATCCCACAAACATCCCATAAAATTCAATAGAAATCCTACAAAATTCAAGAGAAATCCCACCAAATTCTGTACAAGCCCCACACAATTCCCTAAATCTTCTCAAAACCCAACCACATTCCTGCAACATCCCACAAAATCTCCAACAATTTCCACAAAATTCAAGAAAATTCCCCCCAAATTCACTGAATTTCCTCAATATCCCACCAAACTCCAGAACCATCTCACAAAATCTCAACAAATTTCCAAAAAATTCAAAAAAACTCTCACAAAGTTCTTGAAAGCCCCTCAAAATTCCAGAAAAATGCCACAAAATTCCCTACATCTTCTCAAAACATTACAAAATTCTACAGACATCTCACAAAATCTCCACACATTTCCACAAAATCTAAGAAAATTCCCGCAAAATTCTTCAAGTCTCCTCCAAATCCCACAAAATTCAAGAGAAATCCTCAAAATTCCACAAAAATCCAACAAAATTCCTGCAACATCTCACAACATCTCCAACAATTTCCACAAAATTCAAGAAGACTCTCACAAAATACTTGAAAGCTGCTGAAAATTCCACGAATATCCCACAAAAATCCCTAAATCTTCTCAAAACCCAACCACATTCCTGCAGCATCTCACAAAATCTCCACCAATATGCAAAAAATTCAAGAAAATTCCCTCCAAATTCTTCAAGTCTCCTCCAAATCCCACAAAATTCAAGACAAATCCTCAAAATCCCACAAAAATCCCACCAAATTCCAGAACCATCTCACAAAATCTCAACAAATTTCCACTAAATTCAAGAAAACTCTCACAAAGTTCTTGAAAGCCCCTCAAAATTCCAGAAAAATGCCACAAACTTCCCTACATCTTCTCAAAACCCAAACAAACTCCTGCAACATCTCACAAAATCTCCACCAATTTCCAAACAATTCAAGAAAAATCCCGCAAAATTCTTCAAGTCTCGTACAAATCCCAGAAAAATCCCACAAAATTCCAGAAACATCCCACCAAATCACCTCAATATCACCAAAAATTCTGGAAAAGCCTCACAAAATTGCAGAAAAATGCCACAAAATTCCCTAAACCTTCTCAAAACCCTACCCAATTCCTGCATCATCCCACAAAATCTCCAACAATTTCCACAAAATTCAAGAAAAATCCCTCAAAATTCACTGAATTTCCTCAATATCCCACCAAATTCCAGAACCATCTCAGAAAATCTCAACAAATTTCCACAAAATCTAAGAAAATTCCGCAAAATTCTTCAAGTCTCCTCAAAATCCCACAAAATTCAAGAGAAATCCTCAAAATTCCACAAAAATCCCACAAAATTCCTTCCATCTTCTCAGAACCCAAACAAACTCCTGCAACATCTCACAAAATCTCCACCAATTTCCAAACAATTCAAGAAAAATCCCGCAAAATTCTTCAAGTCTCCTGCAAATACCACAAACATCCCACAAACATCCCACAAACATCCCACAAAATTCAAGAGAAATCCCACAAAATTCAAAAGAAATCGCACAAAATCCTGTACAAGCCCCACACAATTCCCTAAATCTTCTCAGAACCCAACCACATTCCTGCAACATCCCACAAAATCTCTGGAAATTTCCACAAAATTCAAGAAGACTCACACAAAAAACTTGAAAGCTGCTGAAAATTCCACGAAAATCCCACAAAAATCCCTAAATCTTCTCAAAACCCAACCACATTCCTGCAGCATCTCACAAAATCTCCACCAATATCCAAAAAATTCAAGAAAATTCCCTCCAAATTCTTCAAGTCTCCTCCAAATCCCACAAAATTCAAGACAAATCCTCAAAATCCCACAAAAATCCCACCAAATTCCAGAACCATCTCACAAAATCTCAACAAATTTCCACTAAATTCAAGAAAACTCTCACAAAGTTCTTGAAAGCCCCTCAAAATTCCAGAAAAATGCCACAAACTTCCCTACATCTTCTCAAAACCCAAACAAACTCCTGCAACATCTCACAAAATCTCCAACAATTTCCAAACAATTCAAGAAAAATCCCGCAAAATTCTTCAAGTCTCCTACAAATCCCAGAAAAATCCCACAAAATTCCAGAAACATCCCACCAAATCACCTCAATATCACCAAACATTCTGGAAAAGCCTCACAAAATTGCAGAAAAATGCCACAAAATTCCATAAATCTTCTCTAAATCCTAACAAATTCCTGCAACATCTCACAAAATCTCCACCAATAGCCAAAAAATTCAAAAAAATCCCACAAAATTCACTGAATTTCCTCAATATCCCACCAAATTCCAGAACCATCTCACAAAATCTCCACCAATATCCAAAAAATTCAAGAAAATTCTCTCCAAATTCTTCAAGTCTCCTCCAAATACCACAAAATTCAAGACAAATCCTCAAAATCCCACAAAAATCCCACCAAATTCCAGAACCATCTCACAAAATCTCAACAAATTTCCACTAAATTCAAGAAAACTCTCACAAAGTTCTTGAAAGCCCCTCAAAATTCCAGAAAAATGCCACAAACTTCCCTACATCTTCTCAAAACCCAAACAAACTCCTGCAACATCTCACAAAATCTCCACCAATTTCCAAACAATTCAAGAAAAATCCCGCAAAATCCTTCAAGTCTCCTACAAATCCCAGAAAAATCCCACAAAATTCCAGAAACATCCCACCAAATCACCTCAATATCACCAAACATTCTGGAAAAGCCTCACAAAATTGCAGAAAAATGCCACAAAATTCCCTAAACCTTCTCAAAACCCTACCAAATTCCTGCAACATCCCACAAAATCTCCAACAATTTCCACAAAATTCAAGAAAAATCCCTCCAAATTCACTGAATTTCCTCAATATCCCACCAAATTCCAGAACCATCTCACAAAATCTCAACAAATTTCCACAAAATCTAAGAAAATTCCCGCAAAATTCTTCAAGTCTCCTCCAAATCCCACAAAATTCAAGACAAATCCTCAAAATTCCACAAAAATCCCACAAAATTCCTTCCATCTTCTCAGAACCCAAACAAACTCCTGCAACATCTCACAAAATCTCCACCAATTTCCAAACAATTCAAGAAAAATCCCGCAAAATTCTTCAAGTCTCCTCCAAATACCACAAACATCCTACAAACATCTCACAAACATCCCACAAACATCCCATAAAATTCAGTAGAAATCCCACAAAATTCAAGAGAAATCCCACCAAATTCTGTACAAGCCCCACACAATTCCCTAAATCTTCTCAGAACCCAACCACATTCCTGCAACATCCCACAAAATCTCCAACAATTTCCACAAAATTCAAGAAAATTCCCTCCAAATTCACTGAATTTCCTCAATATCCCACCAAA
This sequence comes from Cyanistes caeruleus, assembly GCF_971803275.1. Classification (NCBI taxonomy): domain Eukaryota; kingdom Metazoa; phylum Chordata; class Aves; order Passeriformes; family Paridae; genus Cyanistes; species Cyanistes caeruleus. The sequence continues at coordinate 2,768,331 of NW_028255885.1, forward strand.
CTCCAGAACCATCTCACAAAATCTCAACAAATTTCCAAAAAATTCAAAAAAACTCTCACAAAGTTCTTGAAAGCCCCTCAAAATTCCAGAAAAATGCCACAAAATTCCCTACATCTTCTCAAAACATTACAAAATTCTACAGACATCTCACAAAATCTCCACACATTTCCACAAAATCTAAGAAAATTCACGCAAAATTCTTCAAGTCTCCTCCAAATCCCACAAAATTCAAGAGAAATCCTCAAAATTCCACAAAAATCCAACAAAATTCCCTACATCTTCTCAAAATCCAAACAAATTCCTGAAACATCTCACAAAATCTCCACCAATTTCCACAACATTTAGGAAAAATCCCTCCAACTTATTCAAGTCTCCTCCAAATCCCACAAAATTCAAGAGAATTCCTCAAAATTCCACAAACATCCCACAAAATTCCTGCAACATCTCACAACATCTCCAACAATTTCCACAAAATTCAAGAAGACTCTCACAAAATACTTGAAAGCTGCTGAAAATTCCACAAATATCCCACAAAAATCCCTAAATCTTCTCAAAACCCAACCACATTCCTGCAGCATCTCACAAAATCTCCACCAATATCCAAAAAATTCAAGAAAATTCCCTCCAAATTCTTCAAGTCTCCTCCAAATCCCACAAAATTCAAGACAAATCCTCAAAATCCCACAAAAATCCCACCAAATTCCAGAACCATCTCACAAAATCTCAACAAATTTCCACTAAATTCAAGAAAACTCTCACAAAGTTCTTGAAAGCCCCTCAAAATTCCAGAAAAATGCCACAAACTTCCCTACATCTTCTCAAAACCCAAACAAACTCCTGCAACATCTCACAAAATCTCCAACAATTTCCAAACAATTCAAGAAAAATCACGCAAAATCCTTCAAGTCTCCTACAAATCCCAGAAAAATCCCACAAAATTCCAGAAACATCCCACCAAATCACCTCAATATCACCAAAAATCCTGGAAAAGCCTCACAAAATTGCAGAAAAATGCCACAAAATTCCCTAAACCTTCTCAAAACCCTACCAAACTCCTGCAACATCCCACAAAATCTCCAACAATTTCCACAAAATTCAAGAAAAATCCCTCCAAATTCACTGAATTTCCTCAATATCCCACCAAATTCCAGAACCATCTCACAAAATCTCAACAAATTTCCACAAAATCTAAGAAAATTCCCGCAAAATTCTTCAAGTCTCCTCCAAATCCCACAAAATTCAAGACAAATCCTCAAAATTCCACAAAAATCCAACAAAATTCCTTCCATCTTCTCAAAACCCAAACAAATTCCTGCAACATCTCACAAAATCTCCACCAATTTCCAAACATTTCAAGAAAAATCCCGCAAAATTCTTCAAGTCTCCTCCAAATACCACAAACATCCTACAAACATCTCACAAACATCCCATAAAATTCAGTAGAAATCCCACAAAATTCAAGAGAAATCCCACCAAATTCTGTACAAGCCCCACACAATTCCCTAAATCTTCTCAGAACCCAACCACATTCCTGCAACATCCCACAAAATCTCCAACAATTTCCACAAAATTCAAGAAAATTCCCTCCAAATTCACTGAATTTCCTCAATATCCCACCAAACTCCAGAACCATCTCACAAAATCTCAACAAATTTCCAAAAAATTCAAAAAAACTCTCACAAAGTTCTTGAAAGCCCCTCAAAATTCCAGAAAAATGCCACAAAATTCCCTACATCTTCTCAAAACATTACAAAATTCTACAGACATCTCACAAAATCTCCACACATTTCCACAAAATCTAAGAAAATTCCCGCAAAATTCTTCAAGTCTCCTCCAAATCCCACAAAATTCAAGAGAAATCCTCAAAATTCCACAAAAATCCAACAAAATTCCCTACATCTTCTCAAAATCCAAACAAATTCCTGAAACATCTCACAAAATCTCCACCAATTTCCACAACATTTAGGAAAAATCCCTCCAACTTATTCAAGTCTCCTCCAAATCCCACAAAATTCCAGAGGAATCCTCAAAATTCCACAAAAATCCCACAAAATTCCTGCAACATCTCACAACATCTCCAACAATTTCCACAAAATTCAAGAAGACTCTCACAAAATACTTGAAAGCTGCTGAAAATTCCACAAATATCCCACAAAAATCCCTAAATCTTCTCAAAACCCAACCACATTCTTGCAGCATCTCACAAAATCTCCACCAATATCCAAAAAATTCAAGAAAATTCCCTCCAAATTCTTCAAGTCTCCTCCAAATCCCACAAAATTCAAGACAAATCCTCAAAATCCCACAAAAATCCCACCAAATTCCAGAACCATCTCACAAAATCTCAACAAATTTCCACTAAATTCAAGAAAACTCTCACAAAGTTCTTGAAAGCCCCTCAAAATTCCAGAAAAATGCCACAAACTTCCCTACATCTTCTCAAAACCCAAACAAACTCCTGCAACATCTCACAAAATCTCCACCAATTTCCAAACAATTCAAGAAAAATCCCGCAAAATTCTTCAAGTCTCCTACAAATCCCAGAAAAATCCCACAAAATTCCAGAAACATCCCACCAAATCACCTCAATATCACCAAAAATTCTGGAAAAGCCTCACAAAATTGCAGAAAAATGCCACAAAATTCCATAAATCTTCTCAAAACCCTACCAAATTCCTGCAACATCCCACAAAATCTCCAACAATTTCCAAAAAATTCAAGAAAAATCCCTCAAAATTCACTGAATTTCCTCAATATCCCACCAAATTCCAGAACCATCTCACAAAATCTCAACAAATTTCCACAAAATCTAAGAAAATTCCGCAAAATTCTTCAAGTCTCCTCCAAATCCCACAAAATTCAAGACAAACCCTCAAAATTCCACAAAAATCCCACAAAATTCCTTCCATCTTCTCAGAACCCAAACAAACTCCTGCAACATCTCACAAAATCTCCACCAATTTCCAAACAATTCAAGAAAAATCCCGCAAAATTCTTCAAGTCTCCTCCAAATACCACAAACATCCTACAAACATCTCACAAACATCCCACAAACATCCCATAAAATTCAATAGAAATCCTACAAAATTCAAGAGAAATCCCACCAAATTCTGTACAAGCCCCACACAATTCCCGAAATCTTCTCAAAACCCAACCACATTCCTGCAACATCCCACAAAATCTCCAACAATTTCCACAAAATTCAAGAAAAATCCCTCAAAATTCACTGAATTTCCTCAATATCCCACCAAATTCCAGAACCATCTCACAAAATCTCAACAAATTTCCACAAAATCTAAGAAAATTCCGCAAAATTCTTCAAGTCTCCTCCAAATCCCACAAAATTCAAGACAAATCCTCAAAATTCCACAAAAATCCCACAAAATTCCTTCCATCTTCTCAGAACCCAAACAAACTCCTGCAACATCTCACAAAATCTCCACCAATTTCCAAACAATTCAAGAAAAATCCCGCAAAATTCTTCAAGTCTCCTGCAAATACCACAAACATCCCACAAACATCCCACAAACATCCCACAAAATTCAAGAGAAATCCCACAAAATTCAAAAGAAATCGCACAAAATCCTGTACAAGCCCCACACAATTCCCTAAATCTTCTCAGAACCCAACCACATTCCTGCAACATCCCACAAAATCTCCAACAATTTCCACAAAATTCAAGAAAATTCCCTCCAAATTCACTGAATTTCCTCAATATCCCACCAAACTCCAGAACCATCTCACAAAATCTCAACAAATTTCCAAAAAATTCAAAAAAACTCTCACAAAGTACTTGAAAGCCCCTCAAAATTCCAGAAAAATGCCACAAAATTCCCTACATCTTCTCAAAACATTACAAAATTCTACAGACATCTCACAAAATCTCCACACATTTCCACAAAATCTAAGAAAATTCCCGCAAAATTCTTCAAGTCTCCTCCAAATCCCACAAAATTCAAGAGAAATCCTCAAAATTCCACAAAAATCCCACAAAATTCCTGCAACATCCCACAAAATCTCCGGAAATTTCCACAAAATTCAAGAAGACTCTCACAAAATACTTGAAAGCTGCTGAAAATTCCACGAATATCCCACAAAAATCCCTAAATCTTCTCAAAACCCAACCACATTCCTGCAGCATCTCACAAAATCTCCACCAATATCCAAAAAATTCAAGAAAATTCCCTCCAAATTCTTCAAGTCTCCTCCAAATCCCACAAAATTCAAGACAAATCCTCAAAATCCCACAAAAATCCCACCAAATTCCAGAACCATCTCACAAAATCTCAACAAATTTCCACTAAATTCAAGGAAACTCTCACAAAGTTCTTGAAAGCCCCTCAAAATTCCAGAAAAATGCCACAAACTTCCCTACATCTTCTCAAAACCCAAACAAACTCCTGCAACATCTCACAAAATCTCCACCAATTTCCAAACAATTCAAGAAAAATCCCGCAAAATTCTTCAAGTCTCCTACAAATCCCAGAAAAATCCCACAAAATTCCAGAAACATCCCACCAAATCACCTCAATATCACCAAAAATTCTGGAAAAGCCTCACAAAATTGCAGAAAAATGCCACAAAATTCCCTAAACCTTCTCAAAACCCTACCAAATTCCTGCAACATCCCACAAAATCTCCAACAATTTCCACAAAATTCAAGAAAAATCCCTCAAAATTCACTGAATTTCCTCAATATCCCACCAAATTCCAGAACCATCTCACAAAATCTCAACAAATTTCCACATAATTTAAGAAAATTCCCTCCAAATTCTTCAAGTCTCCTCCAAATCCCACAAAATTCATGAGAAATCCTCAAAATTCCACAAAAATCCAACAAAATTCCTTCCATCTTCTCAAAACCCAAACAAATTCCTGCAACATCTCACAAAATCTCCACCAATTTCCAAACATTTCAAGAAAAATCCCGCAAAATTCTTCAAGTCTCCTCCAAATACCACAAACATCCTACAAACATCTCGCAAATATCCCACAAACATCCCATAAAATTCAATAGAAATCCCACAAAATTCAAGAGAAATCCCACCTAATTCTGTACAAGCCCCACACAATTCCCTAAATCTTCTCAGAACCCAACCACATTCCTGCAACATCCCACAAAATCTCCAACAATTTCCACAAAATTCAAGAAAATTCCCTCCAAATTCACTGAATTTCCTCAATATCCCACCAAACTCCAGAACCATCTCACAAAATCTCAACAAATTTCCAAAAAATTCAAAAAAACTCTCACAAAGTTCTTGAAAGCCCCTCAAAATTCCACAAAAATCCAACAAAATTCCCTACATCTTCTCAAAATCCAAACAAATTCCTGAAATATCTCACAAAATCTCCACCAATTTCCACAACATTTAGGAAAAATCCCTCCAACTTATTCAAGTCTCCTCCAAATCCCACAAAATTCAAGAGAATTCCTCAAAATTCCACAAAAATCCCACAAAATTCCTGCAACATCTCACAAAATCTCCGGAAATTTCCACAAAATTCAAGAAGACTCTCACAAAATACTTGAAAGCTGATGAAAATTCCACGAATATCCCACAAAAATCCCTAAATCTTCTCAAAACCCAACCACATTCCTGCAGCATCTCACAAAATCTCCACCAATATCCAAAAAATTCAAGAAAATTCCCTCCAAATTCTTCAAGTCTCCTCCAAATCCCACAAAATTCAAGACAAATCATCAAAATCCCACAAAAATCCCACCAAATTCCAGAACCATCTCACAAAATCTCAACAAATTTCCACTAAATTCAAGAAAACTCTCACAAAGTTCTTGAAAGCCCCTCAAAATTCCAGAAAAATGCCACAAAATTCCCTACATCTTCTCAAAACCCAAACAAACTCCTGCAACATCTCACAAAATCTCCACCAATTTCCAAACAATTCAAGAAAAATCCCGCAAAATTCTTCAAGTCTCCTACAAATCCCTGAAAAATCCCACAAAATTCCAGAAACATCCCACCAAATCACCTCAATATCACCAAAAATTCTGGAAAAGCCTCACAAAATTGCAGAAAAATGCCACAAAATTCCCTAAACCTTCTCAAAACCCTACCCAATTCCTGCAACATCCCACAAAATCTCCAACAATTTCCACAAAATTCAAGAAAAATCCCTCAAAATTCACTGAATTTCCTCAATATCCCACCAAACTCCAGAACCATCTCAGAAAATCTCAACAAATTTCCACAAAATCTAAGAAAATTCCACAAAATTCTTCAAGTCTCCTCCAAATCCCACAAAATTCAAGACAAATCCTCAAAATTCCACAAAAATCCCACAAAATTCCTTCCATCTTCTCAGAACCCGAACAAACTCCTGCAACATCTCACAAAATCTCCACACATTTCCAAACAATTCAAGAAAAATCCCGCAAAATTCTTCAAGTCTCCTCCAAATACCACAAACATCCCACAAACATCCCACAAACATCCCACAAACATCCCACAAACATCCCACAAACATCCCACAAAATTCAAGAGAAATCCCACAAAATTCAAAAGAAATCGCACAAAATCCTTTACAAGCCCCACACAATTCCCTAAATCTTCTCAAAACCCAACCACATTCCTGCAACATCCCACAAAATCTCCAACAATTTCCACAAAATTCAAGAAGACTCTCACAAAATACTTGAAAGCTGCTGAAAATTCCACAAATATCCCACAAAAATCCCTAAATCTTCTCAAAACCCAACCACATTCCTGCAGCATCTCACAAAATCTCCACCAATATCCAAAAAATTCAAGAAAATTCCCTCCAAATTCTTCAAGTCTCCTCCAAATCCCACAAAATTCAAGACAAATCCTCAAAATCCCACAAAAATCCCACCAAATTCCAGAACCATCTCAGAAAATCTCAACAAATTTCCACTAAATTCAAGAAAACTCTCACAAAGTTCTTGAAAGCCCCTCAAAATTCCAGAAAAATGCCACAAACTTCCCTACATCTTCTCAAAACCCAAACAAACTCCTGCAACATCTCACAAAATCTCCACCAATTTCCAAACAATTCAAGAAAAATCCCGCAAAATTCTTCAAGTCTCCTACAAATCCCAGAAAAATCCCACAAAATTCCAGAAACATCCCACCAAATCACCTCAATATCACCAAAAATTCTGGAAAAGCCTCACAAAATTGCAGAAAAATGCCACAAAATTCCCTAAACCTTCTCAAAACCCTAACAAATTCCTGCAACATCCCACAAAATCTCCAACAATTTCCACAAAATTCAAGAAAATTCCTTCAAAATTCACTGAATTTCCTCAATATCCCACCAAATTCCAGAACCATCTCACAAAATCTCAACAAATTTCCACAAAATCTAAGAAAATTCCCGCAAAATTCTTCAAGTCTCCTCCAAATCCCACAAAATTCAAGAGAAATCCTCAAAATTCCACAAAAATCCAACAAAATTCCTTCCATCTTCTCAAAACCCAAACAAATTCCTGCAACATCTCACAAAATCTCCACCAATTTCCAAACATTTCAAGAAAAATCCCGCAAAATTCTTCAAGTCTCCTCCAAATACCACAAACATCCTGCAAACATCTCACAAATATCCCACAAACATCCCATAAAATTCAATAGAAATCCCACAAAATTCAAGAGAAATCCCACCAAATTCTGTACAAGCCCCACACAATTCCCTAAATCTTCTCAGAACCCAACCACATTCCTGCAACATCCCACAAAATCTCCAACAATTTCCACAAAATTCAAGAAAATTCCCTCCAAATTCACTGAATTTCCTCAATATCCCACCAAACTCCAGAACCATCTCACAAAATCTAAACAAATTTCAAAAAAATTGAAAAAAACTCTCACAAAGTTCTTGAAAGCCCCTCAAAATTCCAGAAAAATGCCACAAAATTCCCTACATCTTCTCAAAACATTACAAAATTCTACAGACACCTCACAAAATCTCCACACATTTCCACAAAATCTAAGAAAATTCCCGCAAAATTCTTCAAGTCTCCTCCAAATCCCACAAAATTCAAGAGAAATCCTCAAAATTCCACAAAAATCCAACAAAATTCCCTACATCTTCTCAAAATCCAAACAAATTCCTGAAACATCTCACAAAATCTCCACCAATTTCCACAACATTTAGGAAAAATCCCTCCAACTTCTTCAAGTCTCCTCCAAATCCCACAAAATTCAAGAGAATTCCTCAAAATTCCACAAAAATCCCACCAAATTCCTGCAACATCTCACAAAATCTCCGGAAATTTCCACAAAATTCAAGAAGACTCTCACAAAATACTTGAAAGCTGCTGAAAATTCCACGAATATCCCACAAAAATCCCTAAATCTTCTCAAAACCCAACCACATTCCTGCAGCATCTCACAAAATCTCCACCAATATCCAAAAAATTCAAGAAAATTCCCTCCAAATTCTTCAAGTCTCCTCCAAATCCCACAAAATTCAAGACAAATCCTCAAAATCCCACAAAAATCCCACCAAATTCCAGAACCATCTCACAAAATCTCAACAAATTTCCACTAAATTCAAGAAAACTCTCACAAAGTTCTTGAAAGCCCCTCAAAATTCCAGAAAAATGCCACAAACTTCCCTACATCTTCTCAAAACCCAAACAAACTCCTGCAACATCTCACAAAATCTCCACCAATTTCCAAACAATTCAAGAAAAATCCCTCCAAATTCTTCAAGTCTCGTACAAATCCCAGAAAAATCCCACAAAATTCCAGAAACATCCCACCAAATCACCTCAATATCACCAAAAATTCTGGAAAAGCCTCACAAAATTGCAGAAAAATGCCACAAAATTCCCTAAACCTTCTCAAAACCCTACCCAATTCCTGCAACATCCCACAAAATCTCCAACAATTTCCACAAAATTCAAGAAAAATCCCTCAAAATTCACTGAATTTCCTCAATATCCCACCAAATTCCAGAACCATCTCACAAAATCTCCACCAATTTCCACAAAATCTAAGAAAATTCCGCAAAATTCTTCAAGTCTCCTCCAAATCCCACAAAATTCAAGACAAATCCTCAAAATTCCACAAAAATCCCACAAAATTCCTTCCATCTTCTCAGAACCCAAACAAACTCCTGCAACATCTCACAAAATCTCCACCAATTTCCAAACAATTCAAGAAAAATCCCGCAAAATTCTTCAAGTCTCCTGCAAATACCACAAACATCCCACAAACATCCCACAAACATCCCACAAACATCCCACAAAATTCAAGAGAAATCCCACAAAATTCAAAAGAAATCGCACAAAATCCTGTACAAGCCCCACACAATTCCCTAAATCTTCTCAAAACCCAACCACATTCCTGCAACATCCCACAAAATCTCCAACAATTTCCACAAAATTCAAGAAGACTCTCACAAAATACTTGAAAGCTGCTGAAAATTCCACGAAAATCCCACAAAAATCCCTAAATCTTCTCAAAACCCAACCACATTCCTGCAGCATCTCACAAAATCTCCACCAATATCCAAAAAATTCAAGAAAATTCCCTCCAAATTCTTCAAGTCTCCTCCAAATCCCACAAAATTCAAGACAAATCCTCAAAATCCCACAAAAATCCCACCAAATTCCAGAACCATCTCACAAAATCTCAACAAATTTCCACTAAATTCAAGAAAACTCTCACAAAGTTCTTGAAAGCCCCTCAGAATTCCAGAAAAATGCCACAAACTTCCCTACATCTTCTCAAAACCCAAACAAACTCCTGCAACATCTCACAAAATCTCCACCAATTTCCAAACAATTCAAGAAAAATCCCGCAAAATTCTTCAAGTCTCCTACAAATCCCAGAAAAATCCCACAAAATTCCAGAAACATCCCACCAAATCACCTCAATATCACCAAAAATTCTGGAAAAGCCTCACAAAATTGCAGAAAAATGCCACAAAATTCCCTAAACCTTCTCAAAACCCTACCCAATTCCTGCAACATCCCACAAAATCTCCAACAATTTCCACAAAATTCAAGAAAAATCCCTCCAAATTCACTGAATTTCCTCAATATCCCACCAAATTCCAGAACCATCTCACAAAATCTCAACAAATTTACACAAAATCTAAGAAAATTCCCGCAAAATTCTTCAAGTCTCCTCCAAATCCCACAAAATTCAAGACAAATCCTCAAAATTCCACAAAAATCCAACAAAATTCCTTCCATCTTCTCAAAACCCAAACAAATTCCTGCAACATCTCACAAAATCTCCACCAATTTCCAAACATTTCAAAAAAAATCCCGCAAAATTCTTCAAGTCTCCTCCAAATACCACAAACATCCTACAAACATCTCACAAACATCCCACAAACATCCCATAAAATTCAATAGAAATCCCACAAAATTCAAGAGAAATCCCACCAAATTCTGTACAAGCCCCACACAATTCCCTAAATCTTCTCAGAACCCAACCATATTCCTGCAACATCCCACAAAATCTCCAACAATTTCCACAAAATTCAAGAAAATTCCCTCCAAATTCACTGAATTTCCTCAATATCCCACCAAACTCCAGAACCATCTCACAAAATCTCAGCAAATTTCAAAAAAATTCAAAAAACTCTCACAAAGTTCTTGAAAGCCCCTCAAAATTCCAGAAAAATGCCACAAAATTCCCTACATCTTCTCAAAACATTACAAAATTCTACAGACATCTCACAAAATCTCCACACATTTCCACAAAATCTAAGAAAATTCCCGCAAAATTCTTCAAGTCTCCTCCAAATCCCACAAAATTCAAGAGAAATCCTCAAAATTCCACAAAAATCCAACAAAATTCCCTACATCTTCTCAAAATCCAAACAAATTCCTGAAACATCTCACAAAATCTCCACCAATTTCCCCAACATTTAGGAAAAATCCCTCCAACTTCTTCAAGTCTCCTCAGAATCCCACACAATTCCAGAAAAAACCCGCAAAATTCCAGAGAAGTCCCACAAAACTCCCTAAATCATTTCAAAACCCTACCAATTCACAGGAATGTCCCAAAAAATCTCCACCAATTCCCAGAACATCCCACAAAAATCTCACAAAAATCCCTAAATCTTCTGAAAACTCGACCAAATTCCAGAAACGCCCCAAAAAATCAGCACAGTTTCCCACAAAATTCAAGAAAAAACACCACAAAATTCCCTAAATCTTTTCAAAATACCACAAAATTCTTGAAAAGCCCTACCAAATTCCAGAAACATCCCACAAAATGTCCTCAATACCCAACAAAATCCCAGAAAAATCACACAAAATTCCCTAAATCTTCTCAAAACATGACCAAATTCTAGAAAAATATCCCACCAAATCTCCACAAATTCCCACAGAATACATGAAAAATCCCTGATAATTCGTCAGTTCTCTACAGAATCTCACCAAATTCCAGAAAAGTCCCTCAAAGTTCCACAAACATCCCACAAAATCTCCCCAGTATCCAATAAAATTCCAGGAAAAATCCCACAAAATTCCCTAAATCTTCCCAAAACACGACCAAATTCTAGAAAAATATCCCACCAAATCTCCACAAATTCCCACAAAATACATGAAAAATCCCTCAAGATCCCTAAATCGCCTCAATATCCCACAAAATCCCACAAAGATCACACAAAACCTCCACAAGTTTCCACAAAATATAAAAAAAAATCCTCAAAATTCTTCAAGTCTCCTCAAAACCACACAAAGTCCTTGAAAAAAACCACCAAATTCCAGAAAAATCCCACAGAATCTACACAAATTCCCACAAAATCTAAAACAAATTCCTCAAAATTCTTCAAGTCTCCTCAGAATCCCACACAATTCCAGAAAAAAACCCACAAAATTCCAGAGAAGTCCCACAAAACTCCTTAAATCATTTCAAAACCCTACCAATTCACAGGAATGTCCCACAAAATCTCCACCAATTCCCAGAACATCCCACAAAAATCTCACAAAAATCCCTAAATCTTCTGAAAACTCGACCAAATTCCAGAAACGCCCCATAAAATCAGCACAGTTTCCCACAAAATTCAAGAAAAAACACCACAAAATTCCCTAAATCTTTTCAAAATACCACAAAATTCTTGAAAAGCCCCACCAAATTCCAGAAACATCCCACAAAATGTCCTCAATACCCAACAAAATCCCAGAAAAATCACACAAAATTCCCTAAATCTTCTCAAAACACGGCCAAAATCCACAAAAATCCCACCAAATCTCCACAAATTCCCACAGAATACATGAAAAATCCCTGATAATTCGTCAGTTCTCTACAGAATCTCACCAAATTCCAGAAAAGTCCCTCAAAGTTCCACAAACATCCCACAAAATCTCCCCAGTATCCAATAAAATTCCAGGAAAAATCCCACAAAATTCCCTAAATCTTCTCAAAACACGACCAAATTCTGGAAAAATATCCCACCAAATCTCCACAAATTCCCACAAAATACATGAAAAATCCCTCAAGATCCCTAAATCGCCTCAATATCCCACAAAATCCCACAAAAATCTCACAAAACCTCCACAAGTTTCCACAAAATCTAAGAAAAATTCCTCAAAATTCTTCAAGTCTCCTCAAAACCACACAAAGTCCTTCAAAAAGGCCTACCAAATTCCAGAAAAATCTTACAAAATTCCCTAAATCTTCTCAAAACTCTACCAAATTCCAGAAAAATTCCACCAAATCTCCACAAATTCCCACAGAATACATGAAAAATCCCTGATAATTCGTCAGTTCTCTACAGAATCTCACCAAATTCCAGAAAAGTCCCTCAAAGTTCCACAAACATCCCACAAAATCTCCCCAGTATCCAACAAAATTCCAGGAAAAATCCCACAAAATTCCCTAAATCTTCTCAAAACTCTACCAAATTCCAGAAAAATCCCACCAAATCTCCACAAATTCCCACAGAATACATGAAAAATCCCTGATAATTCTTCAGTTCTCTACAAAATCTCACCAAATTCCAGAAGAGTCCCTCAAAGTTCCACAAACATTCCACAAAAACTCCCCAGTATCCAACAAAATTCCAGGAAAAATCCCACAAAATTCCCCTAAATCTTCTCAAAACACGACCAAATTCTAGAAAAATATCCCACCAAATCTCCACAAATTCCCACAAAATACATGAAAAATCCCTCCAGATCCCTAAATCGCCTCAATATCCCACAAAATCCCACAAAGATCACACAAAACCTCCACAAGTTTCCACAAAATATAAAAAAAATCCTCAAAATTCTTCAAGTCTCTTCAAAACCACACAAAGTCATTGAAAAGGCCCACCAAATTCCAGAAAAATCCCAGAAAATCTCCACAAATTCCCACAAAATCTAAAACAAATTCCTCAAAATTCTTCAAGTCTCCTCAGAATCCCACACAATTCCAGAAAAACCCCAGAAAATTCCAGAGAAGTCCCACAAAACTCCCTAAATCATTTCAAAACCCTACCAATTCACAGGAATGTCCCACAAAATCTCCACCAATTCCCAGAACATCCCACAAAAATCTCACAAAAATCCCTAAATCTTCTGAAAACTCGACCAAATTCCAGAAACGCCCCATAAAATCAGCACAGTTTCCCACAAAATTCAAGAAAAAACACCACAAAATTCCCTAAATCTTTTCAAAATACCACAAAATTCTTGAAAAGCCCCACCAAATTCCAGAAACATCCCACAAAATGTCCTCAATACCCAACAAAATCCCAGAAAAATCACACAAAATTCCCTAAATCTTCTCAAAACACGGCCAAAATCCACAAAAATCCCACCAAATCTCCACAAATTCCCACAGAATACATGAAAAATCCCTGATAATTCTTCAGTTCTCTACAGAATCTCACCAAATTCCAGAAAAGTCCCTCAAAGTTCCACAAACATCCCACAAAATCTCCCCAGTATCCAATAAAATTCCAGGAAAAATCCCACCAAATTCCCTAAATCTTCCCAAAACACGACCAAATTCTAGAAAAATATCCCACCAAATCTCCACAAATTCCCACAAAATACATGAAAAATCCCTCAAGATCCCTAAATCGCCTCAATATCCCACAAAATTCCACAAAAATCCCACCAAACCTTTACAAGTTTCCACAAAATCTAAGAAAAATTCCTCAAAATTCTTCAAGTCTCCTCAAAACCACACAAAGTCCTTGAAAAGGCCCACCAAATTCCAGAAAAATCCCACAGAATCTACACAAATTCCCACAAAATCTAAAACAAATTCCTCAAAATTCTTCAAGTCTCCTCAGAATCCCACACAATTCCAGAAAAAACCCACAAAATTCCAGAGAAGTCCCACAAAACTTTTTAAATCATTTCAAAACCCTACCAATTCACAGGAATGTCCCACAAAATCTCCACCAATTCCCAGAACATCCCACAAAAATCTCACAAAAATCCCTAAATCTTCTGAAAACTCGACCAAATTCCAGAAACGCCCCATAAAATCAGCACAGTTTCCCACAAAATTCAAAACACCACAAAATTCCTAAAATCTTTTCAAAATACCACAAAATTCTTGAAAAGCCCCACCAAATTCCAGAAACATCCCACAAAATGTCCTCAATACCCAACAAAATCCCAGAAAAAACACACAAAATTCTCTAAATCTTCTCAAAACACGGCCAAAATCCACAAAAATCCCACCAAATCTCCACAAATTCCCACAGAATACATGAAAAATCCCTGATAATTCGTAAGTTCTCTACAGAATCTCACCAAATTCCAGAAAAGTCCCTCAAAGTTCCACAAACACCCCACAAAATCTCCTCAATATCCAACAAAATTCCAGGAAAAATCCCACAAAATTCCCTAAATCTTCTCAAAAGACGGCCAAAATCCACAAAAATCCCACCAAATCTCCACAAATTCCCACAGAATACATGAAAAATCCCTGATAATTCGTCAGTTCTCTACAGAATCTCACCAAATTCCAGAAAAGTCTCTCAAAGTTCCACAAACATCCCACAAAATCTCCCCAGTATCCAACAAAATTCCAGGAAAAATGCCACAAAATTCCCTAAATCTTCTCAAAACACGACCAAATTCTAGAAAAATATCCCACCAAATCTCCACAAATTCCCACAAAATACATGAAAAATCCCTCAAGATCCCTAAATCGCCTCAATATCCCACAAAATCCCACAAAAATCACACAAAACCTCCACAAGATTCCACAAAATCTAAGAAAATTTCCTCAAAATTCTTCAAGTCTCCTCAAAACCACACAAAGTCCTTGAAAAGGCCCACCAAATTCCAGTAAAATCCCACAGAATCTACACAAATTCCCACAAAATCTAAAACAAATTCCTCAAAATTCTTCAAGTCTCCTCAGAATCCCACACAATTCCAGAAAAAACCCACAAAATTCCAGAGAAGTCCCACAAAACTCCCTAAATCATTTCAAAACCCTACCAATTCACAGGAATGTCCCAAAAAATCTCCACCAATTCCCAGAACATCCCACAAAAATCTCACAAAAATCCCTAAATCTTCTGAAAACTCGACCAAATTCCAGAAACGCCCCATAAAATCAGCACAGTTTCCCACAAAATTCAAGAAAAAACACCACAAAATTCCCTAAATCTTTTCAAAATACCACAAAATTCTTGAAAAGCCCCACCAAATTCCAGAAACATCCCACAAAATGTCCTCAATACCCAACAAAATCCCAGAAAAATCACACAAAATTCCCTAAATCTTCTCAAAACACGGCCAAAATCCACAAAAATCCCACCAAATCTCCACAAATTCCCACAGAATACATGAAAAATCCTTGATAATTCGTCAGTTCTCTACAGAATCTCACCAAATTCCAGAAAAGTCCCTCAAAAATTAACAAACATTCCACAAAATCTCCCCAGTATCCAATAAAATTCCAGGAAAAATCCCACAAAATTCCCTAAATCTTCTCAAAACACGACCAAATTCTGGAAAAATATCCCACCAAATCTCCACAAATTCCCACAAAATACATGAAAAATCCCTCAAGATCCCTAAATCGCCTCAATATCCCACAAAATCTCACAAAACCTCCACAAGTTTCCACAAAATCTAAGAAAAATTCCTCAAAATTCTTCAAGTCTCCTCAAAACCACACAAAGTCCTTCAAAAAGGCCCACCAAATTCCAGAAAAATCTTACAAAATTCCCTAAATCTTCTCAAAACTCTACCAAATTCCAGAAAAATTCCACCAAATCTCCACAAATTCCCACAGAATACATGAAAAATCCCTGATAATTCGTCAGTTCTCTACAGAATCACACCAAATTCCAGAAAAGTCCCTCAAAGTTCCACAAACACCCCACAAAATCTCCTCAATATCCAACAAAATTCCAGGAAAAATCCCACAAAATTCCCTAAATCTTCTCAAAACTCTACCAAATTCCAGAAAAATCCCACCAAATCTCCACAAATTCCCACAGAATACATGAAAAATCCCTGATAATTCGTCAGTTCTCTACAAAATCTCACCAAATTCCAGAAGAGTCCCTCAAAGTTCCACAAACATTCCACAAAAACTCCCCAGTATCCAACAAAATTCCAGGAAAAATCCCACAAAATTCCCCTAAATCTTCTCAAAACACGACCAAATTCTAGAAAAATATCCCACCAAATCTCCACAAATTCCCACAAAATACATGAAAAATCCCTCCAGATCCCTAAATCGACTCAATATCCCACAAAATCCCACGAAAATCACACAAAACCTCCACAAGTTTCCACAAAATATAAAAAAAATCCTCAAAATTCTTCAAGTCTCTTCAAAACCACACAAAGTCATTGAAAAGGCCCACCAAATTCCAGAAAAATCCCAGAAAATCTCCACAAATTCCCACAAAATCTAAAACAAATTCCTCAAAATTCTTCAAGTCTCCTCAGAATCCCACACAATTCCAGAAAAACCCCAGAAAATTCCAGAGAAGTCCCACAAAACTCCCTAAATCATTTCAAAACCCTACCAATTCACAGGAATGTCCCACAAAATCTCCACCAATTCCCAGAACATCCCACAAAAATCTCACAAAAATCCCTAAATCTTCTGAAAACTCGACCAAATTCCAGAAACGCCCCATAAAATCAGCACAGTTTCCCACAAAATTCAAGAAAAAACACCACAAAATTCCCTAAATCTTTTCAAAATACCACAAAATTCTTGAAAAGCCCCACCAAATTCCAGAAACATCCCACAAAATGTCCTCAATACCCAACAAAATCCCAGAAAAATCACACAAAATTCCCTAAATCTTCTCAAAACACGGCCAAAATCCACAAAAATCCCACCAAATCTCCACAAATTCCCACAGAATACATGAAAAATCCCTGATAATTCTTCAGTTCTCTACAGAATCTCACCAAATTCCAGAAAAGTCCCTCAAAGTTCCACAAACATCCCACAAAATCTCCCCAGTATCCAATAAAATTCCAGGAAAAATCCCACCAAATTCCCTAAATCTTCCCAAAACACGACCAAATTCTAGAAAAATATCCCACCAAATCTCCACAAATTCCCACAAAATACATGAAAAATCCCTCAAGATCCCTAAATCGCCTCAATATCCCACAAAATTCCACAAAAATCCCACCAAACCTTTACAAGTTTCCACAAAATCTAAGAAAAATTCCTCAAAATTCTTCAAGTCTCCTCAAAACCACACAAAGTCCTTGAAAAGGCCCACCAAATTCCAGAAAAATCCCACAGAATCTACACAAATTCCCACAAAATCTAAAACAAATTCCTCAAAATTCTTCAAGTCTCCTCAGAATCCCACACAATTCCAGAAAAAACCCACAAAATTCCAGAGAAGTCCCACAAAACTTTTTAAATCATTTCAAAACCCTACCAATTCACAGGAATGTCCCACAAAATCTCCACCAATTCCCAGAACATCCCACAAAAATCTCACAAAAATCCCTAAATCTTCTGAAAACTCGACCAAATTCCAGAAACGCCCCATAAAATCAGCACAGTTTCCCACAAAATTCAAAACACCACAAAATTCCTAAAATCTTTTCAAAATACCACAAAATTCTTGAAAAGCCCCACCAAATTCCAGAAACATCCCACAAAATGTCCTCAATACCCAACAACATCCCAGAAAAAACACACAAAATTCTCTAAATCTTCTCAAAACACGGCCAAAATCCACAAAAATCCCACCAAATCTCCACAAATTCCCACAGAATACATGAAAAATCCCTGATAATTCGTAAGTTCTCTACAGAATCTCACCAAATTCCAGAAAAGTCCCTCAAAGTTCCACAAACACCCCACAAAATCTCCTCAATATCCAACAAAATTCCAGGAAAAATCCCACAAAATTCCCTAAATCTTCTCAAAAGACGGCCAAAATCCACAAAAATCCCACCAAATCTCCACAAATTCCCACAGAATACATGAAAAATCCCTGATAATTCGTCAGTTCTCTACAGAATCTCACCAAATTCCAGAAAAGTCTCTCAAAGTTCCACAAACATCCCACAAAATCTCCCCAGTATCCAACAAAATTCCAGGAAAAATGCCACAAAATTCCCTAAATCTTCTCAAAACACGACCAAATTCTAGAAAAATATCCCACCAAATCTCCACAAATTCCCACAAAATACATGAAAAATCCCTCAAGATCCCTAAATCGCCTCAATATCCCACAAAATCCCAGAAAAATCACACAAAACCTCCACAAGATTCCACAAAATCTAAGAAAATTTCCTCAAAATTCTTCAAGTCTCCTCAAAACCACACAAAGTCCTTGAAAAGGCCCACCAAATTCCAGTAAAATCCCACAGAATCTACACAAATTCCCACAAAATCTAAAACAAATTCCTCAAAATTCTTCAAGTCTCCTCAGAATCCCACACAATTCCAGAAAAAACCCACAAAATTCCAGAGAAGTCCCACAAAACTCCCTAAATCATTTCAAAACCCTACCAATTCACAGGAATGTCCCAAAAAATCTCCACCAATTCCCAGAACATCCCACAAAAATCTCACAAAAATCCCTAAATCTTCTGAAAACTCGACCAAATTCCAGAAACGCCCCATAAAATCAGCACAGTTTCCCACAAAATTCAAGAAAAAACACCACAAAATTCCCTAAATCTTTTCAAAATACCACAAAATTCTTGAAAAGCCCCACCAAATTCCAGAAACATCCCACAAAATGTCCTCAATACCCAACAAAATCCCAGAAAAATCACACAAAATTCCCTAAATCTTCTCAAAACACGGCCAAAATCCACAAAAATCCCACCAAATCTCCACAAATTCCCACAGAATACATGAAAAATCCTTGATAATTCGTCAGTTCTCTACAGAATCTCACCAAATTCCAGAAAAGTCCCTCAAAAATTAACAAACATTCCACAAAATCTCCCCAGTATCCAATAAAATTCCAGGAAAAATCCCACAAAATTCCCTAAATCTTCTCAAAACACGACCAAATTCTGGAAAAATATCCCACCAAATCTCCACAAATTCCCACAAAATACATGAAAAATCCCTCAAGATCCCTAAATCGCCTCAATATCCCACAAAATCCCACAAAAATCTCACAAAACCTCCACAAGTTTCCACAAAATCTAAGAAAAATTCCTCAAAATTCTTCAAGTCTCCTCAAAACCACACAAAGTCCTTCAAAAAGGCCTACCAAATTCCAGAAAAATCTTACAAAATTCCCTAAATCTTCTCAAAACTCTACCAAATTCCAGAAAAATTCCACCAGATCTCCACAAATTCCCACAGAATACATGAAAAATCCCTGATAATTCGTCAGTTCTCTACAGAATCTCACCAAATTCCAGAAAAGTCCCTCCAAGTTCCAGAAACATCCCACAAAATCTCCCCAGTATCCAATAAAATTCCAGGAAAAATCCCACAAAATTCCCTAAATCTTCTCAAAACTCTACCAAATTCCAGAAAAATCCCACCAAATCTCCACAAATTCCCACAGAATACATGAAAAATCCCTGATAATTCTTCAGTTCTCTACAAAATCTCACCAAATTCCAGAAGAGTCCCTCAAAGTTCCACAAACATTCCACAAAAACTCCCCAGTATCCAACAAAATTCCAGGAAAAATCCCACAAAATTCCCCTAAATCTTCTCAAAACATGACCAAATTCTAGAAAAATATCCCACCAAATCTCCACAAATTCCCACAAAATACATGAAAAATCCCTCCAGATCCCTAAATCGACTCAATATCCCACAAAATCCCACGAAAATCACACAAAACCTCCACAAGTTTCCACAAAATATAAAAAAAATCCTCAAAATTCTTCAAGTCTCTTCAAAACCACACAAAGTCATTGAAAAGGCCCACCAAATTCCAGAAAAATCCCAGAAAATCTCCACAAATTCCCACAAAATCTAAAACAAATTCCTCAAAATTCTTCAAGTCTCCTCAGAATCCCACACAATTCCAGAAAAACCCCAGAAAATTCCAGAGAAGTCCCACAAAACTCCCTAAATCATTTCAAAACCCTACCAATTCACAGGAATGTCCCACAAAATCTCCACCAATTCCCAGAACATCCCACAAAAATCTCACAAAAATCCCTAAATCTTCTGAAAACTCGACCAAATTCCAGAAACGCCCCATAAAATCAGCACAGTTTCCCACAAAATTCAAGAAAAAACACCACAAAATTCCCTAAATCTTTTCAAAATACCACAAAATTCTTGAAAAGCCCCACCAAATTCCAGAAACATCCCACAAAATGTCCTCAATACCCAACAAAATCCCAGAAAAATCACACAAAATTCCCTAAATCTTCTCAAAACACGGCCAAAATCCACAAAAATCCCACCAAATCTCCACAAATTCCCACAGAATACATGAAAAATCCCTGATAATTCTTCAGTTCTCTACAGAATCTCACCAAATTCCAGAAAAGTCCCTCAAAGTTCCACAAACATCCCACAAAATCTCCCCAGTATCCAATAAAATTCCAGGAAAAATCCCACCAAATTCCCTAAATCTTCACAAAACACGACCAAATTCTAGAAAAATATCCCACCAAATCTCCACAAATTCCCACAAAATACATGAAAAATCCCTCAAGATCCCTAAATCGCCTCAATATCCCACAAAATTCCACAAAAATCCCACCAAACCTTTACAAGTTTCCACAAAATCTAAGAAAAATTCCTCAAAATTCTTCAAGTCTCCTCAAAACCACACAAAGTCCTTGAAAAGGCCCACCAAATTCCAGAAAAATCCCACAGAATCTACACAAATTCCCACAAAATCTAAAACAAATTCCTCAAAATTCTTCAAGTCTCCTCAGAATCCCACACAATTCCAGAAAAAACCCACAAAATTCCAGAGAAGTCCCACAAAACTTTTTAAATCATTTCAAAACCCTACCAATTCACAGGAATGTCCCACAAAATCTCCACCAATTCCCAGAACATCCCACAAAAATCTCACAAAAATCCCTAAATCTTCTGAAAACTCGACCAAATTCCAGAAACGCCCCATAAAATCAGCACAGTTTCCCACAAAATTCAAAACACCACAAAATTCCTAAAATCTTTTCAAAATACCACAAAATTCTTGAAAAGCCCCACCAAATTCCAGAAACATCCCACAAAATGTCCTCAATACCCAACAAAATCCCAGAAAAAACACACAAAATTCTCTAAATCTTCTCAAAACACGGCCAAAATCCACAAAAATCCCACCAAATCTCCACAAATTCCCACAGAATACATGAAAAATCCCTGATAATTCGTAAGTTCTCTACAGAATCTCACCAAATTCCAGAAAAGTCCCTCAAAGTTCCACAAACACCCCACAAAATCTCCTCAATATCCAACAAAATTCCAGGAAAAATCCCACAAAATTCCCTAAATCTTCTCAAAAGACGGCCAAAATCCACAAAAATCCCACCAAATCTCCACAAATTCCCACAGAATAAATGAAAAATCCCTGATAATTCGTCAGTTCTCTACAGAATCTCACCAAATTCCAGAAAAGTCTCTCAAAGTTCCACAAACATCCCACAAAATCTCCCCAGTATCCAACAAAATTCCAGGAAAAATGCCACAAAATTCCCTAAATCTTCTCAAAACACGACCAAATTCTAGAAAAATATCCCACCAAATCTCCACAAATTCCCACAAAATACATGAAAAATCCCTCAAGATCCCTAAATCGCCTCAATATCCCACAAAATCCCACAAAGATCACACAAAACCTCCACAAGTTTCCACAAAATCTAAGAAAATTTCCTCAAAATTCTTCAAGTCTCCTCAAAACCACACAAAGTCCTTGAAAAGGCCCACCAAATTCCAGTAAAATCCCACAGAATCTACACAAATTCCCACAAAATCTAAAACAAATTCCTCAAAATTCTTCAAGTCTCCTCAGAATCCCACACAATTCCAGAAAAAACCCACAAAATTCCAGAGAAGTCCCACAAAACTCCCTAAATCATTTCAAAACCCTACCAATTCACAGGAATGTCCCAAAAAATCTCCACCAATTCCCAGAACATCCCACAAAAATCTCACAAAAATCCCTAAATCTTCTGAAAACTCGACCAAATTCCAGAAACGCCCCATAAAATCAGCACAGTTTCCCACAAAATTCAAGAAAAAACACCACAAAATTCCCTAAATCTTTTCAAAATACCACAAAATTCTTGAAAAGCCCCACCAAATTCCAGAAACATCCCACAAAATGTCCTCAATACCCAACAAAATCCCAGAAAAATCACACAAAATTCCCTAAATCTTCTCAAAACACGGCCAAAATCCACAAAAATCCCACCAAATCTCCACAAATTCCCACAGAATACATGAAAAATCCTTGATAATTCGTCAGTTCTCTACAGAATCTCACCAAATTCCAGAAAAGTCCCTCAAAAATTAACAAACATTCCACAAAATCTCCCCAGTATCCAATAAAATTCCAGGAAAAATCCCACAAAATTCCCTAAATCTTCTCAAAACACGACCAAATTCTGGAAAAATATCCCACCAAATCTCCACAAATTCCCACAAAATACATGAAAAATCCCTCAAGATCCCTAAATCGCCTCAATATCCCACAAAATCTCACAAAACCTCCACAAGTTTCCACAAAATCTAAGAAAAATTCCTCAAAATTCTTCAAGTCTCCTCAAAACCACACAAAGTCCTTCAAAAAGGCCCACCAAATTCCAGAAAAATCTTACAAAATTCCCTAAATCTTCTCAAAACTCTACCAAATTCCAGAAAAATTCCACCAAATCTCCACAAATTCCCACAGAATACATGAAAAATCCCTGATAATTCGTCAGTTCTCTACAGAATCTCACCAAATTCCAGAAAAGTCCCTCAAAGTTCCACAAACACCCCACAAAATCTCCTCAATATCCAACAAAATTCCAGGAAAAATCCCACAAAATTCCCTAAATCTTCTCAAAACTCTACCAAATTCCAGAAAAATCCCACCAAATCTCCACAAATTCCCACAGAATACATGAAAAATCCCTGATAATTCGTCAGTTCTCTACAAAATCTCACCAAATTCCAGAAGAGTCCCTCAAAGTTCCACAAACATTCCACAAAAACTCCCCAGTATCCAACAAAATTCCAGGAAAAATCCCACAAAATTCCCCTAAATCTTCTCAAAACACGACCAAATTCTAGAAAAATATCCCACCAAATCTCCACAAATTCCCACAAAATACATGAAAAATCCCTCCAGATCCCTAAATCGCCTCAATATCCCACAAAATCCCACGAAAATCACACAAAACCTCCACAAGTTTCCACAAAATATAAAAAAAATCCTCAAAATTCTTCAAGTCTCTTCAAAACCACACAAAGTCATTGAAAAGGCCCACCAAATTCCAGAAAAATCCCAGAAAATCTCCACAAATTCCCACAAAATCTAAAACAAATTCCTCAAAATTCTTCAAGTCTCCTCAGAATCCCACACAATTCCAGAAAAACCCCAGAAAATTCCAGAGAAGTCCCACAAAACTCCCTAAATCATTTCAAAACCCTACCAATTCACAGGAATGTCCCACAAAATCTCCACCAATTCCCAGAACATCCCACAAAAATCTCACAAAAATCCCTAAATCTTCTGAAAACTCGACCAAATTCCAGAAACGCCCCATAAAATCAGCACAGTTTCCCACAAAATTCAAGAAAAAACACCACAAAATTCCCTAAATCTTTTCAAAATACCACAAAATTCTTGAAAAGCCCCACCAAATTCCAGAAACATCCCACAAAATGTCCTCAATACCCAACAAAATCCCAGAAAAATCACACAAAATTCCCTAAATCTTCTCAAAACACGGCCAAAATCCACAAAAATCCCACCAAATCTCCACAAATTCCCACAGAATACATGAAAAATCCCTGATAATTCTTCAGTTCTCTACAGAATCTCACCAAATTCCAGAAAAGTCCCTCAAAGTTCCACAAACATCCCACAAAATCTCCCCAGTATCCAATAAAATTCCAGGAAAAATCCCACCAAATTCCCTAAATCTTCCCAAAACACGACCAAATTCTAGAAAAATATCCCACCAAATCTCCACAAATTCCCACAAAATACATGAAAAATCCCTCAAGATCCCTAAATCGCCTCAATATCCCACAAAATTCCACAAAAATCCCACCAAACCTTTACAAGTTTCCACAAAATCTAAGAAAAATTCCTCAAAATTCTTCAAGTCTCCTCAAAACCACACAAAGTCCTTGAAAAGGCCCACCAAATTCCAGAAAAATCCCACAGAATCTACACAAATTCCCACAAAATCTAAAACAAATTCCTCAAAATTCTTCAAGTCTCCTCAGAATCCCACACAATTCCAGAAAAAACCCACAAAATTCCAGAGAAGTCCCACAAAACTTTTTAAATCATTTCAAAACCCTACCAATTCACAGGAATGTCCCACAAAATCTCCACCAATTCCCAGAACATCCCACAAAAATCTCACAAAAATCCCTAAATCTTCTGAAAACTCGACCAAATTCCAGAAACGCCCCATAAAATCAGCACAGTTTCCCACAAAATTCAAAACACCACAAAATTCCTAAAATCTTTTCAAAATACCACAAAATTCTTGAAAAGCCCCACCAAATTCCAGAAACATCCCACAAAATGTCCTCAATACCCAACAAAATCCCAGAAAAAACACACAAAATTCTCTAAATCTTCTCAAAACACGGCCAAAATCCACAAAAATCCCACCAAATCTCCACAAATTCCCACAGAATACATGAAAAATCCCTGATAATTCGTCAGTTCTCTACAGAATCTCACCAAATTCCAGAAAAGTCTCTCAAAGTTCCACAAACATCCCACAAAATCTCCCCAGTATCCAACAAAATTCCAGGAAAAATGCCACAAAATTCCCTAAATCTTCTCAAAACACGACCAAATTCTAGAAAAATATCCCACCAAATCTCCACAAATTCCCACAAAATACATGAAAAATCCCTCAAGATCCCTAAATCGCCTCAATATCCCACAAAATCCCACAAAGATCACACAAAACCTCCACAAGTTTCCACAAAATCTAAGAAAATTTCCTCAAAATTCTTCAAGTCTCCTCAAAACCACACAAAGTCCTTGAAAAGGCCCACCAAATTCCAGTAAAATCCCACAGAATCTACACAAATTCCCACAAAATCTAAAACAAATTCCTCAAAATTCTTCAAGTCTCCTCAGAATCCCACACAATTCCAGAAAAAACCCACAAAATTCCAGAGAAGTCCCACAAAACTCCCTAAATCATTTCAAAACCCTACCAATTCACAGGAATGTCCCAAAAAATCTCCACCAATTCCCAGAACATCCCACAAAAATCTCACAAAAATCCCTAAATCTTCTGAAAACTCGACCAAATTCCAGAAACGCCCCATAAAATCAGCACAGTTTCCCACAAAATTCAAGAAAAAACACCACAAAATTCCCTAAATCTTTTCAAAATACCACAAAATTCTTGAAAAGCCCCACCAAATTCCAGAAACATCCCACAAAATGTCCTCAATACCCAACAAAATCCCAGAAAAATCACACAAAATTCCCTAAATCTTCTCAAAACACGGCCAAAATCCACAAAAATCCCACCAAATCTCCACAAATTCCCACAGAATACATGAAAAATCCTTGATAATTCGTCAGTTCTCTACAGAATCTCACCAAATTCCAGAAAAGTCCCTCAAAAATTAACAAACATTCCACAAAATCTCCCCAGTATCCAATAAAATTCCAGGAAAAATCCCACAAAATTCCCTAAATCTTCCCAAAACACGACCAAATTCTAGAAAAATATCCCACCAAATCTCCACAAATTCCCACAGAATACATGAAAAATCCCTCAAGATCCCTAAATCGCCTCAATATCCCACAAAATCCCACAAAAATCACACAAAACCTCCACAAGTTTCCACAAAATCTAAGAAAAATTCCTCAAAATTCTTCAAGTCTCCTCAAAACCACACAAAGTCCTTGAAAAGGTCCACCAAATTCCAGAAAAATCTTACAGAATTCCCTAAATCTTCTCAAAACTCTACCAAATTCCAGAAAAATCCCACCAAATCTCCACAAATTCCCACAGAATACATGAAAAATCCCTGATAATTCTTCAGTTCTCTACAGAATCTCACCAAATTCCAGAAAAGTCCCTCCAAGTTCCAGAAACATCCCACAAAATCTCCCCAGTATCCAACAAAATTCCAGGAAAAATCCCACAAAATTCCCTAAATCTTCTCAAAACTCTACCAAATTCCAGAAAAATCCCACCAAATCTCCACAAATTCCCACCGAATACATGAAAAATCCCTGATAATTCGTCAGTTCTCTACAAAATCTCACCAAATTCCAGAAGAGTCCCTCAAAGTTCCACAAACATTCTACAAAAACTCCCCAGTATCCAACAAAATTCCAGGAAAAATCCCACAAAATTCCCCTAAATCTTCTCAAAACACGACCAAATTCTAGAAAAATATCCCACCAAATCTCCACAAATTCCCACAAAATACATGAAAAATCCCTCAAGATCCCTAAATCGCCTCAATATCCCACAAAATCCCACGAAAATCACACAAAACCTCCACAAGTTTCCACAAAATATAAAAAAAATCCTCAAAATTCTTCAAGTCTCTTCAAAACCACACAAAGTCATTGAAAAGGCCCACCAAATTCCAGAAAAATCCCAGAAAATCTCCACAAATTCCCACAAAATCTAAAACAAATTCCTCAAAATTCTTCAAGTCTCCTCAGAATCCCACACAATTCCAGAAAAACCCCAGAAAATTCCAGAGAAGTCCCACAAAACTCCCTAAATCATTTCAAAACCCTACCAATTCACAGGAATGTCCCACAAAATCTCCACCAATTCCCAGAACATCCCACAAAAATCTCACAAAAATCCCTAAATCTTCTGAAAACTCGACCAAATTCCAGAAACGCCCCATAAAATCAGCACAGTTTCCCACAAAATTCAAGAAAAAACACCACAAAATTCCCTAAATCTTTTCAAAATACCACAAAATTCTTGAAAAGCCCCACCAAATTCCAGAAACATCCCACAAAATGTCCTCAATACCCAACAAAATCCCAGAAAAATCACACAAAATTCCCTAAATCTTCTCAAAACACGGCCAAAATCCACAAAAATCCCACCAAATCTCCACAAATTCCCACAGAATACATGAAAAATCCCTGATAATTCTTCAGTTCTCTACAGAATCTCACCAAATTCCAGAAAAGTCCCTCAAAGTTCCACAAACATCCCACAAAATCTCCCCAGTATCCAATAAAATTCCAGGAAAAATCCCACCAAATTCCCTAAATCTTCTCAAAACACGACCAAATTCTAGAAAAATATCCCACCAAATCTCCACAAATTCCCACAAAATACATGAAAAATCCCTCAAGATCCCTAAATCGCCTCAATATCCCACAAAATTCCACAAAAATCCCACCAAACCTTTACAAGTTTCCACAAAATCTAAGAAAAATTCCTCAAAATTCTTCAAGTCTCCTCAAAACCACACAAAGTCCTTGAAAAGGCCCACCAAATTCCAGAAAAATCCCACAGAATCTCCCCAAATTCCCACAAAATCTAAAACAAATTCCTCAAAATTCTTCAAGTCTCCTCAGAATCCCACACAATTCCAGAAAAAACCCACAAAATTCCAGAGAAGTCCCACAAAACTCCCTAAATCATTTCAAAACCCTACCAATTCACAGGAATGTCCCACAAAATCTCCACCAATTCCCAGAACATCCCACAAAAATCTCACAAAAATCCCTAAATCTTCTGAAAACTCGACCAAATTCCAGAAACGCCCCATAAAATCAGCACAGTTTCCCACAAAATTCAAAACACCACAAAATTCCTAAAATCTTTTCAAAATACCACAAAATTCTTGAAAAGCCCCACCAAATTCCAGAAACATCCCACAAAATGTCCTCAATACCCAACAAAATCCCAGAAAAAACACACAAAATTCTCTAAATCTTCTCAAAACACGGCCAAAATCCACAAAAATCCCACCAAATCTCCACAAATTCCCACAGAATACATGAAAAATCCCTGATAATTCGTAAGTTCTCTACAGAATCTCACCAAATTCCAGAAAAGTCCCTCAAAGTTCCACAAACACCCCACAAAATCTCCTCAATATCCAACAAAATTCCAGGAAAAATCCCACAAAATTCCCTAAATCTTCTCAAAAGACGGCCAAAATCCACAAAAATCCCACCAAATCTCCACAAATTCCCACAGAATACATGAAAAATCCCTGATAATTCGTCAGTTCTCTACAGAATCTCACCAAATTCCAGAAAAGTCTCTCAAAGTTCCACAAACATCCCACAAAATCTCCCCAGTATCCAACAAAATTCCAGGAAAAATGCCACAAAATTCCCTAAATCTTCTCAAAACACGACCAAATTCTAGAAAAATATCCCACCAAATCTCCACAAATTCCCACAAAATACATGAAAAATCCCTCAAGATCCCTAAATCGCCTCAATATCCCACAAAATCCCACAAAGATCACACAAAACCTCCACAAGTTTCCACAAAATCTAAGAAAATTTCCTCAAAATTCTTCAAGTCTCCTCAAAACCACACAAAGTCCTTGAAAAGGCCCACCAAATTCCAGTAAAATCCCACAGAATCTACACAAATTCCCACAAAATCTAAAACAAATTCCTCAAAATTCTTCAAGTCTCCTCAGAATCCCACACAATTCCAGAAAAAACCCACAAAATTCCAGAGAAGTCCCACAAAACTCCTTAAATCATTTCAAAACCCTACCAATTCACAGGAATGTCCCAAAAAATCTCCACCAATTCCCAGAACATCCCACAAAAATCTCACAAAAATCCCTAAATCTTCTGAAAACTCGACCAAATTCCAGAAACGCCCCATAAAATCAGCACAGTTTCCCACAAAATTCAAGAAAAAACACCACAAAATTCCCTAAATCTTTTCAAAATACCACAAAATTCTTGAAAAGCCCCACCAAATTCCAGAAACATCCCACAAAATGTCCTCAATACCCAACAAAATCCCAGAAAAATCACACAAAATTCCCTAAATCTTCTCAAAACACGGCCAAAATCCACAAAAATCCCACCAAATCTCCACAAATTCCCACAGAATACATGAAAAATCCTTGATAATTCGTCAGTTCTCTACAGAATCTCACCAAATTCCAGAAAAGTCCCTCAAAAATTAACAAACATTCCACAAAATCTCCCCAGTATCCAATAAAATTCCAGGAAAAATCCCACAAAATTCCCTAAATCTTCCCAAAACACGACCAAATTCTAGAAAAATATCCCACCAAATCTCCACAAATTCCCACAAAATACATGAAAAATCCCTCAAGATCCCTAAATCGCCTCAATATCCCACAAAATTCCACAAAAATCCCACAAAACCTCCACAAGTTTCCACAAAATCTAAGAAAAATTCCTCAAAATTCTTCAAGTCTCCTCAAAACCACACAAAGTCCTTCAAAAAGGCCCACCAAATTCCAGAAAAATCTTACAGAATTCCCTAAATCTTCTCAAAACTCTACCAAATTCCAGAAAAATCCCACCAAATCTCCACAAATTCCCACAGAATACATGAAAAATCCCTGATAATTCGTCAGTTCTCTACAGAATCTCACCAAATTCCAGAAAAGTCCCTCGAAGTTCCAGAAATATCCCACAAAATCTCCGCAGTATCCAACAAAATTCCAGGAAAAATCCCACAAAATTCCCTAAATCTTCTCAAAACACGGCCAAAATCCACAAAAATCCCACCAAATCTCCACAAATTCCCACAGAATACATGAAAAATCCCTGATAATTCGTCAGTTCTCTACAGAATCTCACCAAATTCCAGAAGAGTCCCTCAAAGTTCCACAAACATCCCACAAAATCTCCCCAGTATCCAATAAAATTCCAGGAACAATCCCACAAAATTCCCTAAATCGCCCCAAAACACGACCAAATTCTAGAAAAATATCCCACCAAATCTCCACAAATTCCCACAAAATACATGAAAAATCCCTCAAGATCCCTAAATCGCCTCAATATCCCACAAAATCCCACAAAAATCACACAAAACCTCCACAAGTTTCCACAAAATCTAAGAAAATTTCCTCAAAATTCTTCAAGTCTCCTCAAAACCACACAAAGTCCTTGAAAAGGCCCACCAAATTCCAGTAAAATCCCACAGAATCTACACAAATTCCCACAAAATCTAAAACAAATTCCTCAAAATTCTTCAAGTCTCCTCAGAATCCCACACAATTCCAGAAAAAACCCACAAAATTCCAGAGAAGTCCCAAAAAACTCCCTAAATCATTTCAAAACCCTACCAATTCACAGGAATGTCCCAAAAAATCTCCACCAATTCCCAGAACATCCCACAAAAATCTCACAAAAATCCCTAAATCTTCTGAAAACTCGACCAAATTCCAGAAACGCTCCATAAAATCAGCACAGTTTCCCACAAAATTCAAGAAAAAACACCACAAAATTCCCTAAATCTTTTCAAAATACCACAAAATTCTTGAAAAGCCCCACCAAATTCCAGAAACATCCCACAAAATGTCCTCAATACCCAACAAAATCCCAGAAAAATCACACAAAATTCCCTAAATCTTCTCAAAACACGGCCAAAATCCACAAAAATCCCACCAAATCTCCACAAATTCCCACAGAATACATGAAAAATCCCTGATAATTCGTCAGTTCTCTACAGAATCTCACCAAATTCCAGAAGAGTCCCTCAAAGTTCCACAAACATCCCACAAAATCTCCCCAGTATCCAATAAAATTCCAGGAAAAATCCCACAAAATTCGCTAAATCTTCCCAAAACACGACCAAATTCTAGAAAAATATCCCACCAAATCTCCACAAATTCCCACAAAATACATGAAAAATCCCTCAAGATCCCTAAATCGCCTCAATATCCCACAAAATTCCACAAAAATCCCACAAAACCTCCACAAGTTTCCACAAAATCTAAGAAAAATTCCTCAAAATTCTTCAAGTCTCCTCAAAACCACACAAAGTCCGTCAAAAAGTACCACCAAATTCCAGAAAAATCTTACAGAATTCCCTAAATCTTCTCAAAACTCTACCAAATTCCACAAAAATCCCACCAAATCTCCACAAATTCCCACAGAATACATGAAAAATCCCTGATAATTCGTCAGTTCTCTACAGAATCTCACCAAATTCCAGAAGAGTCCCTCAAAGTTCCACAAACATCCCACAAAATCTCCGCAGTATCCAACAAAATTCCAGGAAAAATCCCACAAAATTCCCTAAATCTTCTCAAAACACGGCCAAAATCCACAAAAATCCCACCAAATCTCCACAAATTCCCACAGAATACATGAAAAATCCTTGATAATTCGTCAGTTCTCTACAGAATCTCACCAAATTCCAGAAGAGTCCCTCAAAGTTCCACAAACATCCCACAAAATCTCCCCAGTATCCAATAATATTCCAGGAAAAATCCCACCAAATTCCCTAAATCTTCTCAAAACACGACCAAATTCTAGGAAAATATCCCACCAAATCTCCACAAATTCCCACAAAATACATGAAAAATCCCTCAAGATCCCTAAATCGCCTCAATATCCCACAAAATCCCACAAAAATCACACAAAACCTCCACAAGTTTCCACAAAATATAAAAAAAAATCCTCAAAATTCTTCAAGTCTCCTCAAAACCACACAAAGTCCTTGAAAAAAACCACCAAATTCCAGAAAAATCCCACAGAATCTCCACAAATTCCCAAAAATCTAAAACAAATTCCTCAAAATTTTTCAAGTCTCCTCAGAATCCCACACAATTCCAGAAAAAGCCCACAAAATTCCAGAGAAGTCCCACAAAACTCCCTAAATCATTTCAAAACCCTACCAATTCACAGGAATGTCCCACAAAATCTCCACCAATTCCCAGAACATCCCACAAAAATCTCACAAAAATCCCTAAATCTTCTGAAAACTCGACCAAATTCCAGAAACACTCCATAAAATCAGCACAGTTTCCCACAAAATTCAAGAAAAAACACCACAAAATTCCCTAAATCTTTTCAAAATACCACAAAATTCTTGAAAAGCCCCACCAAATTCCAGAAACATCCCACAAAATGTCCTCAATACCCAACAAAATCCCAGAAAAATCACACAAAATTCCCTAAATCTTCTCAAAACACGGCCAAAATCCACAAAAATCCCACCAAATCTCCACAAATTCCCACAGAATACATGAAAAATCCCTGATAATTCGTCAGTTCTCTACAGAATCTCACCAAATTCCAGAAAAGTCCCTCAAAGTTTAACAAACATTCCACAAAATCTCCCCAGTATCCAATAAAATTCCAGGAAAAATCCCACAAAATTCCCTAAATCTTCCCAAAACACGACCAAATTCTAGAAAAATATCCCACCAAATCTCCACAAATTCCCACAAAATACATGAAAAATCCCTCAAGATCCCTAAATCGCCTCAATATCCCACAAAATTCCACAAAAATCCCACAAAACCTCCACAAGTTTCCACAAAATCTAAGAAAAATTCCTCAAAATTCTTCAAGTCTCCTCAAAACCACACAAAGTCCTTCAAAAAGGCCCACCAAATTCCAGAAAAATCTTACAGAATTCCCTAAATCTTCTCAAAACTCTACCAAATTCCACAAAAATCCCACCAAATCTCCACAAATTCCCACAGAATACATGAAAAATCCCTGATAATTCGTCAGTTCTCTACAGAATCTCACCAAATTCCAGAAAAGTCCCTCGAAGTTCCAGAAATATCCCACAAAATCTCCGCAGTATCCAACAAAATTCCAGGAAAAATCCCACAAAATTCCCTAAATCTTCTCAAAACACGGCCAAAATCCACAAAAATCCCACCAAATCTCCACAAATTCCCACAGAATACATGAAAAATCCCTGATAATTCTTCAGTTCTCTACAGAATCTCACCAAATTCCAGAAGAGTCCCTCAAAGTTCCACAAACATCCCACAAAATCTCCCCAGTATCCAATAAAATTCCAGGAAAAATCCCACAAAATTCCCTAAATCTTCTCAAAACACGACCAAATTCTAGAAAAATATCCCACCAAATCTCCACAAATTCCCACAAAATACATGAAAAATCCCTCAAGATCCCTAAATCGCCTCAATATCCCACAAAATCCCACAAAAATCACACAAAACCTCCACAAGTTTCCACAAAATCTAAGAAAATTTCCTCAAAATTCTTCAAGTCTCCTCAAAACCACACAAAGTCCTTGAAAAGGCCCACCAAATTCCAGTAAAATCCCACAGAATCTACACAAATTCCCACAAAATCTAAAACAAATTCCTCAAAATTCTTCAAGTCTCCTCAGAATCCCACACAATTCCAGAAAAAACCCACAAAATTCCAGAGAAGTCCCACAAAACTCCCTAAATCATTTCAAAACCCTACCAATTCACAGGAATGTCCCAAAAAATCTCCACCAATTCCCAGAACATCCCACAAAAATCTCACAAAAATCCCTAAATCTTCTGAAAACTCGACCAAATTCCAGAAACGCTCCATAAAATCAGCACAGTTTCCCACAAAATTCAAGAAAAAACACCACAAAATTCCCAAAATCTTTTCAAAATACCACAAAATTCTTGAAAAGGCCCACCAAATTCCAGAAACATCCCACAAAATGTCCTCAATACCCAACAAAATCCCAGAAAAATCCCACAAAATTCCCTAAATCTTCTCAAAACACGGCCAAAATCCACAAAAATCCCACCAAATCTCCACAAATTCCCACAGAATACATGAAAAATCCAGATAATTCGTCAGTTCTCTACAGAATCTCACCAAATTCCAGAAAAGTCCCTCAAAAATTAACAAACATTCCACAAAATCTCCCCAGTATCCAACAAAATTCCAGGAAAAATCCCACAAAATTCCCTAAATCTTCCCAAAACACGACCAAATTCTAGAAAAATATCCCACCAAATCTCCACAAATTCCCACAAAATACATGAAAAATCCCTCAAGATCCCTAAATCGCCTCAATATCCCACAAAATTCCACAAAAATCCCACAAAACCTCCACAAGTTTCCACAAAATCTAAGAAAAATTCCTCAAAATTCTTCAAGTCTCCTCAAAACCACACAAAGTCCTTCAAAAAGGCCCACCAAATTCCAGAAAAATCTTACAGAATTCCCTAAATCTTCTCAAAACTCTACCAAATTCCACAAAAATCCCACCAAATCTCCACAAATTCCCACAGAATACATGAAAAATCCCTGATAATTCGTCAGTTCTCTACAGAATCTCACCAAATTCCAGAAAAGTCCCTCGAAGTTCCAGAAATATCCCACAAAATCTCCGCAGTATCCAACAAAATTCCAGGAAAAATCCCACAAAATTCCCTAAATCTTCTCAAAACACGGCCAAAATCCACAAAAATCCCACCAAATCTCCACAAATTCCCACAGAATACATGAAAAATCCCTGATAATTCTTCAGTTCTCTACAGAATCTCACCAAATTCCAGAAGAGTCCCTCAAAGTTCCACAAACATCCCACAAAATCTCCCCAGTATCCAATAAAATTCCAGGAAAAATCCCACAAAATTCCCTAAATCTTCTCAAAACACGACCAAATTCTAGAAAAATATCCCACCAAATCTCCACAAATTCCCACAAAATACATGAAAAATCCCTCAAGATCCCTAAATCGCCTCAATATCCCACAAAATCCCACAAAAATCACACAAAACCTCCACAAGTTTCCACAAAATCTAAGAAAATTTCCTCAAAATTCTTCAAGTCTCCTCAAAACCACACAAAGTCCTTGAAAAGGCCCACCAAATTCCAGTAAAATCCCACAGAATCTACACAAATTCCCACAAAATCTAAAACAAATTCCTCAAAATTCTTCAAGTCTCCTCAGAATCCCACACAATTCCAGAAAAAACCCACAAAATTCCAGAGAAGTCCCACAAAACTCCCTAAATCATTTCAAAACCCTACCAATTCACAGGAATGTCCCAAAAAATCTCCACCAATTCCCAGAACATCCCACAAAAATCTCACAAAAATCCCTAAATCTTCTGAAAACTCGACCAAATTCCAGAAACGCTCCATAAAATCAGCACAGTTTCCCACAAAATTCAAGAAAAAACACCACAAAATTCCCAAAATCTTTTCAAAATACCACAAAATTCTTGAAAAGGCCCACCAAATTCCAGAAACATCCCACAAAATGTCCTCAATACCCAACAAAATCCCAGAAAAATCCCACAAAATTCCCTAAATCTTCTCAAAACACGGCCAAAATCCACAAAAATCCCACCAAATCTCCACAAATTCCCACAGAATACATGAAAAATCCAGATAATTCGTCAGTTCTCTACAGAATCTCACCAAATTCCAGAAAAGTCCCTCAAAAATTAACAAACATTCCACAAAATCTCCCCAGTATCCAACAAAATTCCAGGAAAAATCCCACAAAATTCCCTAAATCTTCTCAAAACACGGCCAAAATCCACAAAAATCCCACCAAATCTCCACAAATTCCCACAGAATACATGAAAAATCCTTGATAATTCGTCAGTTCTCTACAGAATCTCACCAAATTCCAGAAGAGTCCCTCAAAGTTCCACAAACATCCCACAAAATCTCCCCAGTATCCAATAAAATACCAGGAAAAATCCCACAAAATTCCCTAAATCGCCCCAAAACACGACCAAATTCTAGAAAAATATCCCACCAAATCTCCACAAATTCCCACAAAATACATGAAAAATCCCTCAAGATCCCTAAATCGCCTCAATATCCCACAAAATCCCACAAAAATCACACAAAACCTCCACAAGTTTCCACAAAATATAAAAAAAAATCCTCAAAATTCTTCAAGTCTCCTCAAAACCACACAAAGTCCTTGAAAAAAACCACCAAATTCCAGAAAAATCCCACAGAATCTACACAAATTCCCACAAAATCTAAAACAAATTCCTCAAAATTCTTCAAGTCTCCTCAGAATCCCACACAATTCCAGAAAAAACCCACAAAATTCCAGAGAAGTCCCACAAAACTCCCTAAATCATTTCAAAACCCTACCAATTCACAGGAATGTCCCAAAAAATCTCCACCAATTCCCAGAACATCCCACAAAAATCTCACAAAAATCCCTAAATCTTCTGAAAACTCGACCAAATTCCAGAAACGCTCCATAAAATCAGCACAGTTTCCCACAAAATTCAAGAAAAAACACCACAAAATTCCCAAAATCTTTTCAAAATACCACAAAATTCTTGAAAAGCCCCACCAAATTCCAGAAACATCCCACAAAATGTCCTCAATACCCAACAAAATCCCAGAAAAATCCCACAAAATTCCCTAAATCTTCTCAAAACACGGCCAAAATCCACAAAAATCCCACCAAATCTCCACAAATTCCCACAGAATACATGAAAAATCCAGATAATTCGTCAGTTCTCTACAGAATCTCACCAAATTCCAGAAAAGTCCCTCAAAAATTAACAAACATTCCACAAAATCTCCCCAGTATCCAACAAAATTCCAGGAAAAATCCCACAAAATTCCCTAAATCTTCTCAAAACACGGCCAAAATCCACAAAAATCCCACCAAATCTCCACAAATTCCCACAGAATACATGAAAAATCCTTGATAATTCGTCAGTTCTCTACAGAATCTCACCAAATTCCAGAAGAGTCCCTCAAAGTTCCACAAACATCCCACAAAATCTCCCCAGTATCCAATAAAATACCAGGAAAAATCCCACAAAATTCCCTAAATCGCCCCAAAACACGACCAAATTCTAGAAAAATATCCCACCAAATCTCCACAAATTCCCACAAAATACATGAAAAATCCCTCAAGATCCCTAAATCGCCTCAATATCCCACAAAATCCCACAAAAATCACACAAAACCTCCACAAGTTTCCACAAAATATAAAAAAAAATCCTCAAAATTCTTCAAGTCTCCTCAAAACCACACAAAGTCCTTGAAAAAAACCACCAAATTCCAGAAAAATCCCACAGAATCTACACAAATTCCCCAAAATCTAAAACAAATTCCTCAAAATTTTTCAAGTCTCCTCAGAATCCCACACAATTCCAGAAAAAGCCCACAAAATTCCAGAGAAGTCCCACAAAACTCCCTAAATCATTTCAAAACCCTACCAATTCACAGGAATGTCCCACAAAATCTCCACCAATTCCCAGAACATCCCACAAAAATCTCACAAAAATCCCTAAATCTTCTGAAAACTCGACCAAATTCCAGAAACGCCCCATAAAATCAGCACAGTTTCCCACAAAATTCAAGAAAAAACACCACAAAATTCCCTAAATCTTTTCAAAATACCACAAAATTCTTGAAAAGCCCCACCAAATTCCAGAAACATCCCACAAAATGTCCTCAATACCCAACAAAATCCCAGAAACATCCCACAAAATTCCCTAAATCTTCTCTAAACACGGCCAAAATCCACAAAAATCCCACCAAATCTCCACAAATTCCCACAGAATACATGAAAAATCCCTCAAGATCCCTAAATCGCCTCAATATCCCACAAAATCCCACAAAAATCACACAAAACCTCCACAAGTTTCCACAAAATCTAAGAAAAATTCCTCAAAATTCTTCAAGTCTCCTCAAAACCACACAAAGTCCTTGAAAAGGCCCACCAAATTCCAGAAAAATCTTACAGAATTCCCTAAATCTTCTCAAAACTCTACCAAATTCCAGAAAAATCCCACCAAATCTCCACAAATTCCCACAGAATACATGAAAATCCCTGATAATTCTTCAGTTCTCTACAGAATCTCACCAAATTCCAGAAAAGTCCCTCCAAGTTCCAGAAACATCCCACAAAATCTCCCCAGTATCCAACAAAATTCCAGGAAAAATCCCACAAAATTCCCTAAATCTTCTCAAAACTCTACCAAATTCCAGAAAAATCCCACCAAATCTCCACAAATTCCCACAGAATACATGAAAAATCCCTGATAGTTCGTCAGTTCTCTACAAAATCTCACCAAATTCCAGAAGAGTCCCTCAAAGTTCCACAAACATTCCACAAAAACTCCCCAGTATCCAACAAAATTCCAGGAAAAATCCCACAAAATTCCCCTAAATCTTCTCAAAACACGACCAAATTCTAGAAAAATATCCCACCAAATCTCCACAAATTCCCACAAAATACATGAAAAATCCCTCCAGATCCCTAAATCGCCTCAATATCCCACAAAATCCCACGAAAATCACACAAAACCTCCACAAGTTTCCTCAAAATATAAAAAAAATCCTCAAAATTCTTCAAGTCTCTTCAAAACCACACAAAGTCCTTGAAAAGGCCCACCAAATTCCAGAAAAATCCCAGAAAATCTCCACAAATTCCCACAAAATCTAAAACAAATTCCTCAAAATTCTTCAAGTCTCCTCAGAATCCCACACAATTCCAGAAAAACCCACAAAATTCCAGAGAAGTCCCACAAAACTCCCTAAATCATTTCAAAACCCTACCAATTCACAGGAATGTCCCACAAAATCTCCACCAATTCCCAGAACATCCCACAAAAATCTCACAAAAATCCCTAAATCTTCTGAAAACTCGACCAAATTCCAGAAACGCCCCATAAAATCAGCACAGTTTCCCACAAAATTCAAGAAAAAACACCACAAAATTCCCTAAATCTTTTCAAAATACCACAAAATTCTTGAAAAGCCCCACCAAATTCCAGAAACATCCCACAAAATGTCCTCAATACCCAACAAAATCCCAGAAAAATCACACAAAATTCCCTAAATCTTCTCAAAACACGGCCAAAATCCACAAAAATCCCACCAAATCTCCACAAATTCCCACAGAATACATGAAAAATCCCTGATAATTCGTCAGTTCTCTACAGAATCTCACCAAATTCCAGAAAAGTCCCTCAAAGTTCCACAAACATCCCACAAAATCTCCCCAGTATCCAATAAAATTCCAGGAAAAATCCCACCAAATTCCCTAAATCTTCCCAAAACACGACCAAATTCTAGAAAAATATCCCACCAAATCTCCACAAATTCCCACAAAATACATGAAAAATCCCTCAAGATCCCTAAATCGCCTCAATATCCCACAAAATCCCACAAAAATCTCACAAAACCTCCACAAGTTTCCACAGAATGTAAGAAAAATTCCTCAAAATTCTTCAAGTCTCCTCAAAACCACACAAAGTCCTTCAAAACGGCCCACCAAATTCCAGAAAAATCTTACAGAATTCCCTAAATCTTCTCAAAACTCTACCAAATTCCAGAAAAATCCCACCAAATCTCCACAAATTCCCACAGAATACATGAAAAATCCCTGATAATACGTCAGTTCTCTACAGAATCTCACCAAATTCCAGAAAAGTCCCTCAAAGTTCCACAAACACCCCACAAAATCTCCTCAATATCCAACAAAATTCCAGGAAAAATCCCACAAAATTCCCTAAATCTTCTCAAAACACGGCCAAAATCCACAAAAATCCCACCAAATCTCCACAAATTCCCACAGAATACATGAAAAATCCCTGATAATTCTTCAGTTCTCTACAGAATCTCACCAAATTCCAGAAAAGTCCCTCAAAGTTCCACAAACATCCCACAAAATCTCCCCAGTATCCAACAAAATTCCAGGAAAAATCCCACAAAATTCCCTAAATCTTCTCAAAACATGACCAAATTCTGGAAAAATATACCACCGAATCTCCACAAATTCCCACAGAATACATGAAAAATCCCTGATAATTCTTCAGTTCTCTACAGAATCTCACCAAATTCCAGAAAAGTCCCTCAAAGTTCCACAAACATCCCACAAAATCTCCCCAGTATCCAACAAAATTCCAGGAAAAATCCCACAAAATTCCTTAAATATTCTCAAAACACGACCAAATTCTAGAAAAATATCCCACCAAATCTCCACAAAATCCCACAAAATACATGAAAAATCCCTCAAGATCCCTAAATCGCCTCAATATCCCACAAAATCCCACAAAAATCACAGAAAACCTCCACAAGTTTCCACAAAATATAAAAAAAACTCCTCAAAATTCTTCAAGTCTCCTCAAAACCACACAAAGTCCTTGAAAAGGCCCACCAAATTCCAGTAAAATCCCACAGAATCTCCACAAATTCCCACAAAATCTAAAACAAATTCCTCAAAATTCTTCAAGTCTCCTCAGAATCCCACACAATTCCAGAAAAAAACCCACAAAATTCCAGAGAAGTCCCACAAAACTCCTTAAATCATTTCAAAACCCTACCAATTCACAGGAATGTCCCACAAAATCTCCACCAATTCCCAGAACATCCCACAAAAATCTCACAAAAATCCCTAAATCTTCTGAAAACTCGACCAAATTCCAGAAACGCCCCATAAAATCAGCACAGTTTCCCACAAAATTCAAGAAAAAACACCACAAAATTCCCTAAATCTTTTCAAAATACCACAAAATTCTTGAAAAGCCCCACCAAATTCCAGAAACATCCCACAAAATGTCCTCAATACCCAACAAAATCCCAGAAAAATCACACAAAATTCCCTAAATCTTCTCAAAACACGGCCAAAATCCACAAAAATCCCACCAAATCTCCACAAATTCCCACAGAATACATGAAAAATCCCTGATAATTCGTCAGTTCTCTACAGAATCTCACCAAATTCCAGAAAAGTCCCTCAAAAATTAACAAACATTCCACAAAATCTCCCCAGTATCCAATAAAATTCCAGGAAAAATCCCACAAAATTCCCTAAATCTTCCCAAAACACGACCAAATTCTAGAAAAATATCCCACCAAATCTCCACAAATTCCCACAAAATACATGAAAAATCCCTCAAGATCCCTAAATCGCCTCAATATCCCACAAAATTCCACAAAAATCCCACAAAACCTCCACAAGTTTCCACAAAATCTAAGAAAAATTCCTCAAAATTCTTCAAGTCTCCTCAAAACCACACAAAGTCCTTCAAAAAGGCCCACCAAATTCCAGAAAAATCTTACAGAATTCCCTAAATCTTCTCAAAACTCTACCAAATTCCACAAAAATCCCACCAAATCTCCACAAATTCCCACAGAATACATGAAAAATCCCTGATAATTCGTCAGTTCTCTACAGAATCTCACCAAATTCCAGAAAAGTCCCTCGAAGTTCCAGAAATATCCCACAAAATCTCCGCAGTATCCAACAAAATTCCAGGAAAAATCCCACAAAATTCCCTAAATCTTCTCTAAACACGGCCAAAATCCACAAAAATCCCACCAAATCTCCACAAATTCCCACAGAATACATGAAAAATCCCTGATAATTCGTCAGTTCTCTACAGAATCTCACCAAATTCCAGAAGAGTCCCTCAAAGTTCCACAAACATCCCACAAAATCTCCCCAGTATCCAATAAAATTCCAGGAAGAATCCCACAAAATTCCCTAAATCGCCCCAAAACACGACCAAATTCTAGAAAAATATCCCACCAAATCTCCACAAATTCCCACAAAATACATGAAAAATCCCTCAAGATCCCTAAATCGCCTCAATATCCCACAAAATCCCACAAAAATCACACAAAACCTCCACAAGTTTCCACAAAATCTAAGAAAATTTCCTCAAAATTCTTCAAGTCTCCTCAAAACCACACAAAGTCCTTGAAAAGGCCCACCAAATTCCAGTAAAATCCCACAGAATCTACACAAATTCCCACAAAATCTAAAACAAATTCCTCAAAATTCTTCAAGTCTCCTCAGAATCCCACACAATTCCAGAAAAAACCCACAAAATTCCAGAGAAGTCCCACAAAACTCCCTAAATCATTTCAAAACCCTACCAATTCACAGGAATGTCCCAAAAAATCTCCACCAATTCCCAGAACATCCCACAAAAATCTCACAAAAATCCCTAAATCTTCTGAAAACTCGACCAAATTCCAGAAACGCTCCATAAAATCAGCACAGTTTCCCTCAAAATTCAAGAAAAAACACCACAAAATTCCCTAAATCTTTTCAAAATACCACAAAATTCTTGAAAAGCCCCACCAAATTCCAGAAACATCCCACAAAATGTCCTCAATACCCAACAAAATCCCAGAAAAATCACACAAAATTCCCTAAATCTTCTCAAAACACGGCCAAAATCCACAAAAATCCCACCAAATCTCCACAAATTCCCACAGAATACATGAAAAATCCCTGATAATTCGTCAGTTCTCTACAGAATCTCACCAAATTCCAGAAGAGTCCCTCAAAGTTCCACAAGCATCCCACAAAATCTCCCCAGTATCCAATAAAATTCCAGGAAAAATCCCACAAAATTCCCTAAATCTTCCCA
Organism: Cyanistes caeruleus; assembly: GCF_971803275.1. Lineage (NCBI taxonomy): Eukaryota > Metazoa > Chordata > Aves > Passeriformes > Paridae > Cyanistes > Cyanistes caeruleus. Next base: position 2,811,176 of record NW_028255885.1, read on the forward strand.
AAACACGACCAAATTCTAGAAAAATATCCCACCAAATCTCCACAAATTCCCACAAAATACATGAAAAATCCCTCAAGATCCCTAAATCGCCTCAATATCCCACAAAATCCCACAAAAATCTCACAAAACCTCCACAAGTTTCCACAAAATCTAAGAAAAATTCCTCAAAATTCTTCAAGTCTCCTCAAAACCACACAAAGTCCTTCAAAACGGCCCACCAAATTCCAGAAAAATCTTACAGAATTCCCTAAATCTTCTCAAAACTCTACCAAATTCCAGAAAAATTCCACCAAATCTCCACAAATTCCCACAGAATACATGAAAAATCCCTGATAATACGTCAGTTCTCTACAGAATCTCACCAAATTCCAGAAAAGTCCCTCAAAGTTCCACAAACACCCCACAAAATCTCCTCAATATCCAACAAAATTCCAGGAAAAATCCCACAAAATTCCCTAAATCTTCTCAAAACACGGCCAAAATCCACAAAAATCCCACCAAATCTCCACAAATTCCCACAGAATACATGAAAAATCCCTGATAATTCTTCAGTTCTCTACAGAATCTCACCAAATTCCAGAAAAGTCCCTCAAAGTTCCACAAACATCCCACAAAATCTCCCCAGTATCCAACAAAATTCCAGGAAAAATCCCACAAAATTCCCTAAATCTTCTCAAAACATGACCAAATTCTGGAAAAATATCCCACCGAATCTCCACAAATTCCCACAGAATACATGAAAAATCCCTGATAATTCGTCAGTTCTCTACAGAATCTCACCAAATTCCAGAAAAGTCCCTCAAAGTTCCACAAACATCCCACAAAATCTCCCCAGTATCCAACAAAATTCCAGGAAAAATCCCACAAAATTCCTTAAATATTCTGAAAACACGACCAAATTCTAGAAAAATATCCCACCAAATCTCCACAAAATCCCACAAAATACATGAAAAATCCCTCAAGATCCCTAAATCGCCTCAATATCCCACAAAATCCCACAAAAATCACAGAAAACCTCCACAAGTTTCCACAAAATATAAAAAAAACTCCTCAAAATTCTTCAAGTCTCCTCAAAACCACACAAAGTCCTTGAAAAGGCCCACCAAATTCCAGAAAAATCCCACAGAATCTCCACAAATTCCCACAAAATCTAAAACAAATTCCTCAAAATTCTTCAAGTCTCCTCAGAATCCCACACAATTCCAGAAAAAAACCCACAAAATTCCAGAGAAGTCCCACAAAACTCCTTAAATCATTTCAAAACCCTACCAATTCACAGGAATGTCCCACAAAATCTCCACCAATTCCCAGAACATCCCACAAAAATCTCACAAAAATCCCTAAATCTTCTGAAAACTCGACCAAATTCCAGAAACGCCCCATAAAATCAGCACAGTTTCCCACAAAATTCAAGAAAAAACACCACAAAATTCCCTAAATCTTTTCAAAATACCACAAAATTCTTGAAAAGCCCCACCAAATTCCAGAAACATCCCACAAAATGTCCTCAATACCCAACAAAATCCCAGAAAAATCACACAAAATTCCCTAAATCTTCTCAAAACACGGCCAAAATCCACAAAAATCCCACCAAATCTCCACAAATTCCCACAGAATACATGAAAAATCCCTGATAATTCTTCAGTTCTCTACAGAATCTCACCAAATTCCAGAAGAGTCCCTCAAAGTTCCACAAACATCCCACAAAATCTCCCCAGTATCCAATAAAATTCCAGGAAAAATCCCACAAAATTCCCTAAATCTTCTCAAAACACGACCAAATTCTAGAAAAATATCCCACCAAATCTCCACAAATTCCCACAAAATACATGAAAAATCCCTCAAGATCCCTAAATCGCCTCAATATCCCACAAAATCCCACAAAAATCACACAAAACCTCCACAAGTTTCCACAAAATCTAAGAAAATTTCCTCAAAATTCTTCAAGTCTCCTCAAAACCACACAAAGTCCTTGAAAAGGCCCACCAAATTCCAGTAAAATCCCACAGAATCTACACAAATTCCCACAAAATCTAAAACAAATTCCTCAAAATTCTTCAAGTCTCCTCAGAATCCCACACAATTCCAGAAAAAACCCACAAAATTCCAGAGAAGTCCCACAAAACTCCCTAAATCATTTCAAAACCCTACCAATTCACAGGAATGTCCCAAAAAATCTCCACCAATTCCCAGAACATCCCACAAAAATCTCACAAAAATCCCTAAATCTTCTGAAAACTCGACCAAATTCCAGAAACGCTCCATAAAATCAGCACAGTTTCCCACAAAATTCAAGAAAAAACACCACAAAATTCCCAAAATCTTTTCAAAATACCACAAAATTCTTGAAAAGGCCCACCAAATTCCAGAAACATCCCACAAAATGTCCTCAATACCCAACAAAATCCCAGAAAAATCCCACAAAATTCCCTAAATCTTCTCAAAACACGGCCAAAATCCACAAAAATCCCACCAAATCTCCACAAATTCCCACAGAATACATGAAAAATCCAGATAATTCGTCAGTTCTCTACAGAATCTCACCAAATTCCAGAAAAGTCCCTCAAAAATTAACAAACATTCCACAAAATCTCCCCAGTATCCAACAAAATTCCAGGAAAAATCCCACAAAATTCCCTAAATCTTCCCAAAACACGACCAAATTCTAGAAAAATATCCCACCAAATCTCCACAAATTCCCACAAAATACATGAAAAATCCCTCAAGATCCCTAAATCGCCTCAATATCCCACAAAATTCCACAAAAATCCCACAAAACCTCCACAAGTTTCCACAAAATCTAAGAAAAATTCCTCAAAATTCTTCAAGTCTCCTCAAAACCACACAAAGTCCTTCAAAAAGGCCCACCAAATTCCAGAAAAATCTTACAGAATTCCCTAAATCTTCTCAAAACTCTACCAAATTCCACAAAAATCCCACCAAATCTCCACAAATTCCCACAGAATACATGAAAAATCCCTGATAATTCGTCAGTTCTCTACAGAATCTCACCAAATTCCAGAAAAGTCCCTCGAAGTTCCAGAAATATCCCACAAAATCTCCGCAGTATCCAACAAAATTCCAGGAAAAATCCCACAAAATTCCCTAAATCTTCTCAAAACACGGCCAAAATCCACAAAAATCCCACCAAATCTCCACAAATTCCCACAGAATACATGAAAAATCCCTGATAATTCTTCAGTTCTCTACAGAATCTCACCAAATTCCAGAAGAGTCCCTCAAAGTTCCACAAACATCCCACAAAATCTCCCCAGTATCCAATAAAATTCCAGGAAAAATCCCACAAAATTCCCTAAATCTTCTCAAAACACGACCAAATTCTAGAAAAATATCCCACCAAATCTCCACAAATTCCCACAAAATACATGAAAAATCCCTCAAGATCCCTAAATCGCCTCAATATCCCACAAAATCCCACAAAAATCACACAAAACCTCCACAAGTTTCCACAAAATCTAAGAAAATTTCCTCAAAATTCTTCAAGTCTCCTCAAAACCACACAAAGTCCTTGAAAAGGCCCACCAAATTCCAGTAAAATCCCACAGAATCTACACAAATTCCCACAAAATCTAAAACAAATTCCTCAAAATTCTTCAAGTCTCCTCAGAATCCCACACAATTCCAGAAAAAACCCACAAAATTCCAGAGAAGTCCCACAAAACTCCCTAAATCATTTCAAAACCCTACCAATTCACAGGAATGTCCCAAAAAATCTCCACCAATTCCCAGAACATCCCACAAAAATCTCACAAAAATCCCTAAATCTTCTGAAAACTCGACCAAATTCCAGAAACGCTCCATAAAATCAGCACAGTTTCCCACAAAATTCAAGAAAAAACACCACAAAATTCCCAAAATCTTTTCAAAATACCACAAAATTCTTGAAAAGGCCCACCAAATTCCAGAAACATCCCACAAAATGTCCTCAATACCCAACAAAATCCCAGAAAAATCCCACAAAATTCCCTAAATCTTCTCAAAACACGGCCAAAATCCACAAAAATCCCACCAAATCTCCACAAATTCCCACAGAATACATGAAAAATCCAGATAATTCGTCAGTTCTCTACAGAATCTCACCAAATTCCAGAAAAGTCCCTCAAAAATTAACAAACATTCCACAAAATCTCCCCAGTATCCAACAAAATTCCAGGAAAAATCCCACAAAATTCCCTAAATCTTCTCAAAACACGGCCAAAATCCACAAAAATCCCACCAAATCTCCACAAATTCCCACAGAATACATGAAAAATCCTTGATAATTCGTCAGTTCTCTACAGAATCTCACCAAATTCCAGAAGAGTCCCTCAAAGTTCCACAAACATCCCACAAAATCTCCCCAGTATCCAATAAAATACCAGGAAAAATCCCACAAAATTCCCTAAATCGCCCCAAAACACGACCAAATTCTAGAAAAATATCCCACCAAATCTCCACAAATTCCCACAAAATACATGAAAAATCCCTCAAGATCCCTAAATCGCCTCAATATCCCACAAAATCCCACAAAAATCACACAAAACCTCCACAAGTTTCCACAAAATATAAAAAAAAATCCTCAAAATTCTTCAAGTCTCCTCAAAACCACACAAAGTCCTTGAAAAAAACCACCAAATTCCAGAAAAATCCCACAGAATCTACACAAATTCCCACAAAATCTAAAACAAATTCCTCAAAATTCTTCAAGTCTCCTCAGAATCCCACACAATTCCAGAAAAAACCCACAAAATTCCAGAGAAGTCCCACAAAACTCCCTAAATCATTTCAAAACCCTACCAATTCACAGGAATGTCCCAAAAAATCTCCACCAATTCCCAGAACATCCCACAAAAATCTCACAAAAATCCCTAAATCTTCTGAAAACTCGACCAAATTCCAGAAACGCTCCATAAAATCAGCACAGTTTCCCACAAAATTCAAGAAAAAACACCACAAAATTCCCAAAATCTTTTCAAAATACCACAAAATTCTTGAAAAGCCCCACCAAATTCCAGAAACATCCCACAAAATGTCCTCAATACCCAACAAAATCCCAGAAAAATCCCACAAAATTCCCTAAATCTTCTCAAAACACGGCCAAAATCCACAAAAATCCCACCAAATCTCCACAAATTCCCACAGAATACATGAAAAATCCAGATAATTCGTCAGTTCTCTACAGAATCTCACCAAATTCCAGAAAAGTCCCTCAAAAATTAACAAACATTCCACAAAATCTCCCCAGTATCCAACAAAATTCCAGGAAAAATCCCACAAAATTCCCTAAATCTTCTCAAAACACGGCCAAAATCCACAAAAATCCCACCAAATCTCCACAAATTCCCACAGAATACATGAAAAATCCTTGATAATTCGTCAGTTCTCTACAGAATCTCACCAAATTCCAGAAGAGTCCCTCAAAGTTCCACAAACATCCCACAAAATCTCCCCAGTATCCAATAAAATACCAGGAAAAATCCCACAAAATTCCCTAAATCGCCCCAAAACACGACCAAATTCTAGAAAAATATCCCACCAAATCTCCACAAATTCCCACAAAATACATGAAAAATCCCTCAAGATCCCTAAATCGCCTCAATATCCCACAAAATCCCACAAAAATCACACAAAACCTCCACAAGTTTCCACAAAATATAAAAAAAAATCCTCAAAATTCTTCAAGTCTCCTCAAAACCACACAAAGTCCTTGAAAAAAACCACCAAATTCCAGAAAAATCCCACAGAATCTACACAAATTCCCCAAAATCTAAAACAAATTCCTCAAAATTTTTCAAGTCTCCTCAGAATCCCACACAATTCCAGAAAAAGCCCACAAAATTCCAGAGAAGTCCCACAAAACTCCCTAAATCATTTCAAAACCCTACCAATTCACAGGAATGTCCCACAAAATCTCCACCAATTCCCAGAACATCCCACAAAAATCTCACAAAAATCCCTAAATCTTCTGAAAACTCGACCAAATTCCAGAAACGCCCCATAAAATCAGCACAGTTTCCCACAAAATTCAAGAAAAAACACCACAAAATTCCCTAAATCTTTTCAAAATACCACAAAATTCTTGAAAAGCCCCACCAAATTCCAGAAACATCCCACAAAATGTCCTCAATACCCAACAAAATCCCAGAAACATCCCACAAAATTCCCTAAATCTTCTCTAAACACGGCCAAAATCCACAAAAATCCCACCAAATCTCCACAAATTCCCACAGAATACATGAAAAATCCCTCAAGATCCCTAAATCGCCTCAATATCCCACAAAATCCCACAAAAATCACACAAAACCTCCACAAGTTTCCACAAAATCTAAGAAAAATTCCTCAAAATTCTTCAAGTCTCCTCAAAACCACACAAAGTCCTTGAAAAGGCCCACCAAATTCCAGAAAAATCTTACAGAATTCCCTAAATCTTCTCAAAACTCTACCAAATTCCAGAAAAATCCCACCAAATCTCCACAAATTCCCACAGAATACATGAAAATCCCTGATAATTCTTCAGTTCTCTACAGAATCTCACCAAATTCCAGAAAAGTCCCTCCAAGTTCCAGAAACATCCCACAAAATCTCCCCAGTATCCAACAAAATTCCAGGAAAAATCCCACAAAATTCCCTAAATCTTCTCAAAACTCTACCAAATTCCAGAAAAATCCCACCAAATCTCCACAAATTCCCACAGAATACATGAAAAATCCCTGATAGTTCGTCAGTTCTCTACAAAATCTCACCAAATTCCAGAAGAGTCCCTCAAAGTTCCACAAACATTCCACAAAAACTCCCCAGTATCCAACAAAATTCCAGGAAAAATCCCACAAAATTCCCCTAAATCTTCTCAAAACACGACCAAATTCTAGAAAAATATCCCACCAAATCTCCACAAATTCCCACAAAATACATGAAAAATCCCTCCAGATCCCTAAATCGCCTCAATATCCCACAAAATCCCACGAAAATCACACAAAACCTCCACAAGTTTCCTCAAAATATAAAAAAAATCCTCAAAATTCTTCAAGTCTCTTCAAAACCACACAAAGTCCTTGAAAAGGCCCACCAAATTCCAGAAAAATCCCAGAAAATCTCCACAAATTCCCACAAAATCTAAAACAAATTCCTCAAAATTCTTCAAGTCTCCTCAGAATCCCACACAATTCCAGAAAAACCCACAAAATTCCAGAGAAGTCCCACAAAACTCCCTAAATCATTTCAAAACCCTACCAATTCACAGGAATGTCCCACAAAATCTCCACCAATTCCCAGAACATCCCACAAAAATCTCACAAAAATCCCTAAATCTTCTGAAAACTCGACCAAATTCCAGAAACGCCCCATAAAATCAGCACAGTTTCCCACAAAATTCAAGAAAAAACACCACAAAATTCCCTAAATCTTTTCAAAATACCACAAAATTCTTGAAAAGCCCCACCAAATTCCAGAAACATCCCACAAAATGTCCTCAATACCCAACAAAATCCCAGAAAAATCACACAAAATTCCCTAAATCTTCTCAAAACACGGCCAAAATCCACAAAAATCCCACCAAATCTCCACAAATTCCCACAGAATACATGAAAAATCCCTGATAATTCGTCAGTTCTCTACAGAATCTCACCAAATTCCAGAAAAGTCCCTCAAAGTTCCACAAACATCCCACAAAATCTCCCCAGTATCCAATAAAATTCCAGGAAAAATCCCACCAAATTCCCTAAATCTTCCCAAAACACGACCAAATTCTAGAAAAATATCCCACCAAATCTCCACAAATTCCCACAAAATACATGAAAAATCCCTCAAGATCCCTAAATCGCCTCAATATCCCACAAAATCCCACAAAAATCTCACAAAACCTCCACAAGTTTCCACAGAATGTAAGAAAAATTCCTCAAAATTCTTCAAGTCTCCTCAAAACCACACAAAGTCCTTCAAAACGGCCCACCAAATTCCAGAAAAATCTTACAGAATTCCCTAAATCTTCTCAAAACTCTACCAAATTCCAGAAAAATCCCACCAAATCTCCACAAATTCCCACAGAATACATGAAAAATCCCTGATAATACGTCAGTTCTCTACAGAATCTCACCAAATTCCAGAAAAGTCCCTCAAAGTTCCACAAACACCCCACAAAATCTCCTCAATATCCAACAAAATTCCAGGAAAAATCCCACAAAATTCCCTAAATCTTCTCAAAACACGGCCAAAATCCACAAAAATCCCACCAAATCTCCACAAATTCCCACAGAATACATGAAAAATCCCTGATAATTCTTCAGTTCTCTACAGAATCTCACCAAATTCCAGAAAAGTCCCTCAAAGTTCCACAAACATCCCACAAAATCTCCCCAGTATCCAACAAAATTCCAGGAAAAATCCCACAAAATTCCCTAAATCTTCTCAAAACATGACCAAATTCTGGAAAAATATACCACCGAATCTCCACAAATTCCCACAGAATACATGAAAAATCCCTGATAATTCTTCAGTTCTCTACAGAATCTCACCAAATTCCAGAAAAGTCCCTCAAAGTTCCACAAACATCCCACAAAATCTCCCCAGTATCCAACAAAATTCCAGGAAAAATCCCACAAAATTCCTTAAATATTCTCAAAACACGACCAAATTCTAGAAAAATATCCCACCAAATCTCCACAAAATCCCACAAAATACATGAAAAATCCCTCAAGATCCCTAAATCGCCTCAATATCCCACAAAATCCCACAAAAATCACAGAAAACCTCCACAAGTTTCCACAAAATATAAAAAAAACTCCTCAAAATTCTTCAAGTCTCCTCAAAACCACACAAAGTCCTTGAAAAGGCCCACCAAATTCCAGTAAAATCCCACAGAATCTCCACAAATTCCCACAAAATCTAAAACAAATTCCTCAAAATTCTTCAAGTCTCCTCAGAATCCCACACAATTCCAGAAAAAAACCCACAAAATTCCAGAGAAGTCCCACAAAACTCCTTAAATCATTTCAAAACCCTACCAATTCACAGGAATGTCCCACAAAATCTCCACCAATTCCCAGAACATCCCACAAAAATCTCACAAAAATCCCTAAATCTTCTGAAAACTCGACCAAATTCCAGAAACGCCCCATAAAATCAGCACAGTTTCCCACAAAATTCAAGAAAAAACACCACAAAATTCCCTAAATCTTTTCAAAATACCACAAAATTCTTGAAAAGCCCCACCAAATTCCAGAAACATCCCACAAAATGTCCTCAATACCCAACAAAATCCCAGAAAAATCACACAAAATTCCCTAAATCTTCTCAAAACACGGCCAAAATCCACAAAAATCCCACCAAATCTCCACAAATTCCCACAGAATACATGAAAAATCCCTGATAATTCGTCAGTTCTCTACAGAATCTCACCAAATTCCAGAAAAGTCCCTCAAAAATTAACAAACATTCCACAAAATCTCCCCAGTATCCAATAAAATTCCAGGAAAAATCCCACAAAATTCCCTAAATCTTCCCAAAACACGACCAAATTCTAGAAAAATATCCCACCAAATCTCCACAAATTCCCACAAAATACATGAAAAATCCCTCAAGATCCCTAAATCGCCTCAATATCCCACAAAATTCCACAAAAATCCCACAAAACCTCCACAAGTTTCCACAAAATCTAAGAAAAATTCCTCAAAATTCTTCAAGTCTCCTCAAAACCACACAAAGTCCTTCAAAAAGGCCTACCAAATTCCAGAAAAATCTTACAGAATTCCCTAAATCTTCTCAAAACTCTACCAAATTCCACAAAAATCCCACCAAATCTCCACAAATTCCCACAGAATACATGAAAAATCCCTGATAATTCGTCAGTTCTCTACAGAATCTCACCAAATTCCAGAAAAGTCCCTCGAAGTTCCAGAAATATCCCACAAAATCTCCGCAGTATCCAACAAAATTCCAGGAAAAATCCCACAAAATTCCCTAAATCTTCTCTAAACACGGCCAAAATCCACAAAAATCCCACCAAATCTCCACAAATTCCCACAGAATACATGAAAAATCCCTGATAATTCGTCAGTTCTCTACAGAATCTCACCAAATTCCAGAAGAGTCCCTCAAAGTTCCACAAACATCCCACAAAATCTCCCCAGTATCCAATAAAATTCCAGGAAGAATCCCACAAAATTCCCTAAATCGCCCCAAAACACGACCAAATTCTAGAAAAATATCCCACCAAATCTCCACAAATTCCCACAAAATACATGAAAAATCCCTCAAGATCCCTAAATCGCCTCAATATCCCACAAAATCCCACAAAAATCACACAAAACCTCCACAAGTTTCCACAAAATCTAAGAAAATTTCCTCAAAATTCTTCAAGTCTCCTCAAAACCACACAAAGTCCTTGAAAAGGCCCACCAAATTCCAGTAAAATCCCACAGAATCTACACAAATTCCCACAAAATCTAAAACAAATTCCTCAAAATTCTTCAAGTCTCCTCAGAATCCCACACAATTCCAGAAAAAACCCACAAAATTCCAGAGAAGTCCCACAAAACTCCCTAAATCATTTCAAAACCCTACCAATTCACAGGAATGTCCCAAAAAATCTCCACCAATTCCCAGAACATCCCACAAAAATCTCACAAAAATCCCTAAATCTTCTGAAAACTCGACCAAATTCCAGAAACGCTCCATAAAATCAGCACAGTTTCCCTCAAAATTCAAGAAAAAACACCACAAAATTCCCTAAATCTTTTCAAAATACCACAAAATTCTTGAAAAGCCCCACCAAATTCCAGAAACATCCCACAAAATGTCCTCAATACCCAACAAAATCCCAGAAAAATCACACAAAATTCCCTAAATCTTCTCAAAACACGGCCAAAATCCACAAAAATCCCACCAAATCTCCACAAATTCCCACAGAATACATGAAAAATCCCTGATAATTCGTCAGTTCTCTACAGAATCTCACCAAATTCCAGAAGAGTCCCTCAAAGTTCCACAAGCATCCCACAAAATCTCCCCAGTATCCAATAAAATTCCAGGAAAAATCCCACAAAATTCCCTAAATCTTCCCAAAACACGACCAAATTCTAGAAAAATATCCCACCAAATCTCCACAAATTCCCACAAAATACATGAAAAATCCCTCAAGATCCCTAAATCGCCTCAATATCCCACAAAATCCCACAAAAATCTCACAAAACCTCCACAAGTTTCCACAGAATGTAAGAAAAATTCCTCAAAATTCTTCAAGTCTCCTCAAAACCACACAAAGTCCTTCAAAACGGCCCACCAAATTCCAGAAAAATCTTACAGAATTCCCTAAATCTTCTCAAAACTCTACCAAATTCCAGAAAAATTCCACCAAATCTCCACAAATTCCCACAGAATACATGAAAAATCCCTGATAATACGTCAGTTCTCTACAGAATCTCACCAAATTCCAGAAAAGTCCCTCAAAGTTCCACAAACACCCCACAAAATCTCCTCAATATCCAACAAAATTCCAGGAAAAATCCCACAAAATTCATTAAATCTTCTCAAAACACGGCCAAAATCCACAAAAATCCCACCAAATCTCCACAAATTCCCACAGAATACATGAAAAATCCCTGATAATTCTTCAGTTCTCTACAGAATCTCACCAAATTCCAGAAAAGTCCCTCAAAGTTCCACAAACATCCCACAAAATCTCCCCAGTATCCAACAAAATTCCAGGAAAAATCCCACAAAATTCCCTAAATCTTCTCAAAACATGACCAAATTCTGGAAAAATATCCCACCGAATCTCCACAAATTCCCACAGAATACATGAAAAATCCCTGATAATTCGTCAGTTCTCTACAGAATCTCACCAAATTCCAGAAAAGTCCCTCAAAGTTCCACAAACATCCCACAAAATCTCCCCAGTATCCAACAAAATTCCAGGAAAAATCCCACAAAATTCCTTAAATATTCTGAAAACACGACCAAATTCTAGAAAAATATCCCACCAAATCTCCACAAAATCCCACAAAATACATGAAAAATCCCTCAAGATCCCTAAATCGCCTCAATATCCCACAAAATCCCACAAAAATCACAGAAAACCTCCACAAGTTTCCACAAAATATAAAAAAAACTCCTCAAAATTCTTCAAGTCTCCTCAAAACCACACAAAGTCCTTGAAAAGGCCCACCAAATTCCAGAAAAATCCCACAGAATCTCCACAAATTCCCACAAAATCTAAAACAAATTCCTCAAAATTCTTCAAGTCTCCTCAGAATCCCACACAATTCCAGAAAAAAACCCACAAAATTCCAGAGAAGTCCCACAAAACTCCTTAAATCATTTCAAAACCCTACCAATTCACAGGAATGTCCCACAAAATCTCCACCAATTCCCAGAACATCCCACAAAAATCTCACAAAAATCCCTAAATCTTCTGAAAACTCGACCAAATTCCAGAAACGCCCCATAAAATCAGCACAGTTTCCCTCAAAATTCAAGAAAAAACACCACAAAATTCCCTAAATCTTTTCAAAATACCACAAAATTCTTGAAAAGCCCCACCAAATTCCAGAAACATCCCACAAAATGTCCTCAATACCCAACAAAATCCCAGAAAAATCACACAAAATTCCCTAAATCTTCTCAAAACACGGCCAAAATCCACAAAAATCCCACCAAATCTCCACAAATTCCCACAGAATACATGAAAAATCCCTGATAATTCGTCAGTTCTCTACAGAATCTCACCAAATTCCAGAAGAGTCCCTCAAAGTTCCACAAACATCCCACAAAATCTCCCCAGTATCCAATAAAATTCCAGGAAGAATCCCACAAAATTCCCTAAATCGCCCCAAAACACGACCAAATTCTAGAAAAATATCCCACCAAATCTCCACAAATTCCCACAAAATACATGAAAAATCCCTCAAGATCCCTAAATCGCCTCAATATCCCACAAAATCCCACAAAAATCACACAAAACCTCCACAAGTTTCCACAAAATCTAAGAAAATTTCCTCAAAATTCTTCAAGTCTCCTCAAAACCACACAAAGTCCTTGAAAAGGCCCACCAAATTCCAGTAAAATCCCACAGAATCTACACAAATTCCCACAAAATCTAAAACAAATTCCTCAAAATTCTTCAAGTCTCCTCAGAATCCCACACAATTCCAGAAAAAACCCACAAAATTCCAGAGAAGTCCCACAAAACTCCCTAAATCATTTCAAAACCCTACCAATTCACAGGAATGTCCCAAAAAATCTCCACCAATTCCCAGAACATCCCACAAAAATCTCACAAAAATCCCTAAATCTTCTGAAAACTCGACCAAATTCCAGAAACGCCCCATAAAATCAGCACAGTTTCCCACAAAATTCAAGAAAAAACACCACAAAATTCCCTAAATCTTTTCAAAATACCACAAAATTCTTGAAAAGCCCCACCAAATTCCAGAAACATCCCACAAAATGTCCTCAATACCCAACAAAATCCCAGAAAAATCACACAAAATTCCCTAAATCTTCTCAAAACACGGCCAAAATCCACAAAAATCCCACCAAATCTCCACAAATTCCCACAGAATACATGAAAAATCCCTGATAATTCGTCAGTTCTCTACAGAATCTCACCAAATTCCAGAAAAGTCCCTCCAAGTTCCACAAACATCCCACAAAATCTCCCTAGTATCCAACAAAATTCCAGGAAAAATCCCACAAAATTCCCTAAATCTTCTCAAAACACGACCAAATTCTAGAAAAATATCCCACCGAATCTCCACAAATTCCCACAGAATACATGAAAATCCCTGATAATTCGTCAGTTCTCTACAGAATCTCACCAAATTCCAGAAGAGTCCCTCAAAGTTCCACAAACATCCCACAAAATCTCCCCAGTATCCAACAAAATTCCAGGAAAAATCCCACCAAATTCCCTAAATCTTCTCAAAACACGACCAAATTCTAGAAAAATATCCCACCGAATCTCCACAAATTCCCACAAAATACATGAAAAATCCCTCAAGATCCCTAAATCGCCTCAATATCCCACAAAATCACACAAAGATCACACAAAACCTCCAAAAGTTTCCACAAAATCTAAGAAAAATTCCTCAAAATTCTTCAAGTCTCCTCAAAACCACACAAAGTCCTTCAAAACGGCCCACCAAATTCCAGAAAAATCTTACAGAATTCCCTAAATCTTCTCAAAACTCTACCAAATTCCAGAAAAATCCCACCAAATCTCCACAAATTCCCACAGAATACATGAAAAATCCCTGATAATACGTCAGTTCTCTACAGAATCTCACCAAATTCCAGAAAAGTCCCTCAAAGTTCCACAAACACCCCACAAAATCTCCTCAATATCCAACAAAATTCCAGGAAAAATCCCACAAAATTCCCTAAATCTTCTCAAAACACGGCCAAAATCCACAAAAATCCCACCAAATCTCCACAAATTCCCACAGAATACATGAAAAATCCCTGATAATTCTTCAGTTCTCTACAGAATCTCACCAAATTCCAGAAAAGTCCCTCAAAGTTCCACAAACATCCCACAAAATCTCCCCAGTATCCAACAAAATTCCAGGAAAAATCCCACAAAATTCCCTAAATCTTCTCAAAACATGACCAAATTCTGGAAAAATATCCCACCGAATCTCCACAAATTCCCACAGAATACATGAAAAATCCCTGATAATTCTTCAGTTCTCTACAGAATCTCACCAAATTCCAGAAAAGTCCCTCAAAGTTCCACAAACATCCCACAAAATCTCCCCAGTATCCAACAAAATTCCAGGAAAAATCCCACAAAATTCCTTAAATATTCTCAAAACACGACCAAATTCTAGAAAAATATCCCACCAAATCTCCACAAAATCCCACAAAATACATGAAAAATCCCTCAAGATCCCTAAATCGCCTCAATATCCCACAAAATCCCACAAAAATCACAGAAAACCTCCACAAGTTTCCACAAAATATAAAAAAAACTCCTCAAAATTCTTCAAGTCTCCTCAAAACCACACAAAGTCCTTGAAAAGGCCCACCAAATTCCAGTAAAATCCCACAGAATCTACACAAATTCCCACAAAATCTAAAACAAATTCCTCAAAATTCTTCAAGTCTCCTCAGAATCCCACACAATTCCAGAAAAAAACCCACAAAATTCCAGAGAAGTCCCACAAAACTCCTTAAATCATTTCAAAACCCTACCAATTCACAGGAATGTCCCACAAAATCTCCACCAATTCCCAGAACATCCCACAAAAATCTCACAAAAATCCCTAAATCTTCTGAAAACTCGACCAAATTCCAGAAACGCCCCATAAAATCAGCACAGTTTCCCACAAAATTCAAGAAAAAACACCACAAAATTCCCTAAATCTTTTCAAAATACCACAAAATTCTTGAAAAGCCCCACCAAATTCCAGAAACATCCCACAAAATGTCCTCAATACCCAACAAAATCCCAGAAAAATCACACAAAATTCCCTAAATCTTCTCAAAACACGGCCAAAATCCACAAAAATCCCACCAAATCTCCACAAATTCCCACAGAATACATGAAAAATCCCTGATAATTCGTCAGTTCTCTACAGAATCTCACCAAATTCCAGAAAAGTCCCTCAAAAATTAACAAACATTCCACAAAATCTCCCCAGTATCCAATAAAATTCCAGGAAAAATCCCACAAAATTCCCTAAATCTTCCCAAAACACGACCAAATTCTAGAAAAATATCCCACCAAATCTCCACAAATTCCCACAAAATACATGAAAAATCCCTCAAGATCCCTAAATCGCCTCAATATCCCACAAAATTCCACAAAAATCCCACAAAACCTCCACAAGTTTCCACAAAATCTAAGAAAAATTCCTCAAAATTCTTCAAGTCTCCTCAAAACCACACAAAGTCCTTCAAAAAGGCCCACCAAATTCCAGAAAAATCTTACAGAATTCCCTAAATCTTCTCAAAACTCTACCAAATTCCACAAAAATCCCACCAAATCTCCACAAATTCCCACAGAATACATGAAAAATCCCTGATAATTCGTCAGTTCTCTACAGAATCTCACCAAATTCCAGAAAAGTCCCTCGAAGTTCCAGAAATATCCCACAAAATCTCCGCAGTATCCAACAAAATTCCAGGAAAAATCCCACAAAATTCCCTAAATCTTCTCAAAACACGGCCAAAATCCACAAAAATCCCACCAAATCTCCACAAATTCCCACAGAATACATGAAAAATCCCTGATAATTCGTCAGTTCTCTACAGAATCTCACCAAATTCCAGAAGAGTCCCTCAAAGTTCCACAAACATCCCACAAAATCTCCCCAGTATCCAATAAAATTCCAGGAAGAATCCCACAAAATTCCCTAAATCGCCCCAAAACACGACCAAATTCTAGAAAAATATCCCACCAAATCTCCACAAATTCCCACAAAATACATGAAAAATCCCTCAAGATCCCTAAATCGCCTCAATATCCCACAAAATCCCACAAAAATCACACAAAACCTCCACAAGTTTCCACAAAATCTAAGAAAATTTCCTCAAAATTCTTCAAGTCTCCTCAAAACCACACAAAGTCCTTGAAAAGGCCCACCAAATTCCAGAAAAATCCCACAGAATCTACACAAATTCCCACAAAATCTAAAACAAATTCCTCAAAATTCTTCAAGTCTCCTCAGAATCCCACACAATTCCAGAAAAAACCCACAAAATTCCAGAGAAGTCCCACAAAACTCCTTAAATCATTTCAAAACCCTACCAATTCACAGGAATGTCCCACAACATCTCCACCAATTCCCAGAACATCCCACAAAAATCTCACAAAAATCCCTAAATCTTCTGAAAACTCGACCAAATTCCAGAAACGCCCCATAAAATCAGCACAGTTTCCCACAAAATTCAAGAAAAAACACCACAAAATTCCCAAAATCTTTTCAAAATACCACAAAATTCTTGAAAAGCCCCACCAAATTCCAGAAACATCCCACAAAATGTCCTCAATACCCAACAAAATCCCAGAAAAATCACACAAAATTCCCTAAATCTTCTCAAAACACGGCCAAAATCCACAAAAATCCCACCAAATCTCCACAAATTCCCACAGAATACATGAAAAATCCCTGATAATTCGTCAGTTCTCTACAGAATCTCACCAAATTCCAGAAAAGTCCCTCAAAGTTCCACAAACATCCCACAAAATCTCCCCAGTATCCAATAAAATTCCAGGAAAAATCCCACAAAATTCCCTAAATCTTCTCAAAACACGGCCAAAATCCACAAAAATCCCACCAAATCTCCACAAATTCCCACAGAATACATGAAAAATCCCTGATAATTCGTCAGTTCTCTACAGAATCTCACCAAATTCCAGAAAAGTCCCTCAAAGTTCCACAAACATTCCACAAAATCTCCCCAGTATCCAATAAAATTCCAGGAAAAATCCCACAAAATTCCCTAAATCTTCCCAAAACACGACCAAATTCTGGAAAAATATCCCACCAAATCTCCACAAATTCCCACAAAATACATGAAAAATCCCTCAAGATCCCTAAATCGCCTCAATATCCCACAAAATTCCACAAAAATCCCACCAAACCTCCACAAGTTTCCACAGAATCTAAGAAAAATTCCTCAAAATTCTTCAAGTCTTTTCAAAACCACAAAAAATCCTTCAAAAAGGCCTACCAAATTCCAGAAAGATCTTGCAGAATTCCCTAAATCTTCTCAAAAGACGGCCAAAATCCACAAAAATCCCACCAAATCTCCACAAATTCCCACAGAATACATGAAAAATCCCTGATAATTCTTCAGTTCTCTACAGAATCTCACCAAATTCCAGAAAAGTCCCTCAAAGTTCCACAAACATCCCACAAAATCTCCCCTGTATCCAACAAACTTCCAGGAAAAATCCCACAAAATTCCTTAAATCTTCTCAAAACACGACCAAATTCTAGAAAAATATCCCACCAAATCTCCACAAAATCCCACAAAATACATGAAAAATCCCTCAAGATCCCTAAATCGCCTCAATATCCCACAAAATCCCACAAAAATCCCAGAAAACCTCCACAAGTTTCAACAAAATATAAAAAAAAATCCTCAAAATTCTTCAAGTCTCCTCAAAACCACACAAAGTCCTTGAAAAGGCCCACCAAATTCCAGTAAAATCCCACAGAATCTACACAAATTCCCACAAAATCTAAAACAAATTCCTCAAAATTCTTCAAGTCTCCTCAGAATCCCACACAATTCCAAAAAAACCCCACAAAATTCCAGAGAAGTCCCACAAAACTCCTTAAATCATTTCAAAACCCTACCAATTCACAGGAATGTCCCACAAAATCTCCACCAATTCCCAGAACATCCCACAAAAATCTCACAAAAATCCCTAAATCTTCTGAAAACTCGACCAAATTCCAGAAACGCCCCATAAAATCAGCACAGTTTCCCACAAAATTCAAGAAAAAACACCACAAAATTCCCTAAATCTTTTCAAAATACCACAAAATTCTTGAAAAGCCCCACCAAATTCCAGAAACATCCCACAAAATGTCCTCAATACCCAACAAAATCCCAGAAAAATCACACAAAATTCCCTAAATCTTCTCAAAACACGGCCAAAATCCACAAAAATCCCACCAAATCTCCACAAATTCCCACAGAATACATGAAAAATCCCTGATAATTCGTCAGTTCTCTACAGAATCTCACCAAATTCCAGAAAAGTCCCTCAAAGTTCCACAAACATCCCACAAAATCTCCCCAGTATCCAATAAAATTCCAGGAAAAATCCCACAAAATTCCCTAAATCTTCTCAAAACACGACCAAATTCTGGAAAAATATCCCACCAAATCTCCACAAATTCCCACAAAATACATGAAAAATCCCTCAAGATCCCTAAATCGCCTCAATATCCCACAAAATCCCACAAAAATCTCACAAAACCTCCACAAGTTTCCACAGAATGTAAGAAAAATTCCTCAAAATTCTTCAAGTCTCCTCAAAACCACACAAAGTCCTTCAAAACGGCCCACCAAATTCCAGAAAAATCTTACAGAATTCCCTAAATCTTCTCAAAACTCTACCAAATTCCAGAAAAATCCCACCAAATCTCCACAAATTCCCACAGAATACATGAAAAATCCCTGATAATTCGTCAGTTCTCCACAGAATCTCACCAAATTCCAGAAAAGTCCCTCAAAGTTCCACAAACACCCCAAAAAATCTCCTCAATATCCAACAAAATTCCAGGAAAAATCCCACAAAATTCATTAAATCTTCTCAAAACACGGCCAAAATCCACAAAAATCCCACCAAATCTCCACAAATTCCCACAGAATACATGAAAAATCCCTGATAATTCTTCAGTTCTCTACAGAATCTCACCAAATTCCAGAAAAGTCCCTCAAAGTTCCACAAACATCCCACAAAATCTCCCCAGTATCCAACAAAATTCCAGGAAAAATCCCACAAAATTCCCTAAATCTTCTCAAAACATGACCAAATTCTAGAAAAATATCCCACCGAATCTCCACAAATTCCCACAGAATACATGAAAAATCCCTGATAATTCGTCAGTTCTCTACAGAATCTCACCAAATTCCAGAAAAGTCCCTCAAAGTTCCACAAACATCCCACAAAATCTCCCCAGTATCCAACAAAATTCCAGGAAAAATCCCACAAAATTCCTTAAATATTCTCAAAACACGACCAAATTCTAGAAAAATATCCCACCAAATCTCCACAAAATCCCACAAAATACATGAAAAATCCCTCAAGATCCCTAAATCGCCTCAATATCCCACAAAATCCCACAAAAATCACACAAAACCTCCACAAGTTTCCACAAAATATAAAAAAAAATCCTCAAAATTCTTCAAGTCTCCTCAAAACCACACAAAGTCCTTGAAAAGGCCCACCAAATTCCAGTAAAATCCCACAGAATCTACACAAATTCCCACAAAATCTAAAACAAATTCCTC
Source organism: Cyanistes caeruleus (assembly GCF_971803275.1). NCBI lineage: Eukaryota > Metazoa > Chordata > Aves > Passeriformes > Paridae > Cyanistes > Cyanistes caeruleus. The sequence goes on from NW_028255885.1 coordinate 2,831,144, forward strand.
AAAATTCTTCAAGTCTCCTCAGAATCCCACACAATTGCAGAAAAAAACCCACAAAATTCCAGAGAAGTCCCACAAAACTCCTTAAATCATTTCAAAACCCTACCAATTCACAGGAATGTCCCACAAAATCTCCACCAATTCCCAGAACATCCCCCAAAAATCTCACAAAAATTCCTAAATCTTCTGAAAACTCGACCAAATTCCAGAAACGCCCCATAAAATCAGCACAGTTTCCCACAAAATTCAAGAAAAAACACCACAAAATTCCCTAAATCTTTTCAAAATACCACAAAATTCTTGAAAAGCCCCACCAAATTCCAGAAACATCCCACAAAATGTCCTCAATACCCAACAAAATCCCAGAAAAATCACACAAAATTCCCTAAATCTTCTCAAAACACGGCCAAAATCCACAAAAATCCCACCAAATCTCCACAAATTCCCACAGAATACATGAAAAATCCCTGATAATTCGTCAGTTCTCTACAGAATCTCACCAAATTCCAGTAAAGTCCCTCAAAGTTCCACAAACATCCCACAAAATCTCCCCAGTATCCAATAAAATTCCAGGAAAAATCCCACCAAATTCCCTAAATCTTCTCAAAACACGACCAAATTCTAGAAAAATATCCCACCAAATCTCCACAAATTCCCACAAAATACATGAAAAATCCCTCAAGATCCCTAAATCGCCTCAATATCCCACAAAATCCCACAAAACCTCCACAAGTTTCCACAAAATATAAAAAAAATCCTCAAAATTCTTCAAGTCTCCTCAAAACCACACAAAGTCCTTGAAAAGACCCACCAAATTCCAGTAAAATCCCACAGAATCTACACAAATTCCCACAAAATCTAAAACAAATTCCTCAAAATTCTTCAAATCTCCTCAGAATCCCACACAATTCCAGAAAAAAACCACAAAATTCCAGAGAAGTCCCACAAAACTCCCTAAATCATTTCAAAACCCTACCAATTCACAGGAAAGTCCCACAAAATCTCTACCAATTCCCAGAACATCCCACAAAAATCTCACAAAAATCCCTAAATCTTCTGAAAATTCGACCAAATTCCAGAAACGCCCCATAAAATCAGCACAGTTTCCCACAAAATTCAAAACACCACAAAATTCCTAAAATCTTTTCAAAATACCACAAAATTCTTGAAAAGCCCCACCAAATTCCAGAAACATCCCACAAAATGTCCTCAATACCCAACAAAATCCCAGAAAAAACACACAAAATTCTCTAAATCTTCTCAAAACACGGCCAAAATCCACAAAAATCCCACCAAATCTCCACAAATTCCCACAGAATACATGAAAAATCCCTGATAATTCTTCAGTTCTCTACAGAATCTCACCAAATTCCAGAAAAGTCCCTCAAAGTTCCACAAACATCCCACAAAATCTCCCCAGTATCCAACAAAATTCCAGGAAAAATCCCACAAAATTCCCTAAATCTTCTCAAAACATGACCAAATTCTGGAAAAATATCCCACCGAATCTCCACAAATTCCCACAGAATACATGAAAAATCCCTGATAATTCGTCAGTTCTCTACAGAATCTCACCAAATTCCAGCAGAGTCCCTCAAAGTTCCACAAACATTCCACAAAATCTCCCCAGTATCCAATAAAATTCCAGGAAAAATCCCACCAAATTCCCTAAATCTTCCCAAAACACGACCAAATTCTAGAAAAATATCCCACCAAATGTCCACAAATTCCCACAAAATACATGAAAAATCCCTCAAGATCCCTAAATCGCCTCAATATCCCACAAAATCACACAAAGATCACACAAAACCTCCACAAGTTTCCACAAAATATAAAAAAAAATCCTCAAAATTCTTCAAGTCTCCTCAAAACCACACAAAGTCTTTGAAAAGGCCCACCAAATTCCAGAAAAATCCCACAGAATCTACAAAAATTCCCACAAAATCTAAAACAAATTCCTCAAAATTCTTCAAGTCTCCTCAAAACCACACAAAGTCCTTCAAAAAGGCCCACCAAATTCCAGAAAAATCTTACAAAATTCCCTAAATCTTCTCAAAACACGGCCAAATTCCAGAAAAATTCCACCAAATCTCCACAAATTCCCACAGAATACATGAAAAATCCCTGATAATTCGTCAGTTCTCTACAGAATCTCACCAAATTCCAGAAGAGTCCCTCAAAGTTCCACAAACATCCCACAAAATCTCCCCAGTATCCAACAAAATTCCAGGAAAAATCCCACAAAATTCCCTAAATCTTCCCAAAACACGACCAAATTCTAGAAAAATATCCCACCAAATCTCCACAAATTCCCACAAAATACATGAAAAATCCCTCAAGATCCCTAAATCGCCTCAATATCCCACAAAATTCCACAAAAATCCCACAAAACCTCCACATGTTTCCACAGAATATAAGAAAAATTCCTCAAAATTCTTCAAGTCTTTTCAAAACCACAAAAAATCCTTCAAAAAGGCCTACCAAATTCCAGAAAGATCTTGCAGAATTCCCTCAATCTTCTCAAAAGACGGCCAAAATCCACAAAAATCCCACCAAATCTCCACAAATTCCCACAGAATACATGAAAAATCCCTGATAATTCTTCAGTTCTCTACAGAATCTCACCAAATTCCAGAAAAGTCCCTCACAGTTCCACAAACATCCCACAAAATCTCCCCAGTATCCAACAAAATTCCAGGAAAAATCCCACAAAATTCCTTAAATCTTCTCAAAACACGACCAAATTCTAGAAAAATATCCCACCAAATCTCCACAAAATCCCACAAAATACATGAAAAATCCCTCAAGATCCCTAAATCGCCTCAATATCCCACAAAATCCCACAAAAATCACACAAAACCTCCACTAGTTTCCACAAAATATAAAAAAAAATCCTCAAAATTCTTCAAGTCTCCTCAAAACCACACAAAGTCCTTGAAAAGGCCCACCAAATTCCAGTAAAATCCCACAGAATCTACAAAAATTCCCACAAAATCTAAAACAAATTCCTCAAAATTCTTCAAGTCTCCTCAGAATCCCACACAATTCCAAAAAAACCCCACAAAATTCCAGAGAAGTCCCACAAAACTCCTTAAATCATTTCAAAACCCTACCAATTCACAGGAATGTCCCACAAAATCTCCACCAATTCCCAGAACATCCCACAAAAATCTCACAAAAATCCCTAAATCTTCTGAAAACTCGACCAAATTCCAGAAACGCCCCATAAAATCAGCACAGTTTCCCACAAAATTCAAGAAAAAACACCACAAAATTCCCAAAATCTTTTCAAAATACCACAAAATTCTTGAAAAGCCCCACCAAATTCCAGAAACATCCCACAAAATGTCCTCAATACCCAACAAAATCCCAGAAAAATCACACAAAATTCCCTAAATCTTCTCAAAACACGGCCAAAATCCACAAAAATCCCACCAAATCTCCACAAATTCCCACAGAATACATGAAAAATCCCTGATAATTCGTCAGTTCTCTACAGAATCTCACCAAATTCCAGAAAAGTCCCTCAAAGTTCCACAAACATCCCACAAAATCTCCCCAGTATCCAATAAAATTCCAGGAAAAATCCCACAAAATTCCCTAAATCTTCTCAAAACACGACCAAATTCTAAAAAAATATCCCACCAAATCTCCACAAATTCCCACAAAATACATGAAAAATCCCTCAAGATCCCTAAATCGCCTCAATATCCCACAAAATCCCACAAAGATCACACAAAACCTCCACAAGTTTCCACAGAATCTAAGAAAAATTCCTCAAAATTCTTCAAGTCTCCTCAAAACCACACAAAGTCCTTCAAAAAGGCCCACCAAATTCCAGAAAAATCTTACAAAATTCCCTAAATCTTCTCAAAACTCTACCAAATTCCAGAAAAATTCCACCAAATCTCCACAAATTCCCACAGAATACATGAAAAATCCCTGATAATACGTCAGTTCTCTACAGAATCTCACCAAATTCCAGAAAAGTCCCTCAAAGTTCCACAAACACCCCACAAAATCTCCTCAATATCCAACAAAATTCCAGGAAAAATCCCACAAAATTCCCTAAATCTTCTCAAAACACGGCCAAAATCCACAAAAATCCCACCAAATCTCCACAAATTCCCACAGAATACATGAAAAATCCCTGATAATTCGTCAGTTCTCTACAGAATCTCACCAAATTCCAGTAAAGTCCCTCAAAGTTCCACAAACATCCCACAAAATCTCCCCAGTATCCAATAAAATTCCAGGAAAAATCCCACCAAATTCCCTAAATCTTCTCAAAACACGACCAAATTCTAGAAAAATATCCCACCAAATCTCCACAAATTCCCACAAAATACATGAAAAATCCCTCAAGATCCCTAAATCGCCTCAATATCCCACAAAATCCCACAAAACCTCCACAAGTTTCCACAAAATATAAAAAAAATCCTCAAAATTCTTCAAGTCTCCTCAAAACCACACAAAGTCCTTGAAAAGACCCACCAAATTCCAGTAAAATCCCACAGAATCTACACAAATTCCCACAAAATCTAAAACAAATTCCTCAAAATTCTTCAAATCTCCTCAGAATCCCACACAATTCCAGAAAAAAACCACAAAATTCCAGAGAAGTCCCACAAAACTCCCTAAATCATTTCAAAACCCTACCAATTCACAGGAAAGTCCCACAAAATCTCTACCAATTCCCAGAACATCCCACAAAAATCTCACAAAAATCCCTAAATCTTCTGAAAATTCGACCAAATTCCAGAAACGCCCCATAAAATCAGCACAGTTTCCCACAAAATTCAAAACACCACAAAATTCCTAAAATCTTTTCAAAATACCACAAAATTCTTGAAAAGCCCCACCAAATTCCAGAAACATCCCACAAAATGTCCTCAATACCCAACAAAATCCCAGAAAAAACACACAAAATTCTCTAAATCTTCTCAAAACACGGCCAAAATCCACAAAAATCCCACCAAATCTCCACAAATTCCCACAGAATACATGAAAAATCCCTGATAATTCTTCAGTTCTCTACAGAATCTCACCAAATTCCAGAAAAGTCCCTCAAAGTTCCACAAACATCCCACAAAATCTCCCCAGTATCCAACAAAATTCCAGGAAAAATCCCACAAAATTCCCTAAATCTTCTCAAAACATGACCAAATTCTGGAAAAATATCCCACCGAATCTCCACAAATTCCCACAGAATACATGAAAAATCCCTGATAATTCGTCAGTTCTCTACAGAATCTCACCAAATTCCAGCAGAGTCCCTCAAAGTTCCACAAACATTCCACAAAATCTCCCCAGTATCCAATAAAATTCCAGGAAAAATCCCACCAAATTCCCTAAATCTTCCCAAAACACGACCAAATTCTAGAAAAATATCCCACCAAATGTCCACAAATTCCCACAAAATACATGAAAAATCCCTCAAGATCCCTAAATCGCCTCAATATCCCACAAAATCACACAAAGATCACACAAAACCTCCACAAGTTTCCACAAAATATAAAAAAAAATCCTCAAAATTCTTCAAGTCTCCTCAAAACCACACAAAGTCTTTGAAAAGGCCCACCAAATTCCAGAAAAATCCCACAGAATCTACAAAAATTCCCACAAAATCTAAAACAAATTCCTCAAAATTCTTCAAGTCTCCTCAAAACCACACAAAGTCCTTCAAAAAGGCCCACCAAATTCCAGAAAAATCTTACAAAATTCCCTAAATCTTCTCAAAACACGGCCAAATTCCAGAAAAATTCCACCAAATCTCCACAAATTCCCACAGAATACATGAAAAATCCCTGATAATTCGTCAGTTCTCTACAGAATCTCACCAAATTCCAGAAGAGTCCCTCAAAGTTCCACAAACATCCCACAAAATCTCCCCAGTATCCAACAAAATTCCAGGAAAAATCCCACAAAATTCCCTAAATCTTCCCAAAACACGACCAAATTCTAGAAAAATATCCCACCAAATCTCCACAAATTCCCACAAAATACATGAAAAATCCCTCAAGATCCCTAAATCGCCTCAATATCCCACAAAATTCCACAAAAATCCCACAAAACCTCCACAAGTTTCCACAGAATATAAGAAAAATTCCTCAAAATTCTTCAAGTCTTTTCAAAACCACAAAAAATCCTTCAAAAAGGCCTACCAAATTCCAGAAAGATCTTGCAGAATTCCCTCAATCTTCTCAAAAGACGGCCAAAATCCACAAAAATCCCACCAAATCTCCACAAATTCCCACAGAATACATGAAAAATCCCTGATAATTCTTCAGTTCTCTACAGAATCTCACCAAATTCCAGAAAAGTCCCTCACAGTTCCACAAACATCCCACAAAATCTCCCCAGTATCCAACAAAATTCCAGGAAAAATCCCACAAAATTCCTTAAATCTTCTCAAAACACGACCAAATTCTAGAAAAATATCCCACCAAATCTCCACAAAATCCCACAAAATACATGAAAAATCCCTCAAGATCCCTAAATCGCCTCAATATCCCACAAAATCCCACAAAAATCACACAAAACCTCCACTAGTTTCCACAAAATATAAAAAAAAATCCTCAAAATTCTTCAAGTCTCCTCAAAACCACACAAAGTCCTTGAAAAGGCCCACCAAATTCCAGTAAAATCCCACAGAATCTACAAAAATTCCCACAAAATCTAAAACAAATTCCTCAAAATTCTTCAAGTCTCCTCAGAATCCCACACAATTCCAAAAAAACCCCACAAAATTCCAGAGAAGTCCCACAAAACTCCTTAAATCATTTCAAAACCCTACCAATTCACAGGAATGTCCCACAAAATCTCCACCAATTCCCAGAACATCCCACAAAAATCTCACAAAAATCCCTAAATCTTCTGAAAACTCGACCAAATTCCAGAAACGCCCCATAAAATCAGCACAGTTTCCCACAAAATTCAAGAAAAAACACCACAAAATTCCCAAAATCTTTTCAAAATACCACAAAATTCTTGAAAAGCCCCACCAAATTCCAGAAACATCCCACAAAATGTCCTCAATACCCAACAAAATCCCAGAAAAATCACACAAAATTCCCTAAATCTTCTCAAAACACGGCCAAAATCCACAAAAATCCCACCAAATCTCCACAAATTCCCACAGAATACATGAAAAATCCCTGATAATTCGTCAGTTCTCTACAGAATCTCACCAAATTCCAGAAAAGTCCCTCAAAGTTCCACAAACATCCCACAAAATCTCCCCAGTATCCAATAAAATTCCAGGAAAAATCCCACAAAATTCCCTAAATCTTCTCAAAACACGACCAAATTCTGGAAAAATATCCCACCAAATCTCCACAAATTCCCACAAAATACATGAAAAATCCCTCAAGATCCCTAAATCGCCTCAATATCCCACAAAATCCCACAAAGATCACACAAAACCTCCACAAGTTTCCACAGAATCTAAGAAAAATTCCTCAAAATTCTTCAAGTCTCCTCAAAACCACACAAAGTCCTTCAAAAAGGCCCACCAAATTCCAGAAAAATCTTACAAAATTCCCTAAATCTTCTCAAAACTCTACCAAATTCCAGAAAAATTCCACCAAATCTCCACAAATTCCCACAGAATACATGAAAAATCCCTGATAATACGTCAGTTCTCTACAGAATCTCACCAAATTCCAGAAAAGTCCCTCAAAGTTCCACAAACACCCCACAAAATCTCCTCAATATCCAACAAAATTCCAGGAAAAATCCCACAAAATTCCCTAAATCTTCTCAAAACACGGCCAAAATCCACAAAAATCCCACCAAATCTCCACAAATTCCCACAGAATACATGAAAAATCCCTGATAATTCGTCAGTTCTCTACAGAATCTCACCAAATTCCAGTAAAGTCCCTCAAAGTTCCACAAACATCCCACAAAATCTCCCCAGTATCCAATAAAATTCCAGGAAAAATCCCACCAAATTCCCTAAATCTTCTCAAAACACGACCAAATTCTAGAAAAATATCCCACCAAATCTCCACAAATTCCCACAAAATACATGAAAAATCCCTCAAGATCCCTAAATCGCCTCAATATCCCACAAAATCCCACAAAACCTCCACAAGTTTCCACAAAATATAAAAAAAATCCTCAAAATTCTTCAAGTCTCCTCAAAACCACACAAAGTCCTTGAAAAGACCCACCAAATTCCAGTAAAATCCCACAGAATCTACACAAATTCCCACAAAATCTAAAACAAATTCCTCAAAATTCTTCAAATCTCCTCAGAATCCCACACAATTCCAGAAAAAAACCACAAAATTCCAGAGAAGTCCCACAAAACTCCCTAAATCATTTCAAAACCCTACCAATTCACAGGAAAGTCCCACAAAATCTCTACCAATTCCCAGAACATCCCACAAAAATCTCACAAAAATCCCTAAATCTTCTGAAAATTCGACCAAATTCCAGAAACGCCCCATAAAATCAGCACAGTTTCCCACAAAATTCAAAACACCACAAAATTCCTAAAATCTTTTCAAAATACCACAAAATTCTTGAAAAGCCCCACCAAATTCCAGAAACATCCCACAAAATGTCCTCAATACCCAACAAAATCCCAGAAAAAACACACAAAATTCTCTAAATCTTCTCAAAACACGGCCAAAATCCACAAAAATCCCACCAAATCTCCACAAATTCCCACAGAATACATGAAAAATCCCTGATAATTCTTCAGTTCTCTACAGAATCTCACCAAATTCCAGAAAAGTCCCTCAAAGTTCCACAAACATCCCACAAAATCTCCCCAGTATCCAACAAAATTCCAGGAAAAATCCCACAAAATTCCCTAAATCTTCTCAAAACATGACCAAATTCTGGAAAAATATCCCACCGAATCTCCACAAATTCCCACAGAATACATGAAAAATCCCTGATAATTCGTCAGTTCTCTACAGAATCTCACCAAATTCCAGCAGAGTCCCTCAAAGTTCCACAAACATTCCACAAAATCTCCCCAGTATCCAATAAAATTCCAGGAAAAATCCCACCAAATTCCCTAAATCTTCCCAAAACACGACCAAATTCTAGAAAAATATCCCACCAAATGTCCACAAATTCCCACAAAATACATGAAAAATCCCTCAAGATCCCTAAATCGCCTCAATATCCCACAAAATCACACAAAGATCACACAAAACCTCCACAAGTTTCCACAAAATATAAAAAAAAATCCTCAAAATTCTTCAAGTCTCCTCAAAACCACACAAAGTCTTTGAAAAGGCCCACCAAATTCCAGAAAAATCCCACAGAATCTACAAAAATTCCCACAAAATCTAAAACAAATTCCTCAAAATTCTTCAAGTCTCCTCAAAACCACACAAAGTCCTTCAAAAAGGCCCACCAAATTCCAGAAAAATCTTACAAAATTCCCTAAATCTTCTCAAAACACGGCCAAATTCCAGAAAAATTCCACCAAATCTCCACAAATTCCCACAGAATACATGAAAAATCCCTGATAATTCGTCAGTTCTCTACAGAATCTCACCAAATTCCAGAAGAGTCCCTCAAAGTTCCACAAACATCCCACAAAATCTCCCCAGTATCCAACAAAATTCCAGGAAAAATCCCACAAAATTCCCTAAATCTTCCCAAAACACGACCAAATTCTAGAAAAATATCCCACCAAATCTCCACAAATTCCCACAAAATACATGAAAAATCCCTCAAGATCCCTAAATCGCCTCAATATCCCACAAAATTCCACAAAAATCCCACAAAACCTCCACAAGTTTCCACAGAATATAAGAAAAATTCCTCAAAATTCTTCAAGTCTTTTCAAAACCACAAAAAATCCTTCAAAAAGGCCTACCAAATTCCAGAAAGATCTTGCAGAATTCCCTCAATCTTCTCAAAAGACGGCCAAAATCCACAAAAATCCCACCAAATCTCCACAAATTCCCACAGAATACATGAAAAATCCCTGATAATTCTTCAGTTCTCTACAGAATCTCACCAAATTCCAGAAAAGTCCCTCACAGTTCCACAAACATCCCACAAAATCTCCCCAGTATCCAACAAAATTCCAGGAAAAATCCCACAAAATTCCTTAAATCTTCTCAAAACACGACCAAATTCTAGAAAAATATCCCACCAAATCTCCACAAAATCCCACAAAATACATGAAAAATCCCTCAAGATCCCTAAATCGCCTCAATATCCCACAAAATCCCACAAAAATCACACAAAACCTCCACTAGTTTCCACAAAATATAAAAAAAAATCCTCAAAATTCTTCAAGTCTCCTCAAAACCACACAAAGTCCTTGAAAAGGCCCACCAAATTCCAGTAAAATCCCACAGAATCTACAAAAATTCCCACAAAATCTAAAACAAATTCCTCAAAATTCTTCAAGTCTCCTCAGAATCCCACACAATTCCAAAAAAACCCCACAAAATTCCAGAGAAGTCCCACAAAACTCCTTAAATCATTTCAAAACCCTACCAATTCACAGGAATGTCCCACAAAATCTCCACCAATTCCCAGAACATCCCACAAAAATCTCACAAAAATCCCTAAATCTTCTGAAAACTCGACCAAATTCCAGAAACGCCCCATAAAATCAGCACAGTTTCCCACAAAATTCAAGAAAAAACACCACAAAATTCCCAAAATCTTTTCAAAATACCACAAAATTCTTGAAAAGCCCCACCAAATTCCAGAAACATCCCACAAAATGTCCTCAATACCCAACAAAATCCCAGAAAAATCACACAAAATTCCCTAAATCTTCTCAAAACACGGCCAAAATCCACAAAAATCCCACCAAATCTCCACAAATTCCCACAGAATACATGAAAAATCCCTGATAATTCGTCAGTTCTCTACAGAATCTCACCAAATTCCAGAAAAGTCCCTCAAAGTTCCACAAACATCCCACAAAATCTCCCCAGTATCCAATAAAATTCCAGGAAAAATCCCACAAAATTCCCTAAATCTTCTCAAAACACGACCAAATTCTGGAAAAATATCCCACCAAATCTCCACAAATTCCCACAAAATACATGAAAAATCCCTCAAGATCCCTAAATCGCCTCAATATCCCACAAAATCCCACAAAGATCACACAAAACCTCCACAAGTTTCCACAGAATCTAAGAAAAATTCCTCAAAATTCTTCAAGTCTCCTCAAAACCACACAAAGTCCTTCAAAAAGGCCCACCAAATTCCAGAAAAATCTTACAAAATTCCCTAAATCTTCTCAAAACTCTACCAAATTCCAGAAAAATTCCACCAAATCTCCACAAATTCCCACAGAATACATGAAAAATCCCTGATAATACGTCAGTTCTCTACAGAATCTCACCAAATTCCAGAAAAGTCCCTCCAAGTTCCACAAGCATCCCACAAAATCTCCCCAGTATCCAACAAAATTCCAGGAAAAATCCCACAAAATTCCCTAAATCTTCTCAAAACATGACCAAATTCTAGAAAAATATCCCACCAAATCTCCACAAATTCCCACAAAATACATGAAAAATCCCTCAAGATCCCTAAATCGCCTCAATATCCCACAAAATTCCACAAAAATCACACAAAACCTCCACAGGTTTGTACAAAATCTAAGAAAAAATCCTCAAAATTCTTCAAGTCTCCTCAAAACCACACAAAGTCCTTCAAAAAGGCCCACCAAATTCCAGTAAAATCCCACAGAATCTACACAAATTCCCACAAAATCTAAAACAAATTCCTCAAAATTCTTCAAGTCTCCTCAGAATCCCACACAATTCCAGAAAAAACCCACAAAATTCCAGAGAAGTCCCACAAAACTCCCTAAATCATTTCAAAACCCTACCAATTCACAGGAATGTCCCACAAAATCTCCACCAATTCCCAGAACATCCCACAAAAATCTCACAAAAATCCCTAAATCTTCTGAAAACTCGACCAAATTCCAGAAACGCTCCATAAAATCAGCACAGTTACCCTCAAAATTCAAGAAAAAACACCACAAAATTCCCAAAATCTTTTCAAAATACCACAAAATTCTTGAAAAGCCCCACCAAATTCCAGAAACATCCCACAAAATGTCCTCAATACCCAACAAAATCCCAGAAAAATCACACAAAATTCCCTAAATCTTCTCAAAACACGGCCAAAATCCACAAAAATCCCACCAAATCTCCACAAATTCCCACAGAATACATGAAAAATCCCTGATAATTCGTCAGTTCTCTACAGAATCTCACAAAATTCCAGAAGAGTCCCTCAAAGTTCCGCAAACATTCCACAAAATCTCCCCAGTGTCCAATAAAATTCCAGGAAAAATCCCACAAAATTCCCTAAATCTTCTCAAAACACGACCAAATTCTAGAAAAATATCCCACCAAATCTCCACAAATTCCCACAAAATACATGAAAAATCCCACAAGATCCCTAAATCGCCTCAATATCCCACAAAATCCCACAAAAATCACACAAAACCTCCACAAGTTTCCACAAAATATAAAAAAAAATCCTCAAAATTCTTCAAGTCTCCTCAAAACCACACAAAGTCCTTGAAAAAAACCACCAAATTCCAGAAAAATCCCACAGAATCTACACAAATTCCCAAAAATCTAAAACAAATTTCTCAAAATTCTTCAAGTCTCCTCAGAATCCCATACAATTCCAGAAAAAACCCACAAAATTCCAGAGAAGTCCCACAAAACTCCCTAAATCATTTCAAAACCCTACCAATTCACAGGAATGTCCCACAAAATCTCCACCAATTCCCAGAACATGCCCCCAAAAATCTCACAAAAATCCCTAAATCTTCTGAAAACTCGACCAAATTCCAGAAACGCCCCATAAAATCAGCACAGTTTCCCACAAAATTCAAGAAAAAACACCACAAAATTCCCTAAATCTTTTCAAAATACCACAAAATTCTTGAAAAGCCCCACCAAATTCCAGAAACATCCCACAAAATATCCTCAATACCCAACAAAATCCCAGAAAAATCCCACAAAATTCCCTAAATCTTCTCAAAACACGGCCAAAATCCACAAAAATCCCACCAAATCTCCACAAATTCCCACAAAATACATGAAAAATCCCTCAAGATCCCTAAATCGCCTCAATATCCCACAAAATTCCACAAAAATCCCACCAAACCTCCACAAGTTTCCACAGAATACATGAAAAATCCCTGATAATTCGTCAGTTCTCTACAGAATCTCACCAAATTCCAGAAGAGTCCCTCAAAGTTCCACAAACATCCCACAAAATCTCCCCAGTATCCAACAAAATTCCAGGAAAAATCCCACAAAATTCCCTAAATCTTCTTAAAATATGGCAAAATCCACAAAAATCACACCAAATCTCCACAAATTCCCACAGAATACATGAAAAATCCCTGATAATTCGTCAGTTCTCTACAGAATCTCACCAAATTCCAGAAGAGTCCCTCAAAGTTCCACAAGCATCCCACAAAATCTCCCCAGTTTCCAATAAAATTCCAGGAAAAATCCCACAAAATTCCCTAAATCTTCTCAAAACACGACCAAATTCTAGAAAAATATCCCTCCAAAGCTCCACAAAATCCCACAAAATACATGAAAAATCCCTCAAGATCCCTAAATCGCCTCAATATCCCACAAAATCCCACAAAAATCACACAAAACCTCCACAAGTTTCCACAAAATATAAAAAAAAATCCTCAAAATTCTTCAAGTCTCCTCAAAACCACACAAAGTCCTTGAAAAGGCCCACCAAATTCCAGTAAAATCCCACAGAATCTACACAAATTCCCACAAAATCTAAAACAAATTCCTCAAAATTCTTCAAGTCTCCTCAGAATCCCACACAATTCCAGAAAAAACCCACAAAATTCCAGAGAAGTCCCACAAAACTCCCTAAATCATTACAAAACCCTACCAATTCACAGGAATGTCCCACAAAATCTCCACCAATTCCCAGAACATGCCCCCAAAAATCTCACAAAAATCCCTAAATCTTCTGAAAACTCGACCAAATTCCAGAAACGCCCCATAAAATCAGCACAGTTTCCCACAAAATTCAAGAAAAAACACCACAAAATTCCCTAAATCTTTTCAAAATACCACAAAATTCTTGAAAAGCCCCACCAAATTCCAGAAACATCCCACAAAATGTCCTCAATACCCAACAAAATCCCAGAAAAATCACACAAAATTCCCTAAATCTTCTCAAAACACGGACAAAATCCACAAAAATCCCACCAAATCTCCACAAATTCCCAAAGAATACATGAAAAATCCCTGATAATTCGTCAGTTCTCTACAGAATCTCACAAAACTCCAGAGAAGTCCCTCAAAGTTCCAGAAACATCCCACAAAATCTCCCCAGTATCCAACAAAATTCCAGGAAAAATCCCACAAAATTCCCTAAATCTTCTCAAAACACGACCAAATTCTAGAAAAATATCATACCAAATCTCCACAAATTCCCACAGAATACATGAAAAATCCCTGATAATTCGTCAGTTCTCTACAGAATCTCACATAATTCTAGAAGAGTCTCTCAAAGTTCCACAAACATTCCACAAAATCTCCCCAGTATCCAATAAAATTCCAGGAAAAATCCCACAAAATTCCCTAAATCTTCTCAAAACACGGCCAAAATCCACAAAAATCCCACCAAATCTCCACAAATTCCCACAAAATACATGAAAAATCCCTCAAGATCCCTAAATCGCCTCAATATCCCACAAAATTCCACAAAAATCCCACCAAACCTCCACAAGTTTCCATAGAATCTAAGAAAAATTCCTCAAAATTCTTCAAGTCTTCTCAAAACCACAAAAAGTCCTTCAAAAAGGCCTACCAAATTCCAGAAAGATCTTGTAGAATTCCCTAAATCTTCTCAAAACTCTACCAAAATCCATAAAAATCCCACCGAATCTCCACAAATTCCCACAGAATACATGAAAAATCCCTGATAATTCTTCAGTTCTCTACAGAATCTCACCAAATTCCAGAAGAGTCCCTCAAAGTTCCACAAACATTCCACAAAATCTCCCCAGTATCCAATAAAATTCCAGGAAAAATCCCACAAAATTCCCTAAATCTTCTCCAAACACGACCAAATTCTAGAAAAATATCCCACCAAATCTCCACAAATTCCCACAGAATACATGAAAAATCCCTGATAATTCGTCAGTTCTCTACAGAATCTCACAAAATTCCAGAAAAGTCCCTCAAAGTTCCACAAACACCCCAAAAAATCTCCTCAATATCCAACAAAATTCCAGGAAAAATCCCACAGAATTCCCTAAATCTTCTCAAAACATGACCAAAATCCATAAAAATCCCACCGAATCTCCACAAATTCCCACAGAATACATGAAAAATCCCTGATAATTCGTCAGTTCTCTACAGAATCTCACCAAATTCCAGAGAAGTCCCTCGAAGTTCCAGAAACATCCCACAAAATCTCCCCAGTATCCAACAAAATTCCAGGAAAAATCCCACCAAATTCCCTAAATCTTCTCCAAACACGACCAAATTCTAGAAAAATATCCCACCAAATCTCCACAAATTCCCACAAAATACATGAAAAATCCCTCAAGATCCCTAAATCGCCTCAATATCCCACAAAATTCCACAAAAATCCCACCAAACCTCCACAAGTTTCCACAGAATCTAAGAAAAATTCCTCAAAATTCTTCAAGTCTCCTCAAAACCACACAAAGTCCTTCAAAAAGGCCTACCAAATTCCAGAAAGATCTTGCAGAATTCCCTAAATCTTCTCAAAACTCTACCAAATTCCAGAAAATCCCACCAAATCTCCACAAATTCCCACAGAATACATGAAAAATCCCTGATAATTCGTCAGTTCTCTACAGAATCTCACCAAATTCCAGAAAAGTCCCTCAAAGTTCCACAAACATCCCACAAAATCTCCCCAGTATCCAACAAAATTCCAGGAAAAATCCCACAAAATTCCCTAAATCTTCTCAAAATACGGCTAAAATCCACAAAAATCCCACCGAATCTCCATAAATTCCCACAGAATACATGAAAAATCCCTCAAGATCCCTAAATCGCCTCAATATCCCACAAAATCACACAAAAATCACACAAAACCTCCACAAGTTTCCACAAAATCTAAGAAAAATTCCTCAAAATTCTTCAAGTCTCCTCAAAACCACACAAAGTCCTTCAAAAAGGCCTACCAAATTCCAGAAATATCTTGCAGAATTCCCTAAATCTTCTCAAAACTCTACCAAATTCCAGAAAAATCCCACCAAATCTCCACAAATTCCCACAGAATACATGAAAAATATCTGATAATTCATCAGTTCTCTACAGAATCTCACCAAATTCCAGAAAAGTCCCTCAAAGTTCCACAAACATCCCACAAAATCTCCCCAGTATCCAACAAAATTCCAGGAAAAATCCCACAAAATTCCCTAAATCTTCTCAAAACACGGCCAAAATCCACAAAAATCCCACCAAATCTCCACAAATTCCCACAAAATACATGAAAAATCCCTCAAGATCCCTAAATCGCCTCAATATCCCACAAAATTCCACAAAAATCCCACCAAACCTCCACAAGTTTCCACAGAATCTAAGAAAAATTCCTCAAAATTCTTCAAGTCTCCTCAAAACCACACAAAATCCTTCAAAAAGGCCTACCAAATTCCAGAAATATCTTGCAGAATTCCCTAAATCTTCTCAAAACTCTACCAAATTCCAGAAAATCCCACCAAATCTCCACAAATTCCCACAGAATACATGAAAAATCCCTGATAATTCGTCAGTTCTCTACAGAATCTCACCAAATTCCAGAAAAGTCCCTCAAAGTTCCACAAACATCCCACAAAATCTCCCCAGTATCCAACAAAATTCCAGGAAAAATCCCACAAAATTCCCTAAATCTTCTCAAAATACGGCTAAAATCCACAAAAATCCCACCGAATCTCCATAAATTCCCACAGAATACATGAAAAATCCCTCAAGATCCCTAAATCGCCTCAATATCCCACAAAATCACACAAAAATCCCACAAAACCTCCACAAGTTTCCACAGAATCTAAGAAAAATTCCTCAAAATTCTTCAAGTCTCCTCAAAACCACACAAAGTCCTTCAAAAAGGCCTACCAAATTCCAGAAAGATCTTGCAGAATTCCCTAAATCTTCTCAAAACTCTACCAAATTCCAGAAAATCCCACCAAATCTCCACAAATTCCCACAGAATACATGAAAAATATCTGATAATTCGTCAGTTCTCTACAGAATCTCACCAAATTACAGAAAAGTCCCTCAAAGTTCCACAAACATCCCACAAAATCTCCCCAGTATCCAACAAAATTCCAGGAAAAATCCCACAAAATTCCCTAAATCTTCTCAAAACACGGCCAAAATCCACAAAAATCCCACCAAATCTCCACAAATTCCCACAAAATACATGAAAAATCCCTCAAGATCCCTAAATCGCCTCAATATCCCACAAAATTCCACAAAAATCCCACCAAACCTCCACAAGTTTCCACAGAATACATGAAAAATCCCTGATAATTCGTCAGTTCTCTACAGAATCTCACCAAATTCCAGAAGAGTCCCTCAAAGTTCCACAAACATCCCACAAAATCTCCCCAGTATCCAACAAAATTCCAGGAAAAATCACACAAAATTCCCTAAATCTTCTTAAAATATGGCAAAATCCACAAAAATCACACCAAATCTCCACAAATTCCCACAGAATACATGAAAAATCCCTGATAATTCGTCAGTTCTCTACAGAATCTCACCAAATTCCAGAAGAGTCCCTCAAAGTTCCACAAACATTCCACAAAATCTCCCCAGTATCCAATAAAATTCCAGGAAAAATCCCACAAAATTCCCTAAATCTTCCCAAAACATGACCAAATTCTAGAAAAATATCATACCAAATCTCCACAAATTCCCACAGAATACATGAAAAATCCCTGATAATTCGTCAGTTCTCTACAGAATCTCACATAATTCTAGAAGAGTCTCTCAAAGTTCCACAAACATTCCACAAAATCTCCCCAGTATCCAATAAAATTCCAGGAAAAATCCCACAAAATTCCCTAAATCTTCTCAAAACACGGCCAAAATCCACAAAAATCCCACCAAATCTCCACAAATTCCCACAAAATACATGAAAAATCCCTCAAGATCCCTAAATCGCCTCAATATCCCACAAAATTCCACAATAATCCCACCAAACCTCCACAAGTTTCCATAGAATCTAAGAAAAATTCCTCAAAATTCTTCAAGTCTTCTCAAAACCACAAAAAGTCCGTCAAAAAGGCCTACCAAATTCCAGAAAGATCTTGCAGAATTCCCTAAATCTTCTCAAAACTCTACCAAAATCCATAAAAATCCCACCGAATCTCCACAAATTCCCACAGAATACATGAAAAATCCCTGATAATTCTTCAGTTCTCTACAGAATCTCACCAAATTCCAGAAGAGTCGCTCAAAGTTCCACAAACATTCCACAAAATCTCCCCAGTATCCAACAAAATTCCAGGAAAAATCCCACAAAATTCCCTAAATCTTCTCCAAACACGACCAAATTCTAGAAAAATATCCCACCAAATCTCCACAAATTCCCACAAAATACATGAAAAATCCCTCAAGATCCCTAAATCGCCTCAATATCCCACAAAATCCCACAAAAATCACACAAAACCTCCACAGGTTTGTACAAAATCTAAGAAAAAATCCTCAAAATTCTTCAAGTCTCCTCAAAACCACAAAAAGTCCTTCAAAAAGGCCTACCAAATTCCAGAAATATCTTGCAGAATTCCCTAAATCTTCTCAAAACATGACCAAATTCTAGAAAAATATCCCACCAAATCTCCACAAATTCCCACAGAATACATGAAAAATCCCTGATAATTCGTCAGTTCTCTACAGAATCTCACCAAATTCCAGAAAAGTCCCTCAAAGTTCCACAAACATCCCACAAAATCTCCCCAGTATCCAACAAAATTCCAGGAAAAACCCCACAAAATTCCCTAAGTCTTCTCAAAACATGACCAAATTCCAGAAAAAAATCCCACCGAATCTCCACAAATTCCCACAGAATACATGAAAATCCCTGATAATTCGTCAGTTCTCTACAGAATCTCACAAAATTCCAGAAGAGTCCCTCAAAGTTCCACAAACATTCCACAAAATCTCCCCAGTATCCAATAAAATTCCAGGAAAAATCCCACAAAATTCCCTAAATCTTCCCAAAACACGACCAAATTCTAGAAAAATATCCCACCAAATCTCCACAAATTCCCACAAAATACATGAAAAATCCCTCAAGATCCCTAAATCGCCTCAATATCCCACAAAATCCCACAAAAATCCCACAAAACCTCCACAAGTTTCCATAGAATCTAAGAAAAATTCCTCAAAATTCTTCAAGTCTTCTCAAAACCACAAAAAGTCCGTCAAAACGGCCTACCAAATTCCAGAAAGATCTTGCAGAATTCCCTAAATCTTCTCAAAACTCTACCAAAATCCATAAAAATCCCACCGAATCTCCACAAATTCCCAAAGAATACATGAAAAATCCCTGATAATTCTTCAGTTCTCTACAGAATCTCACCAAATTCCAGAAGAGTCCCTCAAAGTTCCACAAACATTCCACAAAATCTCCCCAGTATCCAATAAAATTCCAGGAAAAATCCCACAAAATTCCCTAAATCTTCTCAAAACACGACCAAATTCTAGAAAAATATCCCACCAAATCTCCACAAATTCCCACAAAATACATGAAAAATCCCTCAAGATCCCTAAATCGCCTCAATATCCCACAAAATTCCACAAAAATCCCAGAAAACCTCCACAAGTTTCCACAAAATATAAAAAAAAATCCTCAAAATTCTTCAAGTCTCCTCAAAACCACACAAAGTCCTTGAAAAAAACCACCAAATTCCAGAAAAATCCCACAGAATCTACACAAATTCCCAAAAATCTAAAACAAATTTCTCAAAATTCTTCAAGTCTCCTCAGAATCCCATACAATTCCAGAAAAAACCCACAAAATTCCAGAGAAGTCCCACAAAACTCCCTAAATCATTTCAAAACCCTACCAATTCACAGGAATGTCCCACAAAATCTCCACCAATTCCCAGAACATGCCCCCAAAAATCTCACAAAAATCCCTAAATCTTCTGAAAACTCGACCAAATTCCAGAAACGCCCCATAAAATCAGCACAGTTTCCCACAAAATTCAAGAAAAAACACCACAAAATTCCCTAAATCTTTTCAAAATACCACAAAATTCTTGAAAAGCCCCACCAAATTCCAGAAACATCCCACAAAATATCCTCAATACCCAAAAAATCCCAGAAAAATCCCACAAAATTCCCTAAATCTTCTCAAAACACGGCCAAAATCCACAAAAATCCCACCAAATCTCCACAAATTCCCACAAAATACATGAAAAATCCCTCAAGATCCCTAAATCGCCTCAATATCCCACAAAATTCCACAAAAATCCCACAAAACCTCCACAAGTTTCCACAGAATACATGAAAAATCCCTGATAATTCGTCAGTTCTCTACAGAATCTCACCAAATTCCAGAAGAGTCCCTCAAAGTTCCACAAACATCCCACAAAATCTCCCCAGTATCCAACAAAATTCCAGGAAAAATCACACAAAATTCCCTAAATCTTCTT
This sequence comes from Cyanistes caeruleus, assembly GCF_971803275.1. Classification (NCBI taxonomy): domain Eukaryota; kingdom Metazoa; phylum Chordata; class Aves; order Passeriformes; family Paridae; genus Cyanistes; species Cyanistes caeruleus. Next base: position 2,851,794 of record NW_028255885.1, read on the forward strand.
AAAATATGGCAAAATCCACAAAAATCACACCAAATCTCCACAAATTCCCACAGAATACATGAAAAATCCCTGATAATTCGTCAGTTCTCTACAGAATCTCACATAATTCTAGAAGAGTCTCTCAAAGTTCCACAAACATTCCACAAAATCTCCCCAGTATCCAATAAAATTCCAGGAAAAATCCCACAAAATTCCCTAAATCTTCTCAAAACACGGCCAAAATCCACAAAAATCCCACCAAATCTCCACAAATTCCCACAAAATACATGAAAAATCCCTCAAGATCCCTAAATCGCCTCAATATCCCACAAAATTCCACAAAAATCCCACCAAACCTCCACAAGTTTCCATAGAATCTAAGAAAAATTCCTCAAAATTCTTCAAGTCTTCTCAAAACCACAAAAAGTCCGTCAAAAAGGCCTACCAAATTCCAGAAAGATCTTGTAGAATTCCCTAAATCTTCTCAAAACTCTACCAAAATCCATAAAAATCCCACCGAATCTCCACAAATTCCCACAGAATACATGAAAAATCCCTGATAATTCTTCAGTTCTCTACAGAATCTCACCAAATTCCAGAAGAGTCCCTCAAAGTTCCACAAACATTCCACAAAATCTCCCCAGTATCCAACAAAATTCCAGGAAAAATCCCACAAAATTCCCTAAATCTTCTGAAAACATGACCAAATTCTAGAAAAATATCCCACCAAATCTCCACAAATTCCCACAGAATACATGAAAAATCCCTGATAATTCGTCAGTTCTCTACAGAATCTCACAAAATTCCAGAAAAGTCCCTCAAAGTTCCACAAACACCCCAAAAAATCTCCTCAATATCCAACAAAATTCCAGGAAAAATCCCACAAAATTCCCTAAATCTTCTCAAAACATGACCAAAATCCATAAAAATCCCACCGAATCTCCACAAATTCCCACAGAATACATGAAAAATCCCTGATAATTCGTCAGTTCTCTACAGAATCTCACCAAATTCCAGAGAAGTCCCTCGAAGTTCCAGAAACATCCCACAAAATCTCCCCAGTATCCAACAAAATTCCAGGAAAAATCCCACAAAATTCCCTAAATCTTCTCCAAACACGACCAAATTCTAGAAAAATATCCCACCAAATCTCCACAAATTCCCACAAAATACATGAAAAATCCCTCAAGATCCCTAAATCGCCTCAATATCCCACAAAATTCCACAAAAATCCCACCAAACCTCCACAAGTTTCCACAGAATCTAAGAAAAATTCCTCAAAATTCTTCAAGTCTCCTCAAAACCACAAAAAGTCCTTCAAAAAGGCCTACCAAATTCCAGAAATATCTTGAAGAATTCCCTAAATCTTCTCAAAACTCTACCAAATTCCAGAATATCCCACCAAATCTCCACAAATTCCCACAGAATACATGAAAAATCCCTGATAATTCTTCAGTTCTCTACAGAATCTCACCAAATTCCAGAAAAGTCCCTCAAAGTTCCACAAACATCCCACAAAATCTCCCCAGTATCCAACAAAATTCCAGGAAAAATCCCACAAAATTCCCTAAATCTTCTCAAAACACGACCAAATTCTAGAAAAATATCCCACCAAATCTCCACAAATTCCCACAAAATACATGAAAAATCCCTCAAGATCCCTAAATCGCCTCAATATCCCACAAAATCCCACAAAAATCACACAAAACCTCCACAAGTTTCCACAAAATCTAAGAAAATTTCCTCAAAATTCTTCAAGTCTCCTCAAAACCACACAAAGTCCTTGAAAAGGCCCACCAAATTCCAGAAAAATCCCACAGAATCTACACAAATTCCCACAAAATCTAAAACAAATTCCTCAAAATTCTTCAAGTCTCCTCAGAATCCCACACAATTCCAGAAAAAACCCACAAAATTCCAGAGAAGTCCCACAAAACTCCCTAAATCATTTCAAAACCCTACCAATTCACAGGAAAGTCCCACAAAATCTCCACCAATTCCCAGAACATCCCACAAAAATCTCACAAAAATCCCTAAATCTTCTGAAAACTCGACCAAATTCCAGAAACGCCCCATAAAATCAGCACAGTTTCCCACAAAATTCAAGAAAAAACACCACAAAATTCCCAAAATCTTTTCAAAATACCACAAAATTCTTGAAAAGCCCCACCAAATTCCAGAAACATCCCACAAAATGTCCTCAATACCCAACAAAATCCCAGAAAAATCACACAAAATTCCCTAAATCTTCTCAAAACACGGCCAAAATCCACAAAAATCCCACCAAATCTCCACAAATTCCCACAGAATACATGAAAAATCCCTGATAATTCGTCAGTTCTCTACAGAATCTCACCAAATTCCAGAAGAGTCCCTCAAAGTTCCACAAACATTCCACAAAATCTCCCCAGTATCCAATAAAATTCCAGGAAAAATCCCACAAAATTCCCTAAATCTTCCCAAAACATGACCAAATTCTAGAAAAATATCATACCAAATCTCCACAAATTCCCACAGAATACATGAAAAATCCCTGATAATTCGTCAGTTCTCTACAGAATCTCACATAATTCTAGAAGAGTCTCTCAAAGTTCCACAAACATTCCACAAAATCTCCCCAGTATCCAATAAAATTCCAGGAAAAATCCCACAAAATTCCCTAAATCTTCTCAAAACACGACCAAATTCTAGAAAAATATCCCACCAAATCTCCACAAATTCCCACAAAATACATGAAAAATCCCTCAAGATCCCTAAATCGCCTCAATATCCCACAAAATCCCACAAAAATCCCACCAAACCTCCACAAGTTTCCATAGAATCTAAGAAAAATTCCTCAAAATTCTTCAAGTCTCCTCAGAATCCCACACAATTCCAGAAAAAACCCACAAAATTCCAGAGAAGTCCCAAAAAACTCCCTAAATCATTTCAAAACCCTACCAATTCACAGGAATGTCCCAAAAAATCTCCACCAATTCCCAGAACATCCCACAAAAATCTCACAAAAATCCCTAAATCTTCTGAAAACTCGACCAAATTCCAGAAACGCTCCATAAAATCAGCACAGTTTCCCACAAAATTCAAGAAAAAACACCACAAAATTCCCTAAATCTTTTCAAAATACCACAAAATTCTTGAAAAGCCCCACCAAATTCCAGAAACATCCCACAAAATGTCCTCAATACCCAACAAAATCCCAGAAAAATCACACAAAATTCCCTAAATCTTCTCAAAACACGGCCAAAATCCACAAAAATCCCACCAAATCTCCACAAATTCCCACAGAATACATGAAAAATCCCTGATAATTCGTCAGTTCTCTACAGAATCTCACCAAATTCCAGAAGAGTCCCTCAAAGTTCCACAAACATCCCACAAAATCTCCCCAGTATCCAATAAAATTCCAGGAAAAATCCCACAAAATTCCCTAAATCTTCCCAAAACACGACCAAATTCTAGAAAAATATCCCACCAAATCTCCACAAATTCCCACAAAATACATGAAAAATCCCTCAAGATCCCTAAATCGCCTCAATATCCCACAAAATTCCACAAAAATCCCACAAAACCTCCACAAGTTTCCACAAAATCTAAGAAAAATTCCTCAAAATTCTTCAAGTCTCCTCAAAACCACACAAAGTCCGTCAAAAAGTACCACCAAATTCCAGAAAAATCTTACAGAATTCCCTAAATCTTCTCAAAACTCTACCAAATTCCACAAAAATCCCACCAAATCTCCACAAATTCCCACAGAATACATGAAAAATCCCTGATAATTCGTCAGTTCTCTACAGAATCTCACCAAATTCCAGAAGAGTCCCTCAAAGTTCCACAAACATCCCACAAAATCTCCGCAGTATCCAACAAAATTCCAGGAAAAATCCCACAAAATTCCCTAAATCTTCTCAAAACACGGCCAAAATCCACAAAAATCCCACCAAATCTCCACAAATTCCCACAGAATACATGAAAAATCCTTGATAATTCGTCAGTTCTCTACAGAATCTCACATAATTCTAGAAGAGTCTCTCAAAGTTCCACAAACATTCCACAAAATCTCCCCAGTATCCAATAAAATTCCAGGAAAAATCCCACAAAATTCCCTAAATCTTCTCAAAACACGACCAAATTCTAGAAAAATATCCCACCAAATCTCCACAAATTCCCACAAAATACATGAAAAATCCCTCAAGATCCCTAAATCGCCTCAATATCCCACAAAATTCCACAAAAATCCCACCAAACCTCCACAAGTTTCCACAGAATCTAAGAAAAATTCCTCAAAATTCTTCAAGTCTTCTCAAAACCACAAAAAGTCCTTCAAAAAAGCCTACCAAATTCCAGAAATATCTTGCAGAATTCCCTAAATCTTCTCAAAACTCTACCAAATTCCAGAAAATCCCACCAAATCTCCACAAATTCCCACAGAATACATGAAAAATCCCTGATAATTCGTCAGTTCTCTACAGAATCTCACCAAATTCCAGAAAAGTCCCTCCAAGTTCCACAAGCATCCCACAAAATCTCCCCAGTATCCAACAAAATTCCAGGAAAAATCCCACAAAATTCCCTAAATCTTCTCAAAACATGACCAAATTCTAGAAAAATATCCCACCAAATCTCCACAAATTCCCACAAAATACATGAAAAATCCCTCAAGATCCCTAAATCGCCTCAATATCCCACAAAATTCCACAAAAATCACACAAAACCTCCACAGGTTTGTACAAAATCTAAGAAAAAATCCTCAAAATTCTTCAAGTCTCCTCAAAACCACACAAAGTCCTTCAAAAAGGCCCACCAAATTCCAGTAAAATCCCACAGAATCTACACAAATTCCCACAAAATCTAAAACAAATTCCTCAAAATTCTTCAAGTCTCCTCAGAATCCCACACAATTCCAGAAAAAACACACAAAATTCCAGAGAAGTCCCACAAAACTCCCTAAATCATTTCAAAACCCTACCAATTCACAGGAATGTCCCACAAAATCTCCACCAATTCCCAGAACATCCCACAAAAATCTCACAAAAATCCCTAAATCTTCTGAAAACTCGACCAAATTCCAGAAACGCTCCATAAAATCAGCACAGTTACCCTCAAAATTCAAGAAAAAACACCACAAAATTCCCAAAATCTTTTCAAAATACCACAAAATTCTTGAAAAGCCCCACCAAATTCCAGAAACATCCCACAAAATGTCCTCAATACCCAACAAAATCCCAGAAAAATCACACAAAATTCCCTAAATCTTCTCAAAACACGGCCAAAATCCACAAAAATCCCACCAAATCTCCACAAATTCCCACAGAATACATGAAAAATCCCTGATAATTCGTCAGTTCTCTACAGAATCTCACCAAATTCCAGAAGAGTCCCTCAAAGTTCCGCAAACATTCCACAAAATCTCCCCAGTGTCCAATAAAATTCCAGGAAAAATCCCACAAAATTCCCTAAATCTTCTCAAAACACGACCAAATTCTAGAAAAATATCCCACCAAATCTCCACAAATTCCCACAAAATACATGAAAAATCCCACAAGATCCCTAAATCGCCTCAATATCCCACAAAATCCCACAAAAATCACACAAAACCTCCACAAGTTTCCACAAAATATAAAAAAAAATCCTCAAAATTCTTCAAGTCTCCTCAAAACCACACAAAGTCCTTGAAAAAAACCACCAAATTCCAGAAAAATCCCACAGAATCTACACAAATTCCCAAAAATCTAAAACAAATTTCTCAAAATTCTTCAAGTCTCCTCAGAATCCCATACAATTCCAGAAAAAACCCACAAAATTCCAGAGAAGTCCCACAAAACTCCCTAAATCATTTCAAAACCCTACCAATTCACAGGAATGTCCCACAAAATCTCCACCAATTCCCAGAACATGCCCCCAAAAATCTCACAAAAATCCCTAAATCTTCTGAAAACTCGACCAAATTCCAGAAACGCCCCATAAAATCAGCACAGTTTCCCACAAAATTCAAGAAAAAACACCACAAAATTCCCTAAATCTTTTCAAAATACCACAAAATTCTTGAAAAGCCCCACCAAATTCCAGAAACATCCCACAAAATATCCTCAATACCCAAAAAATCCCAGAAAAATCCCACAAAATTCCCTAAATCTTCTCAAAACACGGCCAAAATCCACAAAAATCCCACCAAATCTCCACAAATTCCCACAAAATACATGAAAAATCCCTCAAGATCCCTAAATCGCCTCAATATCCCACAAAATTCCACAAAAATCCCACCAAACCTCCACAAGTTTCCACAGAATACATGAAAAATCCCTGATAATTCGTCAGTTCTCTACAGAATCTCACCAAATTCCAGAAGAGTCCCTCAAAGTTCCACAAACATCCCACAAAATCTCCCCAGTATCCAACAAAATTCCAGGAAAAATCCCACAAAATTCCCTAAATCTTCTTAAAATATGGCAAAATCCACAAAAATCACACCAAATCTCCACAAATTCCCACAGAATACATGAAAAATCCCTGATAATTCGTCAGTTCTCTACAGAATCTCACCAAATTCCAGAAGAGTCCCTCAAAGTTCCACAAGCATCCCACAAAATCTCCCCAGTTTCCAATAAAATTCCAGGAAAAATCCCACAAAATTCCCTAAATCTTCTCAAAACACGACCAAATTCTAGAAAAATATCCCTCCAAAGCTCCACAAAATCCCACAAAATACATGAAAAATCCCACAAGATCCCTAAATCGCCTCAATATCCCACAAAATCCCACAAAAATCACACAAAACCTCCACAAGTTTCCACAAAATATAAAAAAAAATCCTCAAAATTCTTCAAGTCTCCTCAAAACCACACAAAGTCCTTGAAAAGGCCCACCAAATTCCAGTAAAATCCCACAGAATCTACACAAATTCCCACAAAATCTAAAACAAATTCCTCAAAATTCTTCAAGTCTCCTCAGAATCCCACACAATTCCAGAAAAAACCCACAAAATTCCAGAGAAGTCCCACAAAACTCCCTAAATCATTACAAAACCCTACCAATTCACAGGAATGTCCCACAAAATCTCCACCAATTCCCAGAACATGCCCCCAAAAATCTCACAAAAATCCCTAAATCTTCTGAAAACTCGACCAAATTCCAGAAACGCCCCATAAAATCAGCACAGTTTCCCACAAAATTCAAGAAAAAACACCACAAAATTCCCTAAATCTTTTCAAAATACCACAAAATTCTTGAAAAGCCCCACCAAATTCCAGAAACATCCCACAAAATGTCCTCAATACCCAACAAAATCCCAGAAAAATCACACAAAATTCCCTAAATCTTCTCAAAACACGGACAAAATCCACAAAAATCCCACCAAATCTCCACAAATTCCCAAAGAATACATGAAAAATCCCTGATAATTCGTCAGTTCTCTACAGAATCTCACAAAACTCCAGAGAAGTCCCTCAAAGTTCCAGAAACATCCCACAAAATCTCCCCAGTATCCAACAAAATTCCAGGAAAAATCCCACAAAATTCCCTAAATCTTCTCAAAACACGACCAAATTCTAGAAAAATATCATACCAAATCTCCACAAATTCCCACAGAATACATGAAAAATCCCTGATAATTCGTCAGTTCTCTACAGAATCTCACATAATTCTAGAAGAGTCTCTCAAAGTTCCACAAACATTCCACAAAATCTCCCCAGTATCCAATAAAATTCCAGGAAAAATCCCACAAAATTCCCTAAATCTTCTCAAAACACGGCCAAAATCCACAAAAATCCCACCAAATCTCCACAAATTCCCACAAAATACATGAAAAATCCCTCAAGATCCCTAAATCGCCTCAATATCCCACAAAATTCCACAAAAATCCCACCAAACCTCCACAAGTTTCCATAGAATCTAAGAAAAATTCCTCAAAATTCTTCAAGTCTTCTCAAAACCACAAAAAGTCCTTCAAAAAGGCCTACCAAATTCCAGAAAGATCTTGTAGAATTCCCTAAATCTTCTCAAAACTCTACCAAAATCCATAAAAATCCCACCGAATCTCCACAAATTCCCACAGAATACATGAAAAATCCCTGATAATTCTTCAGTTCTCTACAGAATCTCACCAAATTCCAGAAGAGTCCCTCAAAGTTCCACAAACATTCCACAAAATCTCCCCAGTATCCAATAAAATTCCAGGAAAAATCCCACAAAATTCCCTAAATCTTCTGAAAACATGACCAAATTCTAGAAAAATATCCCACCAAATCTCCACAAATTCCCACAGAATACATGAAAAATCCCTGATAATTCGTCAGTTCTCTACAGAATCTCACAAAATTCCAGAAAAGTCCCTCAAAGTTCCACAAACACCCCAAAAAATCTCCTCAATATCCAACAAAATTCCAGGAAAAATCCCACAGAATTCCCTAAATCTTCTCAAAACATGACCAAAATCCATAAAAATCCCACCGAATCTCCACAAATTCCCACAGAATACATGAAAAATCCCTGATAATTCGTCAGTTCTCTACAGAATCTCACCAAATTCCAGAGAAGTCCCTCGAAGTTCCAGAAACATCCCACAAAATCTCCCCAGTATCCAACAAAATTCCAGGAAAAATCCCACCAAATTCCCTAAATCTTCTCCAAACACGACCAAATTCTAGAAAAATATCCCACCAAATCTCCACAAATTCCCACAAAATACATGAAAAATCCCTCAAGATCCCTAAATCGCCTCAATATCCCACAAAATTCCACAAAAATCCCACCAAACCTCCACAAGTTTCCACAGAATCTAAGAAAAATTCCTCAAAATTCTTCAAGTCTCCTCAAAACCACACAAAGTCCTTCAAAAAGGCCTACCAAATTCCAGAAAGATCTTGCAGAATTCCCTAAATCTTCTCAAAACTCTACCAAATTCCAGAAAATCCCACCAAATCTCCACAAATTCCCACAGAATACATGAAAAATCCCTGATAATTCGTCAGTTCTCTACAGAATCTCACCAAATTCCAGAAAAGTCCCTCAAAGTTCCACAAACATCCCACAAAATCTCCCCAGTATCCAACAAAATTCCAGGAAAAATCCCACAAAATTCCCTAAATCTTCTCAAAATACGGCTAAAATCCACAAAAATCCCACCGAATCTCCATAAATTCCCACAGAATACATGAAAAATCCCTCAAGATCCCTAAATCGCCTCAATATCCCACAAAATCACACAAAAATCACACAAAACCTCCACAAGTTTCCACAAAATCTAAGAAAAATTCCTCAAAATTCTTCAAGTCTCCTCAAAACCACACAAAGTCCTTCAAAAAGGCCTACCAAATTCCAGAAATATCTTGCAGAATTCCCTAAATCTTCTCAATACTCTACCAAATTCCAGAAAAATCCCACCAAATCTCCACAAATTCCCACAGAATACATGAAAAATATCTGATAATTCATCAGTTCTCTACAGAATCTCACCAAATTCCAGAAAAGTCCCTCAAAGTTCCACAAACATCCCACAAAATCTCCCCAGTATCCAACAAAATTCCAGGAAAAATCCCACAAAATTCCCTAAATCTTCCCAAAACACGGCCAAAATCCACAAAAATCCCACCAAATCTCCACAAATTCCCACAAAATACATGAAAAATCCCTCAAGATCCCTAAATCGCCTCAATATCCCACAAAATTCCACAAAAATCCCACCAAACCTCCACAAGTTTCCACAGAATCTAAGAAAAATTCCTCAAAATTCTTCAAGTCTCCTCAAAACCACACAAAATCCTTCAAAAAGGCCTACCAAATTCCAGAAATATCTTGCAGAATTCCCTAAATCTTCTCAAAACTCTACCAAATTCCAGAAAATCCCACCAAATCTCCACAAATTCCCACAGAATACATGAAAAATCCCTGATAATTCGTCAGTTCTCTACAGAATCTCACCAAATTCCAGAAAAGTCCCTCAAAGTTCCACAAACATCCCACAAAATCTCCCCAGTATCCAACAAAATTCCAGGAAAAATCCCACAAAATTCCCTAAATCTTCTCAAAATACGGCTAAAATCCACAAAAATCCCACCGAATCTCCATAAATTCCCACAGAATACATGAAAAATCCCTCAAGATCCCTAAATCGCCTCAATATCCCACAAAATCACACAAAAATCCCACAAAACCTCCACAAGTTTCCACAGAATCTAAGAAAAATTCCTCAAAATTCTTCAAGTCTCCTCAAAACCACACAAAGTCCTTCAAAAAGGCCTACCAAATTCCAGAAAGATCTTGCAGAATTCCCTAAATCTTCTCAAAACTCTACCAAATTCCAGAAAATCCCACCAAATCTCCACAAATTCCCACAGAATACATGAAAAATATCTGATAATTCGTCAGTTCTCTACAGAATCTCACCAAATTACAGAAAAGTCCCTCAAAGTTCCACAAACATCCCACAAAATCTCCCCAGTATCCAACAAAATTCCAGGAAAAATCCCACAAAATTCCCTAAATCTTCTCAAAACACGGCCAAAATCCACAAAAATCCCACCAAATCTCCACAAATTCCCACAAAATACATGAAAAATCCCTCAAGATCCCTAAATCGCCTCAATATCCCACAAAATTCCACAAAAATCCCACCAAACCTCCACAAGTTTCCACAGAATACATGAAAAATCCCTGATAATTCGTCAGTTCTCTACAGAATCTCACCAAATTCCAGAAGAGTCCCTCAAAGTTCCACAAACATCCCACAAAATCTCCCCAGTATCCAACAAAATTCCAGGAAAAATCACACAAAATTCCCTAAATCTTCTTAAAATATGGCAAAATCCACAAAAATCACACCAAATCTCCACAAATTCCCACAGAATACATGAAAAATCCCTGATAATTCGTCAGTTCTCTACAGAATCTCACCAAATTCCAGAAGAGTCCCTCAAAGTTCCACAAACATTCCACAAAATCTCCCCAGTATCCAATAAAATTCCAGGAAAAATCCCACAAAATTCCCTAAATCTTCCCAAAACATGACCAAATTCTAGAAAAATATCATACCAAATCTCCACAAATTCCCACAGAATACATGAAAAATCCCTGATAATTCGTCAGTTCTCTACAGAATCTCACATAATTCTAGAAGAGTCTCTCAAAGTTCCACAAACATTCCACAAAATCTCCCCAGTATCCAATAAAATTCCAGGAAAAATCCCACAAAATTCCCTAAATCTTCTCAAAACACGGCCAAAATCCACAAAAATCCCACCAAATCTCCACAAATTCCCACAAAATACATGAAAAATCCCTCAAGATCCCTAAATCGCCTCAATATCCCACAAAATTCCACAATAATCCCACCAAACCTCCACAAGTTTCCATAGAATCTAAGAAAAATTCCTCAAAATTCTTCAAGTCTTCTCAAAACCACAAAAAGTCCGTCAAAAAGGCCTACCAAATTCCAGAAAGATCTTGCAGAATTCCCTAAATCTTCTCAAAACTCTACCAAAATCCATAAAAATCCCACCGAATCTCCACAAATTCCCACAGAATACATGAAAAATCCCTGATAATTCTTCAGTTCTCTACAGAATCTCACCAAATTCCAGAAGAGTCGCTCAAAGTTCCACAAACATTCCACAAAATCTCCCCAGTATCCAACAAAATTCCAGGAAAAATCCCACAAAATTCCCTAAATCTTCTCCAAACACGACCAAATTCTAGAAAAATATCCCACCAAATCTCCACAAATTCCCACAAAATACATGAAAAATCCCTCAAGATCCCTAAATCGCCTCAATATCCCACAAAATCCCACAAAAATCACACAAAACCTCCACAGGTTTGTACAAAATCTAAGAAAAAATCCTCAAAATTCTTCAAGTCTCCTCAAAACCACAAAAAGTCCTTCAAAAAGGCCTACCAAATTCCAGAAATATCTTGCAGAATTCCCTAAATCTTCTCAAAACATGACCAAATTCTAGAAAAATATCCCACCAAATCTCCACAAATTCCCACAGAATACATGAAAAATCCCTGATAATTCGTCAGTTCTCTACAGAATCTCACCAAATTCCAGAAAAGTCCCTCAAAGTTCCACAAACATCCCACAAAATCTCCCCAGTATCCAACAAAATTCCAGGAAAAACCCCACAAAATTCCCTAAGTCTTCTCAAAACATGACCAAATTCTAGAAAAATATCCCACCGAATCTCCACAAATTCCCACAGAATACATGAAAATCCCTGATAATTCGTCAGTTCTCTACAGAATCTCACAAAATTCCAGAAGAGTCCCTCAAAGTTCCACAAACATTCCACAAAATCTCCCCAGTATCCAATAAAATTCCAGGAAAAATCCCACAAAATTCCCTAAATCTTCCCAAAACACGACCAAATTCTAGAAAAATATCCCACCAAATCTCCACAAATTCCCACAAAATACATGAAAAATCCCTCAAGATCCCTAAATCGCCTCAATATCCCACAAAATCCCACAAAAATCCCACAAAACCTCCACAAGTTTCCATAGAATCTAAGAAAAATTCCTCAAAATTCTTCAAGTCTTCTCAAAACCACAAAAAGTCCGTCAAAACGGCCTACCAAATTCCAGAAAGATCTTGCAGAATTCCCTAAATCTTCTCAAAACTCTACCAAAATCCATAAAAATCCCACCGAATCTCCACAAATTCCCAAAGAATACATGAAAAATCCCTGATAATTCTTCAGTTCTCTACAGAATCTCACCAAATTCCAGAAGAGTCCCTCAAAGTTCCACAAACATTCCACAAAATCTCCCCAGTATCCAATAAAATTCCAGGAAAAATCCCACAAAATTCCCTAAATCTTCTCAAAACACGACCAAATTCTAGAAAAATATCCCACCAAATCTCCACAAATTCCCACAAAATACATGAAAAATCCCTCAAGATCCCTAAATCGCCTCAATATCCCACAAAATTCCACAAAAATCCCAGAAAACCTCCACAAGTTTCCACAAAATATAAAAAAAAATCCTCAAAATTCTTCAAGTCTCCTCAAAACCACACAAAGTCCTTGAAAAAAACCACCAAATTCCAGAAAAATCCCACAGAATCTACACAAATTCCCAAAAATCTAAAACAAATTTCTCAAAATTCTTCAAGTCTCCTCAGAATCCCATACAATTCCAGAAAAAACCCACAAAATTCCAGAGAAGTCCCACAAAACTCCCTAAATCATTTCAAAACCCTACCAATTCACAGGAATGTCCCACAAAATCTCCACCAATTCCCAGAACATGCCCCCAAAAATCTCACAAAAATCCCTAAATCTTCTGAAAACTCGACCAAATTCCAGAAACGCCCCATAAAATCAGCACAGTTTCCCACAAAATTCAAGAAAAAACACCACAAAATTCCCTAAATCTTTTCAAAATACCACAAAATTCTTGAAAAGCCCCACCAAATTCCAGAAACATCCCACAAAATATCCTCAATACCCAAAAAATCCCAGAAAAATCCCACAAAATTCCCTAAATCTTCTCAAAACACGGCCAAAATCCACAAAAATCCCACCAAATCTCCACAAATTCCCACAAAATACATGAAAAATCCCTCAAGATCCCTAAATCGCCTCAATATCCCACAAAATTCCACAAAAATCCCACAAAACCTCCACAAGTTTCCACAGAATACATGAAAAATCCCTGATAATTCGTCAGTTCTCTACAGAATCTCACCAAATTCCAGAAGAGTCCCTCAAAGTTCCACAAACATCCCACAAAATCTCCCCAGTATCCAACAAAATTCCAGGAAAAATCACACAAAATTCCCTAAATCTTCTTAAAATATGGCAAAATCCACAAAAATCACACCAAATCTCCACAAATTCCCACAGAATACATGAAAAATCCCTGATAATTCGTCAGTTCTCTACAGAATCTCACATAATTCTAGAAGAGTCTCTCAAAGTTCCACAAACATTCCACAAAATCTCCCCAGTATCCAATAAAATTCCAGGAAAAATCCCACAAAATTCCCTAAATCTTCTCAAAACACGGCCAAAATCCACAAAAATCCCACCAAATCTCCACAAATTCCCACAAAATACATGAAAAATCCCTCAAGATCCCTAAATCGCCTCAATATCCCACAAAATTCCACAAAAATCCCACCAAACCTCCACAAGTTTCCATAGAATCTAAGAAAAATTCCTCAAAATTCTTCAAGTCTTCTCAAAACCACAAAAAGTCCGTCAAAAAGGCCTACCAAATTCCAGAAAGATCTTGTAGAATTCCCTAAATCTTCTCAAAACTCTACCAAAATCCATAAAAATCCCACCGAATCTCCACAAATTCCCACAGAATACATGAAAAATCCCTGATAATTCTTCAGTTCTCTACAGAATCTCACCAAATTCCAGAAGAGTCCCTCAAAGTTCCACAAACATTCCACAAAATCTCCCCAGTATCCAACAAAATTCCAGGAAAAATCCCACAAAATTCCCTAAATCTTCTGAAAACATGACCAAATTCTAGAAAAATATCCCACCAAATCTCCACAAATTCCCACAGAATACATGAAAAATCCCTGATAATTCGTCAGTTCTCTACAGAATCTCACAAAATTCCAGAAAAGTCCCTCAAAGTTCCACAAACACCCCAAAAAATCTCCTCAATATCCAACAAAATTCCAGGAAAAATCCCACAGAATTCCCTAAATCTTCTCAAAACATGACCAAAATCCATAAAAATCCCACCGAATCTCCACAAATTCCCACAGAATACATGAAAAATCCCTGATAATTCGTCAGTTCTCTACAGAATCTCACCAAATTCCAGAGAAGTCCCTCGAAGTTCCAGAAACATCCCACAAAATCTCCCCAGTATCCAACAAAATTCCAGGAAAAATCCCACAAAATTCCCTAAATCTTCTCCAAACACGACCAAATTCTAGAAAAATATCCCACCAAATCTCCACAAATTCCCACAAAATACATGAAAAATCCCTCAAGATCCCTAAATCGCCTCAATATCCCACAAAATTCCACAAAAATCCCACCAAACCTCCACAAGTTTCCACAGAATCTAAGAAAAATTCCTCAAAATTCTTCAAGTCTCCTCAAAACCACAAAAAGTCCTTCAAAAAGGCCTACCAAATTCCAGAAATATCTTGAAGAATTCCCTAAATCTTCTCAAAACTCTACCAAATTCCAGAATATCCCACCAAATCTCCACAAATTCCCACAGAATACATGAAAAATCCCTGATAATTCTTCAGTTCTCTACAGAATCTCACCAAATTCCAGAAAAGTCCCTCAAAGTTCCACAAACATCCCACAAAATCTCCCCAGTATCCAACAAAATTCCAGGAAAAATCCCACAAAATTCCCTAAATCTTCTCAAAACACGACCAAATTCTAGAAAAATATCCCACCAAATCTCCACAAATTCCCACAAAATACATGAAAAATCCCTCAAGATCCCTAAATCGCCTCAATATCCCACAAAATCCCACAAAAATCACACAAAACCTCCACAAGTTTCCACAAAATCTAAGAAAATTTCCTCAAAATTCTTCAAGTCTCCTCAAAACCACACAAAGTCCTTGAAAAGGCCCACCAAATTCCAGAAAAATCCCACAGAATCTCCCCAAATTCCCACAAAATCTAAAACAAATTCCTCAAAATTCTTCAAGTCTCCTCAGAATCCCACACAATTCCAGAAAAAACCCACAAAATTCCAGAGAAGTCCCACAAAACTCCCTAAATCATTTCAAAACCCTACCAATTCACAGGAAAGTCCCACAAAATCTCCACCAATTCCCAGAACATCCCACAAAAATCTCACAAAAATCCCTAAATCTTCTGAAAACTCGACCAAATTCCAGAAACGCCCCATAAAATCAGCACAGTTTCCCACAAAATTCAAGAAAAAACACCACAAAATTCCCAAAATCTTTTCAAAATACCACAAAATTCTTGAAAAGCCCCACCAAATTCCAGAAACATCCCACAAAATGTCCTCAATACCCAACAAAATCCCAGAAAAATCACACAAAATTCCCTAAATCTTCTCAAAACACGGCCAAAATCCACAAAAATCCCACCAAATCTCCACAAATTCCCACAGAATACATGAAAAATCCCTGATAATTCGTCAGTTCTCTACAGAATCTCACCAAATTCCAGAAGAGTCCCTCAAAGTTCCACAAACATTCCACAAAATCTCCCCAGTATCCAATAAAATTCCAGGAAAAATCCCACAAAATTCCCTAAATCTTCCCAAAACATGACCAAATTCTAGAAAAATATCATACCAAATCTCCACAAATTCCCACAGAATACATGAAAAATCCCTGATAATTCGTCAGTTCTCTACAGAATCTCACATAATTCTAGAAGAGTCTCTCAAAGTTCCACAAACATTCCACAAAATCTCCCCAGTATCCAATAAAATTCCAGGAAAAATCCCACAAAATTCCCTAAATCTTCTCAAAACACGACCAAATTCTAGAAAAATATCCCACCAAATCTCCACAAATTCCCACAAAATACATGAAAAATCCCTCAAGATCCCTAAATCGCCTCAATATCCCACAAAATCCCACAAAAATCCCACCAAACCTCCACAAGTTTCCATAGAATCTAAGAAAAATTCCTCAAAATTCTTCAAGTCTTCTCAAAACCACAAAAAGTCCGTCAAAAAGGCCTACCAAATTCCAGAAAGATCTTGCAGAATTCCCTAAATCTTCTCAAAACTCTACCAAAATCCATAAAAATCCCACCGAATCTCCACAAATTCCCACAGAATACATGAAAAATCCCTGATAATTCTTCAGTTCTCTACAGAATCTCACCAAATTCCAGTAAAGTCCCTCAAAGTTCCACAAACATTCCACAAAATCTCCCCAGTATCCAACAAAATTCCAGGAAAAATCCCACAAAATTCCCTAAATCTTCTCCAAACACGACCAAATTCTGGAAAAATATCCCACCAAATCTCCAGAAATTCCCACAAAATACATGAAAAATCCCTCAAGATCCCTAAATCGCCTCAATATCCCACAAAATCCCACAAAAATCACACAAAACCTCCACAGGTTTGTACAAAATCTAAGAAAAAATCCTCAAAATTCTTCAAGTCTCCTCAAAACCACAAAAAGTCCTTCAAAAAGGCCTACCAAATTCCAGAAATATCTTGCAGAATTCCCTAAATCTTCTCAAAACATGACCAAATTCTAGAAAAATATCCCACCAAATCTCCACAAATTCCCACAGAATACATGAAAAATCCCTGATAATTCGTCAGTTCTCTACAGAATCTCACCAAATTCCAGAAAAGTCCCTCAAAGTTCCACAAACATCCCACAAAATCTCCCCAGTATCCAACAAAATTCCAGGAAAAATCCCACAAAATTCCCTAAATCTTCTCAAAACCTGACCAAATTCTAGAAAAATATCCCACCGAATCTCCACAAATTCCCACAGAATACATGAAAAATCCCTGATAATTCGTCAGTTCTCTACAGAATCTCACCAAATTCCAGAAGAGTCCCTCAAAGTTCCACAAACATTCCAAAAAATCTCCCCAGTATCCAATAAAATTCCAGGAAAAATCCCACAAAATTCCCTAAATCTTCCCAAAACACGACCAAATTCTAGAAAAATATCCTACCAAATCTCCACAAATTCCCACAAAATACATGAAAAATCCCTCAAGATCCCTAAATCGCCTCAATATCCCACAAAATCCCACAAAAATCACACAAAACCTCCACAAGTTTCCACAAAATATAAAAAAAAATCCTCAAAATTCTTCAAGTCTCCTCAAAACCACACAAAGTCCTTGAAAAAAACCACCAAATTCCAGAAAAATCCCACAGAATCTACACAAATTCCCACAAAATCTAAAACAAATTTCTCAAAATTCTTCAAGTCTCCTCAGAATCCCATACAATTCCAGAAAAAACCCACAAAATTCCAGAGAAGTCCCACAAAACTCCCTAAATCATTTCAAAACCCTACCAATTCACAGGAAAGTCCCACAAAATCTCCACCAATTCCCAGAACATCCCACAAAAATCTCACAAAAATCCCTAAATCTTCTGAAAACTCGACCAAATTCCAGAAACGCCCCATAAAATCAGCACAGTTTCCCTCAAAATTCAAGAAAAAACACCACAAAATTCCCAAAATCTTTTCAAAACACCACAAAATTCTTGAAGAGCCCCACCAAATTCCAGAAACATCCCACAAAATGTCCTCAATACCCAACAAAATCCCAGAAAAATCACACAAAATTCCCTAAATCTTCTCAAAACACGGCCAAAATCCACAAAAATCCCACCAAATCTCCACAAATTCCCAAAAAATACATGAAAAATCCCTCAAGATCCCTAAATCGCCTCAATATCCCACAAAATTCCACAAAAATCCCACCAAACCTCCACAAGTTTCCACAGAATACATGAAAAATCCCTGATAATTCGTCAGTTCTCTACAGAATCTCACCAAATTCCAAAAGAGTCCCTCAAAGTTCCACAAACATCCCACAAAATCTCCCCAGTATCCAACAAAATCCCAGAAAAATCACACAAAATTCCCTAAATCTTCTCAAAACACGGACAAAATCCACAAAAATCCCACCAAATCTCCACAAATTCCCACAGAATACATGAAAAATCCCTGATAATTCTTCAGTTTTCTACAGAATCTCACAAAACTCCAGAGAAGTCCCTCAAAGTTCCAGAAACATCCCACAAAATCTCCCCAGTATCCAACAAAATTCCAGGAAAAATCCCACAAAATTCCCTAAATCTTCTCAAAACACGACCAAATTCTAGAAAAATATCATACCAAATCTCCACATATTCCCACAGAATACATGAAAAATCCCTGATAATTCGTCAGTTCTCTACAGAATCTCACATAATTCTAGAAGAGTCTCTCAAAGTTCCACAAACATTCCACAAAATCTCCCCAGTATCCAATAAAATTCCAGGAAAAATCCCACAAAATTCCCTAAATCTTCTCAAAACACGGCCAAAATCCACAAAAATCCCACCAAATCTCCACAAATTCCCACAAAATACATGAAAAATCCCTCAAGATCCCTAAATCGCCTCAATATCCCACAAAATTCCACAAAAATCCCACCAAACCTCCACAAGTTTCCACAGAATCTAAGAAAAATTCCTCAAAATTCTTCAAGTCTCCTCAAAACCACAAAAAGTCCTTCAAAAAGGCCTACCAAATTCCAGAAATATCTTGCAGAATTCCCTAAATCTTCTCAAAACTCTACCAAATTCCAGAAAATCCCACCAAATCTCCACAAATTCCCACAGAATACATGAAAAATCCCTGATAATTCGTCAGTTCTCTACAGAATCTCACCAAATTCCAGAGAAGTCACTCCAAGTTCCAGAAACATCCCACAAAATCTCCCCAGTATCCAACAAAATTCCAGGAAAAATCCCACAAAATTCCCTAAATCTTCTCAAAACACGACCAAATTCTAGAAAAATATCCCACCAAATCTCCACAAATTCCCATAAAAAACATGAAAAATCCCTCAAGATCCCTAAATCGCCTCAATATCCCACAAAATTCCACAAAAATCACACCAAACCTCCACAAGTTTCCACAGAATACATGAAAAATCCCTGATAATTCTTCAGGACTCTACAGAATCTCACCAAATTCCAGAAAAGTCCCTCAAAGTTCCACAAACATCCCACAAAATCTCCCCAGTATCCAACAAAATTCCAAGAAAAATCCCACAAAATTCCCTAAATCTTCTCAAAACATGACCAAATTCTAGAAAAATATCCCACCGAATCTCCACAAATTCCCACAGAATACATGAAAAATCCCTGATAATTCGTCAGTTCTCTACAGAATCTCACCAAATTCCAGAAAAGTCCCTCAAAGTTCCACAAGCATCCCACAAAATCTCCCCAGTATCCAACAAAATTCCAGGAAAAATCCCACCAAATTCCCTAAATCTTCTCAAAACACGACCAAATTCTAGAAAAATATCCCACTGAATCTCCACAAATTCCCACAAAATACATGAAAAATCCCTCAAGATCCCTAAATCGCCTCAATATCCAACAAAATCCCACAAAGATCACACAAAACCTCCACAAGTTTCCACAGAATCTAAGAAAATTTCCTCAAAATTCTTCAAGTCTCCTCAAAACCACACAAAGTCCTTGAAAAGGCCCACCAAATTCCAGAAAAATCCCACAGAATCTACACAAATTCCTACAAAATCTAAAACAAATTCCTCAAAATTCTTCAAGTCTCCTCAGAATCCCACACAATTCCAGAAAAAACCCACAAAATTCCAGAGAAGTCCCACAAAACTCCCTAAATCATTTCAAAACCCTACCAATTCACAGGAAAGTCCCACAAAATCTCCACCAATTCCCAGAACATCCCACAAAAATCTCACAAAAATCCCTAAATCTTCTGAAAACTCGACCCAATTCCAGAAACGCCCCATAAAATCAGCACAGTTTCCCACAAAATTCAAGAAAAAACACCACAAAATTCCCAAAATCTTTTCAAAATACCACAAAATTCTTGAAAAGCCCCACCAAATTCCAGAAACATCCCACAAAATGTCCTCAATACCCAACAAAATCCCAGAAAAATCACACAAAATTCCCTAAATCTTCTCAAAATACGGCCAAAATCCACAAAAATCCCACCAAATCTCCACAAATTCCCACAGAATACATGAAAAATCCCTGATAATTCTTCAGTTCTCTACAGAATCTCACCAAATTCCAGAAAAGTCCCTCAAAGTTCCACAAACATCCCACAAAATCTCCCCAGTATCCAACAAAATTCCAGGAAAAATCCCACAAAATTCCCTAAATCTTCTCAAAACATGACCAAATTCTAGAAAAATATCCCACCAAATCTCCACAAATTCCCACAAAATACATGAAAAATCCCTCAAGATCCCTAAATCGCCTCAATATCCCACAAAATTCCACAAAAATCCCACAAAACCTCCACAAGTTTCCACAAAATCTAAGAAAAATTCCTCAAAATTCTTCAAGTCTCCTCAAAACCACACAAAGTCCTTGAAAAGACCCACCAAATTCCAGAAAAATCTTACAGAATTCCCTAAATCTTCTCAAAACTCTACCAAATTCCAGAAAAATCCCACCAAATCTCCACAAATTCCCACAGAATACATGAAAAATCCCTGATAATTCTTCAGTTCTCTACAGAATCTCACCAAATTCCAGAAAAGTCCCTCAAAGTTCCACAAGCATCCCACAAAATCTCCGCAGTATCCAACAAAATTCCAGGAAAAATCCCACAAAATTCCCTAAATCTTCTCAAAACACGGCCAAAATCCACAAAAATCCCACCAAATCTCCACAAATTCCCACAAAATACATGAAAAATCCCTCAAGATCCCTAAATCGCCTCAATATCCCACAAAATTCCACAAAAATCCCACCAAACCTCCACAAGTTTCCACAGAATCTAAGAAAAATTCCTCAAAATTCTTCAAGTCTCCTCAAAACCACAAAAAGTCCTTCAAAAAGGCCTACCAAATTCCAGAAATATCTTGCAGAATTCCCTAAATCTTCTCAAAACTCTACCAAATTCCAGAAAATCCCACCAAATCTCCACAAATTCCCACAGAATACATGAAAAATCCCTGATAATTCGTCAGTTCTCTACAGAATCTCACCAAATTCCAGAAGAGTCCCTCAAAGTTCCACAAACATCCCACAAAATCTCCCCAGTATCCAATAAAATTCCAGGAAAAATCCCACCAAATTCCCTAAATCTTCTCAAAACACGACCAAATTCTAGAAAAATATCCCACCAAATCTCCACAAATTCCCACAAAATACATGAAAAATCCCTCAAGATCCCTAAATCGCCTCAATATCCCACAAAATCCCACAAAAATCACACAAAACCTCCACAAGTTTCCACAAAATCTAAGAAAATTTCCTCAAAATTCTTCAAGTCTCCTCAAAACCACACAAAGTCCTTGAAAAGGCCCACCAAATTCCAGTAAAATCCCACAGAATCTACACAAATTCCCACAAAATCTAAAACAAATTCCTCAAAATTCTTCAAGTCTCCTCAGAATCCCACACAATTCCAGAAAAAACCCACAAAATTCCAGAGAAGTCCCACAAAACTCCCTAAATCATTTCAAAACCCTACCAATTCACAGGAAAGTCCCACAAAATCTCCACCAATTCCCAGAACATCCCACAAAAATCTCACAAAAATCCCTAAATCTTCTGAAAATTCGACCAAATTCCAGAAACGCCCCATAAAATCAGCACAGTTTCCCTCAAAATTCAAGAAAAAACACCACAAAATTCCCAAAATCTTTTCAAAATACCACAAAATTCTTGAAAAGCCCCACCAAATTCCAGAAACATCCCACAAAATGTCCTCAATACCCAACAAAATCCCAGAAAAATCACACAAAATTCCCTAAATCTTCTCAAAACACGGCCAAATTCCACAAAAATCCCACCAAATCTCCACAAATTCCCACAGAATACATGAAAAATCCCTGATAATTCTTCAGTTCTCTACAGAATCTCACCAAATTCCAGAAAAGTCCCTCAAAG
Source organism: Cyanistes caeruleus (assembly GCF_971803275.1). NCBI lineage: Eukaryota > Metazoa > Chordata > Aves > Passeriformes > Paridae > Cyanistes > Cyanistes caeruleus. The sequence goes on from NW_028255885.1 coordinate 2,874,343, forward strand.
TTCCACAAACATCCCACAGAATCTCCCTAGTATCCAACAAAATTCCAGGAAAAATCCCACAAAATTCCCTAAATCTTCTCAAAACACGACCAAATTCTAGAAAAATATCCCACCAAATCTCCACAAATTCCCACAGAATACATGAAAATCCCTGATAATTCGTCAGTTCTCTACAGAATCTCACCAAATTCCAGAAGAGTCCCTCAAAGTTCCACAAACATCCCACAAAATCTCCCCAGTATCCAACAAAATTCCAGGAAAAATCCCACCAAATTCCCTAAATCTTCTCAAAACACGACCAAATTCTAGAAAAATATCCCACCAAATCTCCACAAATTCCCACAAAATACATGAAAAATCGCCCAAGATCCCTAAATCGCCTCAATATCCCACAAAATTCCACAAAAATCCCACCAAACCTCCACAAGTTTCCACAGAATCTAAGAAAAATTCCTCAAAATTCTTCAAGTCTCAAAACCACAAAAAGTCCTTCAAAAAGGCCTACCAAATTCCAGAAATATCTTGCAGAATTCCCTAAATCTTCTCAAAACTCTACCAAATTCCAGAAAATCCCACCAAATCTCCACAAATTCCCACAGAATACATGAAAAATCCCTGATAATTCGTCAGTTCTCTACAGAATCTCACCAAATTCCAGAAGAGTCCCTCAAAGTTCCACAAACATCCCACAAAATCTCCCCAGTATCCAAAAAAATTCCAGGAAAAATCCCACAAAATTCCCTAAATCTTCTCAAAACACGACCAAATTCTAGAAAAATATCCCACCAAATCTCCACAAATTCCCACAAAATACATGAAAAATCCCTCAAGATCCCTAAATCGCCTCAATATCCCACAAAAACCCACAAAGATCACACAAAACCTCCACAAGTTTCCACAAAATCTAAGAAAATTTCCTCAAAATTCTTCAAGTCTCCTCAAAACCACACAAAGTCCTTGAAAAGGCCCACCAAATTCCAGAAAAATCCCACAGAATCTACACAAATTCCTACGAAATCTAAAACAAATTCCTCAAAATTCTTCAAGTCTCCTCAGAATCCCACACAATTCCAGAAAAAACCCACAAAATTCCAGAGAAGTCCCACAAAACTCCCTAAATCATTTCAAAACCCTACCAATTCACAGGAATGTCCCACAAAATCTCCACCAATTCCCAGAACATCCCACAAAAATCTCACAAAAATCCCTAAATCTTCTGAAAACTCGACCAAATTCCAGAAACGCCCCATAAAATCAGCACAGTTTCCCACAAAATTCAAGAAAAAACACCACAAAATTCCCAAAATCTTTTCAAAATACCACAAAATTCTTGAAAAGCCCCACCAAATTCCAGAAACATCCCACAAAATGTCCTCAATACCCAACAAAATCCCAGAAAAATCACACAAAATTCCCTAAATCTTCTCAAAACACGGCCAAAATCCACAAAAATCCCACCAAATCTCCACAAATTCCCACAGAATACATGAAAAATCCCTGATAATTCGTCAGTTCTCTACAGAATCTCACCAAATTCCAGAAGAGTCCCTCAAAGTTCCACAAACATCCCACAAAATCTCCCCAGTATCCAATAAAATTCCAAGAAAAATCCCACAAAATTCCCTAAATCTTCCCAAAACACGACTAAATTCTAGAAAAATATCCCACCAAATCTCCACAAATTCCCACAAAATACATGAAAAATCGCCCAAGATCCCTAAATCGCCTCAATATCCCACAAAATTCCACAAAAATCCCACAAAACCTCCACAAGTTTCCACAGAATCTAAGAAAAATTCCTCAAAATTCTTCAAGTCTCAAAACCACAAAAAGTCCTTCAAAAAGGCCTACCAAATTCCAGAAATATCTTGCAGAATTCCCTAAATCTTCTCAAAACTCTACCAAATTCCAGAAAATCCCACCAAATCTCCACAAATTCCCACAGAATACATGAAAAATCCCTGATAATTCGTCAGTTCTCTACAGAATCTCACCAAATTCCAGAAGAGTCCCTCAAAGTTCCACAAACATCCCACAAAATCTCCCCAGTATCCAATAAAATTCCAGGAAAAATCCCACAAAATTCCCTAAATCTTCTCAAAACACGACCAAATTCTAGAAAAATATCCCACCAAATCTCCACAAATTCCCACAAAATACATGAAAAATCCCTCAAGATCCCTAAATCGCCTCAATATCCCACAAAATCCCACAAAAATCACACAAAACCTCCACAAGTTTCCACAAAATCTAAGAAAATTTCCTCAAAATTCTTCAAGTCTCCTCAAAACCACACAAAGTCCTTGAAAAGGCCCACCAAATTCCAGTAAAATCCCACAGAATCTACACAAATTCCCACAAAATCTAAAACAAATTCCTCAAAATTCTTCAAGTCTCCTCAGAATCCCACACAATTCCAGAAAAAACCCACAAAATTCCAGAGAAGTCCCACAAAACTCCCTAAATCATTTCAAAACCCTACCAATTCACAGGAAAGTCCCACAAAATCTCCACCAATTCCCAGAACATCCCACAAAAATCTCACAAAAATCCCTAAATCTTCTGAAAACTCGACCAAATTCCAGAAACGCCCCATAAAATCAGCACAGTTTCCCTCAAAATTCAAGAAAAAACACCACAAAATTCCCAAAATCTTTTCAAAATACCACAAAATTCTTGAAAAGCCCCACCAAATTCCAGAAACATCCCACAAAATGTCCTCAATACCCAACAAAATCCCAGAAAAATCACACAAAATTCCCTAAATCTTCTCAAAACACGGCCAAATTCCACAAAAATCCCACCAAATCTCCACAAATTCCCACAGAATACATGAAAAATCCCTGATAATTCGTCAGTTCTCTACAGAATCTCACCAAATTCCAGAAAAGTCCCTCAAAGTTCCACAAACATCCCACAAAATCTCCCTAGTATCCAACAAAATTCCAGGAAAAATCCCACAAAATTCCCTAAATCTTCTCAAAACACGACCAAATTCTAGAAAAATATCCCACCGAATCTCCACAAATTCCCACAGAATACATGAAAATCCCTGATAATTCGTCAGTTCTCTACAGAATCTCACCAAATTCCAGAAGAGTCCCTCAAAGTTCCACAAACATCCCACAAAATCTCCCCAGTATCCAACAAAATTCCAGGAAAAATCCCACCAAATTCCCTAAATCTTCTCAAAACACGACCAAATTCTAGAAAAATATCCCACCGAATCTCCACAAATTCCCACAAAATACATGAAAAATCCCTCAAGATCCCTAAATCGCCTCAATATCCCACAAAATCACACAAAGATCACACAAAACCTCCAAAAGTTTCCACAAAATCTAAGAAAATTTCCTCAAAATTCTTCAAGTCTCCTCAAAACCACACAAAGTCCTTCAAAAAGGCCTACCAAATTCCAGAAATATCTTGCAGAATTCCCTAAATCTTCTCAAAACTCTACCAAATTCCAGAAAAATCCCACCAAATCTCCACAAATTCCCACAGAATACATGAAAAATCCCTGATAATTCGTCAGTTCTCTACAGAATCTCACCAAATTCCAGAAAAGTCCCTCAAAGTTCCACAAACATCCCACAAAATCTCCCCAGTATCCAACAAAATTCCAGGAAAAATCCCACCAAATTCCCTAAATCTTCTCAAAACACGACCAAATTCTAGAAAAATATCCCACCGAATCTCCACAAATTCCCACAAAATACATGAAAAATCCCTCAAGATCCCTAAATCGCCTCAATATCCCACAAAATCCCACAAAGATCACACAAAACCTCCACAAGTTTCCACAAAATCTAAGAAAATTTCCTCAAAATTCTTCAAGTCTCCTCAAAACCACACAAAGTCCTTGAAAAGGCCCACCAAATTCCAGTAAAATCCCACAGAATCTACACAAATTCCTACGAAATCTAAAACAAATTCCTCAAAATTCTTCAAGTCTCCTCAGAATCCCACACAATTCCAGAAAAAACCCACAAAATTCCAGAGAAGTCCCACAAAACTCCCTAAATCATTTCAAAACCCTACCAATTCACAGGAATGTCCCACAAAATCTCCACCAATTCCCAGAACATCCCACAAAAATCTCACAAAAATCCCTAAATCTTCTGAAAACTCGACCAAATTCCAGAAACGCCCCATAAAATCAGCACAGTTTCCCACAAAATTCAAGAAAAAACACCACAAAATTCCCAAAATCTTTTCAAAATACCACAAAATTCTTGAAAAGCCCCACCAAATTCCAGAAACATCCCACAAAATGTCCTCAATACCCAACAAAATCCCAGAAAAATCACACAAAATTCCCTAAATCTTCTCAAAACACGGCCAAAATCCACAAAAATCCCACCAAATCTCCACAAATTCCCACAGAATACATGAAAAATCCCTGATAATTCGTCAGTTCTCTACAGAATCTCACCAAATTCCAGAAAAGTCCCTCCAAGTTCCACAAACATCCCACAAAATCTCCCCAGTATCCAACAAAATTCCAGGAAAAATCCCACAAAATTCCCTAAATCTTCTCAAAACATGACCAAATTCTAGAAAAATATCCCACCGAATCTCCACAAATTCCCACAGAATACATGAAAAATCCCTGATAATTCGTCAGTTCTCTACAGAATCTCACCAAATTCCAGAAGAGTCCCTCAAAGTTCCACAAACATCCCACAAAATCTCCCCAGTATCCAATAAAATTCCAGGAAAAATCCCACAAAATTCCCTAAATCTTCCCAAAACACGACTAAATTCTAGAAAAATATCCCACCAAATCTCCACAAATTCCCACAAAATACATGAAAAATCCCTCAAGATCCCTAAATCGCCTCAATATCCCACAAAATTCCACAAAAATCCCACCAAACCTCCACAAGTTTCCACAGAATCTAAGAAAAATTCCTCAAAATTCTTCAAGTCTCAAAACCACAAAAAGTCCTTCAAAAAGGCCTACCAAATTCCAGAAATATCTTGCAGAATTCCCTAAATCTTCTCAAAACTCTACCAAATTCCAGAAAATCCCACCAAATCTCCACAAATTCCCACAGAATACATGAAAAATCCCTGATAATTCGTCAGTTCTCTACAGAATCTCACCAAATTCCAGAAGAGTCCCTCAAAGTTCCACAAACATCCCACAAAATCTCCCCAGTATCCAATAAAATTCCAGGAAAAATCCCACCAAATTCCCTAAATCTTCTCAAAACACGACCAAATTCTAGAAAAATATCCCACCAAATCTCCACAAATTCCCACAAAATACATGAAAAATCCCTCAAGATCCCTAAATCGCCTCAATATCCCACAAAATCCCACAAAAATCACACAAAACCTCCACAAGTTTCCACAAAATCTAAGAAAATTTCCTCAAAATTCTTCAAGTCTCCTCAAAACCACACAAAGTCCTTGAAAAGGCCCACCAAATTCCAGTAAAATCCCACAGAATCTACACAAATTCCCACAAAATCTAAAACAAATTCCTCAAAATTCTTCAAGTCTCCTCAGAATCCCACACAATTCCAGAAAAAACCCACAAAATTCCAGAGAAGTCCCACAAAACTCCCTAAATCATTTCAAAACCCTACCAATTCACAGGAAAGTCCCACAAAATCTCCACCAATTCCCAGAACATCCCACAAAAATCTCACAAAAATCCCTAAATCTTCTGAAAACTCGACCAAATTCCAGAAACGCCCCATAAAATCAGCACAGTTTCCCTCAAAATTCAAGAAAAAACACCACAAAATTCCCAAAATCTTTTCAAAATACCACAAAATTCTTGAAAAGCCCCACCAAATTCCAGAAACATCCCACAAAATGTCCTCAATACCCAACAAAATCCCAGAAAAATCACACAAAATTCCCTAAATCTTCTCAAAACACGGCCAAATTCCACAAAAATCCCACCAAATCTCCACAAATTCCCACAGAATACATGAAAAATCCCTGATAATTCTTCAGTTCTCTACAGAATCTCACCAAATTCCAGAAAAGTCCCTCAAAGTTCCACAAACATCCCACAAAATCTCCCTAGTATCCAACAAAATTCCAGGAAAAATCCCACAAAATTCCCTAAATCTTCTCAAAACACGACCAAATTCTAGAAAAATATCCCACCGAATCTCCACAAATTCCCACAGAATACATGAAAATCCCTGATAATTCGTCAGTTCTCTACAGAATCTCACCAAATTCCAGAAGAGTCCCTCAAAGTTCCACAAACATCCCACAAAATCTCCCCAGTATCCAACAAAATTCCAGGAAAAATCCCACCAAATTCCCTAAATCTTCTCAAAACACGACCAAATTCTAGAAAAATATCCCACCGAATCTCCACAAATTCCCACAAAATACATGAAAAATCCCTCAAGATCCCTAAATCGCCTCAATATCCCACAAAATCCCACAAAGATCACACAAAACCTCCAAAAGTTTCCACAAAATCTAAGAAAATTTCCTCAAAATTCTTCAAGTCTCCTCAAAACCACACAAAGTCCTTCAAAAAGGCCTACCAAATTCCAGAAATATCTTGCAGAATTCCCTAAATCTTCTCAAAACTCTACCAAATTCCAGAAAAATCCCACCAAATCTCCACAAATTCCCACAGAATACATGAAAAATCCCTGATAATTCGTCAGTTCTCTACAGAATCTCACCAAATTCCAGAAAAGTCCCTCAAAGTTCCACAAACATCCCACAAAATCTCCCCAGTATCCAATAAAATTCCAGGAAAAATCCCACAAAATTCCCTAAATCTTCCCAAAACACGACTAAATTCTAGAAAAATATCCCACCAAATCTCCACAAATTCCCACAAAATACATGAAAAATCCCTCAAGATCCCTAAATCGCCTCAATATCCCACAAAATTCCACAAAAATCCCACCAAACCTCCACAAGTTTCCACAGAATCTAAGAAAAATTCCTCAAAATTCTTCAAGTCTCAAAACCACAAAAAGTCCTTCAAAAAGGCCTACCAAATTCCAGAAATATCTTGCAGAATTCCCTAAATCTTCTCAAAACTCTACCAAATTCCAGAAAATCCCACCAAATCTCCACAAATTCCCACAGAATACATGAAAAATCCCTGATAATTCGTCAGTTCTCTACAGAATCTCACCAAATTCCAGAAGAGTCCCTCAAAGTTCCACAAACATCCCACAAAATCTCCCCAGTATCCAATAAAATTCCAGGAAAAATCCCACCAAATTCCCTAAATCTTCTCAAAACACGACCAAATTCTAGAAAAATATCCCACCAAATCTCCACAAATTCCCACAAAATACATGAAAAATCCCTCAAGATCCCTAAATCGCCTCAATATCCCACAAAATCCCACAAAAATCACACAAAACCTCCACAGGTTTGTACAAAATCTAAGAAAATTTCCTCAAAATTCTTCAAGTCTCCTCAAAACCACACAAAGTCCTTGAAAAGGCCCACCAAATTCCAGTAAAATCCCACAGAATCTACACAAATTCCCACAAAATCTAAAACAAATTCCTCAAAATTCTTCAAGTCTCCTCAGAATCCCACACAATTCCAGAAAAAACCCACAAAATTCCAGAGAAGTCCCACAAAACTCCCTAAATCATTTCAAAACCCTACCAATTCACAGGAAAGTCCCACAAAATCTCCACCAATTCCCAGAACATCCCACAAAAATCTCACAAAAATCCCTAAATCTTCTGAAAACTCGACCAAATTCCAGAAACGCCCCATAAAATCAGCACAGTTTCCCTCAAAATTCAAGAAAAAACACCACAAAATTCCCAAAATCTTTTCAAAATACCACAAAATTCTTGAAAAGCCCCACCAAATTCCAGAAACATCCCACAAAATGTCCTCAATACCCAACAAAATCCCAGAAAAATCACACAAAATTCCCTAAATCTTCTCAAAACACGGCCAAATTCCACAAAAATCCCACCAAATCTCCACAAATTCCCACAGAATACATGAAAAATCCCTGATAATTCTTCAGTTCTCTACAGAATCTCACCAAATTCCAGAAAAGTCCCTCAAAGTTCCACAAACATCCCACAAAATCTCCCTAGTATCCAACAAAATTCCAGGAAAAATCCCACAAAATTCCCTAAATCTTCTCAAAACACGACCAAATTCTAGAAAAATATCCCACCAAATCTCCACAAATTCCCACAGAATACATGAAAATCCCTGATAATTCGTCAGTTCTCTACAGAATCTCACCAAATTCCAGAAGAGTCCCTCAAAGTTCCACAAACATCCCACAAAATCTCCCCAGTATCCAACAAAATTCCAGGAAAAATCCCACCAAATTCCCTAAATCTTCTCAAAACACGACCAAATTCTAGAAAAATATCCCACCGAATCTCCACAAATTCCCACAAAATACATGAAAAATCCCTCAAGATCCCTAAATCGCCTCAATATCCCACAAAATCACACAAAGATCACACAAAACCTCCAAAAGTTTCCACAAAATCTAAGAAAATTTCCTCAAAATTCTTCAAGTCTCCTCAAAACCACACAAAGTCCTTCAAAAAGGCCTACCAAATTCCAGAAATATCTTGCAGAATTCCCTAAATCTTCTCAAAACTCTACCAAATTCCAGAAAAATCCCACCAAATCTCCACAAATTCCCACAGAATACATGAAAAATCCCTGATAATTCGTCAGTTCTCTACAGAATCTCACCAAATTCCAGAAAAGTCCCTCAAAGTTCCACAAACATCCCACAAAATCTCCCCAGTATCCAATAAAATTCCAGGAAAAATCCCACCAAATTCCCTAAATCTTCTCAAAACACGACCAAATTCTAGAAAAATATCCCACCGAATCTCCACAAATTCCCACAAAATACATGAAAAATCCCTCAAGATCCCTAAATCGCCTCAATATCCCACAAAATCCCACAAAGATCACACAAAACCTCCACAAGTTTCCACAAAATCTAAGAAAATTTCCTCAAAATTCTTCAAGTCTCCTCAAAACCACACAAAGTCCTTGAAAAGGCCCACCAAATTCCAGAAAAATCCCACAGAATCTACACAAATTCCTACGAAATCTAAAACAAATTCCTCAAAATTCTTCAAGTCTCCTCAGAATCCCACACAATTCCAGAAAAAACCCACAAAATTCCAGAGAAGTCCCACAAAACTCCCTAAATCATTTCAAAACCCTACCAATTCACAGGAATGTCCCACAAAATCTCCACCAATTCCCAGAACATCCCACAAAAATCTCACAAAAATCCCTAAATCTTCTGAAAACTCGACCAAATTCCAGAAACGCCCCATAAAATCAGCACAGTTTCCCACAAAATTCAAGAAAAAACACCACAAAATTCCCAAAATCTTTTCAAAATACCACAAAATTCTTGAAAAGCCCCACCAAATTCCAGAAACATCCCACAAAATGTCCTCAATACCCAACAAAATCCCAGAAAAATCACACAAAATTCCCTAAATCTTCTCAAAACACGGCCAAAATCCACAAAAATCCCACCAAATCTCCACAAATTCCCACAGAATACATGAAAAATCCCTGATAATTCGTCAGTTCTCTACAGAATCTCACCAAATTCCAGAAAAGTCCCTCCAAGTTCCACAAACATCCCACAAAATCTCCCTAGTATCCAACAAAATTCCAGGAAAAATCCCACAAAATTCCCTAAATCTTCTCAAAACACGACCAAATTCTAGAAAAATATCCCACCGAATCTCCACAAATTCCCACAGAATACATGAAAATCCCTGATAATTCGTCAGTTCTCTACAGAATCTCACCAAATTCCAGAAGAGTCCCTCAAAGTTCCACAAACATCCCACAAAATCTCCCCAGTATCCAACAAAATTCCAGGAAAAATCCCACCAAATTCCCTAAATCTTCTCAAAACACGACCAAATTCTAGAAAAATATCCCACCGAATCTCCACAAATTCCCACAAAATACATGAAAAATCCCTCAAGATCCCTAAATCGCCTCAATATCCCACAAAATCACACAAAGATCACACAAAACCTCCAAAAGTTTCCACAAAATCTAAGAAAATTTCCTCAAAATTCTTCAAGTCTCCTCAAAACCACACAAAGTCCTTCAAAAAGGCCTACCAAATTCCAGAAATATCTTGCAGAATTCCCTAAATCTTCTCAAAACTCTACCAAATTCCAGAAAAATCCCACCAAATCTCCACAAATTCCCACAGAATACATGAAAAATCCCTGATAATTCGTCAGTTCTCTACAGAATCTCACCAAATTCCAGAAAAGTCCCTCAAAGTTCCACAAACATCCCACAAAATCTCCCCAGTATCCAATAAAATTCCAGGAAAAATCCCACCAAATTCCCTAAATCTTCTCAAAACACGACCAAATTCTAGAAAAATATCCCACCGAATCTCCACAAATTCCCACAAAATACATGAAAAATCCCTCAAGATCCCTAAATCGCCTCAATATCCCACAAAATTCCACAAAAATCCCACCAAACCTCCACAAGTTTCCACAGAATCTAAGAAAAATTCCTCAAAATTCTTCAAGTCTCAAAACCACAAAAAGTCCTTCAAAAAGGCCTACCAAATTCCAGAAATATCTTGCAGAATTCCCTAAATCTTCTCAAAACTCTACCAAATTCCAGAAAAATCCCACCAAATCTCCACAAATTCCCACAGAATACATGAAAAATCCCTGATAATTCGTCAGTTCTCTACAGAATCTCACCAAATTCCAGAAGAGTCCCTCAAAGTTCCACAAACATCCTACAAAATCTCCCCAGTATCCAATAAAATTCCAGGAAAAATCCCACCAAATTCCCTAAATCTTCTCAAAACACGACCAAATTCTAGAAAAATATCCCACCAAATCTCCACAAATTCCCACAAAATACATGAAAAATCCCTCAAGATCCCTAAATCGCCTCAATATCCCACAAAATCCCACAAAAATCACACAAAACCTCCACAAGTTTCCACAAAATCTAAGAAAATTTCCTCAAAATTCTTCAAGTCTCCTCAAAACCACACAAAGTCCTTGAAAAGGCCCACCAAATTCCAGTAAAATCCCACAGAATCTACACAAATTCCCACAAAATCTAAAACAAATTCCTCAAAATTCTTCAAGTCTCCTCAGAATCCCACACAATTCCAGAAAAAACCCACAAAATTCCAGAGAAGTCCCACAAAACTCCCTAAATCATTTCAAAACCCTACCAATTCACAGGAAAGTCCCACAAAATCTCCACCAATTCCCAGAACATCCCACAAAAATCTCACAAAAATCCCTAAATCTTCTGAAAACTCGACCAAATTCCAGAAACGCCCCATAAAATCAGCACAGTTTCCCACAAAATTCAAGAAAAAACACCACAAAATTCCCAAAATCTTTTCAAAATACCACAAAATTCTTGAAAAGCCCCACCAAATTCCAGAAACATCCCACAAAATGTCCTCAATACCCAACAAAATCCCAGAAAAATCACACAAAATTCCCTAAATCTTCTCAAAACACGGCCAAATTCCACAAAAATCCCACCAAATCTCCACAAATTCCCACAGAATACATGAAAAATCCCTGATAATTCGTCAGTTCTCTACAGAATCTCACCAAATTCCAGAAAAGTCCCTCAAAGTTCCACAAACATCCCACAAAATCTCCCTAGTATCCAACAAAATTCCAGGAAAAATCCCACAAAATTCCCTAAATCTTCTCAAAACACGACCAAATTCTAGAAAAATATCCCACCGAATCTCCACAAATTCCCACAGAATACATGAAAATCCCTGATAATTCGTCAGTTCTCTACAGAATCTCACCAAATTCCAGAAGAGTCCCTCAAAGTTCCACAAACATCCCACAAAATCTCCCCAGTATCCAACAAAATTCCAGGAAAAATCCCACCAAATTCCCTAAATCTTCTCAAAACACGACCAAATTCTAGAAAAATATCCCACCGAATCTCCACAAATTCCCACAAAATACATGAAAAATCCCTCAAGATCCCTAAATCGCCTCAATATCCCACAAAATCACACAAAGATCACACAAAACCTCCAAAAGTTTCCACAAAATCTAAGAAAATTTCCTCAAAATTCTTCAAGTCTCCTCAAAACCACACAAAGTCCTTCAAAAAGGCCTACCAAATTCCAGAAATATCTTGCAGAATTCCCTAAATCTTCTCAAAACTCTACCAAATTCCAGAAAATCCCACCAAATCTCCACAAATTCCCACAGAATACATGAAAAATCCCTGATAATTCTTCAGTTCTCTACAGAATCTCACCAAATTCCAGAAAAGTCCCTCAAAGTTCCACAAACATCCCACAAAATCTCCCTAGTATCCAACAAAATTCCAGGAAAAATCCCACAAAATTCCCTAAATCTTCTCAAAACACGACCAAATTCTAGAAAAATATCCCACCGAATCTCCACAAATTCCCACAAAATACATGAAAAATCCCTCAAGATCCCTAAATCGCCTCAATATCCCACAAAATCCCACAAAGATCACACAAAACCTCCAAAAGTTTCCACAAAATCTAAGAAAATTTCCTCAAAATTCTTCAAGTCTCCTCAAAACCACACAAAGTCCTTCAAAAAGGCCTACCAAATTCCAGAAATATCTTGCAGAATTCCCTAAATCTTCTCAAAACTCTACCAAATTCCAGAAAATCCCACCAAATCTCCACAAATTCCCACAGAATACATGAAAAATCCCTGATAATTCGTCAGTTCTCTACAGAATCTCACCAAATTCCAGAAGAGTCCCTCAAAGTTCCACAAACATCCCACAAAATCTCCCCAGTATCCAATAAAATTCCAGGAAAAATCCCACCAAATTCCCTAAATCTTCTCAAAACACGACCAAATTCTAGAAAAATATCCCACCAAATCTCCACAAATTCCCACAAAATACATGAAAAATCCCTCAAGATCCCTAAATCGCCTCAATATCCCACAAAATCCCACAAAGATCACACAAAACCTCCACAAGTTTCCACAAAATCTAAGAAAATTTCCTCAAAATTCTTCAAGTCTCCTCAAAACCACACAAAGTCCTTGAAAAGGCCCACCAAATTCCAGTAAAATCCCACAGAATCTACACAAATTCCCACAAAATCTAAAACAAATTCCTCAAAATTCTTCAAGTCTCCTCAGAATCCCACACAATTCCAGAAAAAACCCACAAAATTCCAGAGAAGTCCCACAAAACTCCCTAAATCATTTCAAAACCCTACCAATTCACAGGAAAGTCCCACAAAATCTCCACCAATTCCCAGAACATCCCACAAAAATCTCACAAAAATCCCTAAATCTTCTGAAAACTCGACCAAATTCCAGAAACGCCCCATAAAATCAGCACAGTTTCCCTCAAAATTCAAGAAAAAACACCACAAAATTCCCAAAATCTTTTCAAAATACCACAAAATTCTTGAAAAGCCCCACCAAATTCCAGAAACATCCCACAAAATGTCCTCAATACCCAACAAAATCCCAGAAAAATCACACAAAATTCCCTAAATCTTCTCAAAACACGGCCAAATTCCACAAAAATCCCACCAAATCTCCACAAATTCCCACAGAATACATGAAAAATCCCTGATAATTCTTCAGTTCTCTACAGAATCTCACCAAATTCCAGAAAAGTCCCTCAAAGTTCCACAAACATCCCACAAAATCTCCCTAGTATCCAACAAAATTCCAGGAAAAATCCCACAAAATTCCCTAAATCTTCTCAAAACACGACCAAATTCTAGAAAAATATCCCACCGAATCTCCACAAATTCCCACAGAATACATGAAAATCCCTGATAATTCGTCAGTTCTCTACAGAATCTCACCAAATTCCAGAAGAGTCCCTCAAAGTTCCACAAACATCCCACAAAATCTCCCCAGTATCCAACAAAATTCCAGGAAAAATCCCACCAAATTCCCTAAATCTTCTCAAAACACGACCAAATTCTAGAAAAATATCCCACCGAATCTCCACAAATTCCCACAAAATACATGAAAAATCCCTCAAGATCCCTAAATCGCCTCAATATCCCACAAAATCACACAAAGATCACACAAAACCTCCAAAAGTTTCCACAAAATCTAAGAAAATTTCCTCAAAATTCTTCAAGTCTCCTCAAAACCACACAAAGTCCTTCAAAAAGGCCTACCAAATTCCAGAAATATCTTGCAGAATTCCCTAAATCTTCTCAAAACTCTACCAAATTCCAGAAAATCCCACCAAATCTCCACAAATTCCCACAGAATACATGAAAAATCCCTGATAATTCGTCAGTTCTCTACAGAATCTCACCAAATTCCAGAAGAGTCCCTCAAAGTTCCACAAACATCCCACAAAATCTCCCCAGTATCCAACAAAATTCCAGGAAAAATCCCACCAAATTCCCTAAATCTTCTCAAAACACGACCAAATTCTAGAAAAATATCCCACCAAATCTCCACAAATTCCCACAAAATACATGAAAAATCCCTCAAGATCCCTAAATCGCCTCAATATCCCACAAAATCCCACAAAAATCACACAAAACCTCCACAAGTTTCCACAAAATCTAAGAAAATTTCCTCAAAATTCTTCAAGTCTCCTCAAAACCACACAAAGTCCTTCAAAAAGGCCTACCAAATTCCAGAAATATCTTGCAGAATTCCCTAAATCTTCTCAAAACTCTACCAAATTCCAGAAAATCCCACCAAATCTCCACAAATTCCCACAGAATACATGAAAAATCCCTGATAATTCGTCAGTTCTCTACAGAATCTCACCAAATTCCAGAAGAGTCCCTCAAAGTTCCACAAACATCCCACAAAATCTCCCCAGTATCCAATAAAATTCCAGGAAAAATCCCACCAAATTCCCTAAATCTTCTCAAAACACGACCAAATTCTAGAAAAATATCCCACCAAATCTCCACAAATTCCCACAAAATACATGAAAAATCCCTCAAGATCCCTAAATCGCCTCAATATCCCACAAAATCCCACAAAAATCACACAAAACCTCCACAAGTTTCCACAAAATCTAAGAAAATTTCCTCAAAATTCTTCAAGTCTCCTCAAAACCACACAAAGTCCTTGAAAAGGCCCACCAAATTCCAGTAAAATCCCACAGAATCTACACAAATTCCCACAAAATCTAAAACAAATTCCTCAAAATTCTTCAAGTCTCCTCAGAATCCCACACAATTCCAGAAAAAACCCACAAAATTCCAGAGAAGTCCCACAAAACTCCCTAAATCATTTCAAAACCCTACCAATTCACAGGAAAGTCCCACAAAATCTCCACCAATTCCCAGAACATCCCACAAAAATCTCACAAAAATCCCTAAATCTTCTGAAAACTCGACCAAATTCCAGAAACGCCCCATAAAATCAGCACAGTTTCCCTCAAAATTCAAGAAAAAACACCACAAAATTCCCAAAATCTTTTCAAAATACCACAAAATTCTTGAAAAGCCCCACCAAATTCCAGAAACATCCCACAAAATGTCCTCAATACCCAACAAAATCCCAGAAAAATCACACAAAATTCCCTAAATCTTCTCAAAACACGGCCAAATTCCACAAAAATCCCACCAAATCTCCACAAATTCCCACAGAATACATGAAAAATCCCTGATAATTCTTCAGTTCTCTACAGAATCTCACCAAATTCCAGAAAAGTCCCTCAAAGTTCCACAAACATCCCACAAAATCTCCCTAGTATCCAACAAAATTCCAGGAAAAATCCCACAAAATTCCCTAAATCTTCTCAAAACACGACCAAATTCTAGAAAAATATCCCACCGAATCTCCACAAATTCCCACAGAATACATGAAAAATCCCTGATAATTCGTCAGTTCTCTACAGAATCTCACCAAATTCCAGAAGAGTCCCTCAAAGTTCCACAAACATCCCACAAAATCTCCCCAGTATCCAACAAAATTCCAGGAAAAATCCCACCAAATTCCCTAAATCTTCTCAAAACACGACCAAATTCTAGAAAAATATCCCACCGAATCTCCACAAATTCCCACAAAATACATGAAAAATCCCTCAAGATCCCTAAATCGCCTCAATATCCCACAAAATCCCACAAAGATCACACAAAACCTCCAAAAGTTTCCACAAAATCTAAGAAAATTTCCTCAAAATTCTTCAAGTCTCCTCAAAACCACACAAAGTCCTTCAAAAAGGCCTACCAAATTCCAGAAATATCTTGCAGAATTCCCTAAATCTTCTCAAAACACGGCCAAAATCCACAAAAATCCCACCAAATCTCCACAAATTCCCACAGAATACATGAAAAATCCCTGATAATTCGTCAGTTCTCTACAGAATCTCACCAAATTCCAGAAAAGTCCCTCAAAGTTCCACAAACATCCCACAAAATCTCCCCAGTATCCAATAAAATTCCAGGAAAAATCCCACCAAATTCCCTAAATCTTCTCAAAACACGACCAAATTCTAGAAAAATATCCCACCGAATCTCCACAAATTCCCACAAAATACATGAAAAATCCCTCAAGATCCCTAAATCGCCTCAATATCCCACAAAATCCCCCAAAAATCCCACAAAACCTCCACAAGTTTCCACAAAATCTAAGAAAAATTCCTCAAAATTCTTCAAGTCTCCTCAAAACCACAAAAAATCCTTCAAAAAGGCCTACCAAATTCCAGAAAGATCTTGCAGAATTTCCTAAATCTTCTCAAAACTCTACCAAATTCCAGAAAAATCCCACCAACTCTCCACAAATTCCCACAGAATACATGAAAAATCCCTGATAATTCGTCAGTTCTCTACAGAATCTCACCAAATTCCAGAAAAGTCCCTCAAAGTTCCACAAGCATCCCACAAAATCTCCCCAGTATCCAACAAAATTCCAGGAAAAATCCCATAAAATTCCCTAAATCTTCCCAAAACACGACCAAATTCTAGAAAAATATCCCACCAAATCTCCACAAAATCCCACAAAATACATGAAAAATCCCTCAAGATCCCTAAAACACCTCAATATCCCACAAAATCCCACAAAAATCACACAAAACCTCCACAAGTTTCCACAGAATCTAAGAAAAATTCTTCAAAATTCTTCAAGTCTCCTCAAAACCACAAAAAGTCCTTCAAAAAGGTTGGATACTGGGGAGATTTTGTGGGATGCTTGTGGAACTTTGAGGGACTCTTCTGGAATTTGGTGAGATTCTGTAGAGAACTGACGAATTATCAGGGATTTTTCATGTATTCTGTGGGAATTTGTGGAGATTTGGTGGGATTTTTGTGGATTTTGGCCGTGTTTTGAGAAGATTTAGGGAATTTTGTGTGATTTTTCTGGGATTTTGTTGGGTATTGAGGACATTTTGTGGGATGTTTCTGGAATTTGGTGGGGCTTTTCAAGAATTTTGTGGTATTTTGAAAAGATTTAGGAAATTTTGTGGTGTTTTTTCTTGAATTTTGTGGGAAACTGTGCTGATTTTATGGAGCGTTTCTGGAATTTGGTCGAGTTTTCAGAAGATTTAGGGATTTTTGTGAGATTTTTGTGGGATGTTCTGGGAATTGGTGGAGATTTTGTGGGACATTCCTGTGAATTGGTAGGGTTTTGAAATGATTTAGGGAGTTTTGTGGGACTTCTCTGGAATTTTGTGGGTTTTTTCTGGAATTGTGTGGGATTCTGAGGAGACTTGAAGAATTTTGAGGAATTTGTTTTAGATTTTGTGGGAATTGTTGGAGATTCTGTGGGATTTTACTGGAATTTGGTGGTTTTTTTCAAGGACTTTGTGTGGTTTTGAGGAGACTTGAAGAATTTTGAGGATTTTTTCTTAGATTTTGTACAAACCTGTGGAGGTTTTGTGTGATTTTTGTGGGATTTTGTGGGATATTGAGGCGATTTAGGGATCTTGAGGGATTTTTCATGTATTTTGTGGGAATTTGTGGAGATTTGGTGGGATATTTTTCTAGAATTTGGTCGTGTTTTGAGAAGATTTAGGGAATTTTGTGGGATTTTTCCTGGAATTTTGTTGGATACTGGGGAGATTTTGTGGGATGCTTGTGGAACTTGGAGGGACTTTTCTGGAATTTGGTGAGATTCTGTAGAGAACTGACGAATTATCAGGGATTTTTCATGTATTCTGTGGGAATTTGTGGAGATTCGGTGGGATATTTTTCTAGAATTTGGTCGTGTTTTGAGAAGATTTAGGGAATTTTGTGGGATTTTTCCTGGTATTTTATTGGATACTGGGGAGATTTTGTGGGATGTTTGTGGAACTTTGAGGGACTCTTCTGGAATTTGGTGAGATTCTGTAGAGAACTGACGAATTATCAGGGATTTTCCATGTATTCTGTGGGAATTTGTGGAGATTTGGTGGGATTTTTGTGGATTTTGGCCATGTTTTGAGAAGATTTAGGGAATTTTGTGTGATTTTTCGGGGATTTTGTTGGATACTGTTCTGATTTTATGGGGCGTTTCTGGAATTTCATGAAGTTTTCAGAAGATTTAGGGAATTTTGTGTGATTTTTCTGGGATTTTGTTGGGTATTGAGGACATTTTGTGGGATGTTTCTGGAATTTGGTGGGGCTTTTCAAGAATTTTGTGGTATTTTGAAAAGATTTAGGGAATTTTGTGGTGTTTTTTCTTGAATTTTGAGGGAAACTGTGCTGATTTTATGGAGCGTTTCTGGAATTTGGTCGAGTTTTCAGAAGATTTAGGGATTTTTGTGAGATTTTTGTGGGATGTTCTGGGAATTGGTGGAGATTTTGTGGGACATTCCTGTGAATTGGTAGGGTTTTGAAATGATTTAGGGAGTTTTGTGGGACTTCTCTGGAATTTTGTGGGTTTTTTCTGGAATTGTGTGGGATTCTGAGGAGACTTGAAGAATTTTGAGGAATTTGTTTTAGATTTTGTGGGAATTGTTGGAGATTCTGTGGGATTTTACTGGAATTTGGTGGTTTTTTTCAAGGACTTTGTGTGGTTTTGAGGAGACTTGAAGAATTTTGAGGATTTTTTCTTAGATTTTGTGGAATCTTGTGGAGGTTTTGTGTGATTTTTCTGGGATTTTGTGGGATATTGAGGCGATTTAGGGATCTTGAGGGATTTTTCATGTATTTTGTGGGAATTTGTGGAGATTTGGTGGGATATTTTTCTAGAATTTGGTCGTGTTTTGAGAAGATTTAGGGAATTTTGTGGGATTTTTCCTGGAATTTTGTTGGATACTGGGGAGATTTTGTGGGATGCTTGTGGAACTTGGAGGGACTTTTCTGGAATTTGGTGAGATTCTGTAGAGAACTGACGAATTATCAGGGATTTTTCATGTATTCTGTGGGAATTTGTGGAGATTCGGTGGGATATTTTTCTAGAATTTGGTCGTGTTTTGAGAAGATTTAGGGAATTTTGTGGGATTTTTCCTGGTATTTTATTGGATACTGGGGAGATTTTGTGGGATGTTTGTGGAACTTTGAGGGACTCTTCTGGAATTTGGTGAGATTCTGTAGAGAACTGACGAATTATCAGGGATTTTCCATGTATTCTGTGGGAATTTGTGGAGATTTGGTGGGATTTTTGTGGATTTTGGCCGTGTTTTGAGAAGATTTAGGGAATTTTGTGTGATTTTTCGGGGATTTTGTTGGATACTGTTCTGATTTTATGGGGCGTTTCTGGAATTTCATGAAGTTTTCAGAAGATTTAGGGAATTTTGTGGGATTTTTCTGGGATTTTGTTGGGTATTGAGGACATTTTGTGGGATGTTTCTGGAATTTGGTGGGGCTTTTCAAGAATTTTGTGGTATTTTGAAAAGATTTTGGGAATTTTGTGGTGTTTTTTCTTGAATTTTTTGGGAAACTGTGCTGATTTTATGGGGCGTTTCTGGAATTTGGTCGAGTTTTCAGAAGATTTAGGGATTTTTGTGAGATTTTTGTGGGATGTTCTGGGAATTGGTAGAGATTTTGTGGGACATTCCTGTGAATTGGTAGGGTTTTGAAATGATTTAGGGAGTTTTGTGGGACTTCTCTGGAATTTTGTGGGTTTTTTTCTGGAATTGTGTGGGATTCTGAGGAGACTTGAAGAATTTTGAGGAATTTGTTTTAGATTTTGTGGGAATTGTTGGAGATTCTGTGGGATTTTACTGGAATTTGGTGGGCCTTTTCAAGGACTTTGTGTGGTTTTGAGGAGACTTGAAGAATTTTGAGGATTTTTTTTTATATTTTGTGGAAACTTGTGGAGGTTTTGTGTGATTTTTGTGGGATTTTGTGGGATATTGAGGCGATTTAGGGATCTTGAGGGATTTTTCATGTATTTTGTGGGAATTTGTGGAGATTTGGTGGGATATTTTTCTAGAATTTGGTCGTGTTTTGAGAAGATTTAGGGAATTTGGTGGGATTTTTCCTGGAATTTTATTGGATACTGGGGAGATTTTGTGGGATGTTTGTGGAACTTTGAGGGACTTTACTGGAATTTGGTGAGATTCTGTAGAGAACTGACGAATTATCAGGGATTTTTCATGTATTCTGTGGGAATTTGTGGAGATTTGGTGGGATTTTTGTGGATTTTGGCCGTGTTTTGAGAAGATTTAGGGAATTTTGTGTGATTTTTCTGGGATTTTGTTGGGTATTGAGGACATTTTGTGGGATGTTTCTGGAATTTGGTGGGGCTTTTCAAGAATTTTGTGGTATTTTGAAAAGATTTAGGAAATTTTGTGGTGTTTTTTCTTGAATTTTGTGGGAAACTGTGCTGATTTTATGGAGCATTTCTGGAATTTGGTCGAGTTTTCAGAAGATTTAGGGATTTTTGTGAGATTTTTGGGGGATGTTCTGGGAATTGGTGGAGATTTTGTGGGACATTCCTGTGAATTGGTAGGGTTTTGAAATGATTTAAGGAGTTTTGTGGGACTTCTCTGGAATTTTGTGGGTTTTTTTCTGCAATTGTGTGGGATTCTGAGGAGACTTGAAGAATTTTGAGGAATTTGTTTTAGATTTTGTGGGAATTTGTGTAGATTCTGTGGGATTTTACTGGAATTTGGTGGGCCTTTTCAAGGACTTTGTGTGGTTTTGAGGAGACTTGAAGAATTTTGAGGATTTTTTTTTATATTTTGTGGAAACTTGTGGAGGTTTTCTGTGATTTTTGTGGGATTTTGTGGGATATTGAGGCGATTTAGGGATCTTGAGGGATTTTTCATGTATTTTGTGGGATTTTGTGGAGATTTGGTGGGATATTTTTCTAGAATTTGGTCGTGTTTTGAGAATATTTAAGGAATTTTGTGGGATTTTTCCTGGAATTTTGTTGGATACTGGGGAGATTTTGTGGGATGTTTGTGGAACTTTGAGGGACTTTTCTGGAATTTGGTGAGATTCTGTAGAGAACTGACGAATTATCAGGGATTTTTCATGTATTCTGTGGGAATTTGTGGAGATTCGGTGGGATATTTTTCCAGAATTTGGTCATGTTTTGAGAAGATTTAGGGAATTTTGTGGGATTTTTCCTGGAATTTTGTTGGATACTGGGGAGATTTTGTGGGATGTTTGTGGAACTTTGAGGGACTTTTCTGGAATTTGGTGAGATTCTGTAGAGAACTGAAGAATTATCAGGGATTTTTCATGTATTCTGTGGGAATTTGTGGAGATTTGGTGGGATTTTTGTGGATTTTGGCCGTGTTTTGAGAAGATTTAGGGAATTTTGTGGGATTTTTCCTGGAATTTTGTTGGATACTGCGGAGATTTTGTGGGATATTTCTGGAACTTCGAGGGACTTTTCTGGAATTTGGTGAGATTCTGTAGAGAACTGACGAATTATCAGGGATTTTTCATGTATTCTGTGGGAATTTGTGGAGATTTGGTGGGATTTTTCTGGAATTTGGTAGAGTTTTGAGAAGATTTAGGGAATTCTGTAAGATTTTTCTGGAATTTGGTGGGCCTTTTTGAAGGACTTTGTGTGGTTTTGAGGAGACTTGAAGAATTTTGAGGAATTTTTCTTAGATTTTGTGGAAACTTGTGGAGGTTTTGTGGGATTTTTGTGGAATTTTGTGGGATATTGAGGCGATTTAGGGATCTTGAGGGATTTTTCAAGTATTTTGTGGGATATTGTGGAGATTTGGTGGGATATTTTTCTAGAATTTGGTCGTGTTTTGTGAAGATTTAGGGAATTTTGTGGGATTTTTCTTGAATTTTGTTGGATATTGAGTAGATTTTGTGGAACTTTGAGGGACTTTTCTGGAATTTGGTGAGATTCTGTAGAGAACTGAAGAATTATCAGGGATTTTTCATGTATTCTGTGGGAATTTGTGGAGATTTGGTGGGATTTTTCTGGAATTTGGTAGAGTTTTGAGAAGATTTAGGGAATTTTGTGGGATTTTTCCTGGAATTTTGTTGGATATTGAGGAGATTTTGTGGGGTGTTTGTGGAACTTTGAGGGACTCTTCTGGAATTTGGTGAGATTCTGTAGAGAACTGACGAATTATCAGGGATTTTTCATGTATTCTGTGGGAATTTGTGGAGATTTGGTGGGATTTTTCTGGAATTTGGTAGAGTTTTGAGAAGATTTATGGAATTTTGTGGGATTTTTCCTGGAATTTTGTTGGATACTGGGGAGATTTTGTGGGATGCTTGTGGAACTTTGAGGGACTCTTCTGGAATTTGGTGAGATTCTGTAGAGAACTGACGAATTATCAGGGATTTTTCATGTATTCTGTGGGAATTTGTGGAGATTTGGTGGGATTTTTGTGGATTTTGGCCGTGTTTTGAGAAGATTTAGGGAATTTTGTGTGATTTTTCTGGGATTTTGTTGGATACTGTGCTGATTTTATGGGGCGTTTCTGGAATTTCGTCAAGTTTTCAGAAGATTTAGGGAATTTTGTGGGATTTTTCTGGGATTTTGTTGGGTATTGAGGACATTTTGTGGGATGTTTCTGGAATTTGGTGGGGCTTTTCAAGAATTTTGTGGTATTTTGAAAAGATTTTGGGAATTTTGTGGTGTTTTTTCTTGAATTTTTTGGGAAACTGTGCTGATTTTATGGGGCGTTTCTGGAATTTGGTCGAGTTTTCAGAAGATTTAGGGATTTTTGTGAGGTTTTTGTGGGATGGTCTGGGAATTGGTAGAGATTTTGTGGGACTTTCCTGTGAATTGGTAGGGTTTTGAAATGATTTAGGGAGTTTTGTGGGACTTCTCTGGAATTTTGTGGGTTTTTTCTGGAATTGTGTGGGATTCTGAGGAGACTTGAAGAATTTTGAGGAATTTGTTTTAGATTTTGTGGGAATTTGGGGAGATTCTGTGGGATTTTTCTGGAATTTGGTGGGCCTTTTCAAGGACTTTGTGTGGTTTTGAGGAGACTTGAAGAATTTTGAGGATTTTTTTTTATATTTTGTGGAAACTTGTGGAGGTTTTGTGTGATTTTTGTGGGATTTTGTGGGATATTGAGGCGATTTAGGGATCTTGAGGGATTTTTCAAGTATTTTGTGGGATATTGTGGAGATTTGGTGGGATATTTTTCTAGAATTTGGTCGTGTTTTGTGAAGATTTAGGGAATTTTGTGGGATTTTTCTTGAATTTTGTTGGATATTGAGTAGATTTTGTGGAACTTTGAGGGACTTTTCTGGAATTTGGTGAGATTCTGTAGAGAACTGAAGAATTATCAGGGATTTTTCATGTATTCTGTGGGAATTTGTGGAGATTCTGTGGGATTTTTCTGGAATTTGGTAGAGTTTTGAGAATATTTAGGGAATTTTGTGGGATTTTTCCTGGAATTTTGTTGGATATTGAGGAGATTTTGTGGGGTGTTTGTGGAACTTTGAGGGACTCTTCTGGAATTTGGTGAGATTCTGTAGAGAACTGACGAATTATCAGGGATTTTTCATGTATTCTGTGGGAATTTGTGGAGATTTGGTGGGATTTTTGTGGATTTTGGCCGTGTTTTGAGAAGATTTAGGGAATTTTGTGTGATTTTTCTGGGATTTTGTTGGGTATTGAGGACATTTTGTGGGATGTTTCTGGAATTTGGTGGGGCTTTTCAAGAATTTTGTGGTATTTTGAAAAGATTTTGGGAATTTTGTGGTGTTTTTTCTTGAATTTTGAGGGAAACTGTGCTGATTTTATGGAGCGTTTCTGGAATTTGGTCGAGTTTTCAGAAGATTTAGGGATTTTTGTGAGATTTTTGTGGGATGTTCTGGGAATTGGTGGAGATTTTGTGGGACATTCCTGTGAATTGGTAGGGTTTTGAAATGATTTAGGGAGTTTTGTGGGACTTCTCTGGAATTTTGTGGGTTTTTTCTGGAATTGTGTGGGATTCTGAGGAGACTTGAAGAATTTTGAGGAATTTGTTTTAGATTTTGTGGGAATTGTTGGAGATTCTGTGGGATTTTACTGGAATTTGGTGGGCCTTTTCAAGGACTTTGTGTGGTTTTGAGGAGACTTGAAGAATTTTGAGGATTTTTTCTTAGATTTTGTACAAACCTGTGGAGGTTTTGTGTGATTTTTGTGGGATTTTGTGGGATATTGAGGCGATTTAGGGATTTTGAGGGATTTTTCATGTATTTTGTGGGAATTTGTGGAGATTTGGTGGGATATTTTTCTAGAATTTGGTCGTGTTTTGAGAAGATTTAGAGAATTTTGTGGGATTTTTCCTGGAATTTTGTTGGATACTGGGGAGATTTTGTGGGATGCTTGTGGAACTTGGAGGGACTTTTCTGGAATTTTGTGAGATTCTGTAGAGAACTGACGAATTATCAGGGATTTTTCATGTATTCTGTGGGAATTTGTGGAGATTCGGTGGGATATTTTTCTAGAATTTGGTCATGTTTTGAGAAGATTTAGGGAATTTTGTGGGATTTTTCCTGGAATTTTGTTGGATACTGGGGAGATTTTGTGGGATGTTTGTGGAACTTGGAGGGTCTTTTCTGGAATTTGGTGAGATTCTGTAGAGAACTGACGAATTATCAGATATTTTTCATGTATTCTGTGGGAATTTGTGGAGATTTGGTGGGATTTTTGTGGATTTTGGCCGTCTTTTGAGAAGATTTAGGGAATTTGGTGGGATTTTTCCTGGAATTTTATTGGATACTGGGGAGATTTTGTGGGATGTTTGTGGAACTTTGAGGGACTCTTCTGGAATTTGGTGAGATTCTGTAGAGAACAGAAGAATTATCAGGGATTTTTCATGTATTCTGTGGGAATTTGTGGAGATTTGGTGGGATTTTTGTGGATTTTGGCCGTGTTTTGAGAAGATTTAGGGAATTTTGTGTGATTTTTCTGGGATTTTGTTGGATACTGTGCTGATTTTATGGGGCGTTTCTGGAATTTCGTCAAGTTTTCAGAAGATTTAGGGAATTTTGTGGGATTTTTCTGGGATTTTGTTGGGTATTGAGGACATTTTGTGGGATGTTTCTGGAATTTGGTGGGGCTTTTCAAGAATTTTGTGGTATTTTGAAACGATTTAGGGAATTTTGTGGTGTTTTTTCTTGAATTTTGAGGGAAACTGTGCTGATTTTATGGAGCGTTTCTGGAATTTGGTCGAGTTTTCAGAAGATTTAGGGATTTTTGTGAGATTTTTGTGGGATGTTCTGGGAATTGGTGGAGATTTTGTGGGACATTCCTGTGAATTGGTAGGGTTTTGAAATGATTTAGGGAGTTTTGTGGGACTTCTCTGGAATTTTGTGGGTTTTTTCTGGAATTGTGTGGGATTCTGAGGAGACTTGAAGAATTTTGAGGAATTTGTTTTAGATTTTGTGGGAATTTGTGTAGATTCTGTGGGATTTTACTGGAATTTGGTGGGCCTTTTCAAGGACTTTGTGTGGTTTTGAGGAGACTTGAAGAATTTTGAGGATTTTTTTTTATATTTTGTGGAAACTTGTGGAGGTTTTGTGTGATTTTTGTGGGATTTTGTGGGATATTGAGGCGATTTAGGGATCTTGAGGGATTTTTCATGTATTTTGTGGGAATTTGTGGAGATTTGGTGGGATATTTTTCTAGAATTTGGTCGTGTTTTGTGAAGATTTAGGGAATTTTGTGGGATTTTTCTTGAATTTTGCTGGATATTGAGTAGATTTTGTGGAACTTTGAGGGACTTTTCTGGAATTTGGTGAGATTCTGTAGAGAACTGAAGAATTATCAGGGATTTTTCATGTATTCTGTGGGAATTTGTGGAGATTTGGTGGGATTTTTCTGGAATTTGGTAGAGTTTTGAGAAGATTTAGGGAATTTTGTGGGATTTTTCCTGGAATTTTGTTGGATATTGAGGAGATTTTGTGGGGTGTTTGTGGAACTTTGAGGGACTCTTCTGGAATTTGGTGAGATTCTGTAGAGAACTGACGAATTATCAGGGATTTTTCATGTATTCTGTGGGAATTTGTGGAGATTTGGTGGGATTTTTCTGGAATTTGGTAGAGTTTTGAGAAGATTTAGGGAATTTTGTGGGATTTTTCCTGGAATTTTGTTGGATACTGGGGAGATTTTGTGGGATATTTGTGGAACTTTGAGGGACTCTTCTGGAATTTGGTGAGATTCTGTAGAGAACTGACGAATTATCAGGGATTTTTCATGTATTCTGTGGGAATTTGTGGAGATTTGGTGGGATTTTTCTGGAATTTGGTAGAGTTTTGAGAAGATTTAGGGAATTTTGTGTGATTTTTCTGGGATTTTGTTGGGTATTGAGGACATTTTGTGGGATGTTTCTGGAATTTGGTGGGGCTTTTCAAGAATTTTGTGGTATTTTGAAAAGATTTAGGGAATTTTGTGGTGTTTTTTCTTGAATTTTGAGGGAAACTGTGCTGATTTTATGGAGCGTTTCTGGAATTTGGTCGAGTTTTCAGAAGATTTAGGGATTTTTGTGAGATTTTTGTGGGATGTTCTGGGAATTGGTGGAGATTTTGTGGGACATTCCTGTGAATTGGTAGGGTTTTGAAATGATTTAGGGAGTTTTGTGGGACTTCTCTGGAATTTTGTGGGTTTTTTCTGGAATTGTGTGGGATTCTGAGGAGACTTGAAGAATTTTGAGGAATTTGTTTTAGATTTTGTGGGAATTGTTGGAGATTCTGTAGGATTTTACTGGAATTTGGTGGGCCTTTTCAAGGACTTTGTGTGGTTTTGAGGAGACTTGAAGAATTTTGAGGATTTTTTCTTAGATTTTGTACAAACCTGTGGAGGTTTTGTGTGATTTTTGTGGGATTTTGTGGGATATTGAGGCGATTTAGGGATCTTGAGGGATTTTTCATGTATTTTGTGGGAATTTGTGGAGATTTGGTGGGATATTTTTCTAGAATTTGGTCGTGTTTTGAGAAGATTTAGAGAATTTTGTGGGATTTTTCCTGGAATTTTGTTGGATACTGGGGAGATTTTGTGGGATGCTTGTGGAACTTGGAGGGACTTTTCTGGAATTTTGTGAGATTCTGTAGAGAACTGACGAATTATCAGGGATTTTTCATGTATTCTGTGGGAATTTGTGGAGATTCGGTGGGATATTTTTCTAGAATTTGGTCATGTTTTGAGAAGATTTAGGGAATTTTGTGGGATTTTTCCTGGAATTTTGTTGGATACTGGGGAGATTTTGTGGGATGTTTGTGGAACTTTGAGGGTCTTTTCTGGAATTTGGTGAGATTCTGTAGAGAACTGACGAATTATCAGATATTTTTCATGTATTCTGTGGGAATTTGTGGAGATTTGGTGGGATTTTTGTGGATTTTGGCCGTCTTTTGAGAAGATTTAGGGAATTTGGTGGGATTTTTCCTGGAATTTTATTGGATACTGGGGAGATTTTGTGGGATGTTTGTGGAACTTTGAGGGACTCTTCTGGAATTTGGTGAGATTCTGTAGAGAACTGACGAATTATCAGGGATTTTTCATGTATTCTGTGGGAATTTGTGGAGATTTGGTGGGATTTTTGTGGATTTTGGCCGTGTTTTGAGAAGATTTAGGGAATTTTGTGTGATTTTTCTGGGATTTTGTTGGGTATTGAGGACATTTTGTGGGATGTTTCTGGAATTTGGTGGGGCTTTTCAAGAATTTTGTGGTATTTTGAAAAGATTTTGGGAATTTTGTGGTGTTTTTTCTTGAATTTTTTGGGAAACTGTGCTGATTTTATGGGGCGTTTCTGGAATTTGGTCGAGTTTTCAGAAGATTTAGGGATTTTTGTGAGGTTTTTGTGGGATGGTCTGGGAATTGGTAGAGATTTTGTGGGACTTTCCTGTGAATTGGTAGGGTTTTGAAATGATTTAGGGAGTTTTGTGGGACTTCTCTGGAATTTTGTGGGTTTTTTCTGGAATTGTGTGGGATTCTGAGGAGACTTGAAGAATTTTGAGGAATTTGTTTTAGATTTTGTGGGAATTTGTGTAGATTCTGTGGGATTTTTCTGGAATTTGGTGGTTTTTTTCAAGGACTTTGTGTGGTTTTGAGGAGACTTGAAGAATTTTGAGGATTTTTTTTTATATTTTGTGGAAACTTGTGGAGGTTTTGTGTGATTTTTGTGGGATTTTGTGGGATATTGAGGCGATTTAGGGATCTTGAGGGATTTTTCAAGTATTTTGTGGGATATTGTGGAGATTTGGTGGGATATTTTTCTAGAATTTGGTCGTGTTTTGTGAAGATTTAGGGAATTTGGTGGGATTTTTCTTGAATTTTGTTGGATATTGAGTAGATTTTGTGGAACTTTGAGGGACTTTTCTGGAATTTGGTGAGATTCTGTAGAGAACTGAAGAATTATCAGGGATTTTTCATGTATTCTGTGGGAATTTGTGGAGATTCTGTGGGATTTTTCTGGAATTTGGTAGAGTTTTGAGAATATTTAGGGAATTTTGTGGGATTTTTCCTGGAATTTTGTTGGATATTGAGGAGATTTTGTGGGGTGTTTGTGGAACTTTGAGGGACTCTTCTGGAATTTGGTGAGATTCTGTAGAGAACTGACGAATTATCAGGGATTTTTCATGTATTCTGTGGGAATTTGTGGAGATTTGGTGGGATTTTTCTGGAATTTGGTAGAGTTTTGAGAAGATTTAGGGAATTTAGTGGGATTTTTCCTGGAATTTTGTTGGATATTGAGGAGATTTTGTGGGATGTTTGTGGAACTTTGAGGGACTCTTCTGGAATTTGGTGAGATTCTGTAGAGAACTGACGAATTATCAGGGATTTTTCATGTATTCTGTGGGAATTTGTGGAGATTTGGTGGGATTTTTGTGGATTTTGGCCGTGTTTTGAGAAGATTTAGGGAATTTTGTGTGATTTTTCTGGGATTTTGTTGGGTATTGAGGACATTTTGTGGGATGTTTCTGGAATTTGGTGGGGCTTTTCAAGAATTTTGTGGTATTTTGAAAAGATTTTGGGAATTTTGTGGTGTTTTTTCTTGAATTTTGAGGGAAACTGTGCTGATTTTATGGAGCGTTTCTGGAATTTGGTCGAGTTTTCAGAAGATTTAGGGATTTTTGTGAGATTTTTGTGGGATGTTCTGGGAATTGGTGGAGATTTTGTGGGACATTCCTGTGAATTGGTAGGGTTTTGAAATGATTTAGGGAGTTTTGTGGGACTTCTCTGGAATTTTGTGGGTTTTTTCTGGAATTGTGTGGGATTCTGAGGAGACTTGAAGAATTTTGAGGAATTTGTTTTAGATTTTGTGGGAATTGTTGGAGATTCTGTGGGATTTTACTGGAATTTGGTGGGCCTTTTCAAGGACTTTGTGTGGTTTTGAGGAGAATTGAAGAATTTTGAGGATTTTTTCTTAGATTTTGTACAAACCTGTGGAGGTTTTGTGTGATTTTTGTGGGATTTTGTGGGATATTGAGGCGATTTAGGGATCTTGAGGGATTTTTCATGTATTTTGTGGGAATTTGTGGAGATTTGGTGGGATATTTTTCTAGAATTTGGTCGTGTTTTGAGAAGATTTAGAGAATTTTGTGGGATTTTTCCTGGAATTTTGTTGGATACTGGGGAGATTTTGTGGGATGCTTGTGGAACTTGGAGGGACTTTTCTGGAATTTTGTGAGATTCTGTAGAGAACTGACGAATTATCAGGGATTTTTCATGTATTCTGTGGGAATTTGTGGAGATTCGGTGGGATATTTTTCTAGAATTTGGTCATGTTTTGAGAAGATTTAGGGAATTTTGTGGGATTTTTCCTGGAATTTTGTTGGATACTGGGGAGATTTTGTGGGATGTTTGTGGAACTTGGAGGGTCTTTTCTGGAATTTGGTGAGATTCTGTAGAGAACTGACGAATTATCAGATATTTTTCATGTATTCTGTGGGAATTTGTGGAGATTTGGTGGGATTTTTGTGGATTTTGGCCGTCTTTTGAGAAGATTTAGGGAATTTGGTGGGATTTTTCCTGGAATTTTATTGGATACTGGGGAGATTTTGTGGGATGTTTGTGGAACTTTGAGGGACTCTTCTGGAATTTGGTGAGATTCTGTAGAGAACAGAAGAATTATCAGGGATTTTTCATGTATTCTGTGGGAATTTGTGGAGATTTGGTGGGATTTTTGTGGATTTTGGCCGTGTTTTGAGAAGATTTAGGGAATTTTGTGTGATTTTTCTGGGATTTTGTTGGATACTGTGCTGATTTTATGGGGCGTTTCTGGAATTTCGTCAAGTTTTCAGAAGATTTAGGGAATTTTGTGGGATTTTTCTGGGATTTTGTTGGGTATTGAGGACATTTTGTGGGATGTTTCTGGAATTTGGTGGGGCTTTTCAAGAATTTTGTGGTATTTTGAAACGATTTAGGGAATTTTGTGGTGTTTTTTCTTGAATTTTGAGGGAAACTGTGCTGATTTTATGGAGCGTTTCTGGAATTTGGTCGAGTTTTCAGAAGATTTAGGGATTTTTGTGAGATTTTTGTGGGATGTTCTGGGAATTGGTGGAGATTTTGTGGGACATTCCTGTGAATTGGTAGGGTTTTGAAATGATTTAGGGAGTTTTGTGGGACTTCTCTGGAATTTTGTGGGTTTTTTCTGGAATTGTGTGGGATTCTGAGGAGACTTGAAGAATTTTGAGGAATTTGTTTTAGATTTTGTGGGAATTTGTGTAGATTCTGTGGGATTTTACTGGAATTTGGTGGGCCTTTTCAAGGACTTTGTGTGGTTTTGAGGAGACTTGAAGAATTTTGAGGATTTTTTTTTATATTTTGTGGAAACTTGTGGAGGTTTTGTGTGATTTTTGTGGGATTTTGTGGGATATTGAGGCGATTTAGGGATCTTGAGGGATTTTTCATGTATTTTGTGGGAATTTGTGGAGATTTGGTGGGATATTTTTCTAGAATTTGGTCGTGTTTTGTGAAGATTTAGGGAATTTTGTGGGATTTTTCTTGAATTTTGTTGGATATTGAGTAGATTTTGTGGAACTTTGAGGGACTTTTCTGGAATTTGGTGAGATTCTGTAGAGAACTGAAGAATTATCAGGGATTTTTCATGTATTCTGTGGGAATTTGTGGAGATTTGGTGGGATTTTTCTGGAATTTGGTAGAGTTTTGAGAAGATTTAGGGAATTTTGTGGGATTTTTCCTGGAATTTTGTTGGATATTGAGGAGATTTTGTGGGGTGTTTGTGGAACTTTGAGGGACTCTTCTGGAATTTGGTGAGATTCTGTAGAGAACTGACGAATTATCAGGGATTTTTCATGTATTCTGTGGGAATTTGTGGAGATTTGGTGGGATTTTTCTGGAATTTGGTAGAGTTTTGAGAAGATTTAGGGAATTTTGTGGGATTTTTCCTGGAATTTTGTTGGATACTGGGGAGATTTTGTGGGATATTTGTGGAACTTTGAGGGACTCTTCTGGAATTTGGTGAGATTCTGTAGAGAACTGACGAATTATCAGGGATTTTTCATGTATTCTGTGGGAATTTGTGGAGATTTGGTGGGATTTTTCTGGAATTTGGTAGAGTTTTGAGAAGATTTAGGGAATTCTGCAAGATATTTCTGGAATTTGGTAGGCCTTTTTGAAGGACTTTTTGTGGTTTTGAGGAGACTTGAAGAATTTTGAGGAATTTTTCTTAGATTCTGTGGAAACTTGTGTAAGTTTTTGGGATTTTTGTGGAATTTTGTGGGATATTGAGGCGATTTAGGGATCTTGAGGGATTTTTCATGTATTTTGTGGGAATTTGTGGAGATTTGGTGGGAGATTTTTCTAGAATTTGGTCGTGTTTTGGGAAGATTTAGGGAATTTGGTGGGATTTTTCCTGGAATTTCATTTGATACTGGGGAGATTTTGTGGAATGTTTGTGGAACTTTGAGGGACTCTTCTGGAATTTGGTGAGATTCTGGAGAGAACTGAAGAATTATCAGGGATTTTTCATGTATTCTGTGAGAACTTGTGGAGATTTGGTGGGATTTTTGTGGATTTTGGCCGTGTTTTAAGAAGATTTAGGGAATTTTGTGGGATTTTTCTGGGATTTTGTTGGGTATTGAGGACATTTTGTGGGATATTTGTGGAATTTGGTGGGGCTTTTCAAGAATTTTGTGGTATTTTGAAAAGATTTTGGGAATTTTGTGGTGTTTTTTCTTGAATTTTTTGGGAAACTGTGCTGATTTTATGGGGCGTTTCTGGAATTTGGTCGAGTTTTCAGAAGATTTAGGGATTTTTGTGAGATTTTTGTGGGATGTTCTGGGAATTGGTAGAGATTTTGTGGGACTTTCCTGTGAATTGGTAGGGTTTTGAAATGATTTAGGGAGTTTTGTGGGACTTCTCTGGAATTTTGTGGGTTTTTTCTGGAATTGTGTGGGATTCTGAGGAGACTTGAAGAATTTTGAGGAATTTGTTTTAGATTTTGTGGGGATTTGTGTAGATTCTGTGGGATTTTTCTGGAATTTGGTGGGCCTTTTCAAGGACTTTGTGTGGTTTTGAGGAGACTTGAAGAATTTTGAGGAAATTTTCTTAGATTTTGTGGAATCTTGTGGAGGTTTTGTGTGATTTTTGTGGGATTTTGTGGGATATTGAGGCGATTTAGGGATCTTGAGGGATTTTTCATGTATTTTGTGGGAATTTGTGGAGATTTGGTGGGATATTTTTCTAGAAATTGGTCGTGTTTTGTGAAGATTTAGGGAATTTTGTGGGATTTTTCTGGGATTTTGTTGGGTATTGAGGACATTTTGTGGGATGTTTCTGGAATTTGGTGGGGCTTTTCAAGAATTTTGTGGTATTTTGAAAAGATTTAGGGAATTTTGTGGTGTTTTTTCTTGAATTTTGTGGGAATCTGTGCTGATTTTATGGGGCGTTTCTGGAATTTGGTCGAGTTTTCAGAAGATTTAGGGATTTTTGTGAGATTTTTGGGGGCATGTTCTGGGAATTGGTGGAGATTTTTTGGGACTTTCCTGTGAATTGGTAGGGTTTTGTAATGATTTAGGGAGTTTTGTGGGACTTCTCTGGAATTTTGTGGGTTTTTTCTGGAATTGTGTGGAATTCTGAGGAGACTTGAAGAATTTTGAGGAATTTGTTTTAGATTTTTGGGAATTTGTGGAGATTCTGTGGGATTTTACTGGAATTTGGTGGGCCTTTTCAAGGACTTTGTGTGGTTTTGAGGAGACTTGAAGAATTTTGAGGATTTTTTTTTATATTTTGTGGAAACTTGTGGAGGTTTTGTGTGATTTTTGTGGGATTTTGTGGGATATTGAGGCGATTTAGGGATTTTGAGGGATTTTTCATGTATTTAGTGGGATTTTGTGGAGATTTGGTGGGATATTTTTCTAGAATTTGGTCGTGTTTTGAGAAGATTTAGGGAATTTTGTGGGATTTTTCCTGGAATTTTGTTGGATACTGGGGAGATTTTGTGGGATGTTTGTGGAACTTTGAGGGACTTTTCTGGAATTTGGTGAGATTCTGTAGAGAACTGACGAATTATCAGGGATTTTTCATGTATTCTGTGGGAATTTGTGGAGATTTGGTGGGATTTTTGTGGATTTTGGCCGTGTTTTGAGAAGATTTAGGGAATTTTGTGGGATTTTTCTGGGATTTTGTTGGGTATTGAGGACATTTTGTGGGATGTTTCTGGAATTTGGTGGGGCTTTTCAAGAATTTTGTGGTATTTTGAAAAGATTTAGGGAATTTTGTGGTGTTTTTTCTTGAATTTTGAGGGAAACTGTGCTGATTTTATGGAGCGTTTCTGGAATTTGGTCGAGTTTTCAGAAGATTTAGGGATTTTTGTGAGATTTTTGTGGGATGTTCTGGGAATTGGTGGAGATTTTGTGGGACATTCCTGTGAATTGGTAGGGTTTTGAAATGATTTAGGGAGTTTTGTGGGACTTCTCTGGAATTTTGTGGGTTTTTTCTGGAATTGTGTGGGATTCTGAGGAGACCTGAAGAATTTTGAGGAATTTGTTTTAGATTTTGTGGGAATTGTTGGAGATTCTGTGGGATTTTACTGGAATTTGGTGGGCCTTTTCAAGGACTTTGTGTGGTTTTGAGGAGACTTGAAGAATTTTGAGGATTTTTTTTTATATTTTGTGGAAACTTGTGGAGGTTTTGTGTGATTTTTGTGGGATTTTGTGGGATATTGAGGCGATTTAGGGATCTTGAGGGATTTTTCATGTATTTTGTGGGAATTTGTGGAGATTTGGTGGGATATTTTTCTAGAATTTGGTCGTGTTTTGTGAAGATTTAGGGAATTTTGTGGGATTTTTCTTGAATTTTGTTGGATATTGAGTAGATTTTGTGGAACTTTGAGGGACTTTTCTGGAATTTGGTGAGATTCTGTAGAGAACTGAAGAATTATCAGGGATTTTTCATGTATTCTGTGGGAATTTGTGGAGATTTGGTGGGATTTTTCTGGAATTTGGTAGAGTTTTGAGAAGATTTAGGGAATTTTGTGGGATTTTTCCTGGAATTTTGTTGGATATTGAGGAGATTTTGTGGGGTGTTTGTGGAACTTTGAGGGACTCTTCTGGAATTTGGTGAGATTCTGTAGAGAACTGACGAATTATCAGGGATTTTTCATGTATTCTGTGGGAATTTGTGGAGATTTGGTGGGATTTTTCTGGAATTTGGTAGAGTTTTGAGAAGATTTAGGGAATTTTGTGGGATTTTTCCTGGAATTTTGTTGGATATTGAGGAGATTTTGTGGGGTGTTTGTGGAACTTTGAGGGACTCTTCTGGAATTTGGTGAGATTCTGTAGAGAACTGACGAATTATCAGGGATTTTTCATGTATTCTGTGGGAATTTGTGGAGATTTGGTGGGATTTTTCTGGAATTTGGTAGAGTTTTGAGAAGATTTAGGGAATTCTGTAAGATTTTTCTGGAATTTGGTGGGCCTCTTTGAAGGACTTTGTGTGGTTTTGAGGAGACTTGAAGAATTTTGAGGAATTTTTCTTAGATTCTGTGGAAACTTGTGGAGGTTTTGTGGGATTTTTGTGGAATTTTGCGGGATATTGAGGCGATTTAGGGATCTTGAGGGATTTTTCATGTATTTTGTGGGAATTTGTGGAGATTTGGTGGGAGATTTTTCTAGAATTTGGTCGTGTTTTGGGAAGATTTAGGGAATTTGGTGGGATTTTTCCTGGAATTTCATTTGATACTGGGGAGATTTTGTGGAATGTTTGTGGAACTTTGAGGGACTCTTCTGGAATTTGGTGAGATTCTGGAGAGAACTGAAGAATTATCAGGGATTTTTCATGTATTCTGTGGGAACTTATGGAGATTTGGTGGGATTTTTGTGGATTTTGGCCGTGTTTTGAGAAGATTTAGGGAATTTTGTGGGATTTTTCTGGGATTTTGTTGGGTATTGAGGACATTTTGTGGGATGTTTCTGGAATTTGGTGGGGATTTTCAAGAATTTTGTGGTATTTTGAAAAGATTTAGGGAATTTTGTGGTGTTTTTTCTTGAATTTTGTGGGAAACTGTGCTGATTTTATGGGGCGTTTCTGGAATTGGGTCGAGTTTTCAGAAGATTTAGGGATTTTTGTGAGATTTTTGTGGGATGTTCTGGGAATTGGTGGAGATTTTGTGGGACATTCCTGTGAATTGGTAGGGTTTTGAAATGATTTAGGGAGTTTTGTGGGACTTCTCTGGAATTTTGTGGGTTTTTTCTGGAATTGTGTGGGATTCTGAGGAGACTTGAAGAATTTTGAGGAATTTGTTTTAGATTTTGTGGGAATTTGTGGGGATTCTGTAGGATTTTACTGGAATTTGGTGGGCCTTTTCAAGGACTTTGTGTGGTTTTGAAGAGACTTGAAGAATTTTGAGGATTTTTTTTATATTTTGTGGAAACTTGTGGAGGTTTTGTGTGATTTTCGTGGGATTTTGTGGGATATTGAGGCGATTTAGGGATCTTGAGGGATTTTTCATGTATTTTGTGGGGTTTTGTGGAGATTTGGTGGGATATTTTTCTAGAATTTGGTAGTGTTTTGAGAAGATTTAGGGGAATTTTGTGGGATTTTTCCTGGAATTTTGTTGGATACTGGGGAGATTTTGTGGGATGTTTCTGGAACTTCGAGGGACTTCTCTGGAATTTGGTGAGATTCTGTAGAGAACTGACGAATTATCAGGGATTTTTCATGTATTCTGTGGGAATTTGTGGAGATTTGGTGGGATTTTTCTGGAATTTGGTAGAGTTTTGAGAAGATTTAGGGAATTCTGTGGGATTTTTCTGGAATTTGGTGGGCCTTTTCAAGGACTTTGTGTGGTTTTCAGGAGACTTGTAGAATTTTGAGGAATTTTTCTTAGATTTTGTGGAAACTTGTGGAGGTTTTGTGTGATTTTTGTGGGATTTTGTGAGATATTGAGGCGATTTAGGGATCTTGAGGGATTTTTCATGTATTCTGTGGGAATTTGTGGAGATTTGGTGGGATTTTTGTGGATTTTGGCCGTGTTTAGAGAAGATTTTGGGACTTTCGTGGGATGTTTCTGGGATTTTGTTGGGTATTGAGGACATTTTGTGGGATGTTTCTGGAATTTGGTGGGGCTTTTCAAGAATTTTGTGGTATTTTGAAAAGATTTAGGGAATTTTGTGGTGTTTTTTCTTGAATTTTGTGGGAAACTGTGCTGATTTTATGGGGCGTTTCTGGAATTTGGTCGAGTTTTCAGAAGATTTAGGGATTTTTGTGAGATTTTTGTGGGATGTTCTGGGAATTGGTGGAGATTTTGTGGGACATTCCTGTGAATTGGTAGGGTTTTGAAATGATTTAGGGAGTTTTGTGGGACTTCTCTGGAATTTTGTGGGTTTTTTCTGGAATTGTGTGGGATTCTGAGGAGACTTGAAAAATTTTGAGGAATTTGTTTTAGATTTTGGGGAATTTGTGTAGATTCTGTGGGATTTTTCTGGAATTTGGTGGGCCTTTTCAAGGACTTTGTGTGGTTTTGAGGAGACTTGAAGAATTTTGAGGATTTTTTTTTATATTTTGTGGAAACTTGTGGAGGTTTTGTGTGATTTTTGTGGGATTTTGTGGGATATTGAGGCGATTTAGGGATCTTGAGGGATTTTTCATGTATTTTGTGGGAATTTGTGGAGATTTGGTGGGATTTTTCTGGAATTTGGTAGAGTTTTGAGAAGATTTAGGGAATTCTGCAAGATATTTCTGGAATTTGGTAGGCCTTTTTGAAGGACTTTGTGTGGTTTTGAGGAGACTTGAAGAATTTTGAGGAATTTTTCTTAGATTCTGTGGAAACTTCTGGAGTTTTGTGGGATTTTTGTGGAATTTTGTGGGATATTGAGGCGATTTAGGGATCTTGAGGGATTTTTCATGTATTTTGTGGGAATTTGTGGAGATTTGGCGGGATATTTTTCTAGAATTTAGTCGTGTTTTGAGAAGATTTAGGGAATTTTGTGGGATTTTTCCTGGAATTTTGTTGGACACTGGGGAGATTTTGTGGGATGTTTGTGGAACTTTGAGGGACTTTTCTGGAATTTGGTGAGATTCTGTAGAGAACTGACGAATTATCAGGGATTTTTCATGTATTCTGTGGGAATTTGTGGAGATTTGGTGGGATTTTTCTGGAATTTGGTAGAGTTTTGAGAAGATTTAGGGAATTCTGCAAGATATTTCTGGAATTTGGTAGGCTTTTTTGAAGGACTTTTTGTGGTTTTGAGAAGACTTGAAGAATTTGGAGGATTTTTTCTTATGTTCTTTGGAAACTTGTGGAGGTTTTGTGGGATTTTTGTGGAATTTTGTGGGATATTGAGGCGATTTAGGGATCTTGAGGGATTTTTCATGTATTCTGTGGGAATTTTTAGAGATTCGGTGGGATTTTTGTGGATTTTAGCCGTATTTTGAGAAGATTTAGGGAATTTTGTGGGATTTTTCCTGGAATTTTGTTGGATACTGGGGAGATTTTGTGGGATGTTTGTGGAACTTTGAGGGACTTTTCTGGAATTTGGTGAGATTCTGTAGAGAACTGACGAATTATCAGGGATTTTTCATGTATTCTGTGGGAATTTGTGGAGATTTGGTGGGATTTTTCTGGAATTTGGTAGGGTTTTGAGAAGATTTAGGGAATTCTGCAAGATATTTCTGGAATTTGGTAGGCTTTTTTGAAGGACTTTTTGTGGTTTTGAGGAGACTTGAAGAATTTTGAGGAATTTTTCTTAGATTCTGTGGAAACTTCTGGAGTTTTGTGGGATTTTTGTGGAATTTTGTGGGATATTGAGGCGATTTAGGGATCTTGAGGGATTTTTCATGTATTTTGTGGGAATTTGTGGAGATTTGGTGGGATATTTTTCTAGAATTTGGTCGTGTTTTGGGAAGATTTAGGGAATTTTGTGGGATTTTTCCTGGAATTTTATTGGATACTGGGGAGATTTTGTGGAATGTTTGTGGAACTTTGAGGGACTCTTCTGGAATTTGGTGAGATTCTGTAGAGAACTGACGAATTATCAGGGATTTTTCATGTATTCTGTGGGAATTTGTGGAGATTCGGTGGGATATTTTTCTAGAATTTGGTCGTGTTTTGAGAAGATTTAGGGAATTTTGTGGGATTTTTCCTGGAATTTTGTTGGATACTGGGGAGATTTTGTGGGATGTTTGTGGAACTTTGAGGGACTTTTCTGGAATTTGGTGAGATTCTGTAGAGAACTGACGAATTATCAGATATTTTTCATGTATTCTATGGGAATTTGTGGAGATTTGGTGGGATTTTTCTGGAATTTGGTAGAGTTTTGAGAAGATTTAGGGAATTCTGCAAGATATTTCTGGAATTTGGTAGGCCTTTTTGAAGGACTTTTTGTGGTTTTGAGGAGACTTGAAGAATTTTGAGGAATTTTTCTTAGATTTTGTGGAAACTTGTGGAGGTTTTGTGGGATTTTTGTGTGATTTTGTGGGATATTGAGGCGATTTAGGGATCTTGAGGGATTTTTCATGTATTCTGTGGGAATTTGTGGAGATTCGGTGGGATTTTTATGGATTTTGGTCATGATTTGAGAAGATTTAGGGAATTTTGTGGGATTTTTCCTGGAATTTTGTTGGATACTGGGGAGATTTTGTGGGATGTTTCTGGAACTTTGAGGGACTTCTCTGGAGTTTTGTGAGATTCTGTAGAGAACTGAAGAATTATCAGGGATTTTTCATGTATTCTGTGGGAATTTGTGGAGATTTGGTGGGATTTTTGTGGATTTTGGCCGTGTTTTGAGAAGATTTAGGGAATTTTGTGTGATTTTTCTGGGATTTTGTTGGGTATTGAGGACATTTTGTGGGATGTTTCTGGAATTTGGTGGGGCTTTTCAAGAATTTTGTGGTATTTTGAAAAGATTTAGGGAATTTTGTGGTGTTTTTTCTTGAATTTTGTGGGAATCTGTGCTGATTTTATGGGGCATTTCTGGAATTTGGTCGAGTTTTCAGAAGATTTAGGGATTTTTGTGAGATTTTTGGGGGCATGTTCTGGGAATTGGTGGAGATTTTTTGGGACATTCCTTTGAATTGTTAGGGTTTTGTAATGATTTAGGGAGTTTTGTGGGACTTCTCTGGAATTTTGTGGGTTTTTTCTGGAATTGTGTGGGATTCTGAGGAGACTTGAAGAATTTTGAGGAATTTGTTTTAGATTTTGTGGGAATTTGTGTAGATTCTGTGGGATTTTACTGGAATTTGGTGGGCCTTTTCAAGGACTTTGTGTGGTTTTGAGGAGACTTGAAGAATTTTGAGGATTTTTTTTTATATTTTGTGGAAACTTGTGGAGGTTTTGTGTGATTTTTGTGGGATTTTGTGGGATATTGAGGCGATTTAGGGATCTTGTGGGATTTTTCATGTATTTTGTGGGATTTTGTGGAGATTTGGTGGGATATTTTTCTAGAATTTGGTCGTGTTTTGAGAAGATTTAGGGAATTTTGTGGGATTTTTCCTGGAATTTTATTGGATACTGGGGAGATTTTGTGGAATGTTTGTGGAACTTTGAGGGACTTTTCTGGAATTTGGTGAGATTCTGTAGAGAACTGACGAATTATCAGGGATTTTTCATGTATTCTGTGGGAATTTGTGGAGATTTGGTGGGATTTTTCTGGAATTTGGTAGAGTTTTGAGAAGATTTAGGGAATTCTGCAAGATATTTCTGGAATTTGGTAGGCCTTTTTGAAGGACTTTTTGTGGTTTTGAGGAGACTTGAAGAATTTTGAGGAATTTTTCTTACATTCTGTGGAAACTTGTGGAGGTTTGGTGTGATTTTTGTGGAATTTTGTGGGATATTGAGGCGATTTAGGGATCTTGAGGGATTTTTCATGTATTTTGTGGGAATTTGTGGAGATTTGGTGGGATATTTTTCTAGAATTTGGTCGTGTTTTGGGAAGATTTAGGGAATTTTGTGGGATTTTTCCTGGAATTTTATTGGATACTGGGGAGATTTTGTGGGATGCTTGTGGAACTTTGAGGGACTCTTCTGGAATTTGGTGAGATTCTGTAGAGAACTGACGAATTATCAGGGATTTTTCATGTATTCTGTGGAAACTTGTGGAGGTTTGGTGGGATTTTTGTGGAATTTTGTGGGATATTGAGGAGATTTAGGGATCTTGAGGGATTTTTCATGTATTTTGTGGGAATTTGTGGACATTTGGTGGGATTTTTGTGGATTTTGGCCGTGTTTTGTGAAGATTTAGGGAATTTTGTGGGATTTTTCTGGGATTTTGTTGGGTATTGAGGATATTTTGTGGGATGTTTCTGGAATTTGGTGGGGCTTTTCAAGAATTTTGTGGTATTTTGAAAAGATTTAGGGAATTTTGTGGTGTTTTTTCTTGAATTTTGTGGGAAACTGTGCTGATTTTATGGGGCGTTTCTGGAATTTGGTCGAGTTTTCAGAAGATTTAGGGATTTTTGTGAGATTTTTGTGGGATGTTCTGGGAATTGGTGGAGATTTTGTGGGACATTCCTGTGAATTGGTAGGGTTTTGAAATGATTTAGGGAGTTTTGTGGGACTTGTCTGGAATTTTGTGGGTTTTTTCTGGAATTGTATGTGATTCTGAGGAGACTTGAAGAATTTTGAGAAATTTGTTTTAGATTTTTGGGAATTTGTGTAGATTCTGTGGGATTTTTCTGGAATTTGGTGGTTTTTTTCAAGGACTTTGTGTGGTTTTGAGGAGACTTGAAGAATTTTGAGGATTTTTTTTTATATTTTGTGGAAACTTGTGGAGGTTTTGTGTGATTTTTGTGGGATTTTGTGGGATATTGAGGCGATTTAGGGATCTTGAGGGATTTTTCATGTATTTTGTGGGAATTTGTGGAGATTTGGTGGGATATTTTTCTAGAATTTGGTCATGTTTTGAGAAGATTTAGGGAATTCTGCAAGATATTTCTGGAATTTGGTAGGCCTTTTTGAAGGACTTTGTGTGGTTTTGAGGAGACTTGAAGAATTTTGAGGAATTTTTCTTAGATTCTGTGGAAACTTGTGGAGGTTTTGTGGGATTTTTGTGTGATTTTGTGGGATATTGAGGCGATTTAGGGATCTTGAGGGATTTTTCATGTATTCTGTGGGAATTTGTGGAGATTCGGTGGGATTTTTATGGATTTTGGTCATGTTTTGAGAAGATTTAGGGAATTCTGTGGGATTTTTCCTGGAATTTTATTGGATACTGGGGAGATTTTGTGGAATGTTTGTGGAACTTTGAGGGACTTTTCTGGAATTTTGTGAGATTCTGTAGAGAACTGACGAATTATCAGGGATTTTTCATGTATTCTGTGGGAATTTGTGGAGATTTGGTGGGATATTTTTCTAGAATTTGGTCGTGTTTTTGGAAGATTTAGGGAATTTTGTGGGATTTTTCCTGGAATTTTATTGGATACTGGGGAGATTTTGTGGAATGTTTGTGGAACTTTGAGGGACTCTTCTGGAATTTGGTGAGATTCTGTAGAGAACTGAAGAATTATCAGGGATTTTTCATGTATTCTGTGGGAATTTGTGGAGATTCGGTGGGATTTTTATGGATTTTGGTAGAGTTTTGAGAAGATTTAGGGAATTCTGCAAGATATTTCTGGAATTTGGTAGGCCTTTTTGACGGACTTTTTGTGGTTTTGAGAAGACTTGAAGAATTTTGAGGAATTTTTCTTAGATTCTATGGATACTTGTGGAGGTTTGGTGGGATTTTTGTGGAATTTTGTGGGATATTGAGGCGATTTAGGGATCTTGAGGGATTTTTCATGTATTTTGTGGGAATTTGTGGAGATTTGGTGGGATTTTTGTGGATTTTGGCCGTGTTTTGAGAAGATTTAGGGAATTTTGTGGGATTTTTCCTGGAATTTTATTGGATACTGGGGAGATTTTGTGGAATGTTTGTGGAACTTTGAGAGACTCTTCTAGAATTATGTGAGATTCTGTAGAGAACTGACGAATTATCAGGGATTTTTCATGTATTCTGTGGGAATTTGTGGAGATTTGGTGTGATTTTTGTGGATTTTGCCGTGTTTTAAGAAGATTTAGGGAATTTTGTGGGATTTTTCCTGGAATTTTGTTGGATACTGGGGAGATTTTGTGGGATGTTTGTGGAACTTTGAGGGACTTTTCTGGAATTTGGTGAGATTCTGTAGAGAACTGACGAATTATCAGGGATTTTTCATGTATTCTGTGGAAACTTGTGGAGGTTTGGTGGGATTTTTGTGGAATTTTGTGGGATATTGAGGCGATTTAGGGATCTTGAGGGATTTTTCATGTTTTTTATGGGAATTTGTGGAGATTTGGTGGGATATTTTTCTAGAATTTGGTCGTGTTTTGAGAAGATTTAGGGAATTTTGTGGGATTTTTCCTGGAATTTTGTTGGATACTGGGGAGATTTTGTGGGATGTTTCTAGAACTTGGAGTGACTTTTCTGGAATTTGGTGAGATTCTGTAGAGAACTGACGAATTATCAGGGATTTTTCATGTATTCTGTGGGAATTTGTGGAGATTTGGTGGGATTTTTGTGGATTTTGGCCGTGTTTTGAGAAGATTTAGGGAATTTTGTGTGATTTTTCTGGGATTTTGTTGGGTATTGAGGACATTTTGTGGGATGTTTCTGGAATTTGGTGGGGCTTTTTGAAGGACTTTTTGTGGTTTTGAGGAGACTTGAAGAATTTTGAGGAATTTTTCTTAGATTCTGTGGAAACTTGTGGAGGTTTGGTGTGATTTTTGTGGAATTTTGTGGGATATTGAGGCGATTTAGGGATCTTGAGGGATTTTTCATGTATTTTGTGGGAATTTGTGGAGATTTGGTGGGATATTTTTCTAGAATTTGGTCGTGTTTTGGGAAGATTTAGGGAATTTTGTGTGATTTTTCTGGGATTTTGTTGGGTATTGAGGACATTTTGTGGGATGTTTCTGGAATTTGGTGGGGCTTTTCAAGAATTTTGTGGTATTTTGAAAAGATTTAGGGAATTTTGTGGTGTTTTTTCTTGAATTTTGAGGGAAACTGTGCTGATTTTATGGAGCGTTTCTGGAATTTGGTCGAGTTTTCAGAAGATTTAGGGATTTTTGTGAGATTTTTGTGGGATGTTCTGGGAATTGGTGGAGATTTTGTGGGACATTCCTGTGAATTGGTAGGGTTTTGAAATGATTTAGGGAGTTTTATGGGACTTCACTGGAATTTTGTGGGTTTTTTCTGGAATTGTGTGGGATTCTGAGGAGACTTGAAGAATTTTGAGGAATTTGTTTTAGATTTTGTGGGAATTTGTGGAGATTCTGTGGGATTTTACTGGAATTTGGTGGGCCTTTTCAAGGACTTTGTGTGGTTTTGAGGAGACTTGAAGAATTTTGAGGATTTTTTCTTAGATTTTGTACAAACCTGTGGAGGTTTTGTGTGATTTTTGTGTGATTTTGTGGGATATTGAGGCGATTTAGGGATCTTGAGGGATTTTTCATGTATTTTGTGGGAATTTGTGGAGATTTGGCGGGATATTTTTCTAGAATTTAGTCGTGTTTTGAGAAGATTTAGGGAATTTTGTGGGATTTTTCCTGGAATTTTGTTGGACACTGGGGAGATTTTGTGGGATGTTTGTGGAACTTTGAGGGACTTTTCTGGAATTTGGTGAGATTCTGTAGAGAACTGACGAATTATCAGGGATTTTTCATGTATTCT
Organism: Cyanistes caeruleus; assembly: GCF_971803275.1. NCBI lineage: Eukaryota > Metazoa > Chordata > Aves > Passeriformes > Paridae > Cyanistes > Cyanistes caeruleus. The sequence continues at coordinate 2,918,723 of NW_028255885.1, forward strand.
GTGGGAATTTGTGGAGATTTGGTGGGATTTTTCTGGAATTTGGTAGAGTTTTGAGAAGATTTAGGGAATTCTGCAAGATATTTCTGGAATTTGGTAGGCTTTTTTGAAGGACTTTTTGTGGTTTTGAGAAGATTTGAAGAATTTTGAGGATTTTTTCTTATGTTCTTTGGAAACTTGTGGAGGTTTGGTGGGATTTTTGTGGAATTTTGTGGGATATTGAGGCGATTTAGGGATCTTGAGGGATTTTTCATGTATTTTGTGGGAATTTGTGGAGATTTGGTGGGATTTTTGTGGATTTTGGCCGTGTTTTGAGAAGATTTAGGGAATTTTGTGGGATTTTTCCTGGAATTTTGTTGGATACTGGGGAGATTTTGTGGGATGTTTGTGGAACTTTGAGGGACTTTTCTGGAATTTTGTGAGATTCTGTAGAGAACTGACGAATTATCAGGGATTTTTCATGTATTCTGTGGGAATTTTGTGGAGATTTGGTGGGATTTTTCTGGAATTTGGTAGGGTTTTGAGAAGATTTAGGGAATTCTGCAAGATATTTCTGGAATTTGGTAGGCTTTTTTGAAGGACTTTTTGTGGTTTTGTGGAGACTTGAAGAATTTTGAGGAATTTTTCTTAGATTCTGTGGAAACTTCTGGAGTTTTGTGGGATTTTTGTGGAATTTTGTGGGATATTGAGGCGATTTAGGGATCTTGAGGGATTTTTCATGTATTTTGTGGGAATTTGTGGAGATTTGGCGGGATATTTTTCTAGAATTTAGTCGTGTTTTGAGAAGATTTAGGGAATTTTGTGGGATTTTTCCTGGAATTTTGTTGGACACTGGGGAGATTTTGTGGGATGTTTGTGGAACTTGGAGGGACTTTTCTGGAATTTGGTGAGATTCTGTAGAGAACTGACGAATTATCAGGGATTTTTCATGTATTCTGTGGGAATTTGTGGAGATTTGGTGGGATTTTTCTGGAATTTGGTAGAGTTTTGAGAAGATTTAGGGAATTCTGCAAGATATTTCTGGAATTTGGTAGGCTTTTTTGAAGGACTTTTTTATGGTTTTGAGAAGACTTGAAGAATTTGGAGGATTTTTTCTTATGTTCTTTGGAAACTTGTGGAGGTTTTGTGGGATTTTTGTGGAATTTTGTGGGATATTGAGGCGATTTAGGGATCTTGAGGGATTTTTCATGTATTCTGTGGGAATTTTTAGAGATTTGGTGGGATTTTTGTGGATTTTAGCCGTATTTTGAGAAGATTTAGGGAATTTTGTGGGATTTTTCCTGGAATTTTGTTGGATACTGGGGAGATTTTGTGGGATGTTTGTGGAACTTTGAGGGACTTTTCTGGAATTTGGTGAGATTCTGTAGAGAACTGACGAATTATCAGGGATTTTTCATGTATTCTGTGGGAATTTGTGGAGATTTGGTGGGATTTTTCTGGAATTTGGTAGAGTTTTGAGAAGATTTAGGGAATTCTGCAAGATATTTCTGGAATTTGGTAGGCTTTTTTGAAGGACTTTTTGTGGTTTTGAGAAGATTTGAAGAATTTTGAGGATTTTTTCTTATGTTCTTTGGAAACTTGTGGAGGTTTGGTGGGATTTTTGTGGAATTTTGTGGGATATTGAGGCGATTTAGGGATCTTGAGGGATTTTTCATGTATTTTGTGGGAATTTGTGGAGATTTGGTGGGATTTTTGTGGATTTTGGCCGTGTTTTGAGAAGATTTAGGGAATTTTGTGGGATTTTTCCTGGAATTTTGTTGGATACTGGGGAGATTTTGTGGGATGTTTCTGGAACTTTGAGGGACTTCTCTGGAGTTTTGTGAGATTCTGTAGAGAACTGAAGAATTATCAGGGATTTTTCATGTATTCTGTGGGAATTTGTGGAGATTTGGTGGGATTTTTGTGGATTTTGGCCGTGTTTTGAGAAGATTTAGGGAATTTTGTGTGATTTTTCTGGGATTTTGTTGGGTATTGAGGACATTTTGTGGGATGTTTCTGGAATTTGGTGGGGCTTTTCAAGAATTTTGTGGTATTTTGAAAAGATTTAGGGAATTTTGTGGTGTTTTTTCTTGAATTTTGTGGGAATCTGTGCTGATTTTATGGGGCGTTTCTGGAATTTGGTCGAGTTTTCAGAAGATTTAGGGATTTTTGTGAGATTTTTGGGGGCATGTTCTGGGAATTGGTGGAGATTTTTTGGGACATTCCTTTGAATTGTTAGGGTTTTGTAATGATTTAGGGAGTTTTGTGGGACTTCTCTGGAATTTTGTGGGTTTTTTCTGGAATTGTGTGGGATTCTGAGGAGACTTGAAGAATTTTGAGGAATTTGTTTTAGATTTTGTGGGAATTTGTGTAGATTCTGTGGGATTTTACTGGAATTTGGTGGGCCTTTTCAAGGACTTTGTGTGGTTTTGAGGAGACTTGAAGAATTTTGAGGATTTTTTTTTATATTTTGTGGAAACTTGTGGAGGTTTTGTGTGATTTTTGTGGGATTTTGTGGGATATTGAGGCGATTTAGGGATCTTGTGGGATTTTTCATGTATTTTGTGGGATTTTGTGGAGATTTGGTGGGATATTTTTCTAGAATTTGGTCGTGTTTTGAGAAGATTTAGGGAATTTTGTGGGATTTTTCCTGGAATTTTATTGGATACTGGGGAGATTTTGTGGAATGTTTGTGGAACTTTGAGGGACTTTTCTGGAATTTGGTGAGATTCTGTAGAGAACTGACGAATTATCAGGGATTTTTCATGTATTCTGTGGGAATTTGTGGAGATTTGGTGGGATTTTTCTGGAATTTGGTAGAGTTTTGAGAAGATTTAGGGAATTCTGCAAGATATTTCTGGAATTTGGTAGGCCTTTTTGAAGGACTTTTTGTGGTTTTGAGGAGACTTGAAGAATTTTGAGGAATTTTTCTTACATTCTGTGGAAACTTGTGGAGGTTTGGTGTGATTTTTGTGGAATTTTGTGGGATATTGAGGCGATTTAGGGATCTTGAGGGATTTTTCATGTATTTTGTGGGAATTTGTGGAGATTTGGTGGGATATTTTTCTAGAATTTGGTCGTGTTTTGGGAAGATTTAGGGAATTTTGTGGGATTTTTCCTGGAATTTTATTGGATACTGGGGAGATTTTGTGGGATGCTTGTGGAACTTTGAGGGACTCTTCTGGAATTTGGTGAGATTCTGTAGAGAACTGACGAATTATCAGGGATTTTTCATGTATTCTGTGGAAACTTGTGGAGGTTTGGTGGGATTTTTGTGGAATTTTGTGGGATATTGAGGAGATTTAGGGATCTTGAGGGATTTTTCATGTATTTTGTGGGAATTTGTGGACATTTGGTGGGATTTTTGTGGATTTTGGCCGTGTTTTGTGAAGATTTAGGGAATTTTGTGGGATTTTTCTGGGATTTTGTTGGGTATTGAGGATATTTTGTGGGATGTTTCTGGAATTTGGTGGGGCTTTTCAAGAATTTTGTGGTATTTTGAAAAGATTTAGGGAATTTTGTGGTGTTTTTTCTTGAATTTTGTGGGAAACTGTGCTGATTTTATGGGGCGTTTCTGGAATTTGGTCGAGTTTTCAGAAGATTTAGGGATTTTTGTGAGATTTTTGTGGGATGTTCTGGGAATTGGTGGAGATTTTGTGGGACATTCCTGTGAATTGGTAGGGTTTTGAAATGATTTAGGGAGTTTTGTGGGACTTGTCTGGAATTTTGTGGGTTTTTTCTGGAATTGTATGTGATTCTGAGGAGACTTGAAGAATTTTGAGAAATTTGTTTTAGATTTTTGGGAATTTGTGTAGATTCTGTGGGATTTTTCTGGAATTTGGTGGTTTTTTTCAAGGACTTTGTGTGGTTTTGAGGAGACTTGAAGAATTTTGAGGATTTTTTTTTATATTTTGTGGAAACTTGTGGAGGTTTTGTGTGATTTTTGTGTGATTTTGTGGGATATTGAGGCGATTTAGGGATCTTGAGGGATTTTTCATGTATTTTGTGGGAATTTGTGGAGATTTGGTGGGATATTTTTCTAGAATTTGGTCATGTTTTGAGAAGATTTAGGGAATTCTGCAAGATATTTCTGGAATTTGGTAGGCCTTTTTGAAGGACTTTGTGTGGTTTTGAGGAGACTTGAAGAATTTTGAGGAATTTTTCTTAGATTCTGTGGAAACTTGTGGAGGTTTTGTGGGATTTTTGTGTGATTTTGTGGGATATTGAGGCGATTTAGGGATCTTGAGGGATTTTTCATGTATTCTGTGGGAATTTGTGGAGATTCGGTGGGATTTTTATGGATTTTGGTCATGTTTTGAGAAGATTTAGGGAATTCTGTGGGATTTTTCCTGGAATTTTATTGGATACTGGGGAGATTTTGTGGAATGTTTGTGGAACTTTGAGGGACTTTTCTGGAATTTTGTGAGATTCTGTAGAGAACTGACGAATTATCAGGGATTTTTCATGTATTCTGTGGGAATTTGTGGAGATTTGGTGGGATATTTTTCTAGAATTTGGTCGTGTTTTTGGAAGATTTAGGGAATTTTGTGGGATTTTTCCTGGAATTTTATTGGATACTGGGGAGATTTTGTGGAATGTTTGTGGAACTTTGAGGGACTCTTCTGGAATTTGGTGAGATTCTGTAGAGAACTGAAGAATTATCAGGGATTTTTCATGTATTCTGTGGGAATTTGTGGAGATTCGGTGGGATTTTTATGGATTTTGGTAGAGTTTTGAGAAGATTTAGGGAATTCTGCAAGATATTTCTGGAATTTGGTAGGCCTTTTTGACGGACTTTTTGTGGTTTTGAGAAGACTTGAAGAATTTTGAGGAATTTTTCTTAGATTCTATGGATACTTGTGGAGGTTTGGTGGGATTTTTGTGGAATTTTGTGGGATATTGAGGCGATTTAGGGATCTTGAGGGATTTTTCATGTATTTTGTGGGAATTTGTGGAGATTTGGTGGGATTTTTGTGGATTTTGGCCGTGTTTTGAGAAGATTTAGGGAATTTTGTGGGATTTTTCCTGGAATTTTATTGGATACTGGGGAGATTTTGTGGAATGTTTGTGGAACTTTGAGAGACTCTTCTAGAATTATGTGAGATTCTGTAGAGAACTGACGAATTATCAGGGATTTTTCATGTATTCTGTGGGAATTTGTGGAGATTTGGTGTGATTTTTGTGGATTTTGCCGTGTTTTAAGAAGATTTAGGGAATTTTGTGGGATTTTTCCTGGAATTTTGTTGGATACTGGGGAGATTTTGTGGGATGTTTGTGGAACTTTGAGGGACTTTTCTGGAATTTGGTGAGATTCTGTAGAGAACTGACGAATTATCAGGGATTTTTCATGTATTCTGTGGAAACTTGTGGAGGTTTGGTGGGATTTTTGTGGAATTTTGTGGGATATTGAGGCGATTTAGGGATCTTGAGGGATTTTTCATGTTTTTTATGGGAATTTGTGGAGATTTGGTGGGATATTTTTCTAGAATTTGGTCGTGTTTGAGAAGATTTAGGGAATTTTGTGGGATTTTTCCTGGAATTTTGTTGGATACTGGGGAGATTTTGTGGGATGTTTCTAGAACTTGGAGTGACTTTTCTGGAATTTGGTGAGATTCTGTAGAGAACTGACGAATTATCAGGGATTTTTCATGTATTCTGTGGGAATTTGTGGAGATTTGGTGGGATTTTTGTGGATTTTGGCCGTGTTTTGAGAAGATTTAGGGAATTTTGTGTGATTTTTCTGGGATTTTGTTGGGTATTGAGGACATTTTGTGGGATGTTTCTGGAATTTGGTGGGGCTTTTTGAAGGACTTTTTGTGGTTTTGAGGAGACTTGAAGAATTTTGAGGAATTTTTCTTAGATTCTGTGGAAACTTGTGGAGGTTTGGTGTGATTTTTGTGGAATTTTGTGGGATATTGAGGCGATTTAGGGATCTTGAGGGATTTTTCATGTATTTTGTGGGAATTTGTGGAGATTCGGTGGGATATTTTTCTAGAATTTGGTCGTGTTTTGGGAAGATTTAGGGAATTTTGTGTGATTTTTCTGGGATTTTGTTGGGTATTGAGGACATTTTGTGGGATGTTTCTGGAATTTGGTGGGGCTTTTCAAGAATTTTGTGGTATTTTGAAAAGATTTAGGGAATTTTGTGGTGTTTTTTCTTGAATTTTGAGGGAAACTGTGCTGATTTTATGGAGCGTTTCTGGAATTTGGTCGAGTTTTCAGAAGATTTAGGGATTTTTGTGAGATTTTTGTGGGATGTTCTGGGAATTGGTGGAGATTTTGTGGGACATTCCTGTGAATTGGTAGGGTTTTGAAATGATTTAGGGAGTTTTATGGGACTTCACTGGAATTTTGTGGGTTTTTTCTGGAATTGTGTGGGATTCTGAGGAGACTTGAAGAATTTTGAGGAATTTGTTTTAGATTTTGTGGGAATTTGTGGAGATTCTGTGGGATTTTACTGGAATTTGGTGGGCCTTTTCAAGGACTTTGTGTGGTTTTGAGGAGACTTGAAGAATTTTGAGGATTTTTTCTTAGATTTTGTACAAACCTGTGGAGGTTTTGTGTGATTTTTGTGGGATTTTGTGGGATATTGAGGCGATTTAGGGATCTTGAGGGATTTTTCATGTATTTTGTGGGAATTTGTGGAGATTTGGCGGGATATTTTTCTAGAATTTGGTCGTGTTTTGAGAAGATTTAGGGAATTTTGTGGGATTTTTCCTGGAATTTTATTGGATACTGGGGAGATTTTGTGGAATGTTTGTGGAACTTTGAGGGACTTTTCTGGAATTTGGTGAGATTCTGTAGAGAACTGACGAATTATCAGGGATTTTTCATGTATTCTGTGGGAATTTGTGGAGATTTGGTGGGATTTTTCTGGAATTTGGTAGAGTTTTGAGAAGATTTAGGGAATTCTGCAAGATATTTCTGGAATTTGGTAGGCCTTTTTGAAGGACTTTTTGTGGTTTTGAGGAGACTTGAAGAATTTTGAGGAATTTTTCTTACATTCTGTGGAAACTTGTGGAGGTTTGGTGTGATTTTTGTGGAATTTTGTGGGATATTGAGGCGATTTAGGGATCTTGAGGGATTTTTCATGTATTTTGTGGGAATTTGTGGAGATTTGGTGGGATATTTTTCTAGAATTTGGTCGTGTTTTGGGAAGATTTAGGGAATTTTGTGGGATTTTTCCTGGAATTTTATTGGATACTGGGGAGATTTTGTGGGATGCTTGTGGAACTTTGAGGGACTCTTCGGGAATTTGGTGAGATTCTGTAGAGAACTGACGAATTATCAGGGATTTTTCATGTATTCTGTGGAAACTTGTGGAGGTTTGGTGGGATTTTTGTGGAATTTTGTGGGATATTGAGGAGATTTAGGGATCTTGAGGGATTTTTCATGTATTTTGTGGGAATTTGTGGACATTTGGTGGGATTTTTGTGGATTTTGGCCGTGTTTTGTGAAGATTTAGGGAATTTTGTGGGATTTTTCTGGGATTTTGTTGGGTATTGAGGATATTTTGTGGGATGTTTCTGGAATTTGGTGGGGCTTTTCAAGAATTTTGTGGTATTTTGAAAAGATTTAGGGAATTTTGTGGTGTTTTTTCTTGAATTTTGTGGGAAACTGTGCTGATTTTATGGGGCGTTTCTGGAATTTGGTCGAGTTTTCAGAAGATTTAGGGATTTTTGTGAGATTTTTGTGGGATGTTCTGGGAATTGGTGGAGATTTTGTGGGACATTCCTGTGAATTGGTAGGGTTTTGAAATGATTTAGGGAGTTTTGTGGGACTTGTCTGGAATTTTGTGGGTTTTTTCTGGAATTGTATGTGATTCTGAGGAGACTTGAAGAATTTTGAGAAATTTGTTTTAGATTTTTGGGAATTTGTGTAGATTCTGTGGGATTTTTCTGGAATTTGGTGGTTTTTTTCAAGGACTTTGTGTGGTTTTGAGGAGACTTGAAGAATTTTGAGGATTTTTTTTTATATTTTGTGGAAACTTGTGGAGGTTTTGTGTGATTTTTGTGGGATTTTGTGGGATATTGAGGCGATTTAGGGATCTTGAGGGATTTTTCATGTATTTTGTGGGAATTTGTGGAGATTTGGTGGGATATTTTTCTAGAATTTGGTCATGTTTTGAGAAGATTTAGGGAATTCTGCAAGATATTTCTGGAATTTGGTAGGCCTTTTTGAAGGACTTTGTGTGGTTTTGAGGAGACTTGAAGAATTTTGAGGAATTTTTCTTAGATTCTGTGGAAACTTGTGGAGGTTTTGTGGGATTTTTGTGTGATTTTGTGGGATATTGAGGCGATTTAGGGATCTTGAGGGATTTTTCATGTATTCTGTGGGAATTTGTGGAGATTCGGTGGGATTTTTGTGGATTTTGGTCATGTTTTGAGAAGATTTAGGGAATTCTGTGGGATTTTTCCTGGAATTTTATTGGATACTGGGGAGATTTTGTGGAATGTTTGTGGAACTTGGAGGGACTTTTCTGGAATTTTGTGAGATTCTGTAGAGAACTGACGAATTATCAGGGATTTTTCATGTATTCTGTGGGAATTTGTGGAGATTTGGTGGGATATTTTTCTAGAATTTGGTCGTGTTTTTGGAAGATTTAGGGAATTTTGTGGGATTTTTCCTGGAATTTTATTGGATACTGGGGAGATTTTGTGGAATGTTTGTGGAACTTTGAGGGACTCTTCTGGAATTTGGTTAGATTCTGTAGAGAACTGAAGAATTATCAGGGATTTTTCATGTATTCTGTGGGAATTTGTGGAGATTCGGTGGGATTTTTATGGATTTTGGTAGAGTTTTGAGAAGATTTAGGGAATTCTGCAAGATATTTCTGGAATTTGGTAGGCCTTTTTGACGGACTTTTTGTGGTTTTGAGAAGACGAAGAATTTTGAGGAATTTTTCTTAGATTCTGTGGAAACTTGTGGAGGTTTGGTGGGATTTTTGTGGAATTTTGTGGGATATTGAGGCGATTTAGGGATCTTGAGGGATTTTTCATGTATTTTGTGGGAATTTGTGGAGATTTGGTGGGATTTTTGTGGATTTTGGCCGTGTTTTGAGAAGATTTAGGGAATTTTGTGGGATTTTTCCTGGAATTTTATTGGATACTGGGGAGATTTTGTGGAATGTTTGTGGAACTTTGAGAGACTCTTCTAGAATTATGTGAGATTCTGTAGAGAACTGACGAATTATCAGGGATTTTTCATGTATTCTGTGGGAATTTGTGGAGATTTGGTGTGATTTTTGTGGATTTTGCCGTGTTTTAAGAAGATTTAGGGAATTTTGTGGGATTTTTCCTGGAATTTAGTTGGATACTGGGGAGATTTTGTGGGATGTTTGTGGAACTTTGAGGGACTTTTCTGGAATTTGGTGAGATTCTGTAGAGAACTGACGAATTATCAGGGATTTTTCATGTATTCTGTGGAAACTTGTGGAGGTTTGGTGGGATTTTTGTGGAATTTTGTGGGATATTGAGGCGATTTAGGGATCTTGAGGGATTTTTCATGTTTTTTATGGGAATTTGTGGAGATTTGGTGGGATATTTTTCTAGAATTTGGTCGTGTTTTGAGAAGATTTAGGGAATTTTGTGGGATTTTTCCTGGAATTTTGTTGGATACTGGGGAGATTTTGTGGGATGTTTCTAGAACTTGGAGTGACTTTTCTGGAATTTGGTGAGATTCTGTAGAGAACTGACGAATTATCAGGGATTTTTCATGTATTCTGTGGGAATTTGTGGAGATTTGGTGGGATTTTTGTGGATTTTGGCCGTGTTTTGAGAAGATTTAGGGAATTTTGTGTGATTTTTCTGGGATTTTGTTGGGTATTGAGGACATTTTGTGGGATGTTTCTGGAATTTGGTGGGGCTTTTTGAAGGACTTTTTGTGGTTTTGAGGAGACTTGAAGAATTTTGAGGAATTTTTCTTAGATTCTGTGGAAACTTGTGGAGGTTTGGTGTGATTTTTGTGGAATTTTGTGGGATATTGAGGCGATTTAGGGATCTTGAGGGATTTTTCATGTATTTTGTGGGAATTTGTGGAGATTTGGTGGGATATTTTTCTAGAATTTGGTCGTGTTTTGGGAAGATTTAGGGAATTTTGTGTGATTTTTCTGGGATTTTGTTGGGTATTGAGGACATTTTGTGGGATGTTTCTGGAATTTGGTGGGGCTTTTCAAGAATTTTGTGGTATTTTGAAAAGATTTAGGGAATTTTGTGGTGTTTTTTCTTGAATTTTGAGGGAAACTGTGCTGATTTTATGGAGCGTTTCTGGAATTTGGTCGAGTTTTCAGAAGATTTAGGGATTTTTGTGAGATTTTTGTGGGATGTTCTGGGAATTGGTGGAGATTTTGTGGGACATTCCTGTGAATTGGTAGGGTTTTGAAATGATTTAGGGAGTTTTATGGGACTTCACTGGAATTTTGTGGGTTTTTTCTGGAATTGTGTGGGATTCTGAGGAGACTTGAAGAATTTTGAGGAATTTGTTTTAGATTTTGTGGGAATTTGTGTAGATTCTGTGGGATTTTACTGGAATTTGGTGGGCCTTTTCAAGGACTTTGTGTGGTTTTGAGGAGACTTGAAGAATTTTGAGGATTTTTTCTTAGATTTTGTACAAACCTGTGGAGGTTTTGTGTGATTTTTGTGGGATTTTGTGGGATATTGAGGCGATTTAGGGATCTTGAGGGATTTTTCATGTATTTTGTGGGAATTTGTGGAGATTTGGCGGGATATTTTTCTAGAATTTAGTCGTGTTTTGAGAAGATTTAGGGAATTTTGTGGGATTTTTCCTGGAATTTTGTTGGACACTGGGGAGATTTTGTGGGATGTTTGTGGAACTTTGAGGGACTTTTCTGGAATTTGGTGAGATTCTGTAGAGAACTGACGAATTATCAGGGATTTTTCATGTATTCTGTGGGAATTTGTGGAGATTTGGTGGGATTTTTGTGGATTTTGGCCGTGTTTTGAGAAGATTTAGGGAATTTTGTGTGATTTTTCTGGGATTTTGTTGGGTATTGAGGACATTTTGTGGGATGTTTCTGGAATTTGGTGTGGCTTTTTGAAGGACTTTTTGTGGTTTTGAGGAGACTTGAAGAATTTTGAGGAATTTTTCTTAGATTCTGTGGAAACTTGTGGAGGTTTGGTGTGATTTTTGTGGAATTTTGTGGGATATTGAGGCGATTTAGGGATCTTGAGGGATTTTTCATGTATTTTGTGGGAATTTGTGGAGATTCGGTGGGATATTTTTCTAGAATTTGGTCGTGTTTTGGGAAGATTTAGGGAATTTTGTGTGATTTTTCTGGGATTTTGTTGGGTATTGAGGACATTTTGTGGGATGTTTCTGGAATTTGGTGGGGCTTTTCAAGAATTTTGTGGTATTTTGAAAAGATTTAGGGAATTTTGTGGTGTTTTTTCTTGAATTTTGAGGGAAACTGTGCTGATTTTATGGAGCGTTTCTGGAATTTGGTCGAGTTTTCAGAAGATTTAGGGATTTTTGTGAGATTTTTGTGGGATGTTCTGGGAATTGGTGGAGATTTTGTGGGACATTCCTGTGAATTGGTAGGGTTTTGAAATGATTTAGGGAGTTTTATGGGACTTCACTGGAATTTTGTGGGTTTTTTCTGGAATTGTGTGGGATTCTGAGGAGACTTGAAGAATTTTGAGGAATTTGTTTTAGATTTTGTGGGAATTTGTGGAGATTCTGTGGGATTTTACTGGAATTTGGTGGGCCTTTTCAAGGACTTTGTGTGGTTTTGAGGAGACTTGAAGAATTTTGAGGATTTTTTCTTAGATTTTGTACAAACCTGTGGAGGTTTTGTGTGATTTTTGTGGGATTTTGTGGGATATTGAGGCGATTTAGGGATCTTGAGGGATTTTTCATGTATTTTGTGGGAATTTGTGGAGATTTGGCGGGATATTTTTCTAGAATTTGGTCGTGTTTTGAGAAGATTTAGGGAATTTTGTGGGATTTTTCCTGGAATTTTATTGGATACTGGGGAGATTTTGTGGAATGTTTGTGGAACTTTGAGGGACTTTTCTGGAATTTGGTGAGATTCTGTAGAGAACTGACGAATTATCAGGGATTTTTCATGTATTCTGTGGGAATTTGTGGAGATTTGGTGGGATTTTTCTGGAATTTGGTAGAGTTTTGAGAAGATTTAGGGAATTCTGCAAGATATTTCTGGAATTTGGTAGGCCTTTTTGAAGGACTTTTTGTGGTTTTGAGGAGACTTGAAGAATTTTGAGGAATTTTTCTTACATTCTGTGGAAACTTGTGGAGGTTTGGTGTGATTTTTGTGGAATTTTGTGGGATATTGAGGCGATTTAGGGATCTTGAGGGATTTTTCATGTATTTTGTGGGAATTTGTGGAGATTTGGTGGGATATTTTTCTAGAATTTGGTCGTGTTTTGGGAAGATTTAGGGAATTTTGTGGGATTTTTCCTGGAATTTTATTGGATACTGGGGAGATTTTGTGGGATGCTTGTGGAACTTTGAGGGACTCTTCTGGAATTTGGTGAGATTCTGTAGAGAACTGACGAATTATCAGGGATTTTTCATGTATTCTGTGGAAACTTGTGGAGGTTTGGTAGGATTTTTGTGGAATTTTGTGGGATATTGAGGAGATTTAGGGATCTTGAGGGATTTTTCATGTATTTTGTGGGAATTTGTGGACATTTGGTGGGATTTTTGTGGATTTTGGCCGTGTTTTGTGAAGATTTAGGGAATTTTGTGGGATTTTTCTGGGATTTTGTTGGGTATTGAGGATATTTTGTGGGATGTTTCTGGAATTTGGTGGGGCTTTTCAAGAATTTTGTGGTATTTTGAAAAGATTTAGGGAATTTTGTGGTGTTTTTTCTTGAATTTTGTGGGAAACTGTGCTGATTTTATGGGGCGTTTCTGGAATTTGGTCGAGTTTTCAGAAGATTTAGGGATTTTTGTGAGATTTTTGTGGGATGTTCTGGGAATTGGTGGAGATTTTGTGGGACATTCCTGTGAATTGGTAGGGTTTTGAAATGATTTAGGGAGTTTTGTGGGACTTGTCTGGAATTTTGTGGGTTTTTTCTGGAATTGTATGTGATTCTGAGGAGACTTGAAGAATTTTGAGAAATTTGTTTTAGATTTTTGGGAATTTGTGTAGATTCTGTGGGATTTTTCTGGAATTTGGTGGTTTTTTTCAAGGACTTTGTGTGGTTTTGAGGAGACTTGAAGAATTTTGAGGATTTTTTTTTATATTTTGTGGAAACTTGTGGAGGTTTTGTGTGATTTTTGTGGGATTTTGTGGGATATTGAGGCGATTTAGGGATCTTGAGGGATTTTTCATGTATTTTGTGGGAATTTGTGGAGATTTGGTGGGATATTTTTCTAGAATTTGGTCATGTTTTGAGAAGATTTAGGGAATTCTGCAAGATATTTCTGGAATTTGGTAGGCCTTTTTGAAGGACTTTGTGTGGTTTTGAGGAGACTTGAAGAATTTTGAGGAATTTTTCTTAGATTCTGTGGAAACTTGTGGAGGTTTTGTGGGATTTTTGTGTGATTTTGTGGGATATTGAGGCGATTTAGGGATCTTGAGGGATTTTTCATGTATTCTGTGGGAATTTGTGGAGATTCGGTGGGATTTTTGTGGATTTTGGTCATGTTTTGAGAAGATTTAGGGAATTCTGTGGGATTTTTCCTGGAATTTTATTGGATACTGGGGAGATTTTGTGGAATGTTTGTGGAACTTGGAGGGACTTTTCTGGAATTTTGTGAGATTCTGTAGAGAACTGACGAATTATCAGGGATTTTTCATGTATTCTGTGGGAATTTGTGGAGATTTGGTGGGATATTTTTCTAGAATTTGGTCGTGTTTTTGGAAGATTTAGGGAATTTTGTGGGATTTTTCCTGGAATTTTATTGGATACTGGGGAGATTTTGTGGAATGTTTGTGGAACTTTGAGGGACTCTTCTGGAATTTGGTGAGATTCTGTAGAGAACTGAAGAATTATCAGGGATTTTTCATGTATTCTGTGGGAATTTGTGGAGATTCGGTGGGATTTTTATGGATTTTGGTAGAGTTTTGAGAAGATTTAGGGAATTCTGCAAGATATTTCTGGAATTTGGTAGGCCTTTTTGACGGACTTTTTGTGGTTTTGAGAAGACTTGAAGAATTTTGAGGAATTTTTCTTAGATTCTATGGATACTTGTGGAGGTTTGGTGGGATTTTTGTGGAATTTTGTGGGATATTGAGGCGATTTAGGGATCTTGAGGGATTTTTCATGTATTTTGTGGGAATTTGTGGAGATTTGGTGGGATTTTTGTGGATTTTGGCCGTGTTTTGAGAAGATTTAGGGAATTTTGTGGGATTTTTCCTGGAATTTTATTGGATACTGGGGAGATTTTGTGGAATGTTTGTGGAACTTTGAGAGACTCTTCTAGAATTATGTGAGATTCTGTAGAGAACTGACGAATTATCAGGGATTTTTCTTACATTCTGTGGGAATTTGTGGAGATTTGGTGTGATTTTTGTGGATTTTGCCGTGTTTTAAGAAGATTTAGGGAATTTTGTGGGATTTTTCCTGGAATTTTGTTGGATACTGGGGAGATTTTGTGGGATGTTTGTGGAACTTTGAGGGACTTTTCTGGAATTTGGTGAGATTCTGTAGAGAACTGACGAATTATCAGGGATTTTTCATGTATTCTGTGGAAACTTGTGGAGGTTTGGTGGGATTTTTGTGGAATTTTGTGGGATATTGAGGCGATTTAGGGATCTTGAGGGATTTTTCATGTTTTTTATGGGAATTTGTGGAGATTTGGTGGGATATTTTTCTAGAATTTGGTCGTGTTTTGAGAAGATTTAGGGAATTTTGTGGGATTTTTCCTGGAATTTTGTTGGATACTGGGGAGATTTTGTGGGATGTTTCTAGAACTTGGAGTGACTTTTCTGGAATTTGGTGAGATTCTGTAGAGAACTGACGAATTATCAGGGATTTTTCATGTATTCTGTGGGAATTTGTGGAGATTTGGTGGGATTTTTGTGGATTTTGGCCGTGTTTTGAGAAGATTTAGGGAATTTTGTGTGATTTTTCTGGGATTTTGTTGGGTATTGAGGACATTTTGTGGGATGTTTCTGGAATTTGGTGGGGCTTTTTGAAGGACTTTTTGTGGTTTTGAGGAGACTTGAAGAATTTTGAGGAATTTTTCTTAGATTCTGTGGAAACTTGTGGAGGTTTGGTGTGATTTTTGTGGAATTTTGTGGGATATTGAGGCGATTTAGGGATCTTGAGGGATTTTTCATGTATTTTGTGGGAATTTGTGGAGATTTGGTGGGATATTTTTCTAGAATTTGGTCGTGTTTTGGGAAGATTTAGGGAATTTTGTGTGATTTTTCTGGGATTTTGTTGGGTATTGAGGACATTTTGTGGGATGTTTCTGGAATTTGGTGGGGCTTTTCAAGAATTTTGTGGTATTTTGAAAAGATTTAGGGAATTTTGTGGTGTTTTTTCTTGAATTTTGAGGGAAACTGTGCTGATTTTATGGAGCGTTTCTGGAATTTGGTCGAGTTTTCAGAAGATTTAGGGATTTTTGTGAGATTTTTGTGGGATGTTCTGGGAATTGGTGGAGATTTTGTGGGACATTCCTGTGAATTGGTAGGGTTTTGAAATGATTTAGGGAGTTTTATGGGACTTCACTGGAATTTTGTGGGTTTTTTCTGGAATTGTGTGGGATTCTGAGGAGACTTGAAGAATTTTGAGGAATTTGTTTTAGATTTTGTGGGAATTTGTGGAGATTCTGTGGGATTTTACTGGAATTTGGTGGGCCTTTTCAAGGACTTTGTGTGGTTTTGAGGAGACTTGAAGAATTTTGAGGATTTTTTCTTAGATTTTGTACAAACCTGTGGAGGTTTTGTGTGATTTTTGTGGGATTTTGTGGGATATTGAGGCGATTTAGGGATCTTGAGGGATTTTTCATGTATTTTGTGGGAATTTGTGGAGATTTGGCGGGATATTTTTCTAGAATTTAGTCGTGTTTTGAGAAGATTTAGGGAATTTTGTGGGATTTTTCCTGGAATTTTGTTGGACACTGGGGAGATTTTGTGGGATGTTTGTGGAACTTTGAGGGACTTTTCTGGAATTTGGTGAGATTCTGTAGAGAACTGACGAATTATCAGGGATTTTTCATGTATTCTGTGGGAATTTGTGGAGATTTGGTGGGATTTTTCTGGAATTTGGTAGAGTTTTGAGAAGATTTAGGGAATTCTGCAAGATATTTCTGGAATTTGGTAGGCTTTTTTGAAGGACTTTTTGTGGTTTTGAGAAGATTTGAAGAATTTTGAGGATTTTTTCTTATGTTCTTTGGAAACTTGTGGAGGTTTGGTGGGATTTTTGTGGAATTTTGTGGGATATTGAGGCGATTTAGGGATCTTGAGGGATTTTTCATGTATTTTGTGGGAATTTGTGGAGATTTGGTGGGATTTTTGTGGATTTTGGCCGTGTTTTGAGAAGATTTAGGGAATTTTGTGGGATTTTTCCTGGAATTTTGTTGGATACTGGGGAGATTTTGTGGGATGTTTGTGGAACTTTGAGGGACTTTTCTGGAATTTGGTGAGATTCTGTAGAGAACTGACGAATTATCAGGGATTTTTCATGTATTCTGTGGGAATTTGTGGAGATTTGGTGGGATTTTTCTGGAATTTGGTAGGGTTTTGAGAAGATTTAGGGAATTCTGCAAGATATTTCTGGAATTTGGTAGGCTTTTTTGAAGGACTTTTTGTGGTTTTGTGGAGACTTGAAGAATTTTGAGGAATTTTTCTTAGATTCTGTGGAAACTTCTGGAGTTTTGTGGGATTTTTGTGGAATTTTGTGGGATATTGAGGCGATTTAGGGATCTTGAGGGATTTTTCATGTATTTTGTGGGAATTTGTGGAGATTTGGCGGGATATTTTTCTAGAATTTAGTCGTGTTTTGAGAAGATTTAGGGAATTTTGTGGGATTTTTCCTGGAATTTTGTTGGACACTGGGGAGATTTTGTGGGATGTTTGTGGAACTTTGAGGGACTTTTCTGGAATTTGGTGAGATTCTGTAGAGAACTGACGAATTATCAGGGATTTTTCATGTATTCTGTGGGAATTTGTGGAGATTTGGTGGGATTTTTCTGGAATTTGGTAGAGTTTTGAGAAGATTTAGGGAATTCTGCAAGATATTTCTGGAATTTGGTAGGCTTTTTTGAAGGACTTTTTGTGGTTTTGAGAAGACTTGAAGAATTTGGAGGATTTTTTCTTATGTTCTTTGGAAACTTGTGGAGGTTTTGTGGGATTTTTGTGGAATTTTGTGGGATATTGAGGCGATTTAGGGATCTTGAGGGATTTTTCATGTATTCTGTGGGAATTTTTA
Source organism: Cyanistes caeruleus (assembly GCF_971803275.1). NCBI lineage: Eukaryota > Metazoa > Chordata > Aves > Passeriformes > Paridae > Cyanistes > Cyanistes caeruleus. The sequence continues at coordinate 2,936,062 of NW_028255885.1, forward strand.
GAGATTCGGTGGGATTTTTGTGGATTTTAGCCGTATTTTGAGAAGATTTAGGGAATTTTGTGGGATTTTTCCTGGAATTTTGTTGGATACTGGGGAGATTTTGTGGGATGTTTGTGGAACTTTGAGGGACTTTTCTAGAATTTGGTGAGATTCTGTAGAGAACTGACGAATTATCAGGGATTTTTCATGTATTCTGTGGGAATTTGTGGAGATTCGGTGGGATATTTTTCTAGAATTTGGTCGTGTTTTGAGAAGATTTAGGGAATTTTGTGGGATTTTTCCTGGAATTTTGTTGGATACTGGGGAGATTTTGTGGGATGTTTGTGGAACTTTGAGGGACTTTTCTGGAATTTGGTGAGATTCTGTAGAGAACTGACGAATTATCAGATATTTTTCATGTATTCTATGGGAATTTGTGGAGATTTGGTGGGATTTTTCTGGAATTTGGTAGAGTTTTGAGAAGATTTAGGGAATTCTGCAAGATATTTCTGGAATTTGGTAGGCCTTTTTGAAGGACTTTGTGTGGTTTTGAGGAGACTTGAAGAATTTTGAGGAATTTTTCTTAGATTTTGCGGAAACTTGTGGAGGTTTTGTGGGATTTTTGTGTGATTTTGTGGGATATTGAGGCGATTTAGGGATCTTGAGGGATTTTTCATGTATTCTGTGGGAATTTGTGGAGATTCAGTGGGATTTTTATGGATTTTGGTCATGTTTTGAGAAGATTTACGGAATTCTGTGGGATTTTTCCTGGAATTTTGTTGGATACTGGGGAGATTTTGTGGGATGCTTGTGGAACTTTGAGGGACTTTTCTGGAATTTGGTGAGATTCTGTAGAGAACTGACGAATTATCAGGGATTTTTCATGTATTCTGTGGGAATTTGTGGAGATTTGGTGGGATATTTTTCTAGAATTTGGTCGTGTTTTTGGAAGATTTAGGGAATTTTTTGGGATTTTTCCTGGAATTTTATTGGATACTGGGGAGATTTTGTGGAATGTTTGTGGAACTTTGAGGGACTCTTCTGGAATTTGGTGAGATTCTGTAGAGAACTGAAGAATTATCAGGGATTTTTCATGTATTCTGTGGGAATTTGTAGAGATTCGGTGGGATTTTTATGGATTTTGGTAGAGTTTTGAGAAGATTTAGGGAATTCTGCAAGATATTTCTGGAATTTGGTAGGCCTTTTTGACGGACTTTTTGTGGTTTTGAGAAGACTTGAAGAATTTTGAGGAATTTTTCTTAGATTCTATGGAAACTTGTGGAGGTTTGGTGGGATTTTTGTGGAATTTTGTGGGATATTGAGGCGATTTAGGGATCTTGAGGGATTTTTCATGTATTTTGCGGGAATTTGTGGAGATTTGGTGGGATTTTTGTGGATTTTGGCCGTGTTTTGAGAAGATTTAGGGAATTTTGTGGGATTTTTCCTGGAATTTTATTGGATACTGGGGAGATTTTGTGGAATGTTTGTGGAACTTTGAGAGACTCTTCTAGAATTATGTGAGATTCTGTAGAGAACTGACGAATTATCAGGGATTTTTCATGTATTCTGTGGGAATTTGTGGAGATTTGGTGGGATATTTTTCTAGAATTTGGTCGTGTTTTGAGAAGATTTAGGGAATTTTGTGGGATTTTTCCTGGAATTTTGTTGGATACTGGGGAGATTTTGTGGGATGTTTCTGGAACTTTGAGGGACTTCTCTGGAGTTTTGTGAGATTCTGTAGAGAACTGAAGAATTATCAGGGATTTTTCATGTATTCTGTGGGAATTTGTGGAGATTTGGTGGGATTTTCTGGAATTTGGTAGAGTTTTGAGAAGATTTAGGGAATTCTGCAAGATATTTCTGGAATTTGGTGGGCATTTTTGAAGGACTTTTTGTGGTTTTGAGGAGACTTGAAGAATTTTGAGGAATTTTTCTTAGATTCTGTGGAAACTTGTGGAGGTTTGGTGGGATTTTTGTGGAATTTTGTGGGATATTGAGGCGATTTAGGGATCTTGAGGGATTTTTCATGTATTTTGTGGGAATTTGTGGAGATTTGGTGGGATTTTTGTGGATTTTGGCCGTGTTTTGAGAAGATTTAGGGAATTTTGTGGGATTTTTCCTGGAATTTTGTTGGATACTGGGGAGATTTTGTGGGATGCTTGTGGAACTTTGAGGGACTCTTCTGGAATTTGGTGAGATTCTGTAGAGAACTGATGAATTATCAGGGATTTTTCATGTATTCTGTGGGAATTTGTGGAGATTTGGTGGGATTTTTGTGGATTTTGGCCGTGTTTTGAGAAGATTTAGGGAATTTTGTGTGATTTTTCTGGGATTTTGTTGGGTATTGAGGACATTTTGTGGGATGTTTCTGGAATTTGGTGGGGCTTTTCAAGAATTTTGTGGTATTTTGAAAAGATTTAGGGAATTTTGTGGTGTTTTTTCTTGAATTTTGAGGGAAACTGTGCTGATTTTATGGGGCGTTTCTGGAATTTGGTCGAGTTTTCAGAAGATTTAGGGATTTTTGTGAGATTTTTGTGGGATGTTCTGGGAATTGGTGGAGATTTTGTGGGACATTCCTGTGAATTGGTAGGGTTTTGAAATGATTTAGGGAGTTTTGTGGGACTTCTCTGGAATTTTGTGGGTTTTTTCTGGAATTGTGTGGGATTCTGAGGAGACTTGAAGAATTTTGAGGAATTTGTTTTAGATTTTGTGGGAATTTGGGGAGATTCTGTGGGATTTTTCTGGAATTTGGTGGGCCTTTTCAAGGACTTTGTGTGGTTTTGAGGAGACTTGAAGAATTTTGAGGAAATTTTCTTAGATTTTGTGGAAACTTGTGGAGGTTTTGTGTGATTTTTGTGGGATTTTGTGGGATATTGAGGCGATTTAGGGATCTTGAGGGATTTTTCATGTATTTTGTGGGATTTTGTGGAGATTTGTTGGGATATTTTTCTAGAATTTGGTCGTGTTTTGAGAAGATTTAGGGAATTTGGTGGGATTTTTCCTGGAATTTTATTGGATACTGGGGAGATTTTGTGGGATGTTTGTGGAACTTGGAGGGACTTTTCTGGAATTTGGTGAGATTCTGTAGAGAACTGACGAATTATCAGGGATTTTTCATGTATTCTGTGGGAATTTGTGGAGATTTGGTGGGATTTTCTGGAATTTGGTAGAGTTTTGAGAAGATTTAGGGAATTCTGCAAGATATTTCTGGAATTTGGTGGGCATTTTTGAAGGACTTTTTGTGGTTTTGAGGAGACTTGAAGAATTTTGAGGAATTTTTCTTAGATTCTGTGGAAACTTGTGGAGGTTTTGTGGGATTTTTGTGGAATTTTGTGGGATATTGAGGCGATTTAGAGATCTTGAGGGATTTTTCATGTATTTTGTGGGATTTTGTGGAGATTTGTTGGGATATTTTTCTAGAATTTAGTCGTGTTTTGAGAAGATTTAGGGAATTTTGTGGGATTTTTCCTGGAATTTTGTTGGATACTGGGGAGATTTTGTGGGATGTTTGTGGAACTTTGAGGGACTTTTCTGGAATTTGGTGAGATTCTGTAGAGAACTGACGAATTATCAGGGATTTTTCATGTATTCTGTGGGAATTTGTGGAGATTTGGTGGGATTTTTCTGGAATTTGGTAGAGTTTTGAGAAGATTTAGGGAATTCTGCAAGATATTTCTGGAATTTGGTAGGCTTTTTTGAAGGACTTTTTGTGGTTTTGAGAAGACTTGAAGAATTTGGAGGATTTTTTCTTATGTTCTTTGGAAACTTGTGGAGGTTTTGTGGGATTTTTGTGGAATTTTGTGGGATATTGAGGCGATTTAGGGATCTTGAGGGATTTTTCATGTATTCTGTGGGAATTTTTAGAGATTCGGTGGGATTTTTGTGGATTTTAGCCGTATTTTGAGAAGATTTAGGGAATTTTGTGGGATTTTTCCTGGAATTTTGTTGGATACTGGGGAGATTTTGTGGGATGTTTGTGGAACTTTGAGGGACTTTTCTAGAATTTGGTGAGATTCTGTAGAGAACTGACGAATTATCAGGGATTTTTCATGTATTCTGTGGGAATTTGTGGAGATTCGGTGGGATATTTTTCTAGAATTTGGTCGTGTTTTGAGAAGATTTAGGGAATTTTGTGGGATTTTTCCTGGAATTTTGTTGGATACTGGGGAGATTTTGTGGGATGTTTGTGGAACTTTGAGGGACTTTTCTGGAATTTGGTGAGATTCTGTAGAGAACTGACGAATTATCAGATATTTTTCATGTATTCTATGGGAATTTGTGGAGATTTGGTGGGATTTTTCTGGAATTTGGTAGAGTTTTGAGAAGATTTAGGGAATTCTGCAAGATATTTCTGGAATTTGGTAGGCCTTTTTGAAGGACTTTGTGTGGTTTTGAGGAGACTTGAAGAATTTTGAGGAATTTTTCTTAGATTTTGTGGAAACTTGTGGAGGTTTTGTGGGATTTTTGTGTGATTTTGTGGGATATTGAGGCGATTTAGGGATCTTGAGGGATTTTTCATGTATTCTGTGGGAATTTGTGGAGATTCAGTGGGATTTTTATGGATTTTGGTCATGTTTTGAGAAGATTTACGGAATTCTGTGGGATTTTTCCTGGAATTTTGTTGGATACTGGGGAGATTTTGTGGGATGCTTGTGGAACTTTGAGGGACTTTTCTGGAATTTGGTGAGATTCTGTAGAGAACTGACGAATTATCAGGGATTTTTCATGTATTCTGTGGGAATTTGTGGAGATTTGGTGGGATATTTTTCTAGAATTTGGTCGTGTTTTTGGAAGATTTAGGGAATTTTTTGGGATTTTTCCTGGAATTTTATTGGATACTGGGGAGATTTTGTGGAATGTTTGTGGAACTTTGAGGGACTCTTCTGGAATTTGGTGAGATTCTGTAGAGAACTGAAGAATTATCAGGGATTTTTCATGTATTCTGTGGGAATTTGTAGAGATTCGGTGGGATTTTTATGGATTTTGGTAGAGTTTTGAGAAGATTTAGGGAATTCTGCAAGATATTTCTGGAATTTGGTAGGCCTTTTTGACGGACTTTTTGTGGTTTTGAGAAGACTTGAAGAATTTTGAGGAATTTTTCTTAGATTCTATGGAAACTTGTGGAGGTTTGGTGGGATTTTTGTGGAATTTTGTGGGATATTGAGGCGATTTAGGGATCTTGAGGGATTTTTCATGTATTTTGCGGGAATTTGTGGAGATTTGGTGGGATTTTTGTGGATTTTGGCCGTGTTTTGAGAAGATTTAGGGAATTTTGTGGGATTTTTCCTGGAATTTTATTGGATACTGGGGAGATTTTGTGGAATGTTTGTGGAACTTTGAGAGACTCTTCTAGAATTATGTGAGATTCTGTAGAGAACTGACGAATTATCAGGGATTTTTCATGTATTCTGTGGGAATTTGTGGAGATTTGGTGGGATATTTTTCTAGAATTTGGTCGTGTTTTGAGAAGATTTAGGGAATTTTGTGGGATTTTTCCTGGAATTTTGTTGGATACTGGGGAGATTTTGTGGGATGTTTCTGGAACTTTGAGGGACTTCTCTGGAGTTTTGTGAGATTCTGTAGAGAACTGAAGAATTATCAGGGATTTTTCATGTATTCTGTGGGAATTTGTGGAGATTTGGTGGGATTTTCTGGAATTTGGTAGAGTTTTGAGAAGATTTAGGGAATTCTGCAAGATATTTCTGGAATTTGGTGGGCATTTTTGAAGGACTTTTTGTGGTTTTGAGGAGACTTGAAGAATTTTGAGGAATTTTTCTTAGATTCTGTGGAAACTTGTGGAGGTTTGGTGGGATTTTTGTGGAATTTTGTGGGATATTGAGGCGATTTAGGGATCTTGAGGGATTTTTCATGTATTTTGTGGGAATTTGTGGAGATTTGGTGGGATTTTTGTGGATTTTGGCCGTGTTTTGAGAAGATTTAGGGAATTTTGTGGGATTTTTCCTGGAATTTTGTTGGATACTGGGGAGATTTTGTGGGATGCTTGTGGAACTTTGAGGGACTCTTCTGGAATTTGGTGAGATTCTGTAGAGAACTGATGAATTATCAGGGATTTTTCATGTATTCTGTGGGAATTTGTGGAGATTTGGTGGGATTTTTGTGGATTTTGGCCGTGTTTTGAGAAGATTTAGGGAATTTTGTGTGATTTTTCTGGGATTTTGTTGGGTATTGAGGACATTTTGTGGGATGTTTCTGGAATTTGGTGGGGCTTTTCAAGAATTTTGTGGTATTTTGAAAAGATTTAGGGAATTTTGTGGTGTTTTTTCTTGAATTTTGAGGGAAACTGTGCTGATTTTATGGGGCGTTTCTGGAATTTGGTCGAGTTTTCAGAAGATTTAGGGATTTTTGTGAGATTTTTGTGGGATGTTCTGGGAATTGGTGGAGATTTTGTGGGACATTCCTGTGAATTGGTAGGGTTTTGAAATGATTTAGGGAGTTTTGTGGGACTTCTCTGGAATTTTGTGGGTTTTTTCTGGAATTGTGTGGGATTCTGAGGAGACTTGAAGAATTTTGAGGAATTTGTTTTAGATTTTGTGGGAATTTGGGGAGATTCTGTGGGATTTTTCTGGAATTTGGTGGGCCTTTTCAAGGACTTTGTGTGGTTTTGAGGAGACTTGAAGAATTTTGAGGAAATTTTCTTAGATTTTGTGGAAACTTGTGGAGGTTTTGTGTGATTTTTGTGGGATTTTGTGGGATATTGAGGCGATTTAGGGATCTTGAGGGATTTTTCATGTATTTTGTGGGATTTTGTGGAGATTTGTTGGGATATTTTTCTAGAATTTGGTCGTGTTTTGAGAAGATTTAGGGAATTTGGTGGGATTTTTCCTGGAATTTTATTGGATACTGGGGAGATTTTGTGGGATGTTTGTGGAACTTGGAGGGACTTTTCTGGAATTTGGTGAGATTCTGTAGAGAACTGACGAATTATCAGGGATTTTTCATGTATTCTGTGGGAATTTGTGGAGATTTGGTGGGATTTTCTGGAATTTGGTAGAGTTTTGAGAAGATTTAGGGAATTCTGCAAGATATTTCTGGAATTTGGTGGGCATTTTTGAAGGACTTTTTGTGGTTTTGAGGAGACTTGAAGAATTTTGAGGAATTTTTCTTAGATTCTGTGGAAACTTGTGGAGGTTTTGTGGGATTTTTGTGGAATTTTGTGGGATATTGAGGCGATTTAGAGATCTTGAGGGATTTTTCATGTATTTTGTGGGATTTTGTGGAGATTTGTTGGGATATTTTTCTAGAATTTAGTCGTGTTTTGAGAAGATTTAGGGAATTTTGTGGGATTTTTCCTGGAATTTTGTTGGATACTGGGGAGATTTTGTGGGATGTTTGTGGAACTTTGAGGGACTTTTCTGGAATTTGGTGAGATTCTGTAGAGAACTGACGAATTATCAGGGATTTTTCATGTATTCTGTGGGAATTTGTGGAGATTTGGTGGGATTTTTCTGGAATTTGGTAGAGTTTTGAGAAGATTTAGGGAATTCTGCAAGATATTTCTGGAATTTGGTAGGCTTTTTTGAAGGACTTTTTGTGGTTTTGAGAAGACTTGAAGAATTTGGAGGATTTTTTCTTATGTTCTTTGGAAACTTGTGGAGGTTTTGTGGGATTTTTGTGGAATTTTGTGGGATATTGAGGCGATTTAGGGATCTTGAGGGATTTTTCATGTATTCTGTGGGAATTTTTAGAGATTCGGTGGGATTTTTGTGGATTTTAGCCGTATTTTGAGAAGATTTAGGGAATTTTGTGGGATTTTTCCTGGAATTTTGTTGGATACTGGGGAGATTTTGTGGGATGTTTGTGGAACTTTGAGGGACTTTTCTAGAATTTGGTGAGATTCTGTAGAGAACTGACGAATTATCAGGGATTTTTCATGTATTCTGTGGGAATTTGTGGAGATTCGGTGGGATATTTTTCTAGAATTTGGTCGTGTTTTGAGAAGATTTAGGGAATTTTGTGGGATTTTTCCTGGAATTTTGTTGGATACTGGGGAGATTTTGTGGGATGTTTGTGGAACTTGGAGGGACTTTTCTGGAATATGGTGAGATTCTGTAGAGAACTGACGAATTATCAGATATTTTTCATGTATTCTATGGGAATTTGTGGAGATTTGGTGGGATTTTTCTGGAATTTGGTAGAGTTTTGAGAAGATTTAGGGAATTCTGCAAGATATTTCTGGAATTTGGTAGGCCTTTTTGAAGGACTTTGTGTGGTTTTGAGGAGACTTGAAGAATTTTGAGGAATTTTTCTTAGATTCTGTGGAAACTTGTGGAGGTTTGGTGTGATTTTTGTGGAATTTTGTGGGATATTGAGGCGATTTAGGGATCTTGAGGGATTTTTCATGTATTTTGTGGGAATTTGTGGAGATTCGGTGGGATATTTTTCTAGAATTTGGTCGTGTTTTGGGAAGATTTAGGGAATTTTGTGTGATTTTTCTGGGATTTTGTTGGGTATTGAGGACATTTTGTGGGATGTTTCTGGAATTTGGTGGGGCTTTTCAAGAATTTTGTGGTATTTTGAAAAGATTTAGGGAATTTTGTGGTGTTTTTTCTTGAATTTTGAGGGAAACTGTGCTGATTTTATGGGGCGTTTCTGGAATTTGGTCGAGTTTTCAGAAGATTTAGGGATTTTTGTGAGATTTTTGTGGGATGTTCTGGGAATTGGTGGAGATTTTGTGGGACATTCCTGTGAATTGGTAGGGTTTTGAAATGATTTAGGGAGTTTTGTGGGACTTCTCTGGAATTTTGTGGGTTTTTTCTGGAATTGTGTGGGATTCTGAGGAGACTTGAAGAATTTTGAGGAATTTGTTTTAGATTTTGTGGGAATTTGGGGAGATTCTGTGGGATTTTTCTGGAATTTGGTGGGCCTTTTCAAGGACTTTGTGTGGTTTTGAGGAGACTTGAAGAATTTTGAGGAAATTTTCTTAGATTTTGTGGAAACTTGTGGAGGTTTTGTGTGATTTTTGTGGGATTTTGTGGGATATTGAGGCGATTTAGGGATCTTGAGGGATTTTTCATGTATTTTGTGGGAATTTGTGGAGATTTGGTGGGATTTTTGTGGATTTTGGCCGTGTTTTGAGAAGATTTAGGGAATTTTGTGGGATTTTTCCTGGAATTTTGTTGGATACTGGGGAGATTTTGTGGGATGTTTGTGGAACTTCGAGGGACTTTTCTGGAATTTGGTGAGATTCTGTAGAGAACTGACGAATTATCAGGGATTTTTCATGTATTCTGTGGGAATTTGTGGAGATTTGGTGGTATATTTTTCTAGAATTTGGTCATGTTTTGAGAAGATTTAGGGAATTTTGTGGGATTTTTCCTGGAATTTTGTTGGATACTGGGGAGATTTTGTGGGATGTTTGTGGAACTTTGAGGGACTTTTCTGGAATTTGGTGAGATTCTGTAGAGAACTGAAGAATTATCAGGGATTTTTCATGTATTCTGTGGGAATTTGTGGAGATTTGGTGGGATTTTTGTGGATTTTGGTCGTGTTTTGAGAAGATTTAGGGAATTTTGTGTGATTTTTCTGGAATTTGTTGGGTCTTTTCAAGGACTTTGTGTGGTTTTGAGGAGACTTGAAGAATTTTGAGGAATTTTTCTTAGATTTTGTGGAAACTTGTGGAGGTTTTGTGGGATTTTTGGGGGAATTTGTGGGATATTGAGGCGATTTAGGGATCTTGAGGGATTTTTCATGTATTTTGTGGGAATTTGTGGAGATTTGGTGGGATATTTTTCTAGAATTTGGTCATGTTTTGAGAAGATTTAGGGAATTTTGTGGGATTTTTCCTGGAATTTTGTTGGATACTGGGGAGATTTTGTGGGATGCTTGTGGAACTTTGAGGGACTCTTCTGGAATTTGGTGAGATTCTGTAGAGAACTGACGAATTATCAGGGATTTTTCATGTATTCTGTGGGAATTTGTGGAGATTTGGTGGGATTTTTGTGGATTTTGGCCGTGTTTTGAGAAGATTTAGGGAATTTTGTGTGATTTTTCTGGGATTTTGTTGGGTATTGAGGACATTTTGTGGGATGTTTCTGGAATTTGGTGGGGCTTTTCAAGAATTTTGTGGTATTTTGAAAAGATTTAGGGAATTTTGTGGTGTTTTTTCTTGAATTTTGAGGGAAACTGTGCTGATTTTATGGGGCGTTTCTGGAATTTGGTCGAGTTTTCAGAAGATTTAGGGATTTTTGTGAGATTTTTGTGGGATGTTCTGGGAATTGGTGGAGATTTTGTGGGACATTCCTGTGAATTGGTAGGGTTTTGAAATGATTTAGGGAGTTTTGTGGGACTTCTCTGGAATTTTGTGGGTTTTTTCTGGAATTGTGTGGGATTCTGAGGAGACTTGAAGAATTTTGAGGAATTTGTTTTAGATTTTGTGGGAATTTGGGGAGATTCTGTGGGATTTTTCTGGAATTTGGTGGGCCTTTTCAAGGACTTTGTGTGGTTTTGAGGAGACTTGAAGAATTTTGAGGAAATTTTCTTAGATTTTGTGGAAACTTGTGGAGGTTTTGTGTGATTTTTGTGGGATTTTGTGGGATATTGAGGCGATTTAGGGATCTTGAGGGATTTTTCATGTATTTTGTGGGAATTTGTGGAGATTTGGTGGGATATTTTTCTAGAATTTGGTCGTGTTTTGAGAAGATTTAGGGAATTTTGTGGGATTTTTCCTGGAATTTTATTGGATACTGGGGAGATTTTGTGGGATGTTTGTGGAACTTGGAGGGACTTTTCTGGAATTTGGTGAGATTCTGTAGAGAACTGACGAATTATCAGGGATTTTTCATGTATTCTCTGGGAATTTGTGGAGATTTGGTGGGATTTTCTGGAATTTGGTAGAGTTTTGAGAAGATTTAGGGAATTCTGCAAGATATTTCTGGAATTTGGTGGGCATTTTTGAAGGACTTTTTGTGGTTTTGAGGAGACTTGAAGAATTTTGAGGAATTTTTCTTAGATTCTGTGGAAACTTGTGGAGGTTTGGTGGGATTTTTGTGGAATTTTGTGGGATATTGAGGCGATTTAGGGATCTTGAGGGATTTTTCATGTATTTTGTGGGAATTTGTGGAGATTTGGTGGGATTTTTGTGGATTTTGGCCGTGTTTTGAGAAGATTTAGGGAATTTTGTGGGATTTTTCCTGGAATTTTGTTGGATACTGGGGAGATTTTGTGGGATGCTTGTGGAACTTTGAGGGACTCTTCTGGAATTTGGTGAGATTCTGTAGAGAACTGATGAATTATCAGGGATTTTTCATGTATTCTGTGGGAATTTGTGGAGATTTGGTGGGATTTTTGTGGATTTTGGCCGTGTTTTGAGAAGATTTAGGGAATTTTGTGTGATTTTTCTGGGATTTTGTTGGGTATTGAGGACATTTTGTGGGATGTTTCTGGAATTTGGTGGGGCTTTTCAAGAATTTTGTGGTATTTTGAAAAGATTTAGGGAATTTTGTGGTGTTTTTTCTTGAATTTTGAGGGAAACTGTGCTGATTTTATGGGGCGTTTCTGGAATTTGGTCGAGTTTTCAGAAGATTTAGGGATTTTTGTGAGATTTTTGTGGGATGTTCTGGGAATTGGTGGAGATTTTGTGGGACATTCCTGTGAATTGGTAGGGTTTTGAAATGATTTAGGGAGTTTTGTGGGACTTCTCTGGAATTTTGTGGGTTTTTTCTGGAATTGTGTGGGATTCTGAGGAGACTTGAAGAATTTTGAGGAATTTGTTTTAGATTTTGTGGGAATTTGGGGAGATTCTGTGGGATTTTTCTGGAATTTGGTGGGCCTTTTCAAGGACTTTGTGTGGTTTTGAGGAGACTTGAAGAATTTTGAGGAAATTTTCTTAGATTTTGTGGAAACTTGTGGAGGTTTTGTGTGATTTTTGTGGGATTTTGTGGGATATTGAGGCGATTTAGGGATCTTGAGGGATTTTTCATGTATTTTGTGGGAATTTGTGGAGATTTGTTGGGATTTTTGTGGATTTTGGCCGTGTTTTGAGAAGATTTAGGGAATTTTGTGGGATTTTTCCTGGAATTTTGTTGGATACTGGGGAGATTTTGTGGGATGTTTGTGGAACTTGGAGGGACTTTTCTGGAATTTGGTGAGATTCTGTAGAGAACTGACGAATTATCAGGGATTTTTCATGTATTCTGTGGGAATTTGTGGAGATTTGGTGGGATATTTTTCTAGAATTTGGTCATGTTTTGAGAAGATTTAGGGAATTTTGTGGGATTTTTCCTGGAATTTTGTTGGATACTGGGGAGATTTTGTGGGATGTTTGTGGAACTTTGAGGGACTTTTCTGGAATTTGGTGAGATTCTGTAGAGAACTGAAGAATTATCAGGGATTTTTCATGTATTCTGTGGGAATTTGTGGAGATTTGGTGGGATTTTTGTGGATTTTGGTCGTGTTTTGAGAAGATTTAGGGAATTTTGTGTGATTTTTCTGGAATTTGTTGGGTCTTTTCAAGGACTTTGTGTGGTTTTGAGGAGACTTGAAGAATTTTGAGGAATTTTTCTTAGATTTTGTGGAAACTTGTGGAGGTTTTGTGGGATTTTTGGGGGAATTTGTGGGATATTGAGGCGATTTAGGGATCTTGAGGGATTTTTCATGTATTTTGTGGGAATTTGTGGAGATTTGGTGGGATATTTTTCTAGAATTTGGTCATGTTTTGAGAAGATTTAGGGAATTTTGTGGGATTTTTCCTGGAATTTTGTTGGATACTGGGGAGATTTTGTGGGATGCTTGTGGAACTTTGAGGGACTCTTCTGGAATTTGGTGAGATTCTGTAGAGAACTGACGAATTATCAGGGATTTTTCATGTATTCTGTGGGAATTTGTGGAGATTTGGTGGGATTTTTGTGGATTTTGGCCGTGTTTTGAGAAGATTTAGGGAATTTTGTGTGATTTTTCTGGGATTTTGTTGGGTATTGAGGACATTTTGTGGGATGTTTCTGGAATTTGGTGGGGCTTTTCAAGAATTTTGTGGTATTTTGAAAAGATTTAGGGAATTTTGTGGTGTTTTTTCTTGAATTTTGAGGGAAACTGTGCTGATTTTATGGGGCGTTTCTGGAATTTGGTCGAGTTTTCAGAAGATTTAGGGATTTTTGTGAGATTTTTGTGGGATGTTCTGGGAATTGGTGGAGATTTTGTGGGACATTCCTGTGAATTGGTAGGGTTTTGAAATGATTTAGGGAGTTTTGTGGGACTTCTCTGGAATTTTGTGGGTTTTTTCTGGAATTGTGTGGGATTCTGAGGAGACTTGAAGAATTTTGAGGAATTTGTTTTAGATTTTGTGGGAATTTGGGGAGATTCTGTGGGATTTTTCTGGAATTTGGTGGGCCTTTTCAAGGACTTTGTGTGGTTTTGAGGAGACTTGAAGAATTTTGAGGAAATTTTCTTAGATTTTGTGGAAACTTGTGGAGGTTTTGTGTGATTTTTGTGGGATTTTGTGGGATATTGAGGCGATTTAGGGATCTTGAGGGATTTTTCATGTATTTTGTGGGAATTTGTGGAGATTTGGTGGGATATTTTTCTAGAATTTGGTCGTGTTTTGAGAAGATTTAGGGAATTTTGTGGGATTTTTCCTGGAATTTTGTTGGATACTGGGGAGATTTTGTGGGATGTTTGTGGAACTTGGAGGGACTTTTCTGGAATTTGGTGAGATTCTGTAGAGAACTGACGAATTATCAGGGATTTTTCATGTATTCTGTGGGAATTTGTGGAGATTTGGTGGGATTTTCTGGAATTTGGTAGAGTTTTGAGAAGATTTAGGGAATTCTGCAAGATATTTCTGGAATTTGGTGGGCATTTTTGAAGGACTTTTTGTGGTTTTGAGGAGACTTGAAGAATTTTGAGGAATTTTTCTTAGATTCTGTGGAAACTTGTGGAGGTTTGGTGGGATTTTTGTGGAATTTTGTGGGATATTGAGGCGATTTAGGGATCTTGAGGGATTTTTCATGTATTTTGTGGGAATTTGTGGAGATTTGGTGGGATTTTTGTGGATTTTGGCCGTGTTTTGAGAAGATTTAGGGAATTTTGTGGGATTTTTCCTGGAATTTTGTTGGATACTGGGGAGATTTTGTGGGATGCTTGTGGAACTTTGAGGGACTCTTCTGGAATTTGGTGAGATTCTGTAGAGAACTGATGAATTATCAGGGATTTTTCATGTATTCTGTGGGAATTTGTGGAGATTTGGTGGGATTTTTGTGGATTTTGGCCGTGTTTTGAGAAGATTTAGGGAATTTTGTGTGATTTTTCTGGGATTTTGTTGGGTATTGAGGACATTTTGTGGGATGTTTCTGGAATTTGGTGGGGCTTTTCAAGAATTTTGTGGTATTTTGAAAAGATTTAGGGAATTTTGTGGTGTTTTTTCTTGAATTTTGAGGGAAACTGTGCTGATTTTATGGGGCGTTTCTGGAATTTGGTCGAGTTTTCAGAAGATTTAGGGATTTTTGTGAGATTTTTGTGGGATGTTCTGGGAATTGGTGGAGATTTTGTGGGACATTCCTGTGAATTGGTAGGGTTTTGAAATGATTTAGGGAGTTTTGTGGGACTTCTCTGGAATTTTGTGGGTTTTTTCTGGAATTGTGTGGGATTCTGAGGAGACTTGAAGAATTTTGAGGAATTTGTTTTAGATTTTGTGGGAATTTGGGGAGATTCTGTGGGATTTTTCTGGAATTTGGTGGGCCTTTTCAAGGACTTTGTGTGGTTTTGAGGAGACTTGAAGAATTTTGAGGAAATTTTCTTAGATTTTGTGGAAACTTGTGGAGGTTTTGTGTGATTTTTGTGGGATTTTGTGGGATATTGAGGCGATTTAGGGATCTTGAGGGATTTTTCATGTATTTTGTGGGAATTTGTGGAGATTTGGTGGGATTTTTGTGGATTTTGGCCGTGTTTTGAGAAGATTTAGGGAATTTTGTGGGATTTTTCCTGGAATTTTGTTGGATACTGGGGAGATTTTGTGGGATGTTTGTGGAACTTGGAGGGACTTTTCTGGAATTTGGTGAGATTCTGTAGAGAACTGACGAATTATCAGGGATTTTTCATGTATTCTGTGGGAATTTGTGGAGATTTGGTGGGATATTTTTCTAGAATTTGGTCATGTTTTGAGAAGATTTAGGGAATTTTGTGGGATTTTTCCTGGAATTTTGTTGGATACTGGGGAGATTTTGTGGGATGTTTGTGGAACTTTGAGGGACTTTTCTGGAATTTGGTGAGATTCTGTAGAGAACTGAAGAATTATCAGGGATTTTTCATGTATTCTGTGGGAATTTGTGGAGATTTGGTGGGATTTTTGTGGATTTTGGTCGTGTTTTGAGAAGATTTAGGGAATTTTGTGTGATTTTTCTGGGATTTTGTTGGGTATTGAGGACATTTTGTGGGATGTTTCTGGAATTTGGTGGGGCTTTTCAAGAATTTTGTGGTATTTTGAAAAGATTTAGGGAATTTTGTGGTGTTTTTTCTTGAATTTTGAGGGAAACTGTGCTGATTTTATGGGGCGTTTCTGGAATTTGGTCGAGTTTTCAGAAGATTTAGGGATTTTTGTGAGATTTTTGTGGGATGTTCTGGGAATTGGTGGAGATTTTGTGGGACATTCCTGTGAATTGGTAGGGTTTTGAAATGATTTAGGGAGTTTTGTGGGACTTCTCTGGAATTTTGTGGGTTTTTTCTGGAATTGTGTGGGATTCTGAGGAGACTTGAAGAATTTTGAGGAATTTGTTTTAGATTTTGTGGGAATTTGGGGAGATTCTGTGGGATTTTTCTGGAATTTGGTGGGCCTTTTCAAGGACTTTGTGTGGTTTTGAGGAGACTTGAAGAATTTTGAGGAAATTTTCTTAGATTTTGTGGAAACTTGTGGAGGTTTTGTGTGATTTTTGTGGGATTTTGTGGGATATTGAGGCGATTTAGGGATCTTGAGGGATTTTTCATGTATTTTGTGGGATTTTGTGGAGATTTGTTGGGATATTTTTCTAGAATTTGGTCGTGTTTTGAGAAGATTTAGGGAATTTGGTGGGATTTTTCCTGGAATTTTATTGGATACTGGGGAGATTTTGTGGGATGTTTGTGGAACTTGGAGGGACTTTTCTGGAATTTGGTGAGATTCTGTAGAGAACTGACGAATTATCAGGGATTTTTCATGTATTCTGTGGGAATTTGTGGAGATTTGGTGGGATTTTCTGGAATTTGGTAGAGTTTTGAGAAGATTTAGGGAATTCTGCAAGATATTTCTGGAATTTGGTGGGCATTTTTGAAGGACTTTTTGTGGTTTTGAGGAGACTTGAAGAATTTTGAGGAATTTTTCTTAGATTCTGTGGAAACTTGTGGAGGTTTTGTGGGATTTTTGTGGAATTTTGTGGGATATTGAGGCGATTTAGAGATCTTGAGGGATTTTTCATGTATTTTGTGGGATTTTGTGGAGATTTGTTGGGATATTTTTCTAGAATTTAGTCGTGTTTTGAGAAGATTTAGGGAATTTTGTGGGATTTTTCCTGGAATTTTGTTGGATACTGGGGAGATTTTGTGGGATGCTTGTGGAACTTTGAGGGACTCTTCTGGAATTTGGTGAGATTCTGTAGAGAACTGATGAATTATCAGGGATTTTTCATGTATTCTGTGGGAATTTGTGGAGATTTGGTGGGATTTTTGTGGATTTTGGCCGTGTTTTGAGAAGATTTAGGGAATTTTGTGTGATTTTTCTGGGATTTTGTTGGGTATTGAGGACATTTTGTGGGATGTTTCTGGAATTTGGTGGGGCTTTTCAAGAATTTTGTGGTATTTTGAAAAGATTTAGGGAATTTTGTGGTGTTTTTTCTTGAATTTTGAGGGAAACTGTGCTGATTTTATGGGGCGTTTCTGGAATTTGGTCGAGTTTTCAGAAGATTTAGGGATTTTTGTGAGATTTTTGTGGGATGTTCTGGGAATTGGTGGAGATTTTGTGGGACATTCCTGTGAATTGGTAGGGTTTTGAAATGATTTAGGGAGTTTTGTGGGACTTCTCTGGAATTTTGTGGGTTTTTTCTGGAATTGTGTGGGATTCTGAGGAGACTTGAAGAATTTTGAGGAATTTGTTTTAGATTTTGTGGGAATTTGGGGAGATTCTGTGGGATTTTTCTGGAATTTGGTGGGCCTTTTCAAGGACTTTGTGTGGTTTTGAGGAGACTTGAAGAATTTTGAGGAAATTTTCTTAGATTTTGTGGAAACTTGTGGAGGTTTTGTGTGATTTTTGTGGGATTTTGTGGGATATTGAGGCGATTTAGGGATCTTGAGGGATTTTTCATGTATTTTGTGGGAATTTGTGGAGATTTGGTGGGATTTTTGTGGATTTTGGCCGTGTTTTGAGAAGATTTAGGGAATTTTGTGGGATTTTTCCTGGAATTTTGTTGGATACTGGGGAGATTTTGTGGGATGTTTGTGGAACTTCGAGGGACTTTTCTGGAATTTGGTGAGATTCTGTAGAGAACTGACGAATTATCAGGGATTTTTCATGTATTCTGTGGGAATTTGTGGAGATTTGGTGGTATATTTTTCTAGAATTTGGTCATGTTTTGAGAAGATTTAGGGAATTTTGTGGGATTTTTCCTGGAATTTTGTTGGATACTGGGGAGATTTTGTGGGATGTTTGTGGAACTTTGAGGGACTTTTCTGGAATTTGGTGAGATTCTGTAGAGAACTGAAGAATTATCAGGGATTTTTCATGTATTCTGTGGGAATTTGTGGAGATTTGGTGGGATTTTTGTGGATTTTGGTCGTGTTTTGAGAAGATTTAGGGAATTTTGTGTGATTTTTCTGGAATTTGTTGGGTCTTTTCAAGGACTTTGTGTGGTTTTGAGGAGACTTGAAGAATTTTGAGGAATTTTTCTTAGATTTTGTGGAAACTTGTGGAGGTTTTGTGGGATTTTTGGGGGAATTTGTGGGATATTGAGGCGATTTAGGGATCTTGAGGGATTTTTCATGTATTTTGTGGGAATTTGTGGAGATTTGGTGGGATATTTTTCTAGAATTTGGTCATGTTTTGAGAAGATTTAGGGAATTTTGTGGGATTTTTCCTGGAATTTTGTTGGATACTGGGGAGATTTTGTGGGATGCTTGTGGAACTTTGAGGGACTCTTCTGGAATTTGGTGAGATTCTGTAGAGAACTGACGAATTATCAGGGATTTTTCATGTATTCTGTGGGAATTTGTGGAGATTTGGTGGGATTTTTGTGGATTTTGGCCGTGTTTTGAGAAGATTTAGGGAATTTTGTGTGATTTTTCTGGGATTTTGTTGGGTATTGAGGACATTTTGTGGGATGTTTCTGGAATTTGGTGGGGCTTTTCAAGAATTTTGTGGTATTTTGAAAAGATTTAGGGAATTTTGTGGTGTTTTTTCTTGAATTTTGAGGGAAACTGTGCTGATTTTATGGGGCGTTTCTGGAATTTGGTCGAGTTTTCAGAAGATTTAGGGATTTTTGTGAGATTTTTGTGGGATGTTCTGGGAATTGGTGGAGATTTTGTGGGACATTCCTGTGAATTGGTAGGGTTTTGAAATGATTTAGGGAGTTTTGTGGGACTTCTCTGGAATTTTGTGGGTTTTTTCTGGAATTGTGTGGGATTCTGAGGAGACTTGAAGAATTTTGAGGAATTTGTTTTAGATTTTGTGGGAATTTGGGGAGATTCTGTGGGATTTTTCTGGAATTTGGTGGGCCTTTTCAAGGACTTTGTGTGGTTTTGAGGAGACTTGAAGAATTTTGAGGAAATTTTCTTAGATTTTGTGGAAACTTGTGGAGGTTTTGTGTGATTTTTGTGGGATTTTGTGGGATATTGAGGCGATTTAGGGATCTTGAGGGATTTTTCATGTATTTTGTGGGAATTTGTGGAGATTTGGTGGGATATTTTTCTAGAATTTGGTCGTGTTTTGAGAAGATTTAGGGAATTTTGTGGGATTTTTCCTGGAATTTTATTGGATACTGGGGAGATTTTGTGGGATGTTTGTGGAACTTGGAGGGACTTTTCTGGAATTTGGTGAGATTCTGTAGAGAACTGACGAATTATCAGGGATTTTTCATGTATTCTCTGGGAATTTGTGGAGATTTGGTGGGATTTTCTGGAATTTGGTAGAGTTTTGAGAAGATTTAGGGAATTCTGCAAGATATTTCTGGAATTTGGTGGGCATTTTTGAAGGACTTTTTGTGGTTTTGAGGAGACTTGAAGAATTTTGAGGAATTTTTCTTAGATTCTGTGGAAACTTGTGGAGGTTTGGTGGGATTTTTGTGGAATTTTGTGGGATATTGAGGCGATTTAGGGATCTTGAGGGATTTTTCATGTATTTTGTGGGAATTTGTGGAGATTTGGTGGGATTTTTGTGGATTTTGGCCGTGTTTTGAGAAGATTTAGGGAATTTTGTGGGATTTTTCCTGGAATTTTGTTGGATACTGGGGAGATTTTGTGGGATGCTTGTGGAACTTTGAGGGACTCTTCTGGAATTTGGTGAGATTCTGTAGAGAACTGATGAATTATCAGGGATTTTTCATGTATTCTGTGGGAATTTGTGGAGATTTGGTGGGATTTTTGTGGATTTTGGCCGTGTTTTGAGAAGATTTAGGGAATTTTGTGTGATTTTTCTGGGATTTTGTTGGGTATTGAGGACATTTTGTGGGATGTTTCTGGAATTTGGTGGGGCTTTTCAAGAATTTTGTGGTATTTTGAAAAGATTTAGGGAATTTTGTGGTGTTTTTTCTTGAATTTTGAGGGAAACTGTGCTGATTTTATGGGGCGTTTCTGGAATTTGGTCGAGTTTTCAGAAGATTTAGGGATTTTTGTGAGATTTTTGTGGGATGTTCTGGGAATTGGTGGAGATTTTGTGGGACATTCCTGTGAATTGGTAGGGTTTTGAAATGATTTAGGGAGTTTTGTGGGACTTCTCTGGAATTTTGTGGGTTTTTTCTGGAATTGTGTGGGATTCTGAGGAGACTTGAAGAATTTTGAGGAATTTGTTTTAGATTTTGTGGGAATTTGGGGAGATTCTGTGGGATTTTTCTGGAATTTGGTGGGCCTTTTCAAGGACTTTGTGTGGTTTTGAGGAGACTTGAAGAATTTTGAGGAAATTTTCTTAGATTTTGTGGAAACTTGTGGAGGTTTTGTGTGATTTTTGTGGGATTTTGTGGGATATTGAGGCGATTTAGGGATCTTGAGGGATTTTTCATGTATTTTGTGGGAATTTGTGGAGATTTGTTGGGATTTTTGTGGATTTTGGCCGTGTTTTGAGAAGATTTAGGGAATTTTGTGGGATTTTTCCTGGAATTTTGTTGGATACTGGGGAGATTTTGTGGGATGTTTGTGGAACTTGGAGGGACTTTTCTGGAATTTGGTGAGATTCTGTAGAGAACTGACGAATTATCAGGGATTTTTCATGTATTCTGTGGGAATTTGTGGAGATTTGGTGGGATATTTTTCTAGAATTTGGTCATGTTTTGAGAAGATTTAGGGAATTTTGTGGGATTTTTCCTGGAATTTTGTTGGATACTGGGGAGATTTTGTGGGATGTTTGTGGAACTTTGAGGGACTTTTCTGGAATTTGGTGAGATTCTGTAGAGAACTGAAGAATTATCAGGGATTTTTCATGTATTCTGTGGGAATTTGTGGAGATTTGGTGGGATTTTTGTGGATTTTGGTCGTGTTTTGAGAAGATTTAGGGAATTTTGTGTGATTTTTCTGGAATTTGTTGGGTCTTTTCAAGGACTTTGTGTGGTTTTGAGGAGACTTGAAGAATTTTGAGGAATTTTTCTTAGATTTTGTGGAAACTTGTGGAGGTTTTGTGGGATTTTTGGGGGAATTTGTGGGATATTGAGGCGATTTAGGGATCTTGAGGGATTTTTCATGTATTTTGTGGGAATTTGTGGAGATTTGGTGGGATATTTTTCTAGAATTTGGTCATGTTTTGAGAAGATTTAGGGAATTTTGTGGGATTTTTCCTGGAATTTTGTTGGATACTGGGGAGATTTTGTGGGATGCTTGTGGAACTTTGAGGGACTCTTCTGGAATTTGGTGAGATTCTGTAGAGAACTGACGAATTATCAGGGATTTTTCATGTATTCTGTGGGAATTTGTGGAGATTTGGTGGGATTTTTGTGGATTTTGGCCGTGTTTTGAGAAGATTTAGGGAATTTTGTGTGATTTTTCTGGGATTTTGTTGGGTATTGAGGACATTTTGTGGGATGTTTCTGGAATTTGGTGGGGCTTTTCAAGAATTTTGTGGTATTTTGAAAAGATTTAGGGAATTTTGTGGTGTTTTTTCTTGAATTTTGAGGGAAACTGTGCTGATTTTATGGGGCGTTTCTGGAATTTGGTCGAGTTTTCAGAAGATTTAGGGATTTTTGTGAGATTTTTGTGGGATGTTCTGGGAATTGGTGGAGATTTTGTGGGACATTCCTGTGAATTGGTAGGGTTTTGAAATGATTTAGGGAGTTTTGTGGGACTTCTCTGGAATTTTGTGGGTTTTTTCTGGAATTGTGTGGGATTCTGAGGAGACTTGAAGAATTTTGAGGAATTTGTTTTAGATTTTGTGGGAATTTGGGGAGATTCTGTGGGATTTTTCTGGAATTTGGTGGGCCTTTTCAAGGACTTTGTGTGGTTTTGAGGAGACTTGAAGAATTTTGAGGAAATTTTCTTAGATTTTGTGGAAACTTGTGGAGGTTTTGTGTGATTTTTGTGGGATTTTGTGGGATATTGAGGCGATTTAGGGATCTTGAGGGATTTTTCATGTATTTTGTGGGAATTTGTGGAGATTTGGTGGGATATTTTTCTAGAATTTGGTCGTGTTTTGAGAAGATTTAGGGAATTTTGTGGGATTTTTCCTGGAATTTTGTTGGATACTGGGGAGATTTTGTGGGATGTTTGTGGAACTTGGAGGGACTTTTCTGGAATTTGGTGAGATTCTGTAGAGAACTGACGAATTATCAGGGATTTTTCATGTATTCTGTGGGAATTTGTGGAGATTTGGTGGGATTTTCTGGAATTTGGTAGAGTTTTGAGAAGATTTAGGGAATTCTGCAAGATATTTCTGGAATTTGGTGGGCATTTTTGAAGGACTTTTTGTGGTTTTGAGGAGACTTGAAGAATTTTGAGGAATTTTTCTTAGATTCTGTGGAAACTTGTGGAGGTTTGGTGGGATTTTTGTGGAATTTTGTGGGATATTGAGGCGATTTAGGGATCTTGAGGGATTTTTCATGTATTTTGTGGGAATTTGTGGAGATTTGGTGGGATTTTTGTGGATTTTGGCCGTGTTTTGAGAAGATTTAGGGAATTTTGTGGGATTTTTCCTGGAATTTTGTTGGATACTGGGGAGATTTTGTGGGATGCTTGTGGAACTTTGAGGGACTCTTCTGGAATTTGGTGAGATTCTGTAGAGAACTGATGAATTATCAGGGATTTTTCATGTATTCTGTGGGAATTTGTGGAGATTTGGTGGGATTTTTGTGGATTTTGGCCGTGTTTTGAGAAGATTTAGGGAATTTTGTGTGATTTTTCTGGGATTTTGTTGGGTATTGAGGACATTTTGTGGGATGTTTCTGGAATTTGGTGGGGCTTTTCAAGAATTTTGTGGTATTTTGAAAAGATTTAGGGAATTTTGTGGTGTTTTTTCTTGAATTTTGAGGGAAACTGTGCTGATTTTATGGGGCGTTTCTGGAATTTGGTCGAGTTTTCAGAAGATTTAGGGATTTTTGTGAGATTTTTGTGGGATGTTCTGGGAATTGGTGGAGATTTTGTGGGACATTCCTGTGAATTGGTAGGGTTTTGAAATGATTTAGGGAGTTTTGTGGGACTTCTCTGGAATTTTGTGGGTTTTTTCTGGAATTGTGTGGGATTCTGAGGAGACTTGAAGAATTTTGAGGAATTTGTTTTAGATTTTGTGGGAATTTGGGGAGATTCTGTGGGATTTTTCTGGAATTTGGTGGGCCTTTTCAAGGACTTTGTGTGGTTTTGAGGAGACTTGAAGAATTTTGAGGAAATTTTCTTAGATTTTGTGGAAACTTGTGGAGGTTTTGTGTGATTTTTGTGGGATTTTGTGGGATATTGAGGCGATTTAGGGATCTTGAGGGATTTTTCATGTATTTTGTGGGAATTTGTGGAGATTTGGTGGGATTTTTGTGGATTTTGGCCGTGTTTTGAGAAGATTTAGGGAATTTTGTGGGATTTTTCCTGGAATTTTGTTGGATACTGGGGAGATTTTGTGGGATGTTTGTGGAACTTGGAGGGACTTTTCTGGAATTTGGTGAGATTCTGTAGAGAACTGACGAATTATCAGGGATTTTTCATGTATTCTGTGGGAATTTGTGGAGATTTGGTGGGATATTTTTCTAGAATTTGGTCATGTTTTGAGAAGATTTAGGGAATTTTGTGGGATTTTTCCTGGAATTTTGTTGGATACTGGGGAGATTTTGTGGGATGTTTGTGGAACTTTGAGGGACTTTTCTGGAATTTGGTGAGATTCTGTAGAGAACTGAAGAATTATCAGGGATTTTTCATGTATTCTGTGGGAATTTGTGGAGATTTGGTGGGATTTTTGTGGATTTTGGTCGTGTTTTGAGAAGATTTAGGGAATTTTGTGTGATTTTTCTGGGATTTTGTTGGGTATTGAGGACATTTTGTGGGATGTTTCTGGAATTTGGTGGGGCTTTTCAAGAATTTTGTGGTATTTTGAAAAGATTTAGGGAATTTTGTGGTGTTTTTTCTTGAATTTTGTGGGAAACTGTGCTGATTTTATGGGGCGTTTCTGGAATTTGGTCGAATTTTCAGAAGATTTAGGGATTTTTGTGAGATTTTTGTGGGATGTTCTGGGAATTGGTGGAGATTTTGTGGGACTTTCCTGTGAATTGGTAGGGTTTTGAAATGATTTAGGGAGTTTTGTGGGACTTCTCTGGAATTTTGTGGGTTTTTTCTGGAATTGTGTGGGATTCTGAGGAGACTTGAAGAATTTTGAGGAATTTGTTTTAGATTTTGTGGGAATTTGGGGAGATTCTGTGGGATTTTTCTGGAATTTGGTGGGCATTTTTGAAGGACTTTTTGTGGTTTTGAGGAGACTTGAAGAATTTTGAGGAATTTTTTTTATATTTTGTGGAAACTTGAGGAGTTTTTGTGTGATTTTTGTGGAATTTTGTGGGATATTGAGGCGATTTAGGGATCTTGAGGGATTTTTCATGTATTTTGTGGGATTTTGTGGAGATTTGTTGGGATATTTTTCTAGAATTTGGTCGTGTTTTGAGAAGATTTAGGGAATTTGGTGGGATTTTTCCTGGAATTTTGTTGGATACTGGGGAGATTTTGTGGGATGTTTGTGGAACTTTGAGGGACTTCTCTGGAATTTGGTGAGATTCTGTAGAGAACCGAAGAATTATCAGGGATTTTTCATGTATTCTGTGGGAATTTGTGGAGATTTGGTGGGATTTTTGTGGATTTTGGCCGTGTTTTGAGAAGATTTAGGGAATTTTGTGGGATTTTTCCTGGAATTTTGTTGGATACTGGGGAGATTTTGTGGGATGTTTGTGGAACTTTGAGGGACTTTTCTGGAATTTGGTGAGATTCTGTAGAGAACTGAAGAATTATCAGGGATTTTTCATGTATTCTGTGGGAATTTGTGGAGATTTGGTGGGATTTTTCTGGAATTTGGTAGAGTTTTGAGAAGATTTAGGGAATTCTGTAAGATTTTTCTGGAATTTGGTGGGTCTTTTCAAGGACTTTGTGTGGTTTTGAGGAGACTTGAAGAATTTTGAGGAATTTTTCCTAGATTTTGTGGAAACTTGTGGAGGTTTTGTGGGATTTTTGGGGGAATTTGTGGGATATTGAGGCGATTTAGGGATCTTGAGGGATTTTTCATGTATTTTGTGGGAATTTGTGGAGATTTGGTGGGATATTTTTCTAGAATTTGGTCATGTTTTGAGAAGATTTAGGGAATTTTGTGGGATTTTTCCTGGAATTTTGTTGGATACTGGGGAGATTTTGTGGGATGCTTGTGGAACTTTGAGGGACTTTTCTGGAATTTGGTGAGATTCTGTAGAGAACTGACGAATTATCAGGGATTTTTCATGTATTCTGTGGGAATTTGTGGAGATTTGGTGGGATTTTTGTGGATTTTGGCCGTGTTTTGAGAAGATTTAGGGAATTTTGTGTGATTTTTCTGGGATTTTGTTGGGTATTGAGGACATTTTGTGGGATGTTTCTGGAATTTGGTGGGGCTTTTCAAGAATTTTGTGGTATTTTAAAAAGATTTAGGGAATTTTGTGGTGTTTTTTCTTGAATTTTGAGGGAAACTGTGCTGATTTTATGGGGCGTTTCTGGAATTTGGTCGAGTTTTCAGAAGATTTAGGGATTTTTGTGAGATTTTTGTGGGATGTTCTGGGAATTGGTGGAGATTTTGTGGGACATTCCTGTGAATTGGTAGGGTTTTGAAATGATTTAGGGAGTTTTGTGGGACTTCTCTGGAATTTTGTGGGTTTTTTCTGGAATTGTGTGGGATTCTGAGGAGACTTGAAGAATTTTGAGGAATTTGTTTTAGATTTTGTGGGAATTTGTGTAGATTCTGTGGGATTTTTCTGGAATTTGGTGGGCCTTTTCAAGGACTTTGTGTGGTTTTGAGGAGACTTGAAGAATTTTGAGGAATTTTTCTTAGATTCTGTGGAAACTTGTGGAGGTTTGGTGGGATTTTTGTGGAATTTTGTGGGATATTGAGGCGATTTAGGGATCTTGAGGGATTTTTCATGTATTTTGTGGGAATTTGTGGAGATTTGGTGGGATTTTTGTGGATTTTGGCCGTGTTTTGAGAAGATTTAGGGAATTTTGTGGGATTTTTCCTGGAATTTTGTTGGATACTGGGGAGATTTTGTGGGATGCTTGTGGAACTTTGAGGGACTCTTCTGGAATTTGGTGAGATTCTGTAGAGAACTGATGAATTATCAGGGATTTTTCATGTATTCTGTGGGAATTTGTGGAGATTTGGTGGGATTTTTGTGGATTTTGGCCGTGTTTTGAGAAGATTTAGGGAATTTTGTGTGATTTTTCTGGGATTTTGTTGGGTATTGAGGACATTTTGTGGGATGTTTCTGGAATTTGGTGGGGCTTTTCAAGAATTTTGTGGTATTTTGAAAAGATTTTGGGAATTTTGTGGTGTTTTTTCTTGAATTTTGAGGGAAACTGTGCTGATTTTATAAGGCGTTTCTGGAATTGGGTCGAGTTTTCAGAAGATTTAGGGATTTTTGTGAGATTTTTGTGGGATGTTCTGGGAATTGGTGGAGATTTTGTGGGACTTTCCTGTGAATTGGTAGGGTTTTGAAATGATTTAGGGAGTTTTGTGGGACTTCTCTGGAAT
This sequence comes from Cyanistes caeruleus, assembly GCF_971803275.1. Taxonomy (NCBI): domain Eukaryota; kingdom Metazoa; phylum Chordata; class Aves; order Passeriformes; family Paridae; genus Cyanistes; species Cyanistes caeruleus. The sequence goes on from NW_028255885.1 coordinate 2,962,385, forward strand.
TTTGTGGGTTTTTTCTGGAATTGTGTGGGATTCTGAGGAGACTTGAAGAATTTTGAGGAATTTGTTTTAGATTTTGTGGGAATTTGTGTAGATTCTGTGGGATTTTTCTGGAATTTGGTGGGCCTTTTCAAGGACTTTGTGTGGTTTTGAGGAGACTTGAAGAATTTTGAGGAATTTTTCTTAGATTCTGTGGAAACTTGTGGAGGTTTGGTGGGATTTTTGTGGAATTTTGTGGGATATTGAGGCGATTTAGGGATCTTGAGGGATTTTTCATGTATTTTGTGGGAATTTGTGGAGATTTGGTGGGATTTTTGTGGATTTTGGCCGTGTTTTGAGAAGATTTAGGGAATTTGGTGGGATTTTTCCTGGAATTTTGTTGGATACTGGGGAGATTTTGTGGGATGTTTGTGGAACTTTGAGGGACTTCTCTGGAATTTGGTGAGATTCTGTAGAGAACCGAAGAATTATCAGGGATTTTTCATTTATTCTGTGGGAATTTGTGGAGATTTGGTGGGATTTTTGTGGATTTTGGCCGTGTTTTGAGAAGATTTAGGGAATTTTGTGGGATTTTTCCTGGAATTTTGTTGGATACTGGGGAGATTTTATGGGATGTTTGTGGAACTTCGAGGGACTTTTCTGGAATTTGGTGAGATTCTGTAGAGAACTGAAGAATTATCAGGGATTTTTCATGTATTCTGTGGGAATTTGTGGAGATTTGGTGGGATTTTTCTGGAATTTGGTAGAGTTTTGAGAAGATTTAGGGAATTCTGTAAGATTTTTCTGGAATTTGGTGGGTCTTTTCAAGGACTTTGTGTGGTTTTGAGGAGACTTGAAGAATTTTGAGGAATTTTTCTTAGATTTTGTGGAAACTTGTGGAGTTTTTGTGGGATTTTGGGGGGATTTTGTGGGATATTGAGGCGATTTAGGGATCTTGAGGGATTTTTCATGTATTTTGTGGGAATTTGTGGAGATTTGGTGGGATATTTTTCTAGAATTTGGTCATGTTTTGAGAAGATTTAGGGAATTTTGTGGGATTTTTCCTGGAATTTTGTTGGATACTGGGGAGATTTTGTGGGATGCTTGTGGAACTTTGAGGGACTCTTCTGGAATTTTGTGAGATTCTGTAGAGAACTGACGAATTATCAGGGATTTTTCATGTATTCTGTGGGAATTTGTGGAGATTTGGTGGGATTTTTGTGGATTTTGGCCGTGTTTTGAGAAGATTTAGGGAATTTTGTGTGATTTTTCTGGGATTTTGTTGGGTATTGAGGACATTTTGTGGGATGTTTCTGGAATTTGGTGGGGCTTTTCAAGAATTTTGTGGTATTTTGAAAAGATTTTGGGAATTTTGTGGTGTTTTTTCTTGAATTTTGAGGGAAACTGTGCTGATTTTATGGGGCGTTTCTGGAATTTGGTCGAGTTTTCAGAAGATTTAGGGATTTTTGTGAGATTTTTGTGGGATGTTCTGGGAATTGGTGGAGATTTTGTGGGACATTCCTGTGAATTGGTAGGGTTTTGAAATGATTTAGGGAGTTTTGTGGGACTTCTCTGGAATTTTGTGGGTTTTTTCTGGAATTGTGTGGGATTCTGAGGAGACTTGAAGAATTTTGAGGAATTTGTTTTAGATTTTGTGGGAATTTGTGTAGATTCTGTGGGATTTTTCTGGAATTTGGTGGGCCTTTTCAAGGACTTTGTGTGGTTTTGAGGAGACTTGAAGAATTTTGAGGAAATTTTCTTAGATTTTGTGGAAACTTGTGGAGGTTTTGTGTGATCTTTGTGGGATTTTGTGGGATATTGAGGCGATTTAGGGATCTTGAGGGATTTTTCATGTATTTTGTGGGAATTTGTGGAGATTTGGTGGGATATTTTTCTAGAATTTGGTCGTGTTTTGAGAAGATTTAGGGAATTTTGTGGGATTTTTCCTGGAATTTTGTTGGATACTGGGGAGATTTTGTGGGATGTTTGTGGAACTTTGAGGGACTCTTCTGGAATTTGGTGAGATTCTGTAGAGAACTGACGAATTATCAGGGATTTTTCATGTATTCTGTGGGAATTTGTGGAGATTCGGTGGGATATTTTTCTAGAATTTGGTCATGTTTTGAGAAGATTTAGGGAATTTTGTGGGATTTTTCCTGGAATTTTGTTGGATACTGGGGAGATTTTGTGGGATGTTTCTGGAACTTGGAAGGACTTTTCTGGAATTTGGTGAGATTCTGTAGAGAACTGAAGAATTATCAGGGATTTTTCATGTATTCTGTGGGAATTTGTGGAGATTTGGTGGGATTTTCTGGAATTTGGTAGAGTTTTGAGAAGATTTAGGGAATTCTGCAAGATATTTCTGGAATTCGGTAGGCCTTTTTGAAGGACTTTTTGTGGTTTTGAGGAGACTTGAAGAATTTTGAGGAATTTTTCTTAGATTCTGTGGAAACTTGTGGAGGTTTGGTGGGATTTTTGTGGAATTTTGTGGGATATTGAGGCGATTTAGGGATCTTGAGGGATTTTTCATGTATTCTGTGGGAATTTGTGGAGATTTGGTGGGATTTTTGTGGATTTTGGTCGTGTTTTGAGAAGATTTAGGGAATTTTGTTTGATTTTCCTGGGATTTTGTTGGGTATTGAGGACATTTTGTGGGATGTGTCTGGAATTTGGTGGGGCTTTTCAAGAATTTTGTGGTATTTTGAAAAGATTTTGGGAATTTTGTGGTGTTTTTTCTTGAATTTTGAGGGAAACTGTGCTGATTTTATGGGGCGTTTCTGGAATTTGGTCGAATTTTCAGAAGATTTAGGGATTTTTGTGAGATTTTTGTGGGATGTTCTGGGAATTGGTGGAGATTTTGTGGGACATTCCTGTGAATTGGTAGGGTTTTGAAATGATTTAGGGAGTTTTGTGGGACTTCTCTGGAATTTTGTGGGTTTTTTCTGGAATTGTGTGGGATTCTGAGGAGACTTGAAGAATTTTGAGGAATTTGTTTTAGATTTTGTGGGAATTTGTGTAGATTCTGTGGGATTTTTCTGGAATTTGGTGGGCCTTTTCAAGGACTTTGTGTGGTTTTGAGGAGACTTGAAGAATTTTGAGGAATTTTTTTTATATTTTGTGGAAACTTGAGGAGGTTTTGTGTGATTTTTGTGGAATTTTGTGGGATATTGAGGCGATTTAGGGATCTTGAGGGATTTTTCATGTATTTTGTGGGATTTTGTGGAGATTTGTTGGGATATTTTTCTAGAATTTGGTCGTGTTTTGAGAAGATTTAGGGAATTTTGTGGGATTTTTCCTGGAATTTTGTTGGATACTGGGGAGATTTTGTGGGATGTTTGTGGAACTTGGAGGGACTTCTCTGGAATTTGGTGAGATTCTGTAGAGAACTGAAGAATTATCAGGGATTTTTCATTTATTCTGTGGGAATTTGTGGAGATTTGGTGGGATTTTTGTGGATTTTGGCCGTGTTTTGAGAAGATTTAGGGAATTTTGTGGGATTTTTCCTGGAATTTTGTTGGATACTGGGGAGATTTTGTGGGATGTTTGTGGAACTTTGAGGGACTTTTCTGGAATTTGGTGAGATTCTGTAGAGAACTGAAGAATTATCAGGGATTTTTCATGTATTCTGTGGGAATTTGTGGAGATTTGGTGGGATTTTTCTGGAATTTGGTAGAGTTTTGAGAAGATTTAGGGAATTCTGTAAGATTTTTCTGGAATTTGGTGGGTCTTTTCAAGGACTTTGTGTGGTTTTGAGGAGACTTGAAGAATTTTGAGGAATTTTTCTTAGATTTTGTGGAAACTTGTGGAGGTTTTGTGGGATTTTGGGGGGATTTTGTGGGATATTGAGGCGATTTAGGGATCTTGAGGGATTTTTCATGTATTTTGTGGGAATTTGTGGAGATTTGGTGGGATATTTTTCTAGAATTTGGTCATGTTTTGAGAAGATTTAGGGAATTTTGTGGGATTTTTCCTGGAATTTTGTTGGATACTGGGGAGATTTTGTGGGATGCTTGTGGAACTTTGAGGGACTCTTCTGGAATTTTGTGAGATTCTGTAGAGAACTGACGAATTATCAGGGATTTTTCATGTATTCTGTGGGAATTTGTGGAGATTTGGTGGGATTTTTGTGGATTTTGGCCGTGTTTTGAGAAGATTTAGGGAATTTTGTGGGATTTTTCCTGGAATTTTGTTGGATACTGGGGAGATTTTATGGGATGTTTGTGGAACTTCGAGGGACTTTTCTGGAATTTGGTGAGATTCTGTAGAGAACTGAAGAATTATCAGGGATTTTTCATGTATTCTGTGGGAATTTGTGGAGATTTGGTGGGATTTTTCTGGAATTTGGTAGAGTTTTGAGAAGATTTAGGGAATTCTGTAAGATTTTTCTGGAATTTGGTGGGTCTTTTCAAGGACTTTGTGTGGTTTTGAGGAGACTTGAAGAATTTTGAGGAATTTTTCTTAGATTTTGTGGAAACTTGTGGAGGTTTTGTGGGATTTTGGGGGGATTTTGTGGGATATTGAGGCGATTTAGGGATCTTGAGGGATTTTTCATGTATTTTGTGGGAATTTGTGGAGATTTGGTGGGATATTTTTCTAGAATTTGGTCATGTTTTGAGAAGATTTAGGGAATTTTGTGGGATTTTTCCTGGAATTTTGTTGGATACTGGGGAGATTTTGTGGGATGCTTGTGGAACTTTGAGGGACTCTTCTGGAATTTTGTGAGATTCTGTAGAGAACTGACGAATTATCAGGGATTTTTCATGTATTCTGTGGGAATTTGTGGAGATTTGGTGGGATTTTTGTGGATTTTGGCCGTGTTTTGAGAAGATTTAGGGAATTTTGTGTGATTTTTCTGGGATTTTGTTGGGTATTGAGGACATTTTGTGGGATGTTTCTGGAATTTGGTGGGGCTTTTCAAGAATTTTGTGGTATTTTGAAAAGATTTAGGGAATTTTGTGGTGTTTTTTCTTGAATTTTGAGGGAAACTGTGCTGATTTTATGGGGCGTTTCTGGAATTTGGTCGAGTTTTCAGAAGATTTAGGGATTTTTGTGAGATTTTTGTGGGATGTTCTGGGAATTGGTGGAGATTTTGTGGGACATTCCTGTGAATTGGTAGGGTTTTGAAATGATTTAGGGAGTTTTGTGGGACTTCTCTGGAATTTTGTGGGTTTTTTCTGGAATTGTGTGGGATTCTGAGGAGACTTGAAGAATTTTGAGGAATTTGTTTTAGATTTTGTGGGAATTTGTGTAGATTCTGTGGGATTTTTCTGGAATTTGGTGGGCCTTTTCAAGGACTTTGTGTGGTTTTGAGGAGACTTGAAGAATTTTGAGGAAATTTTCTTAGATTTTGTGGAAACTTGTGGAGGTTTTGTGTGATCTTTGTGGGATTTTGTGGGATATTGAGGCGATTTAGGGATCTTGAGGGATTTTTCATGTATTTTGTGGGAATTTGTGGAGATTTGGTGGGATATTTTTCTAGAATTTGGTCGTGTTTTGAGAAGATTTAGGGAATTTTGTGGGATTTTTCCTGGAATTTTGTTGGATACTGGGGAGATTTTGTGGGATGTTTGTGGAACTTTGAGGGACTCTTCTGGAATTTGGTGAGATTCTGTAGAGAACTGACGAATTATCAGGGATTTTTCATGTATTCTGTGGGAATTTGTGGAGATTCGGTGGGATATTTTTCTAGAATTTGGTCATGTTTTGAGAAGATTTAGGGAATTTTGTGGGATTTTTCCTGGAATTTTGTTGGATACTGGGGAGATTTTGTGGGATGTTTCTGGAACTTGGAAGGACTTTTCTGGAATTTGGTGAGATTCTGTAGAGAACTGACGAATTATCAGGGATTTTTCATGTATTCTGTGGGAATTTGTGGAGATTTGGTGGGATTTTCTGGAATTTGGTAGAGTTTTGAGAAGATTTAGGGAATTCTGCAAGATATTTCTGGAATTCGGTAGGCCTTTTTGAAGGACTTTTTGTGGTTTTGAGGAGACTTGAAGAATTTTGAGGAATTTTTCTTAGATTCTGTGGAAACTTGTGGAGGTTTGGTGGGATTTTTGTGGAATTTTGTGGGATATTGAGGCGATTTAGGGATCTTGAGGGATTTTTCATGTATTCTGTGGGAATTTGTGGAGATTTGGTGGGATTTTTGTGGATTTTGGCCGTGTTTTGAGAAGATTTAGGGAATTTTGTTTGATTTTCCTGGGATTTTGTTGGGTATTGAGGACATTTTGTGGGATGTGTCTGGAATTTGGTGGGGCTTTTCAAGAATTTTGTGGTATTTTGAAAAGATTTTGGGAATTTTGTGGTGTTTTTTCTTGAATTTTGAGGGAAACTGTGCTGATTTTATGGGGCGTTTCTGGAATTTGGTCGAGTTTTCAGAAGATTTAGGGATTTTTGTGAGATTTTTGTGGGATGTTCTGGGAATTGGTGGAGATTTTGTGGGACTTTCCTGTGAATTGGTAGGGTTTTGAAATGATTTAGGGAGTTTTGTGGGACTTCTCTGGAATTTTGTGGGTTTTTTCTGGAATTGTGTGGGATTCTGAGGAGACTTGAAGAATTTTGAGGAATTTGTTTTAGATTTTGTGGGAATTTGTGTAGATTCTGTGGGATTTTTCTGGAATTTGGTGGGCCTTTTCAAGGACTTTGTGTGGTTTTGAGGAGACTTGAAGAATTTTGAGGAATTTTTTTTATATTTTGTGGAAACTTGAGGAGGTTTTGTGTGATTTTTGAGGAATTTTGTGGGATATTGAGGCGATTTAGGGATCTTGAGGGATTTTTCATGTATTCTGTGGGAATTTGTGGAGATTTGGTGGGATATTTTTCTAGAATTTGGTCATGTTTTGAGAAGATTTAGGGAATATTGTGGGATTTTTCCTGGAATTTTGTTGGATACTGGGGAGATTTTGTGGGATGCTTGTGGAACTTTGAGGGACTTTTCTGGAATTTGGTGAGATTCTGTGGAGAACTGAAGAATTATCAGGGATTTTTCATGTATTCTGTGGGAATTTGTGGAGATTTGGTGGGATTTTTGTGGATTTTGGTCGTGTTTTGAGAAGATTTAGGGAATTTTGTGTGATTTTTCTGGGATTTTGTTGGGTATTGAGGACATTTTGTGGGATGTTTCTGGAATTTGGTGGGGCTTTTCAAGAATTTTGTGGTATTTTGAAAAGATTTAGGGAATTTTGTGGTGTTTTTTCTTGAATTTTGTGGGAAACTGTGCTGATTTTATGGGGCGTTTCTGGAATTTGGTCGAATTTTCAGAAGATTTAGGGATTTTTGTGAGATTTTTGTGGGATGTTCTGGGAATTGGTGGAGATTTTGTGGGACTTTCCTGTGAATTGGTAGGGTTTTGAAATGATTTAGGGAGTTTTGTGGGACTTCTCTGGAATTTTGTGGGTTTTTTCTGGAATTGTGTGGGATTCTGAGGAGACTTGAAGAATTTTGAGGAATTTGTTTTAGATTTTGTGGGAATTTGTGTAGATTCTTTGGGATATTTCTGGAATTTGGTGGGCCTTTTCAAGGACTTTGTGTGGTTTTTAGGAGACTTGAAGAATTTTGAGGAATTTTTCTTATATTCTGTGGAAACTTGTGGAGGTTTGGTGGGATTTTTGTGGAATTTTGTGGGATATTGAGGCGATTTAGGGATCTTGAGGGATTTTTCATGTATTTTGTGGGATTTTGTGGAGATTTGTTGGGATATTTTTCTAGAATTTGGTCGTTTTTTGAGAAGATTTAGGGAATTTTGTGGGATTTTTCCTGGAATTTCGTTGGATACTGGGGAGATTTTGTGGGATGTTTGTGGAACTTGGAGGGACTTTTCTGGAATTTGGTGAGATTCTGTAGAGAACTGAAGAATTATCAGGGATTTTTCATGTATTCTGTGGGAATTTGTGGAGATTTGGTGGGATTTCTCTGGAATTTGGTAGAGTTTTGAGAAGATTTAGGGAATTCTGTAAGATTTTTCTGGAATTTGGTGGGTCTTTTCAAGGACTTTGTGTGGTTTTTTAGGAGACTTGAAGAATTTTGAGGAATTTTTCTTAGATTTTGTGGAAACTTGTGGAGGTTTTGTGGGATTTTTGGGGGATTTTGTGGGATATTGAGGCGATTTAGGGATCTTGAGGGATTTTTCATGTATTTTGTTGGAATTTGTGGAGATTTGTTGGGATATTTTTCTAGAATTTGGTCATGTTTTGAGAAGATTTAGGGAATTTTGTGGGATTTTTCCTGGAATTTTGTTGGATACTGGGGAGATTTTGTGGGATGCTTGTGGAACTTTGAGGGACTTTTCTGGAATTTGGTGAGATTCTGTAGAGAACTGAAGAATTATCAGGGATTTTTCATGTATTCTGTGGGAATTTGTGGAGATTTGGTGGGATTTTTGTGGATTTTGGTCGTGTTTTGAGAAGATTTAGGGAATTTTGTGTGATTTTTCTGGGATTTTGTTGGGTATTGAGGACATTTTGTGGGATGTTTCTGGAATTTGGTGGGGCTTTTCAAGAATTTTGTGGTATTTTGAAAAGATTTTGGGAATTTTGTGGTGTTTTTTCTTGAATTTTGAGGGAAACTGTGCGGATTTTATGGGGCGTTTCTGGAATTGGGTCGAGTTTTCAGAAGATTTAGGGATTTTTGTGAGATTTTTGTGGGATGTTCTGGGAATTGGTGGAGATTTTGTGGGACATTCCTGTGAATTGGTAGGGTTTTGAAATGATTTAGGGAGTTTTGTGGGACTTCTCTGGAATTTTGTGGGTTTTTTCTGGAATTGTGTGGGATTCTGAGGAGACTTGAAGAATTTTGAGGAATTTGTTTTAGATTTTGTGGGAATTTGTGTAGATTCTGTGGGATTTTTCTGGAATTTGGTGGGCCTTTTCAAGGACTTTGTGTGGTTTTGAGGAGACTTGAAGAATTTTGAGGAAATTTTCTTAGATTTTGTGGAAACTTGTGGAGGTTTTGTGTGATCTTTGTGGGATTTTGTGGGATATTGAGGCGATTTAGGGATCTTGAGGGATTTTTCATGTATTTTGTGGGAATTTGTGGAGATTTGGTGGGATATTTTTCTAGAATTTGGTCGTGTTTTGAGAAGATTTAGGGAATTTTGTGGGATTTTTCCTGGAATTTTGTTGGATACTGGGGAGATTTTGTGGGATGTTTGTGGAACTTTGAGGGACTCTTCTGGAATTTGGTGAGATTCTGTAGAGAACTGACGAATTATCAGGGATTTTTCATGTATTCTGTGGGAATTTGTGGAGATTCGGTGGGATATTTTTCTAGAATTTGGTCATGTTTTGAGAAGATTTAGGGAATTTTGTGGGATTTTTCCTGGAATTTTGTTGGATACTGGGGAGATTTTGTGGGATGTTTCTGGAACTTGGAAGGACTTTTCTGGAATTTGGTGAGATTCTGTAGAGAACTGACGAATTATCAGGGATTTTTCATGTATTCTGTGGGAATTTGTGGAGATTTGGTGGGATTTTCTGGAATTTGGTAGAGTTTTGAGAAGATTTAGGGAATTCTGCAAGATATTTCTGGAATTCGGTAGGCCTTTTTGAAGGACTTTTTGTGGTTTTGAGGAGACTTGAAGAATTTTGAGGAATTTTTCTTAGATTCTGTGGAAACTTGTGGAGGTTTGGTGGGATTTTTGTGGAATTTTGTGGGATATTGAGGCGATTTAGGGATCTTGAGGGATTTTTCATGTATTCTGTGGGAATTTGTGGAGATTTGGTGGGATTTTTGTGGATTTTGGCCGTGTTTTGAGAAGATTTAGGGAATTTTGTTTGATTTTCCTGGGATTTTGTTGGGTATTGAGGACATTTTGTGGGATGTGTCTGGAATTTGGTGGGGCTTTTCAAGAATTTTGTGGTATTTTGAAAAGATTTTGGGAATTTTGTGGTGTTTTTTCTTGAATTTTGAGGGAAACTGTGCTGATTTTATGGGGCGTTTCTGGAATTTGGTCGAGTTTTCAGAAGATTTAGGGATTTTTGTGAGATTTTTGTGGGATGTTCTGGGAATTGGTGGAGATTTTGTGGGACTTTCCTGTGAATTGGTAGGGTTTTGAAATGATTTAGGGAGTTTTGTGGGACTTCTCTGGAATTTTGTGGGTTTTTTCTGGAATTGTGTGGGATTCTGAGGAGACTTGAAGAATTTTGAGGAATTTGTTTTAGATTTTGTGGGAATTTGTGTAGATTCTGTGGGATTTTTCTGGAATTTGGTGGGCCTTTTCAAGGACTTTGTGTGGTTTTGAGGAGACTTGAAGAATTTTGAGGAATTTTTTTTATATTTTGTGGAAACTTGAGGAGGTTTTGTGTGATTTTTGAGGAATTTTGTGGGATATTGAGGCGATTTAGGGATCTTGAGGGATTTTTCATGTATTTTGTGGGATTTTGTGGAGATTTGTTGGGATATTTTTCTAGAATTTGGTCGTGTTTTGAGAAGATTTAGGGAATTTTGTGGGATTTTTCCTGGAATTTTGTTGGATACTGGGGAGATTTTGTGGGATGTTTGTGGAACTTGGAGGGACTTCTCTGGAATTTGGTGAGATTCTGTAGAGAACTGAAGAATTATCAGGGATTTTTCATTTATTCTGTGGGAATTTGTGGAGATTTGGTGGGATTTTTGTGGATTTTGGCCGTGTTTTGAGAAGATTTAGGGAATTTTGTGGGATTTTTCCTGGAATTTTGTTGGATACTGGGGAGATTTTGTGGGATGTTTGTGGAACTTTGAGGGACTTTTCTGGAATTTGGTGAGATTCTGTAGAGAACTGAAGAATTATCAGGGATTTTTCATGTATTCTGTGGGAATTTGTGGAGATTTGGTGGGATTTTTCTGGAATTTGGTAGAGTTTTGAGAAGATTTAGGGAATTCTGTAAGATTTTTCTGGAATTTGGTGGGTCTTTTCAAGGACTTTGTGTGGTTTTTTAGGAGACTTGAAGAATTTTGAGGAATTTTTCTTAGATTTTGTGGAAACTTGTGGAGGTTTTGTGGGATTTTTGGGGGATTTTGTGGGATATTGAGGCGATTTAGGGATCTTGAGGGATTTTTCATGTATTCTGTGGGAATTTGTGGAGATTTGGTGGGATATTTTTCTAGAATTTGGTCATGTTTTGAGAAGATTTAGGGAATATTGTGGGATTTTTCCTGGAATTTTGTTGGATACTGGGGAGATTTTGTGGGATGCTTGTGGAACTTTGAGGGACTTTTCTGGAATTTGGTGAGATTCTGTGGAGAACTGAAGAATTATCAGGGATTTTTCATGTATTCTGTGGGAATTTGTGGAGATTTGGTGGGATTTTTGTGGATTTTGGTCGTGTTTTGAGAAGATTTAGGGAATTTTGTGTGATTTTTCTGGGATTTTGTTGGGTATTGAGGACATTTTGTGGGATGTTTCTGGAATTTGGTGGGGCTTTTCAAGAATTTTGTGGTATTTTGAAAAGATTTAGGGAATTTTGTGGTGTTTTTTCTTGAATTTTGTGGGAAACTGTGCTGATTTTATGGGGCGTTTCTGGAATTTGGTCGAATTTTCAGAAGATTTAGGGATTTTTGTGAGATTTTTGTGGGATGTTCTGGGAATTGGTGGAGATTTTGTGGGACTTTCCTGTGAATTGGTAGGGTTTTGAAATGATTTAGGGAGTTTTGTGGGACTTCTCTGGAATTTTGTGGGTTTTTTCTGGAATTGTGTGGGATTCTGAGGAGACTTGAAGAATTTTGAGGAATTTGTTTTAGATTTTGTGGGAATTTGTGTAGATTCTTTGGGATATTTCTGGAATTTGGTGGGCCTTTTCAAGGACTTTGTGTGGTTTTTAGGAGACTTGAAGAATTTTGAGGAATTTTTCTTATATTCTGTGGAAACTTGTGGAGGTTTGGTGGGATTTTTGTGGAATTTTGTGGGATATTGAGGCGATTTAGGGATCTTGAGGGATTTTTCATGTATTTTGTGGGATTTTGTGGAGATTTGTTGGGATATTTTTCTAGAATTTGGTCGTTTTTTGAGAAGATTTAGGGAATTTTGTGGGATTTTTCCTGGAATTTCGTTGGATACTGGGGAGATTTTGTGGGATGTTTGTGGAACTTGGAGGGACTTTTCTGGAATTTGGTGAGATTCTGTAGAGAACTGAAGAATTATCAGGGATTTTTCATGTATTCTGTGGGAATTTGTGGAGATTTGGTGGGATTTCTCTGGAATTTGGTAGAGTTTTGAGAAGATTTAGGGAATTCTGTAAGATTTTTCTGGAATTTGGTGGGTCTTTTCAAGGACTTTGTGTGGTTTTTTAGGAGACTTGAAGAATTTTGAGGAATTTTTCTTAGATTTTGTGGAAACTTGTGGAGGTTTTGTGGGATTTTTGGGGGATTTTGTGGGATATTGAGGCGATTTAGGGATCTTGAGGGATTTTTCATGTATTTTGTTGGAATTTGTGGAGATTTGTTGGGATATTTTTCTAGAATTTGGTCATGTTTTGAGAAGATTTAGGGAATTTTGTGGGATTTTTCCTGGAATTTTGTTGGATACTGGGGAGATTTTGTGGGATGCTTGTGGAACTTTGAGGGACTTTTCTGGAATTTGGTGAGATTCTGTAGAGAACTGAAGAATTATCAGGGATTTTTCATGTATTCTGTGGGAATTTGTGGAGATTTGGTGGGATTTTTGTGGATTTTGGTCGTGTTTTGAGAAGATTTAGGGAATTTTGTGTGATTTTTCTGGGATTTTGTTGGGTATTGAGGACATTTTGTGGGATGTTTCTGGAATTTGGTGGGGCTTTTCAAGAATTTTGTGGTATTTTGAAAAGATTTTGGGAATTTTGTGGTGTTTTTTCTTGAATTTTGAGGGAAACTGTGCGGATTTTATGGGGCGTTTCTGGAATTGGGTCGAGTTTTCAGAAGATTTAGGGATTTTTGTGAGATTTTTGTGGGATGTTCTGGGAATTGGTGGAGATTTTGTGGGACATTCCTGTGAATTGGTAGGGTTTTGAAATGATTTAGGGAGTTTTGTGGGACTTCTCTGGAATTTTGTGGGTTTTTTCTGGAATTGTGTGGGATTCTGAGGAGACTTGAAGAATTTTGAGGAATTTGTTTTAGATTTTGTGGGAATTTGTGTAGATTCTGTGGGATTTTTCTGGAATTTGGTGGGCCTTTTCAAGGACTTTGTGTGGTTTTGAGGAGACTTGAAGAATTTTGAGGAAATTTTCTTAGATTTTGTGGAAACTTGTGGAGGTTTTGTGTGATCTTTGTGGGATTTTGTGGGATATTGAGGCGATTTAGGGATCTTGAGGGATTTTTCATGTATTTTGTGGGAATTTGTGGAGATTTGGTGGGATATTTTTCTAGAATTTGGTCGTGTTTTGAGAAGATTTAGGGAATTTTGTGGGATTTTTCCTGGAATTTTGTTGGATACTGGGGAGATTTTGTGGGATGTTTGTGGAACTTTGAGGGACTCTTCTGGAATTTGGTGAGATTCTGTAGAGAACTGACGAATTATCAGGGATTTTTCATGTATTCTGTGGGAATTTGTGGAGATTCGGTGGGATATTTTTCTAGAATTTGGTCATGTTTTGAGAAGATTTAGGGAATTTTGTGGGATTTTTCCTGGAATTTTGTTGGATACTGGGGAGATTTTGTGGGATGTTTCTGGAACTTGGAAGGACTTTTCTGGAATTTGGTGAGATTCTGTAGAGAACTGACGAATTATCAGGGATTTTTCATGTATTCTGTGGGAATTTGTGGAGATTTGGTGGGATTTTCTGGAATTTGGTAGAGTTTTGAGAAGATTTAGGGAATTCTGCAAGATATTTCTGGAATTCGGTAGGCCTTTTTGAAGGACTTTTTGTGGTTTTGAGGAGACTTGAAGAATTTTGAGGAATTTTTCTTAGATTCTGTGGAAACTTGTGGAGGTTTGGTGGGATTTTTGTGGAATTTTGTGGGATATTGAGGCGATTTAGGGATCTTGAGGGATTTTTCATGTATTCTGTGGGAATTTGTGGAGATTTGGTGGGATTTTTGTGGATTTTGGCCGTGTTTTGAGAAGATTTAGGGAATTTTGTTTGATTTTCCTGGGATTTTGTTGGGTATTGAGGACATTTTGTGGGATGTGTCTGGAATTTGGTGGGGCTTTTCAAGAATTTTGTGGTATTTTGAAAAGATTTTGGGAATTTTGTGGTGTTTTTTCTTGAATTTTGAGGGAAACTGTGCTGATTTTATGGGGCGTTTCTGGAATTTGGTCGAGTTTTCAGAAGATTTAGGGATTTTTGTGAGATTTTTGTGGGATGTTCTGGGAATTGGTGGAGATTTTGTGGGACTTTCCTGTGAATTGGTAGGGTTTTGAAATGATTTAGGGAGTTTTGTGGGACTTCTCTGGAATTTTGTGGGTTTTTTCTGGAATTGTGTGGGATTCTGAGGAGACTTGAAGAATTTTGAGGAATTTGTTTTAGATTTTGTGGGAATTTGTGTAGATTCTGTGGGATTTTTCTGGAATTTGGTGGGCCTTTTCAAGGACTTTGTGTGGTTTTGAGGAGACTTGAAGAATTTTGAGGAATTTTTTTTATATTTTGTGGAAACTTGAGGAGGTTTTGTGTGATTTTTGAGGAATTTTGTGGGATATTGAGGCGATTTAGGGATCTTGAGGGATTTTTCATGTATTTTGTGGGATTTTGTGGAGATTTGTTGGGATATTTTTCTAGAATTTGGTCGTGTTTTGAGAAGATTTAGGGAATTTTGTGGGATTTTTCCTGGAATTTTGTTGGATACTGGGGAGATTTTGTGGGATGTTTGTGGAACTTGGAGGGACTTCTCTGGAATTTGGTGAGATTCTGTAGAGAACTGAAGAATTATCAGGGATTTTTCATTTATTCTGTGGGAATTTGTGGAGATTTGGTGGGATTTTTGTGGATTTTGGCCGTGTTTTGAGAAGATTTAGGGAATTTTGTGGGATTTTTCCTGGAATTTTGTTGGATACTGGGGAGATTTTGTGGGATGTTTGTGGAACTTTGAGGGACTTTTCTGGAATTTGGTGAGATTCTGTAGAGAACTGAAGAATTATCAGGGATTTTTCATGTATTCTGTGGGAATTTGTGGAGATTTGGTGGGATTTTTCTGGAATTTGGTAGAGTTTTGAGAAGATTTAGGGAATTCTGTAAGATTTTTCTGGAATTTGGTGGGTCTTTTCAAGGACTTTGTGTGGTTTTTTAGGAGACTTGAAGAATTTTGAGGAATTTTTCTTAGATTTTGTGGAAACTTGTGGAGGTTTTGTGGGATTTTTGGGGGATTTTGTGGGATATTGAGGCGATTTAGGGATCTTGAGGGATTTTTCATGTATTCTGTGGGAATTTGTGGAGATTTGGTGGGATATTTTTCTAGAATTTGGTCATGTTTTGAGAAGATTTAGGGAATATTGTGGGATTTTTCCTGGAATTTTGTTGGATACTGGGGAGATTTTGTGGGATGCTTGTGGAACTTTGAGGGACTTTTCTGGAATTTGGTGAGATTCTGTGGAGAACTGAAGAATTATCAGGGATTTTTCATGTATTCTGTGGGAATTTGTGGAGATTTGGTGGGATTTTTGTGGATTTTGGTCGTGTTTTGAGAAGATTTAGGGAATTTTGTGTGATTTTTCTGGGATTTTGTTGGGTATTGAGGACATTTTGTGGGATGTTTCTGGAATTTGGTGGGGCTTTTCAAGAATTTTGTGGTATTTTGAAAAGATTTAGGGAATTTTGTGGTGTTTTTTCTTGAATTTTGTGGGAAACTGTGCTGATTTTATGGGGCGTTTCTGGAATTTGGTCGAATTTTCAGAAGATTTAGGGATTTTTGTGAGATTTTTGTGGGATGTTCTGGGAATTGGTGGAGATTTTGTGGGACTTTCCTGTGAATTGGTAGGGTTTTGAAATGATTTAGGGAGTTTTGTGGGACTTCTCTGGAATTTTGTGGGTTTTTTCTGGAATTGTGTGGGATTCTGAGGAGACTTGAAGAATTTTGAGGAATTTGTTTTAGATTTTGTGGGAATTTGTGTAGATTCTTTGGGATATTTCTGGAATTTGGTGGGCCTTTTCAAGGACTTTGTGTGGTTTTTAGGAGACTTGAAGAATTTTGAGGAATTTTTCTTATATTCTGTGGAAACTTGTGGAGGTTTGGTGGGATTTTTGTGGAATTTTGTGGGATATTGAGGCGATTTAGGGATCTTGAGGGATTTTTCATGTATTTTGTGGGATTTTGTGGAGATTTGTTGGGATATTTTTCTAGAATTTGGTCGTTTTTTGAGAAGATTTAGGGAATTTTGTGGGATTTTTCCTGGAATTTCGTTGGATACTGGGGAGATTTTGTGGGATGTTTGTGGAACTTGGAGGGACTTTTCTGGAATTTGGTGAGATTCTGTAGAGAACTGAAGAATTATCAGGGATTTTTCATGTATTCTGTGGGAATTTGTGGAGATTTGGTGGGATTTCTCTGGAATTTGGTAGAGTTTTGAGAAGATTTAGGGAATTCTGTAAGATTTTTCTGGAATTTGGTGGGTCTTTTCAAGGACTTTGTGTGGTTTTTTAGGAGACTTGAAGAATTTTGAGGAATTTTTCTTAGATTTTGTGGAAACTTGTGGAGGTTTTGTGGGATTTTTGGGGGATTTTGTGGGATATTGAGGCGATTTAGGGATCTTGAGGGATTTTTCATGTATTTTGTTGGAATTTGTGGAGATTTGTTGGGATATTTTTCTAGAATTTGGTCATGTTTTGAGAAGATTTAGGGAATTTTGTGGGATTTTTCCTGGAATTTTGTTGGATACTGGGGAGATTTTGTGGGATGCTTGTGGAACTTTGAGGGACTTTTCTGGAATTTGGTGAGATTCTGTAGAGAACTGAAGAATTATCAGGGATTTTTCATGTATTCTGTGGGAATTTGTGGAGATTTGGTGGGATTTTTGTGGATTTTGGTCGTGTTTTGAGAAGATTTAGGGAATTTTGTGTGATTTTTCTGGGATTTTGTTGGGTATTGAGGACATTTTGTGGGATGTTTCTGGAATTTGGTGGGGCTTTTCAAGAATTTTGTGGTATTTTGAAAAGATTTTGGGAATTTTGTGGTGTTTTTTCTTGAATTTTGAGGGAAACTGTGCGGATTTTATGGGGCGTTTCTGGAATTGGGTCGAGTTTTCAGAAGATTTAGGGATTTTTGTGAGATTTTTGTGGGATGTTCTGGGAATTGGTGGAGATTTTGTGGGACTTTCCTGTGAATTGGTAGGGTTTTGAAATGATTTAGGGAGTTTTGTGGGACTTCTCTGGAATTTTGTGGGTTTTTTCTGGAATTGTGTGGGATTCTGAGGAGACTTGAAGAATTTTGAGGAATTTGTTTTAGATTTTGTGGGAATTTGTGTAGATTCTGTGGGATTTTTCTGGAATTTGGTGGGCCTTTTCAAGGACTTTGTGTGGTTTTGAGGAGACATGAAGAATTTTGAGGAAATTTTCTTAGATTTTGTGGAAACTTGTGGAGGTTTTGTGTGATCTTTGTGGGATTTTGTGGGATATTGAGGCGATTTAGGGATCTTGAGGGATTTTTCATGTATTTTGTGGGATTTTGTGGAGATTTGTTGGGATATTTTTCTAGAATTTGGTCGTGTTTTGAGAAGATTTAGGGAATTTTGTGGGATTTTTCCTGGAATTTTGTTGGATACTGGGGAGATTTTGTGGGATGTTTGTGGAACTTTGAGGGACTCTTCTGGAATTTGGTGAGATTCTGTAGAGAACTGAAGAATTATCAGGGATTTTTCATTTATTCTGTGGGAATTTGTGGAGATTTGGTGGGATTTTTGTTGATTTTGGCCGTGTTTTGAGAAGATTTAGGGAATTTTGTGGGATTTTTCCTGGAATTTTGTTGGATACTGGGGAGATTTTGTGGGATGTTTGTGGAACTTGGAGGGACTTTTCTGGAATTTGGTGAGATTCTGTAGAGAACTGAAGAATTATCAGGGATTTTTCATGTATTCTGTGGGAATTTGTGGAGATTTGGTGGGATTTTTCTGGAATTTGGTAGAGTTTTGAGAAGATTTAGGGAATTCTGTAAGATTTTTCTGGAATTTGGTGGGTCTTTTCAAGGACTTTGTGTGGTTTTTTAGGAGACTTGAAGAATTTTGAGGAATTTTTCTTAGATTTTGTGGAAACTTGTGGAGGTTTTGTGGGATTTTTGGGGGATTTTGTGGGATATTGAGGCGATTTAGGGATCTTGAGGGATTTTTCATGTATTTTGTGGGAATTTGTGGAGATTTGTTGGGATATTTTTCTAGAATTTGGTCATGTTTTGAGAAGATTTAGGGAATTTTGTGGGATTTTTCCTGGAATTTTGTTGGATACTGGGGACATTTTGTGGGATGCTTGTGGAACTTTGAGGGACTTTTCTGGAATTTGGTGAGATTCTGTAGAGAACTGAAGAATTATCAGGGATTTTTCATGTATTCTGTGGGAATTTGTGGAGATTTGGTGGGATTTTTGTGGATTTTGGTCGTGTTTTGAGAAGATTTAGGGAATTTTGTGTGATTTTTCTGGGATTTTGTTGGGTATTGAGGACATTTTGTGGGATGTTTCTGGAATTTGGTGGGGCTTTTCAAGAATTTTGTGGTATTTTGAAAAGATTTAGGGAATTTTGTGGTGTTTTTTCTTGAATTTTGTGGGAAACTGTGCTGATTTTATGGGGCGTTTCTGGAATTTGGTCGAATTTTCAGAAGATTTAGGGATTTTTGTGAGATTTTTGTGGGATGTTCTGGGAATTGGTGGAGATTTTGTGGGACTTTCCTGTGAATTGGTAGGGTTTTGAAATGATTTAGGGAGTTTTGTGGGACTTCTCTGGAATTTTGTGGGTTTTTTCTGGAATTGTGTGGGATTCTGAGGAGACTTGAAGAATTTTGAGGAATTTGTTTTAGATTTTGTGGGAATTTGTGTAGATTCTTTGGGATATTTCTGGAATTTGGTGGGCCTTTTCAAGGACTTTGTGTGGTTTTTAGGAGACTTGAAGAATTTTGAGGAATTTTTCTTATATTCTGTGGAAACTTGTGGAGGTTTGGTGGGATTTTTGTGGAATTTTGTGGGATATTGAGGCGATTTAGGGATCTTGAGGGATTTTTCATGTATTTTGTGGGATTTTGTGGAGATTTGTTGGGATATTTTTCTAGAATTTGGTCGTGTTTTGAGAAGATTTAGGGAATTTTGTGGGATTTTTCCTGGAATTTCGTTGGATACTGGGGAGATTTTGTGGGATGTTTGTGGAACTTGGAGGGACTTTTCTGGAATTTGGTGAGATTCTGTAGAGAACTGAAGAATTATCAGGGATTTTTCATGTATTCTGTGGGAATTTGTGGAGATTTGGTGGGATTTCTCTGGAATTTGGTAGAGTTTTGAGAAGATTTAGGGAATTCTGTAAGATTTTTCTGGAATTTGGTGGGTCTTTTCAAGGACTTTGTGTGGTTTTTTAGTAGACTTGAAGAATTTTGAGGAATTTTTCTTAGATTTTGTGGAAACTTGTGGAGGTTTTGTGGGATTTTTGGGGGATTTTGTGGGATATTGAGGCGATTTAGGGATCTTGAGGGATTTTTCATGTATTTTGTGGGAATTTGTGGAGATTTGTTGGGATATTTTTCTAGAATTTGGTCATGTTTTGAGAAGATTTAGGGAATTTTGTGGGATTTTTCCTGGAATTTTGTTGGATACTGGGGAGATTTTGTGGGATGCTTGTGGAACTTTGAGGGACTTTTCTGGAATTTGGTGAGATTCTGTAGAGAACTGAAGAATTATCAGGGATTTTTCATGTATTCTGTGGGAATTTGTGGAGATTTGGTGGGATTTTTGTGGATTTTGGTCGTGTTTTGAGAAGATTTAGGGAATTTTGTGTGATTTTTCTGGGATTTTGTTGGGTATTGAGGACATTTTGTGGGATGTTTCTGGAATTTGGTGGGGCTTTTCAAGAATTTTGTGGTATTTTGAAAAGATTTAGGGAATTTTGTGGTGTTTTTTCTTGAATTTTGTGGGAAACTGTGCTGATTTTATGGGGCGTTTCTGGAATTTGGTCGAATTTTCAGAAGATTTAGGGATTTTTGTGAGATTTTTGTGGGATGTTCTGGGAATTGGTGGAGATTTTGTGGGACTTTCCTGTGAATTGGTAGGGTTTTGAAATGATTTAGGGAGTTTTGTGGGACTTCTCTGGAATTTTGTGGGTTTTTTCTGGAATTGTGTGGGATTCTGAGGAGACTTGAAGAATTTTGAGGAATTTGTTTTAGATTTTGTGGGAATTTGTGTAGATTCTTTGGGATATTTCTGGAATTTGGTGGGCCTTTTCAAGGACTTTGTGTGGTTTTTAGGAGACTTGAAGAATTTTGAGGAATTTTTCTTAGATTCTGTGGAAACTTGTGGAGGTTTGGTGGGATTTTTGTGGAATTTTGTGGGATATTGAGGCGATTTAGGGATCTTGAGGGATTTTTCATGTATTTTGTGGGATTTTGTGGAGATTTGTTGGGATATTTTTCTAGAATTTGGTCGTTTTTTGAGAAGATTTAGGGAATTTTGTGGGATTTTTCCTGGAATTTCGTTGGATACTGGGGAGATTTTGTGGGATGTTTGTGGAACTTGGAGGGACTTTTCTGGAATTTGGTGAGATTCTGTAGAGAACTGAAGAATTATCAGGGATTTTTCATGTATTCTGTGGGAATTTGTGGAGATTTGGTGGGATTTCTCTGGAATTTGGTAGAGTTTTGAGAAGATTTAGGGAATTCTGTAAGATTTTTCTGGAATTTGGTGGGTCTTTTCAAGGACTTTGTGTGGTTTTTTAGGAGACTTGAAGAATTTTGAGGAATTTTTCTTAGATTTTGTGGAAACTTGTGGAGGTTTTGTGGGATTTTTGGGGGATTTTGTGGGATATTGAGGCGATTTAGGGATCTTGAGGGATTTTTCATGTATTTTGTTGGAATTTGTGGAGATTTGTTGGGATATTTTTCTAGAATTTGGTCATGTTTTGAGAAGATTTAGGGAATTTTGTGGGATTTTTCCTGGAATTTTGTTGGATACTGGGGAGATTTTGTGGGATGCTTGTGGAACTTTGAGGGACTTTTCTGGAATTTGGTGAGATTCTGTAGAGAACTGAAGAATTATCAGGGATTTTTCATGTATTCTGTGGGAATTTGTGGAGATTTGGTGGGATTTTTGTGGATTTTGGTCGTGTTTTGAGAAGATTTAGGGAATTTTGTGTGATTTTTCTGGGATTTTGTTGGGTATTGAGGACATTTTGTGGGATGTTTCTGGAATTTGGTGGGGCTTTTCAAGAATTTTGTGGTATTTTGAAAAGATTTAGGGAATTTTGTGGTGTTTTTTCTTGAATTTTGTGGGAAACTGTGCTGATTTTATGGGGCGTTTCTGGAATTTGGTCGAATTTTCAGAAGATTTAGGGATTTTTGTGAGATTTTTGTGTGATTTTTCTGGGAATTGGTGGAGATTTTGTGGGACTTTCCTGTGAATTGGTAGGGTTTTGAAATGATTTAGGGAGTTTTGTGGGACTTCTCTGGAATTTTGTGGGTTTTTTCTGGAATTGTGTGGGATTCTGAGGAGACTTGAAGAATTTTGAGGAATTTGTTTTAGATTTTGTGGGAATTTGTGTAGATTCTTTGGGATATTTCTGGAATTTGGTGGGCCTTTTCAAGGACTTTGTGTGGTTTTTAGGAGACTTGAAGAATTTTGAGGAATTTTTCTTATATTCTGTGGAAACTTGTGGAGGTTTGGTGGGATTTTTGTGGAATTTTGTGGGATATTGAGGCGATTTAGGGATCTTGAGGGATTTTTCATGTATTTTGTGGGATTTTGTGGAGATTTGTTGGGATATTTTTCTAGAATTTGGTCGTGTTTTGAGAAGATTTAGGGAATTTGCTGGGATTTTTCCTGGAATTTTGTTGGATACTGGGGAGATTTTGTGGGATGTTTGTGGAACTTGGAGGGACTTTTCTGGAATTTGGTGAGATTCTGTAGAGAACTGACGAATTATCAGGGAT
Source organism: Cyanistes caeruleus (assembly GCF_971803275.1). Lineage (NCBI taxonomy): Eukaryota > Metazoa > Chordata > Aves > Passeriformes > Paridae > Cyanistes > Cyanistes caeruleus. The sequence goes on from NW_028255885.1 coordinate 2,984,352, forward strand.
TTTTCATGTATTCTCTGGGAATTTGTGGAGATTCGGTGGGATATTTTTCTAGAATTTGGTCATGTTTTGAGAAGATTTAGGGAATTTTGTGGGATTTTTCCTGGAATTTTGTTGGATACTGGGGAGATTTTGTGGGATGTTTCTGGAACTTGGAAGGACTTTTCTGGAATTTGGTGAGATTCTGTAGAGAACTGATGAATTATCAGGGATTTTTCATGTATTCTGTGGGAATTTGTGGAGATTTGGTGGGATTTTTGTGGATTTTGGCCGTGTTTTGAGAAGATTTAGGGAATTTTGTGTGATTTTTCTGGGATTTTGTTGGGTATTGAGGACATTTTGTGGGATGTTTCTGGAATTTGGTGGGGCTTTTCAAGAATTTTGTGGTATTTTGAAAAGATTTTGGGAATTTTGTGGTGTTTTTTCTTGAATTTTGAGGGAAACTGTGCGGATTTTATGGGGCGTTTCTGGAATTGGGTCGAGTTTTCAGAAGATTTAGGGATTTTTGTGAGATTTTTGTGGGATGTTCTGGGAATTGGTGGAGATTTTGTGGGACTTTCCTGTGAATTGGTAGGGTTTTGAAATGATTTAGGGAGTTTTGTGGGACTTGTCTGGAATTTTGTGGGTTTTTTCTGGAATTGTGTGGGATTCTGAGGAGACTTGAAGAATTTTGAGGAATTTGTTTTAGATTTTGTGGGAATTTGGGGAGATTCTGTGGGATTTTTCTGGAATTTGGTGGGCCTTTTCAAGGACTTTGTGTGGTTTTGAGGAGACATGAAGAATTTTGAGGAAATTTTCTTAGATTTTGTGGAAACTTGTGGAGGTTTTGTGTGATCTTTGTGGGATTTTGTGGGATATTGAGGCGATTTAGGGATCTTGAGGGATTTTTCATGTATTTTGTGGGATTTTGTGGAGATTTGTTGGGATATTTTTCTAGAATTTGGTCGTGTTTTGAGAAGATTTAGGGAATTTTGTGGGATTTTTCCTGGAATTTTGTTGGATACTGGGGAGATTTTGTGGGATGTTTGTGGAACTTTGAGGGACTCTTCTGGAATTTGGTGAGATTCTGTAGAGAACTGAAGAATTATCAGGGATTTTTCATTTATTCTGTGGGAATTTGTGGAGATTTGGTGGGATTTTTGTTGATTTTGGCCGTGTTTTGAGAAGATTTAGGGAATTTTGTGGGATTTTTCCTGGAATTTTGTTGGATACTGGGGAGATTTTGTGGGATGTTTGTGGAACTTGGAGGGACTTTTCTGGAATTTGGTGAGATTCTGTAGAGAACTGAAGAATTATCAGGGATTTTTCATGTATTCTGTGGGAATTTGTGGAGATTTGGTGGGATTTTTCTGGAATTTGGTAGAGTTTTGAGAAGATTTAGGGAATTCTGTAAGATTTTTCTGGAATTTGGTGGGTCTTTTCAAGGACTTTGTGTGGTTTTTTAGGAGACTTGAAGAATTTTGAGGAATTTTTCTTAGATTTTGTGGAAACTTGTGGAGGTTTTGTGGGATTTTTGGGGGATTTTGTGGGATATTGAGGCGATTTAGGGATCTTGAGGGATTTTTCATGTATTTTGTGGGAATTTGTGGAGATTTGTTGGGATATTTTTCTAGAATTTGGTCATGTTTTGAGAAGATTTAGGGAATTTTGTGGGATTTTTCCTGGAATTTTGTTGGATACTGGGGACATTTTGTGGGATGCTTGTGGAACTTTGAGGGACTTTTCTGGAATTTGGTGAGATTCTGTAGAGAACTGAAGAATTATCAGGGATTTTTCATGTATTCTGTGGGAATTTGTGGAGATTTGGTGGGATTTTTGTGGATTTTGGTCGTGTTTTGAGAAGATTTAGGGAATTTTGTGTGATTTTTCTGGGATTTTGTTGGGTATTGAGGACATTTTGTGGGATGTTTCTGGAATTTGGTGGGGCTTTTCAAGAATTTTGTGGTATTTTGAAAAGATTTAGGGAATTTTGTGGTGTTTTTTCTTGAATTTTGTGGGAAACTGTGCTGATTTTATGGGGCGTTTCTGGAATTTGGTCGAATTTTCAGAAGATTTAGGGATTTTTGTGAGATTTTTGTGGGATGTTCTGGGAATTGGTGGAGATTTTGTGGGACTTTCCTGTGAATTGGTAGGGTTTTGAAATGATTTAGGGAGTTTTGTGGGACTTCTCTGGAATTTTGTGGGTTTTTTCTGGAATTGTGTGGGATTCTGAGGAGACTTGAAGAATTTTGAGGAATTTGTTTTAGATTTTGTGGGAATTTGTGTAGATTCTTTGGGATATTTCTGGAATTTGGTGGGCCTTTTCAAGGACTTTGTGTGGTTTTTAGGAGACTTGAAGAATTTTGAGGAATTTTTCTTATATTCTGTGGAAACTTGTGGAGGTTTGGTGGGATTTTTGTGGAATTTTGTGGGATATTGAGGCGATTTAGGGATCTTGAGGGATTTTTCATGTATTTTGTGGGATTTTGTGGAGATTTGTTGGGATATTTTTCTAGAATTTGGTCGTTTTTTGAGAAGATTTAGGGAATTTTGTGGGATTTTTCCTGGAATTTCGTTGGATACTGGGGAGATTTTGTGGGATGTTTGTGGAACTTGGAGGGACTTTTCTGGAATTTGGTGAGATTCTGTAGAGAACTGAAGAATTATCAGGGATTTTTCATGTATTCTGTGGGAATTTGTGGAGATTTGGTGGGATTTCTCTGGAATTTGGTAGAGTTTTGAGAAGATTTAGGGAATTCTGTAAGATTTTTCTGGAATTTGGTGGGTCTTTTCAAGGACTTTGTGTGGTTTTTTAGTAGACTTGAAGAATTTTGAGGAATTTTTCTTAGATTTTGTGGAAACTTGTGGAGGTTTTGTGGGATTTTTGGGGGATTTTGTGGGATATTGAGGCGATTTAGGGATCTTGAGGGATTTTTCATGTATTTTGTGGGAATTTGTGGAGATTTGTTGGGATATTTTTCTAGAATTTGGTCATGTTTTGAGAAGATTTAGGGAATTTTGTGGGATTTTTCCTGGAATTTTGTTGGATACTGGGGAGATTTTGTGGGATGCTTGTGGAACTTTGAGGGACTTTTCTGGAATTTGGTGAGATTCTGTAGAGAACTGAAGAATTATCAGGGATTTTTCATGTATTCTGTGGGAATTTGTGGAGATTTGGTGGGATTTTTGTGGATTTTGGTCGTGTTTTGAGAAGATTTAGGGAATTTTGTGTGATTTTTCTGGGATTTTGTTGGGTATTGAGGACATTTTGTGGGATGTTTCTGGAATTTGGTGGGGCTTTTCAAGAATTTTGTGGTATTTTGAAAAGATTTAGGGAATTTTGTGGTGTTTTTTCTTGAATTTTGTGGGAAACTGTGCTGATTTTATGGGGCGTTTCTGGAATTTGGTCGAATTTTCAGAAGATTTAGGGATTTTTGTGAGATTTTTGTGTGATTTTTCTGGGAATTGGTGGAGATTTTGTGGGACTTTCCTGTGAATTGGTAGGGTTTTGAAATGATTTAGGGAGTTTTGTGGGACTTCTCTGGAATTTTGTGGGTTTTTTCTGGAATTGTGTGGGATTCTGAGGAGACTTGAAGAATTTTGAGGAATTTGTTTTAGATTTTGTGGGAATTTGTGTAGATTCTTTGGGATATTTCTGGAATTTGGTGGGCCTTTTCAAGGACTTTGTGTGGTTTTTAGGAGACTTGAAGAATTTTGAGGAATTTTTCTTATATTCTGTGGAAACTTGTGGAGGTTTGGTGGGATTTTTGTGGAATTTTGTGGGATATTGAGGCGATTTAGGGATCTTGAGGGATTTTTCATGTATTTTGTGGGAATTTGTGGAGATTTGGTGGGATATTTTTCTAGAATTTGGTCGTGTTTTGAGAAGATTTAGGGAATTTTGTGGGATTTTTCCTGGAATTTTGTTGGATACTGGGGAGATTTTGTGGAATGTTTGTGGAACTTTGAGGGACTTTTCTGGAATTTGGTGAGATTCTGTAGAGAACTGACGAATTATCAGGGATTTTTCATGTATTCTGTGGGAATTTGTGGAGATTCGGTGGGATATTTTTCTAGAATTTGGTCATGTTTTGAGAAGATTTAGGGAATTTGGTGGGATTTTTCCTGGAATTTTCTTGGATACTGGGGAGATTTTGTGGGATGTTTCTGGAACTTGGAAGGACTTTTCTGGAATTTGGTGAGATTCTGTAGAGAACTGAAGAATTATCAGGGATTTTTCATGTATTCTGTGGGAATTTGTGGAGATTTGGTGGGATTTTTGTGGATTTTGGCCGTGTTTTGAGAAGATTTAGGGAATTTTGTGTGATTTTTCTGGGATTTTGTTGGGTATTGAGGACATTTTGTGGGATGTTTCTGGAATTTGGTGGGGCTTTTCAAGAATTTTGTGGTATTTTGAAAAGATTTTGGGAATTTTGTGGTGTTTTTTCTTGAATTTTGAGGGAAACTGTGCGGATTTTATGGGGCGTTTCTGGAATTGGGTCGAGTTTTCAGAAGATTTAGGGATTTTTGTGAGATTTTTGTGGGATGTTCTGGGAATTGGTGGAGATTTTGTGGGACTTTCCTGTGAATTGGTAGGGTTTTGAAATGATTTAGGGAGTTTTGTGGGACTTCTCTGGAATTTTGTGGGTTTTTTCTGGAATTGTGTGGGATTCTGAGGAGACTTGAAGAATTTTGAGGAATTTGTTTTAGATTTTGTGGGAATTTGGGGAGATTCTGTGGGATTTTTCTGGAATTTGGTGGGCCTTTTCAAGGACTTTGTGTGGTTTTGAGGAGACATGAAGAATTTTGAGGAAATTTTCTTAGATTTTGTGGAAACTTGTGGAGGTTTTGTGTGATCTTTGTGGGATTTTGTGGGATATTGAGGCGATTTAGGGATCTTGAGGGATTTTTCATGTATTTTGTGGGATTTTGTGGAGATTTGTTGGGATATTTTTCTAGAATTTGGTCGTGTTTTGAGAAGATTTAGGGAATTTTGTGGGATTTTTCCTGGAATTTTGTTGGATACTGGGGAGATTTTGTGGGATGTTTGTGGAACTTTGAGGGACTCTTCTGGAATTTGGTGAGATTCTGTAGAGAACTGAAGAATTATCAGGGATTTTTCATTTATTCTGTGGGAATTTGTGGAGATTTGGTGGGATTTTTGTTGATTTTGGCCGTGTTTTGAGAAGATTTAGGGAATTTTGTGGGATTTTTCCTGGAATTTTGTTGGATACTGGGGAGATTTTGTGGGATGTTTGTGGAACTTGGAGGGACTTTTCTGGAATTTGGTGAGATTCTGTAGAGAACTGAAGAATTATCAGGGATTTTTCATGTATTCTGTGGGAATTTGTGGAGATTTGGTGGGATTTTTCTGGAATTTGGTAGAGTTTTGAGAAGATTTAGGGAATTCTGTAAGATTTTTCTGGAATTTGGTGGGTCTTTTCAAGGACTTTGTGTGGTTTTTTAGGAGACTTGAAGAATTTTGAGGAATTTTTCTTAGATTTTGTGGAAACTTGTGGAGGTTTTGTGGGATTTTTGGGGGATTTTGTGGGATATTGAGGCGATTTAGGGATCTTGAGGGATTTTTCATGTATTTTGTGGGAATTTGTGGAGATTTGTTGGGATATTTTTCTAGAATTTGGTCATGTTTTGAGAAGATTTAGGGAATTTTGTGGGATTTTTCCTGGAATTTTGTTGGATACTGGGGACATTTTGTGGGATGCTTGTGGAACTTTGAGGGACTTTTCTGGAATTTGGTGAGATTCTGTAGAGAACTGAAGAATTATCAGGGATTTTTCATGTATTCTGTGGGAATTTGTGGAGATTTGGTGGGATTTTTGTGGATTTTGGTCGTGTTTTGAGAAGATTTAGGGAATTTTGTGTGATTTTTCTGGGATTTTGTTGGGTATTGAGGACATTTTGTGGGATGTTTCTGGAATTTGGTGGGGCTTTTCAAGAATTTTGTGGTATTTTGAAAAGATTTTGGGAATTTTGTGGTGTTTTTTCTTGAATTTTGTGGGAAACTGTGCTGATTTTATGGGGCGTTTCTGGAATTTGGTCGAATTTTCAGAAGATTTAGGGATTTTTGTGAGATTTTTGTGGGATGTTCTGGGAATTGGTGGAGATTTTGTGGGACTTTCCTGTGAATTGGTAGGGTTTTGAAATGATTTAGGGAGTTTTGTGGGACTTCTCTGGAATTTTGTGGGTTTTTTCTGGAATTGTGTGGGATTCTGAGGAGACTTGAAGAATTTTGAGGAATTTGTTTTAGATTTTGTGGGAATTTGTGTAGATTCTTTGGGATATTTCTGGAATTTGGTGGGCCTTTTCAAGGACTTTGTGTGGTTTTTAGGAGACTTGAAGAATTTTGAGGAATTTTTCTTATATTCTGTGGAAACTTGTGGAGGTTTGGTGGGATTTTTGTGGAATTTTGTGGGATATTGAGGCGATTTAGGGATCTTGAGGGATTTTTCATGTATTTTGTGGGATTTTGTGGAGATTTGTTGGGATATTTTTCTAGAATTTGGTCATGTTTTGAGAAGATTTAGGGAATTTTGTGGGATTTTTCCTGGAATTTTGTTGGATACTGGGGAGATTTTGTGGGATGTTTGTGGAACTTTGAGGGACTCTTCTGGAATTTGGTGAGATTCTGTAGAGAACTGAAGAATTATCAGGGATTTTTCATTTATTCTGTGGGAATTTGTGGAGATTTGGTGGGATTTTTGTTGATTTTGGCCGTGTTTTGAGAAGATTTAGGGAATTTTGTGGGATTTTTCCTGGAATTTTGTTGGATACTGGGGAGATTTTGTGGGATGTTTGTGGAACTTGGAGGGACTTTTCTGGAATTTGGTGAGATTCTGTAGAGAACTGAAGAATTATCAGGGATTTTTCATGTATTCTGTGGGAATTTGTGGAGATTTGGTGGGATTTTTCTGGAATTTGGTAGAGTTTTGAGAAGATTTAGGGAATTCTGTAAGATTTTTCTGGAATTTGGTGGGTCTTTTCAAGGACTTTGTGTGGTTTTTTAGGAGACTTGAAGAATTTTGAGGAATTTTTCTTAGATTTTGTGGAAACTTGTGGAGGTTTTGTGGGATTTTTGGGGGATTTTGTGGGATATTGAGGCGATTTAGGGATCTTGAGGGATTTTTCATGTATTTTGTGGGAATTTGTGGAGATTTGTTGGGATATTTTTCTAGAATTTGGTCATGTTTTGAGAAGATTTAGGGAATTTTGTGGGATTTTTCCTGGAATTTTGTTGGATACTGGGGACATTTTGTGGGATGCTTGTGGAACTTTGAGGGACTTTTCTGGAATTTGGTGAGATTCTGTAGAGAACTGAAGAATTATCAGGGATTTTTCATGTATTCTGTGGGAATTTGTGGAGATTTGGTGGGATTTTTGTGGATTTTGGTCGTGTTTTGAGAAGATTTAGGGAATTTTGTGTGATTTTTCTGGGATTTTGTTGGGTATTGAGGACATTTTGTGGGATGTTTCTGGAATTTGGTGGGGCTTTTCAAGAATTTTGTGGTATTTTGAAAAGATTTAGGGAATTTTGTGGTGTTTTTTCTTGAATTTTGTGGGAAACTGTGCTGATTTTATGGGGTGTTTCTGGAATTTGGTCGAATTTTCAGAAGATTTAGGGATTTTTGTGAGATTTTTGTGGGATGTTCTGGGAATTGGTGGAGATTTTGTGGGACTTTCCTGTGAATTGGTAGGGTTTTGAAATGATTTAGGGAGTTTTGTGGGACTTCTCTGGAATTTTGTGGGTTTTTTCTGGAATTGTGTGGGATTCTGAGGAGACTTGAAGAATTTTGAGGAATTTGTTTTAGATTTTGTGGGAATTTGTGTAGATTCTTTGGGATATTTCTGGAATTTGGTGGGCCTTTTCAAGGACTTTGTGTGGTTTTTAGGAGACTTGAAGAATTTTGAGGAATTTTTCTTATATTCTGTGGAAACTTGTGGAGGTTTGGTGGGATTTTTGTGGAATTTTGTGGGATATTGAGGCGATTTAGGGATCTTGAGGGATTTTTCATGTATTTTGTGGGATTTTGTGGAGATTTGTTGGGATATTTTTCTAGAATTTGGTCGTGTTTTGAGAAGATTTAGGGAATTTTGTGGGATTTTTCCTGGAATTTCGTTGGATACTGGGGAGATTTTGTGGGATGTTTGTGGAACTTGGAGGGACTTTTCTGGAATTTGGTGAGATTCTGTAGAGAACTGAAGAATTATCAGGGATTTTTCATGTATTCTGTGGGAATTTGTGGAGATTTGGTGGGATTTCTCTGGAATTTGGTAGAGTTTTGAGAAGATTTAGGGAATTCTGTAAGATTTTTCTGGAATTTGGTGGGTCTTTTCAAGGACTTTGTGTGGTTTTTTAGTAGACTTGAAGAATTTTGAGGAATTTTTCTTAGATTTTGTGGAAACTTGTGGAGGTTTTGTGGGATTTTTGGGGGATTTTGTGGGATATTGAGGCGATTTAGGGATCTTGAGGGATTTTTCATGTATTTTGTGGGAATTTGTGGAGATTTGTTGGGATATTTTTCTAGAATTTGGTCATGTTTTGAGAAGATTTAGGGAATTTTGTGGGATTTTTCCTGGAATTTTGTTGGATACTGGGGAGATTTTGTGGGATGCTTGTGGAACTTTGAGGGACTTTTCTGGAATTTGGTGAGATTCTGTAGAGAACTGAAGAATTATCAGGGATTTTTCATGTATTCTGTGGGAATTTGTGGAGATTTGGTGGGATTTTTGTGGATTTTGGTCGTGTTTTGAGAAGATTTAGGGAATTTTGTGTGATTTTTCTGGGATTTTGTTGGGTATTGAGGACATTTTGTGGGATGTTTCTGGAATTTGGTGGGGCTTTTCAAGAATTTTGTGGTATTTTGAAAAGATTTAGGGAATTTTGTGGTGTTTTTTCTTGAATTTTGTGGGAAACTGTGCTGATTTTATGGGGCGTTTCTGGAATTTGGTCGAATTTTCAGAAGATTTAGGGATTTTTGTGAGATTTTTGTGTGATTTTTCTGGGAATTGGTGGAGATTTTGTGGGACTTTCCTGTGAATTGGTAGGGTTTTGAAATGATTTAGGGAGTTTTGTGGGACTTCTCTGGAATTTTGTGGGTTTTTTCTGGAATTGTGTGGGATTCTGAGGAGACTTGAAGAATTTTGAGGAATTTGTTTTAGATTTTGTGGGAATTTGTGTAGATTCTTTGGGATATTTCTGGAATTTGGTGGGCCTTTTCAAGGACTTTGTGTGGTTTTTAGGAGACTTGAAGAATTTTGAGGAATTTTTCTTATATTCTGTGGAAACTTGTGGAGGTTTGGTGGGATTTTTGTGGAATTTTGTGGGATATTGAGGCGATTTAGGGATCTTGAGGGATTTTTCATGTATTTTGTGGGATTTTGTGGAGATTTGTTGGGATATTTTTCTAGAATTTGGTCGTGTTTTGAGAAGATTTAGGGAATTTGGTGGGATTTTTCCTGGAATTTTGTTGGATACTGGGGAGATTTTGTGGGATGTTTGTGGAACTTGGAGGGACTTTTCTGGAATTTGGTGAGATTCTGTAGAGAACTGACGAATTATCAGGGATTTTTCATGTATTCTGTGGGAATTTGTGGAGATTCGGTGGGATATTTTTCTAGAATTTGGTCATGTTTTGAGAAGATTTAGGGAATTTGGTGGGATTTTTCCTGGAATTTTCTTGGATACTGGGGAGATTTTGTGGGATGTTTCTGGAACTTGGAAGGACTTTTCTGGAATTTGGTGAGATTCTGTAGAGAACTGAAGAATTATCAGGGATTTTTCATGTATTCTGTGGGAATTTGTGGAGATTTGGTGGGATTTTTGTGGATTTTGGCCGTGTTTTGAGAAGATTTAGGGAATTTTGTGTGATTTTTCTGGGATTTTGTTGGGTATTGAGGACATTTTGTGGGATGTTTCTGGAATTTGGTGGGGCTTTTCAAGAATTTTGTGGTATTTTGAAAAGATTTTGGGAATTTTGTGGTGTTTTTTCTTGAATTTTGAGGGAAACTGTGCGGATTTTATGGGGCGTTTCTGGAATTGGGTCGAGTTTTCAGAAGATTTAGGGATTTTTGTGAGATTTTTGTGGGATGTTCTGGGAATTGGTGGAGATTTTGTGGGACTTTCCTGTGAATTGGTAGGGTTTTGAAATGATTTAGGGAGTTTTGTGGGACTTCTCTGGAATTTTGTGGGTTTTTTCTGGAATTGTGTGGGATTCTGAGGAGACTTGAAGAATTTTGAGGAATTTGTTTTAGATTTTGTGGGAATTTGGGGAGATTCTGTGGGATTTTTCTGGAATTTGGTGGGCCTTTTCAAGGACTTTGTGTGGTTTTGAGGAGACATGAAGAATTTTGAGGAAATTTTCTTAGATTTTGTGGAAACTTGTGGAGGTTTTGTGTGATCTTTGTGGGATTTTGTGGGATATTGAGGCGATTTAGGGATCTTGAGGGATTTTTCATGTATTTTGTGGGATTTTGTGGAGATTTGTTGGGATATTTTTCTAGAATTTGGTCGTGTTTTGAGAAGATTTAGGGAATTTTGTGGGATTTTTCCTGGAATTTTGTTGGATACTGGGGAGATTTTGTGGGATGTTTGTGGAACTTTGAGGGACTCTTCTGGAATTTGGTGAGATTCTGTAGAGAACTGAAGAATTATCAGGGATTTTTCATTTATTCTGTGGGAATTTGTGGAGATTTGGTGGGATTTTTGTTGATTTTGGCCGTGTTTTGAGAAGATTTAGGGAATTTTGTGGGATTTTTCCTGGAATTTTGTTGGATACTGGGGAGATTTTGTGGGATGTTTGTGGAACTTGGAGGGACTTTTCTGGAATTTGGTGAGATTCTGTAGAGAACTGAAGAATTATCAGGGATTTTTCATGTATTCTGTGGGAATTTGTGGAGATTTGGTGGGATTTTTCTGGAATTTGGTAGAGTTTTGAGAAGATTTAGGGAATTCTGTAAGATTTTTCTGGAATTTGGTGGGTCTTTTCAAGGACTTTGTGTGGTTTTTTAGGAGACTTGAAGAATTTTGAGGAATTTTTCTTAGATTTTGTGGAAACTTGTGGAGGTTTTGTGGGATTTTTGGGGGATTTTGTGGGATATTGAGGCGATTTAGGGATCTTGAGGGATTTTTCATGTATTTTGTGGGAATTTGTGGAGATTTGTTGGGATATTTTTCTAGAATTTGGTCATGTTTTGAGAAGATTTAGGGAATTTTGTGGGATTTTTCCTGGAATTTTGTTGGATACTGGGGACATTTTGTGGGATGCTTGTGGAACTTTGAGGGACTTTTCTGGAATTTGGTGAGATTCTGTAGAGAACTGAAGAATTATCAGGGATTTTTCATGTATTCTGTGGGAATTTGTGGAGATTTGGTGGGATTTTTGTGGATTTTGGTCGTGTTTTGAGAAGATTTAGGGAATTTTGTGTGATTTTTCTGGGATTTTGTTGGGTATTGAGGACATTTTGTGGGATGTTTCTGGAATTTGGTGGGGCTTTTCAAGAATTTTGTGGTATTTTGAAAAGATTTAGGGAATTTTGTGGTGTTTTTTCTTGAATTTTGTGGGAAACTGTGCTGATTTTATGGGGCGTTTCTGGAATTTGGTCGAATTTTCAGAAGATTTAGGGATTTTTGTGAGATTTTTGTGGGATGTTCTGGGAATTGGTGGAGATTTTGTGGGACTTTCCTGTGAATTGGTAGGGTTTTGAAATGATTTAGGGAGTTTTGTGGGACTTCTCTGGAATTTTGTGGGTTTTTTCTGGAATTGTGTGGGATTCTGAGGAGACTTGAAGAATTTTGAGGAATTTGTTTTAGATTTTGTGGGAATTTGTGTAGATTCTTTGGGATATTTCTGGAATTTGGTGGGCCTTTTCAAGGACTTTGTGTGGTTTTTAGGAGACTTGAAGAATTTTGAGGAATTTTTCTTATATTCTGTGGAAACTTGTGGAGGTTTGGTGGGATTTTTGTGGAATTTTGTGGGATATTGAGGCGATTTAGGGATCTTGAGGGATTTTTCATGTATTTTGTGGGATTTTGTGGAGATTTGTTGGGATATTTTTCTAGAATTTGGTCATGTTTTGAGAAGATTTAGGGAATTTTGTGGGATTTTTCCTGGAATTTTGTTGGATACTGGGGAGATTTTGTGGGATGTTTGTGGAACTTTGAGGGACTCTTCTGGAATTTGGTGAGATTCTGTAGAGAACTGAAGAATTATCAGGGATTTTTCATTTATTCTGTGGGAATTTGTGGAGATTTGGTGGGATTTTTGTTGATTTTGGCCGTGTTTTGAGAAGATTTAGGGAATTTTGTGGGATTTTTCCTGGAATTTTGTTGGATACTGGGGAGATTTTGTGGGATGTTTGTGGAACTTGGAGGGACTTTTCTGGAATTTGGTGAGATTCTGTAGAGAACTGAAGAATTATCAGGGATTTTTCATGTATTCTGTGGGAATTTGTGGAGATTTGGTGGGATTTTTCTGGAATTTGGTAGAGTTTTGAGAAGATTTAGGGAATTCTGTAAGATTTTTCTGGAATTTGGTGGGTCTTTTCAAGGACTTTGTGTGGTTTTTTAGGAGACTTGAAGAATTTTGAGGAATTTTTCTTAGATTTTGTGGAAACTTGTGGAGGTTTTGTGGGATTTTTGGGGGATTTTGTGGGATATTGAGGCGATTTAGGGATCTTGAGGGATTTTTCATGTATTTTGTGGGAATTTGTGGAGATTTGTTGGGATATTTTTCTAGAATTTGGTCATGTTTTGAGAAGATTTAGGGAATTTTGTGGGATTTTTCCTGGAATTTTGTTGGATACTGGGGACATTTTGTGGGATGCTTGTGGAACTTTGAGGGACTTTTCTGGAATTTGGTGAGATTCTGTAGAGAACTGAAGAATTATCAGGGATTTTTCATGTATTCTGTGGGAATTTGTGGAGATTTGGTGGGATTTTTGTGGATTTTGGTCGTGTTTTGAGAAGATTTAGGGAATTTTGTGTGATTTTTCTGGGATTTTGTTGGGTATTGAGGACATTTTGTGGGATGTTTCTGGAATTTGGTGGGGCTTTTCAAGAATTTTGTGGTATTTTGAAAAGATTTAGGGAATTTTGTGGTGTTTTTTCTTGAATTTTGTGGGAAACTGTGCTGATTTTATGGGGCGTTTCTGGAATTTGGTCGAATTTTCAGAAGATTTAGGGATTTTTGTGAGATTTTTGTGGGATGTTCTGGGAATTGGTGGAGATTTTGTGGGACTTTCCTGTGAATTGGTAGGGTTTTGAAATGATTTAGGGAGTTTTGTGGGACTTCTCTGGAATTTTGTGGGTTTTTTCTGGAATTGTGTGGGATTCTGAGGAGACTTGAAGAATTTTGAGGAATTTGTTTTAGATTTTGTGGGAATTTGTGTAGATTCTTTGGGATATTTCTGGAATTTGGTGGGCCTTTTCAAGGACTTTGTGTGGTTTTTAGGAGACTTGAAGAATTTTGAGGAATTTTTCTTATATTCTGTGGAAACTTGTGGAGGTTTGGTGGGATTTTTGTGGAATTTTGTGGGATATTGAGGCGATTTAGGGATCTTGAGGGATTTTTCATGTATTTTGTGGGATTTTGTGGAGATTTGTTGGGATATTTTTCTAGAATTTGGTCGTGTTTTGAGAAGATTTAGGGAATTTTGTGGGATTTTTCCTGGAATTTCGTTGGATACTGGGGAGATTTTGTGGGATGTTTGTGGAACTTGGAGGGACTTTTCTGGAATTTGGTGAGATTCTGTAGAGAACTGAAGAATTATCAGGGATTTTTCATGTATTCTGTGGGAATTTGTGGAGATTTGGTGGGATTTCTCTGGAATTTGGTAGAGTTTTGAGAAGATTTAGGGAATTCTGTAAGATTTTTCTGGAATTTGGTGGGTCTTTTCAAGGACTTTGTGTGGTTTTTTAGTAGACTTGAAGAATTTTGAGGAATTTTTCTTAGATTTTGTGGAAACTTGTGGAGGTTTTGTGGGATTTTTGGGGGATTTTGTGGGATATTGAGGCGATTTAGGGATCTTGAGGGATTTTTCATGTATTTTGTGGGAATTTGTGGAGATTTGTTGGGATATTTTTCTAGAATTTGGTCATGTTTTGAGAAGATTTAGGGAATTTTGTGGGATTTTTCCTGGAATTTTGTTGGATACTGGGGAGATTTTGTGGGATGCTTGTGGAACTTTGAGGGACTTTTCTGGAATTTGGTGAGATTCTGTAGAGAACTGAAGAATTATCAGGGATTTTTCATGTATTCTGTGGGAATTTGTGGAGATTTGGTGGGATTTTTGTGGATTTTGGTCGTGTTTTGAGAAGATTTAGGGAATTTTGTGTGATTTTTCTGGGATTTTGTTGGGTATTGAGGACATTTTGTGGGATGTTTCTGGAATTTGGTGGGGCTTTTCAAGAATTTTGTGGTATTTTGAAAAGATTTAGGGAATTTTGTGGTGTTTTTTCTTGAATTTTGTGGGAAACTGTGCTGATTTTATGGGGCGTTTCTGGAATTTGGTCGAATTTTCAGAAGATTTAGGGATTTTTGTGAGATTTTTGTGTGATTTTTCTGGGAATTGGTGGAGATTTTGTGGGACTTTCCTGTGAATTGGTAGGGTTTTGAAATGATTTAGGGAGTTTTGTGGGACTTCTCTGGAATTTTGTGGGTTTTTTCTGGAATTGTGTGGGATTCTGAGGAGACTTGAAGAATTTTGAGGAATTTGTTTTAGATTTTGTGGGAATTTGTGTAGATTCTTTGGGATATTTCTGGAATTTGGTGGGCCTTTTCAAGGACTTTGTGTGGTTTTTAGGAGACTTGAAGAATTTTGAGGAATTTTTCTTATATTCTGTGGAAACTTGTGGAGGTTTGGTGGGATTTTTGTGGAATTTTGTGGGATATTGAGGCGATTTAGGGATCTTGAGGGATTTTTCATGTATTTTGTGGGATTTTGTGGAGATTTGTTGGGATATTTTTCTAGAATTTGGTCGTGTTTTGAGAAGATTTAGGGAATTTGGTGGGATTTTTCCTGGAATTTTGTTGGATACTGGGGAGATTTTGTGGGATGTTTGTGGAACTTGGAGGGACTTTTCTGGAATTTGGTGAGATTCTGTAGAGAACTGACGAATTATCAGGGATTTTTCATGTATTCTGTGGGAATTTGTGGAGATTCGGTGGGATATTTTTCTAGAATTTGGTCATGTTTTGAGAAGATTTAGGGAATTTTGTGGGATTTTTCCTGGAATTTTGTTGGATACTGGGGAGATTTTGTGGGATGTTTCTGGAACTTGGAAGGACTTTTCTGGAATTTGGTGAGATTCTGTAGAGAACTGAAGAATTATCAGGGATTTTTCATGTATTCTGTGGGAATTTGTGGAGATTTGGTGGGATTTTTGTGGATTTTGGCCGTGTTTTGAGAAGATTTAGGGAATTTTGTGTGATTTTTCTGGGATTTTGTTGGGTATTGAGGACATTTTGTGGGATGTTTCTGGAATTTGGTGGGGCTTTTCAAGAATTTTGTGGTATTTTGAAAAGATTTAGGGAATTTTGTGGTGTTTTTTCTTGAATTTTGTGGGAAACTGTGCTGATTTTATGGGGCGTTTCTGGAATTTGGTCGAATTTTCAGAAGATTTAGGGATTTTTGTGAGATTTTTGTGTGATTTTTCTGGGAATTGGTGGAGATTTTGTGGGACTTTCCTGTGAATTGGTAGGGTTTTGAAATGATTTAGGGAGTTTTGTGGGACTTCTCTGGAATTTTGTGGGTTTTTTCTGGAATTGTGTGGGATTCTGAGGAGACTTGAAGAATTTTGAGGAATTTGTTTTAGATTTTGTGGGAATTTGTGTAGATTCTTTGGGATATTTCTGGAATTTGGTGGGCCTTTTCAAGGACTTTGTGTGGTTTTTAGGAGACTTGAAGAATTTTGAGGAATTTTTCTTATATTCTGTGGAAACTTGTGGAGGTTTGGTGGGATTTTTGTGGAATTTTGTGGGATATTGAGGCGATTTAGGGATCTTGAGGGATTTTTCATGTATTTTGTGGGATTTTGTGGAGATTTGTTGGGATATTTTTCTAGAATTTGGTCGTGTTTTGAGAAGATTTAGGGAATTTGGTGGGATTTTTCCTGGAATTTTGTTGGATACTGGGGAGATTTTGTGGGATGTTTGTGGAACTTGGAGGGACTTTTCTGGAATTTGGTGAGATTCTGTAGAGAACTGACGAATTATCAGGGATTTTTCATGTATTCTCTGGGAATTTGTGGAGATT
This sequence comes from Cyanistes caeruleus, assembly GCF_971803275.1. Classification (NCBI taxonomy): domain Eukaryota; kingdom Metazoa; phylum Chordata; class Aves; order Passeriformes; family Paridae; genus Cyanistes; species Cyanistes caeruleus. The sequence continues at coordinate 3,000,597 of NW_028255885.1, forward strand.
CGGTGGGATATTTTTCTAGAATTTGGTCATGTTTTGAGAAGATTTAGGGAATTTTGTGGGATTTTTCCTGGAATTTTGTTGGATACTGGGGAGATTTTGTGGGATGTTTCTGGAACTTGGAAGGACTTTTCTGGAATTTGGTGAGATTCTGTAGAGAACTGAAGAATTATCAGGGATTTTTCATGTATTCTGTGGGAATTTGTGGAGATTTGGTGGGATTTTTGTGGATTTTGGCCGTGTTTTGAGAAGATTTAGGGAATTTTGTGTGATTTTTCTGGGATTTTGTTGGGTATTGAGGACATTTTGTGGGATGTTTCTGGAATTTGGTGGGGCTTTTCAAGAATTTTGTGGTATTTTGAAAAGATTTTGGGAATTTTGTGGTGTTTTTTCTTGAATTTTGAGGGAAACTGTGCGGATTTTATGGGGCGTTTCTGGAATTGGGTCGAGTTTTCAGAAGATTTAGGGATTTTTGTGAGATTTTTGTGGGATGTTCTGGGAATTGGTGGAGATTTTGTGGGACTTTCCTGTGAATTGGTAGGGTTTTGAAATGATTTAGGGAGTTTTGTGGGACTTCTCTGGAATTTTGTGGGTTTTTTCTGGAATTGTGTGGGATTCTGAGGAGACTTGAAGAATTTTGAGGAATTTGTTTTAGATTTTGTGGGAATTTGTGTAGATTCTGTGGGATTTTTCTGGAATTTGGTGGGCCTTTTCAAGGACTTTGTGTGGTTTTGAGGAGACATGAAGAATTTTGAGGAAATTTTCTTAGATTTTGTGGAAACTTGTGGAGGTTTTGTGTGATCTTTGTGGGATTTTGTGGGATATTGAGGCGATTTAGGGATCTTGAGGGATTTTTCATGTATTTTGTGGGATTTTGTGGAGATTTGTTGGGATATTTTTCTAGAATTTGGTCGTGTTTTGAGAAGATTTAGGGAATTTTGTGGGATTTTTCCTGGAATTTTGTTGGATACTGGGGAGATTTTGTGGGATGTTTGTGGAACTTTGAGGGACTCTTCTGGAATTTGGTGAGATTCTGTAGAGAACTGAAGAATTATCAGGGATTTTTCATTTATTCTGTGGGAATTTGTGGAGATTTGGTGGGATTTTTGTTGATTTTGGCCGTGTTTTGAGAAGATTTAGGGAATTTTGTGGGATTTTTCCTGGAATTTTGTTGGATACTGGGGAGATTTTGTGGGATGTTTGTGGAACTTGGAGGGACTTTTCTGGAATTTGGTGAGATTCTGTAGAGAACTGAAGAATTATCAGGGATTTTTCATGTATTCTGTGGGAATTTGTGGAGATTTGGTGGGATTTTTCTGGAATTTGGTAGAGTTTTGAGAAGATTTAGGGAATTCTGTAAGATTTTTCTGGAATTTGGTGGGTCTTTTCAAGGACTTTGTGTGGTTTTTTAGGAGACTTGAAGAATTTTGAGGAATTTTTCTTAGATTTTGTGGAAACTTGTGGAGGTTTTGTGGGATTTTTGGGGGATTTTGTGGGATATTGAGGCGATTTAGGGATCTTGAGGGATTTTTCATGTATTTTGTGGGAATTTGTGGAGATTTGTTGGGATATTTTTCTAGAATTTGGTCATGTTTTGAGAAGATTTAGGGAATTTTGTGGGATTTTTCCTGGAATTTTGTTGGATACTGGGGACATTTTGTGGGATGCTTGTGGAACTTTGAGGGACTTTTCTGGAATTTGGTGAGATTCTGTAGAGAACTGAAGAATTATCAGGGATTTTTCATGTATTCTGTGGGAATTTGTGGAGATTTGGTGGGATTTTTGTGGATTTTGGTCGTGTTTTGAGAAGATTTAGGGAATTTTGTGTGATTTTTCTGGGATTTTGTTGGGTATTGAGGACATTTTGTGGGATGTTTCTGGAATTTGGTGGGGCTTTTCAAGAATTTTGTGGTATTTTGAAAAGATTTAGGGAATTTTGTGGTGTTTTTTCTTGAATTTTGTGGGAAACTGTGCTGATTTTATGGGGCGTTTCTGGAATTTGGTCGAATTTTCAGAAGATTTAGGGATTTTTGTGAGATTTTTGTGGGATGTTCTGGGAATTGGTGGAGATTTTGTGGGACTTTCCTGTGAATTGGTAGGGTTTTGAAATGATTTAGGGAGTTTTGTGGGACTTCTCTGGAATTTTGTGGGTTTTTTCTGGAATTGTGTGGGATTCTGAGGAGACTTGAAGAATTTTGAGGAATTTGTTTTAGATTTTGTGGGAATTTGTGTAGATTCTTTGGGATATTTCTGGAATTTGGTGGGCCTTTTCAAGGACTTTGTGTGGTTTTTAGGAGACTTGAAGAATTTTGAGGAATTTTTCTTATATTCTGTGGAAACTTGTGGAGGTTTGGTGGGATTTTTGTGGAATTTTGTGGGATATTGAGGCGATTTAGGGATCTTGAGGGATTTTTCATGTATTTTGTGGGATTTTGTGGAGATTTGTTGGGATATTTTTCTAGAATTTGGTCGTGTTTTGAGAAGATTTAGGGAATTTTGTGGGATTTTTCCTGGAATTTCGTTGGATACTGGGGAGATTTTGTGGGATGTTTGTGGAACTTTGAGGGACTTTTCTGGAATTTGGTGAGATTCTGTAGAGAACTGAAGAATTATCAGGGATTTTTCATGTATTCTGTGGGAATTTGTGGAGATTTGGTGGGATTTCTCTGGAATTTGGTAGAGTTTTGAGAAGATTTAGGGAATTCTGTAAGATTTTTCTGGAATTTGGTGGGTCTTTTCAAGGACTTTGTGTGGTTTTTTAGGAGACTTGAAGAATTTTGAGGAATTTTTCTTAGATTTTGTGGAAACTTGTGGAGGTTTTGTGGGATTTTTGGGGGATTTTGTGGGATATTGAGGCGATTTAGGGATCTTGAGGGATTTTTCATGTATTTTGTGGGAATTTGTGGAGATTTGTTGGGATATTTTTCTAGAATTTGGTCATGTTTTGAGAAGATTTAGGGAATTTTGTGGGATTTTTCCTGGAATTTTGTTGGATACTGGGGAGATTTTGTGGGATGCTTGTGGAACTTTGAGGGACTTTTCTGGAATTTGGTGAGATTCTGTAGAGAACTGAAGAATTATCAGGGATTTTTCATGTATTCTGTGGGAATTTGTGGAGATTTGGTGGGATTTTTGTGGATTTTGGTCGTGTTTTGAGAAGATTTAGGGAATTTTGTGTGATTTTTCTGGGATTTTGTTGGGTATTGAGGACATTTTGTGGGATGTTTCTGGAATTTGGTGGGGCTTTTCAAGAATTTTGTGGTATTTTGAAAAGATTTAGGGAATTTTGTGGTGTTTTTTCTTGAATTTTGTGGGAAACTGTGCTGATTTTATGGGGCGTTTCTGGAATTTGGTCGAATTTTCAGAAGATTTAGGGATTTTTGTGAGATTTTTGTGTGATTTTTCTGGGAATTGGTGGAGATTTTGTGGGACTTTCCTGTGAATTGGTAGGGTTTTGAAATGATTTAGGGAGTTTTGTGGGACTTCTCTGGAATTTTGTGGGTTTTTTCTGGAATTGTGTGGGATTCTGAGGAGACTTGAAGAATTTTGAGGAATTTGTTTTAGATTTTGTGGGAATTTGTGTAGATTCTTTGGGATATTTCTGGAATTTGGTGGGCCTTTTCAAGGACTTTGTGTGGTTTTTAGGAGACTTGAAGAATTTTGAGGAATTTTTTTTATATTTTGTGGAAACTTGTGGAGGTTTTTGTGGGATTTTTGGGGGATTTTGTGGGATATTGAGGCGATTTAGGGATCTTGAGGGATTTTTCATGTATTTTGTGGGAATTTGTGGAGATTTGTTGGGATATTTTTCTAAAATTTGGTCATGTTTTGAGAAGATTTAGGGAATTTTGTGGGATTTTTCCTGGAATTTTGTTGGATACTGGGGAGATTTTGTGGGATGTTTCTGGAACTTGGAAGGACTTTTCTGGAATTTGGTGAGATTCTGTAGAGAACTGAAGAATTATCAGGGATTTTTCATGTATTCTGTGGGAATTTGTGGAGATTTGGTGGTATTTTTGTGGATTTTGGCCGTGTTTTGAGAAGATTTAGGGAATTTTGTGTGATTTTTCTGGGATTTTGTTGGGTATTGAGGACATTTTGTGGGATGTTTCTGGAATTTGGTGGGGCTTTTCAAGAATTTTGTGGTATTTTGAAAAGATTTTGGGAATTTTGTGGTGTTTTTTCTTGAATTTTGAGGGAAACTGTGCGGATTTTATGGGGCGTTTCTGGAATTGGGTCGAGTTTTCAGAAGATTTAGGGATTTTTGTGAGATTTTTGTGGGATGTTCTGGGAATTGGTGGAGATTTTGTGGGACTTTCCTGTGAATTGGTAGGGTTTTGAAATGATTTAGGGAGTTTTGTGGGACTTCTCTGGAATTTTGTGGGTTTTTTCTGGAATTGTGTGGGATTCTGAGGAGACTTGAAGAATTTTGAGGAATTTGTTTTAGATTTTGTGGGAATTTGTGTAGATTCTGTGGGATTTTTCTGGAATTTGGTGGGCCTTTTCAAGGACTTTGTGTGGTTTTGAGGAGACATGAAGAATTTTGAGGAAATTTTCTTAGATTTTGTGGAAACTTGTGGAGGTTTTGTGTGATCTTTGTGGGATTTTGTGGGATATTGAGGCGATTTAGGGATCTTGAGGGATTTTTCATGTATTTTGTGGGATTTTGTGGAGATTTGTTGGGATATTTTTCTAGAATTTGGTCGTGTTTTGAGAAGATTTAGGGAATTTTGTGGGATTTTTCCTGGAATTTTGTTGGATACTGGGGAGATTTTGTGGGATGTTTGTGGAACTTTGAGGGACTCTTCTGGAATTTGGTGAGATTCTGTAGAGAACTGAAGAATTATCAGGGATTTTTCATTTATTCTGTGGGAATTTGTGGAGATTTGGTGGGATTTTTGTTGATTTTGGCCGTGTTTTGAGAAGATTTAGGGAATTTTGTGGGATTTTTCCTGGAATTTTGTTGGATACTGGGGAGATTTTGTGGGATGTTTGTGGAACTTGGAGGGACTTTTCTGGAATTTGGTGAGATTCTGTAGAGAACTGAAGAATTATCAGGGATTTTTCATGTATTCTGTGGGAATTTGTGGAGATTTGGTGGGATTTTTCTGGAATTTGGTAGAGTTTTGAGAAGATTTAGGGAATTCTGTAAGATTTTTCTGGAATTTGGTGGGTCTTTTCAAGGACTTTGTGTGGTTTTTTAGGAGACTTGAAGAATTTTGAGGAATTTTTCTTAGATTCTGTGGAAACTTGTGGAGGTTTTGTGGGATTTTTGGGGGATTTTGTGGGATATTGAGGCGATTTAGGGATCTTGAGGGATTTTTCATGTATTTTGTGGGAATTTGTGGAGATTTGTTGGGATATTTTTCTAGAATTTGGTCATGTTTTGAGAAGATTTAGGGAATTTTGTGGGATTTTTCCTGGAATTTTGTTGGATACTGGGGACATTTTGTGGGATGCTTGTGGAACTTTGAGGGACTTTTCTGGAATTTGGTGAGATTCTGTAGAGAACTGAAGAATTATCAGGGATTTTTCATGTATTCTGTGGGAATTTGTGGAGATTTGGTGGGATTTTTGTGGATTTTGGTCGTGTTTTGAGAAGATTTAGGGAATTTTGTGTGATTTTTCTGGGATTTTGTTGGGTATTGAGGACATTTTGTGGGATGTTTCTGGAATTTGGTGGGGCTTTTCAAGAATTTTGTGGTATTTTGAAAAGATTTAGGGAATTTTGTGGTGTTTTTTCTTGAATTTTGTGGGAAACTGTGCTGATTTTATGGGGCGTTTCTGGAATTTGGTCGAATTTTCAGAAGATTTAGGGATTTTTGTGAGATTTTTGTGGGATGTTCTGGGAATTGGTGGAGATTTTGTGGGACTTTCCTGTGAATTGGTAGGGTTTTGAAATGATTTAGGGAGTTTTGTGGGACTTCTCTGGAATTTTGTGGGTTTTTTCTGGAATTGTGTGGGATTCTGAGGAGACTTGAAGAATTTTGAGGAATTTGTTTTAGATTTTGTGGGAATTTGTGTAGATTCTTTGGGATATTTCTGGAATTTGGTGGGCCTTTTCAAGGACTTTGTGTGGTTTTTAGGAGACTTGAAGAATTTTGAGGAATTTTTCTTATATTCTGTGGAAACTTGTGGAGGTTTGGTGGGATTTTTGTGGAATTTTGTGGGATATTGAGGCGATTTAGGGATCTTGAGGGATTTTTCATGTATTTTGTGGGATTTTGTGGAGATTTGTTGGGATATTTTTCTAGAATTTGGTCGTGTTTTGAGAAGATTTAGGGAATTTTGTGGGATTTTTCCTGGAATTTCGTTGGATACTGGGGAGATTTTGTGGGATGTTTGTGGAACTTGGAGGGACTTTTCTGGAATTTGGTGAGATTCTGTAGAGAACTGAAGAATTATCAGGGATTTTTCATGTATTCTGTGGGAATTTGTGGAGATTTGGTGGGATTTCTCTGGAATTTGGTAGAGTTTTGAGAAGATTTAGGGAATTCTGTAAGATTTTTCTGGAATTTGGTGGGTCTTTTCAAGGACTTTGTGTGGTTTTTTAGTAGACTTGAAGAATTTTGAGGAATTTTTCTTAGATTTTGTGGAAACTTGTGGAGGTTTTGTGGGATTTTTGGGGGATTTTGTGGGATATTGAGGCGATTTAGGGATCTTGAGGGATTTTTCATGTATTTTGTGGGAATTTGTGGAGATTTGTTGGGATATTTTTCTAGAATTTGGTCATGTTTTGAGAAGATTTAGGGAATTTTGTGGGATTTTTCCTGGAATTTTGTTGGATACTGGGGAGATTTTGTGGGATGCTTGTGGAACTTTGAGGGACTTTTCTGGAATTTGGTGAGATTCTGTAGAGAACTGAAGAATTATCAGGGATTTTTCATGTATTCTGTGGGAATTTGTGGAGATTTGGTGGGATTTTTGTGGATTTTGGTCGTGTTTTGAGAAGATTTAGGGAATTTTGTGTGATTTTTCTGGGATTTTGTTGGGTATTGAGGACATTTTGTGGGATGTTTCTGGAATTTGGTGGGGCTTTTCAAGAATTTTGTGGTATTTTGAAAAGATTTAGGGAATTTTGTGGTGTTTTTTCTTGAATTTTGTGGGAAACTGTGCTGATTTTATGGGGCGTTTCTGGAATTTGGTCGAATTTTCAGAAGATTTAGGGATTTTTGTGAGATTTTTGTGGGATTTTTCTGGGAATTGGTGGAGATTTTGTGGGACTTTCCTGTGAATTGGTAGGGTTTTGAAATGATTTAGGGAGTTTTGTGGGACTTCTCTGGAATTTTGTGGGTTTTTTCTGGAATTGTGTGGGATTCTGAGGAGACTTGAAGAATTTTGAGGAATTTGTTTTAGATTTTGTGGGAATTTGTGTAGATTCTTTGGGATATTTCTGGAATTTGGTGGGCCTTTTCAAGGACTTTGTGTGGTTTTTAGGAGACTTGAAGAATTTTGAGGAATTTTTCTTATATTCTGTGGAAACTTGTGGAGGTTTGGTGGGATTTTTGTGGAATTTTGTGGGATATTGAGGCGATTTAGGGATCTTGAGGGATTTTTCATGTATTTTGTGGGATTTTGTGGAGATTTGTTGGGATATTTTTCTAGAATTTGGTCGTGTTTTGAGAAGATTTAGGGAATTTGGTGGGATTTTTCCTGGAATTTTGTTGGATACTGGGGAGATTTTGTGGGATGTTTGTGGAACTTGGAGGGACTTTTCTGGAATTTGGTGAGATTCTGTAGAGAACTGACGAATTATCAGGGATTTTTCATGTATTCTGTGGGAATTTGTGGAGATTCGGTGGGATATTTTTCTAGAATTTGGTCATGTTTTGAGAAGATTTAGGGAATTTTGTGGGATTTTTCCTGGAATTTTGTTGGATACTGGGGAGATTTTGTGGGATGTTTCTGGAACTTGGAAGGACTTTTCTGGAATTTGGTGAGATTCTGTAGAGAACTGAAGAATTATCAGGGATTTTTCATGTATTCTGTGGGAATTTGTGGAGATTTGGTGGGATTTTTCTGGATTTTGGCCGTGTTTTGAGAAGATTTAGGGAATTTTGTGTGATTTTTCTGGGATTTTGTTGGGTATTGAGGACATTTTGTGGGATGTTTCTGGAATTTGGTGGGGCTTTTCAAGAATTTTGTGGTATTTTGAAAAGATTTAGGGAATTTTGTGGTGTTTTTTCTTGAATTTTGTGGGAAACTGTGCTGATTTTATGGGGCGTTTCTGGAATTGGGTCGAGTTTTCAGAAGATTTAGGGATTTTTGTGAGATTTTTGTGGGATGTTCTGGGAATTGGTGGAGATTTTGTGGGACTTTCCTGTGAATTGGTAGGGTTTTGAAATGATTTAGGGAGTTTTGTGGGACTTCTCTGGAATTTTGTGGGTTTTTTCTGGAATTGTGTGGGATTCTGAGGAGACTTGAAGAATTTTGAGGAATTTGTTTTAGATTTTGTGGGAATTTGGGGAGATTCTGTGGGATTTTTCTGGAATTTGGTGGGCCTTTTCAAGGACTTTGTGTGGTTTTGAGGAGACTTGAAGAATTTTGAGGAATTTTTCTTATGTTCTTTGGAAACTTGTGGAGGTTTTGTGGGATTTTTGTGGAATTTTGTGGGATATTGAGGCGATTTAGGGATCTTGAGGGATTTTTCATGTATTTTGTGGGATTTTGTGGAGATTTGTTGGGATATTTTTCTAGAATTTGGTCGTGTTTTGAGAAGATTTAGGGAATTTTGTGGGATTTTTCCTGGAATTTTGTTGGATACTGGGGAGATTTTGTGGGATGTTTGTGGAACTTTGAGGGACTTTTCTGGAATTTGGTGAGATTCTGTAGAGAACTGACGAATTATCAGGGATTTTTCATGTATTCTGTGGGAATTTGTGGAGATTCGGTGGGATTTTTGTTGATTTTGGCCGTGTTTTGAGAAGATTTAGGGAATTTTGTGGGATTTTTCCTGGAATTTTGTTGGATACTGGGGAGATTTTGTGGGATGTTTGTGGAACTTGGAGGGACTTTTCTGGAATTTGGTGAGATTCTGTAGAGAACTGAAGAATTATCAGGGATTTTTCATGTATTCTGTGGGAATTTGTGGAGATTTGGTGGGATTTTTCTGGAATTTGGTAGAGTTTTGAGAAGATTTAGGGAATTCTGTAAGATTTTTCTGGAATTTGGTGGGTCTTTTCAAGGACTTTGTGTGGTTTTTTAGGAGACTTGAAGAATTTTGAGGAATTTTTCTTAGATTTTGTGGAAACTTGTGGAGGTTTTGTGGGATTTTTGGGGGATTTTGTGGGATATTGAGGCGATTTAGGGATCTTGAGGGATTTTTCATGTATTTTGTGGGAATTTGTGGAGATTTGTTGGGATATTTTTCTAGAATTTGGTCATGATTTGAGAAGATTTAGGGAATTTTGTGGGATTTTTCCTGGAATTTTGTTGGATACTGGGGAGATTTTGTGGGATGCTTGTGGAACTTTGAGGGACTTTTCTGGAATTTGGTGAGATTCTGTAGAGAACTGAAGAATTATCAGGGATTTTTCATGTATTCTGTGGGAATTTGTGGAGATTTGGTGGGATTTTTGTGGATTTTGGTCGTGTTTTGAGAAGATTTAGGGAATTTTGTGTGATTTTTCTGGGATTTTGTTGGGTATTGAGGACATTTTGTGGGATGTTTCTGGAATTTGGTGGGGCTTTTCAAGAATTTTGTGGTATTTTGAAAAGATTTAGGGAATTTTGTGGTGTTTTTTCTTGAATTTTGTGGGAAACTGTGCTGATTTTATGGGGCGTTTCTGGAATTTGGTCGAATTTTCAGAAGATTTAGGGATTTTTGTGAGATTTTTGTGGGATGTTCTGGGAATTGGTGGAGATTTTGTGGGACTTTCCTGTGAATTGGTAGGGTTTTGAAATGATTTAGGGAGTTTTGTGGGACTTCTCTGGAATTTTGTGGGTTTTTTCTGGAATTGTGTGGGATTCTGAGGAGACTTGAAGAATTTTGAGGAATTTGTTTTAGATTTTGTGGGAATTTGTGTAGATTCTTTGGGATATTTCTGGAATTTGGTGGGCCTTTTCAAGGACTTTGTGTGGTTTTTAGGAGACTTGAAGAATTTTGAGGAATTTTTCTTATATTCTGTGGAAACTTGTGGAGGTTTGGTGGGATTTTTGTGGAATTTTGTGGGATATTGAGGCGATTTAGGGATCTTGAGGGATTTTTCATGTATTTTGTGGGATTTTGTGGAGATTTGTTGGGATATTTTTCTAGAATTTGGTCGTGTTTTGAGAAGATTTAGGGAATTTTGTGGGATTTTTCCTGGAATTTCGTTGGATACTGGGGAGATTTTGTGGGATGTTTGTGGAACTTTGAGGGACTTTTCTGGAATTTGGTGAGATTCTGTAGAGAACTGAAGAATTATCAGGGATTTTTCATGTATTCTGTGGGAATTTGTGGAGATTTGGTGGGATTTTTCTGGAATTTGGTAGAGTTTTGAGAAGATTTAGGGAATTCTGTAAGATTTTTCTGGAATTTGGTGGGTCTTTTCAAGGACTTTGTGTGGTTTTTTAGGAGACTTGAAGAATTTTGAGGAATTTTTCTTAGATTTTGTGGAAACTTGTGGAGGTTTTGTGGGATTTTTGGGGGATTTTGTGGGATATTGAGGCGATTTAGGGATCTTGAGGGATTTTTCATGTATTTTGTGGGAATTTGTGGAGATTTGTTGGGATATTTTTCTAGAATTTGGTCATGTTTTGAGAAGATTTAGGGAATTTTGTGGGATTTTTCCTGGAATTTTGTTGGATACTGGGGAGATTTTGTGGGATGCTTGTGGAACTTTGAGGGACTTCTCTGGAATTTGGTGAGATTCTGTAGAGAACTGAAGAATTATCAGGGATTTTTCATGTATTCTGTGGGAATTTGTGGAGATTTGGTGGGATTTTTGTGGATTTTGGTCGTGTTTTGAGAAGATTTAGGGAATTTTGTGTGATTTTTCTGGGATTTTGTTGGGTATTGAGGACATTTTGTGGGATGTTTCTGGAATTTGGTGGGGCTTTTCAAGAATTTTGTGGTATTTTGAAAAGATTTAGGGAATTTTGTGGTGTTTTTTCTTGAATTTTGTGGGAAACTGTGCTGATTTTATGGGGCGTTTCTGGAATTTGGTCGAATTTTCAGAAGATTTAGGGATTTTTGTGAGATTTTTGTGGGATGTTCTGGGAATTGGTGGAGATTTTGTGGGACTTTCCTGTGAATTGGTAGGGTTTTGAAATGATTTAGGGAGTTTTGTGGGACTTCTCTGGAATTTTGTGGGTTTTTTCTGGAATTGTGTGGGATTCTGAGGAGACTTGAAGAATTTTGAGGAATTTGTTTTAGATTTTGTGGGAATTTGTGTAGATTCTTTGGGATATTTCTGGAATTTGGTGGGCCTTTTCAAGGACTTTGTGTGGTTTTGAGGAGACTTGAAGAATTTTGAGGAATTTTTCTTATATTCTGTGGAAACTTGTGGAGGTTTGGTGGGATTTTTGTGGAATTTTGTGGGATATTGAGGCGATTTAGGGATCTTGAGGGATTTTTCATGTATTTTGTGGGATTTTGTGGAGATTTGTTGGGATATTTTTCTAGAATTTGGTCGTGTTTTGAGAAGATTTAGGGAATTTTGTGGGATTTTTCCTGGAATTTCGTTGGATACTGGGGAGATTTTGTGGGATGTTTGTGGAACTTGGAGGGACTTTTCTGGAATTTGGTGAGATTCTGTAGAGAACTGACGAATTATCAGGGATTTTTCATGTATTCTGTGGGAATTTGTGGAGATTCGGTGGGATATTTTTCTAGAATTTGGTCATGTTTTGAGAAGATTTAGGGAATTTTGTGGGATTTTTCCTGGAATTTTGTTGGATACTGGGGAGATTTTGTGGGATGTTTCTGGAACTTGGAAGGACTTTTCTGGAATTTGGTGAGATTCTGTAGAGAACTGAAGAATTATCAGGGATTTTTCATGTATTCTGTGGGAATTTGTGGAGATTTGGTGGGATTTTTGTGGATTTTGGCCGTGTTTTGAGAAGATTTAGGGAATTTTGTGTGATTTTTCTGGGATTTTGTTGGGTATTGAGGACATTTTGTGGGATGTGTCTGGAATTTGGTGGGGCTTTTCAAGAATTTTGTGGTATTTTGAAAAGATTTTGGGAATTTTGTGGTGTTTTTTCTTGAATTTTGTGGGAAACTGTGCTGATTTTATGGGGCGTTTCTGGAATTGGGTCGAGTTTTCAGAAGATTTAGGGATTTTTGTGAGATTTTTGTGGGATGTTCTGGGAATTGGTGGAGATTTTGTGGGACTTTCCTGTGAATTGGTAGGGTTTTGAAATGATTTAGGGAGTTTTGTGGGACTTCTCTGGAATTTTGTGGGTTTTTTCTGGAATTGTGTGGGATTCTGAGGAGACTTGAAGAATTTTGAGGAATTTGTTTTAGATTTTGTGGGAATTTGTGTAGATTCTGTGGGATTTTTCTGGAATTTGGTGGGCATTTTTGAAGGACTTTTTGTGGTTTTGAGGAGACTTGAAGAATTTTGAGGAATTTTTTTTATATTTTGTGGAAACTTGAGGAGGTTTTGTGTGATTTTTGTGGAATTTTGTGGGATATTGAGGCGATTTAGGGATCTTGAGGGATTTTTCATGTATTTTGTGGGATTTTGTGGAGATTTGGTGGGATATTTTTCTATAATTTGGTAGAGTTTTGAGAAGATTTAGGGAATTTGGTGGGATTTTTCCTGGAATTTTGTTGGATACTGGGGAGATTTTGTGGGATGTTTGTGGAACTTTGAGGGACTTCTCTGGAATTTTGTGAGATTCTGTAGAGAACTGACGAATTATCAGGGATTTTTCATGTATTCTGTGGGAATTTGTGGAGATTTGGTGGTATTTTTGTGGATTTTGGCCGTGTTTTGAGAAGATTTAGGGAATTTTGTGGGATTTTTCCTGGAATTTTGTTGGATACTGGGGAGATTTTGTGGGATGTTTGTGGAACTTTGAGGGACTTTTCTGGAATTTGGTGAGATTCTGTAGAGAACTGACGAATTATCAGGGATTTTTCATGTATTCTGTGGGAATTTGTGGAGATTTGGTGGGATTTTTCTGGAATTTGGTAGAGTTTTGAGAAGATTTAGGGAATTCTGTAAGATTTTTCTGGAATTTGGTGGGTCTTTTCAAGGACTTTGTGTGGTTTTGAGGAGACTTGAAGAATTTTGAGGAATTTTTCTTAGATTTTGTGGAAACTTGTGGAGGTTTTGTGGGATTTTTGGGAGATTTTGTGGGATATTGAGGCGATTTAGGGATCTTGAGGGATTTTTCATGTATTTTGTGGGAATTTGTGGAGATTTGTTGGGATATTTTTCTAGAATTTGGTCATGTTTTGAGAAGATTTAGGGAATTTTGTGGGATTTTTCCTGGAATTTTGTTGGATACTGGGGAGATTTTGTGGGATGCTTGTGGAACTTTGAGGGACTCTTCTGGAATTTTGTGAGATTCTGTAGAGAACTGACGAATTATCAGGGATTTTTCATGTATTCTGTGGGAATTTGTGGAGATTTGGTGGGATTTTTGTGGATTTTGGCCGTGTTTTGAGAAGATTTAGGGAATTTTGTGTGATTTTTCTGGGATTTTGTTGGGTATTGAGGACATTTTGTGGGATGTTTCTGGAATTTGGTGGGGCTTTTCAAGAATTTTGTGGTATTTTGAAAAGATTTTGGGAATTTTGTGGTGTTTTTTCTTGAATTTTGAGGGAAACTGTGCTGATTTTATGGGGCGTTTCTGGAATTTGGTTGAGTTTTCAGAAGATTTAGGGATTTTTGTGAGATTTTTGTGGGATGTTCTGGGAATTGGTGGAGATTTTGTGGGACTTTCCTGTGAATTGGTAGGGTTTTGAAATGATTTAGGGAGTTTTGTGGGACTTCTCTGGAATTTTGTGGGTTTTTTCTGGAATTGTGTGGGATTCTGAGGAGACTTGAAGAATTTTGAGGAATTTGTTTTAGATTTTGTGGGAATTTGTGTAGATTCTGTGGGATTTTTCTGGAATTTGGTGGGCCTTTTCAAGGACTTTGTGTGGTTTTGAGGAGACTTGAAGAATTTTGAGGAAATTTTCTTAGATTTTGTGGAAACTTGTGGAGGTTTTGTGTGATTTTTGTGGGATTTTGTGGGATATTGAGGCGATTTAGGGATCTTGAGGGATTTTTCATGTATTTTGTGGGATTTTGTGGAGATTTGGTGGGATATTTTTCTAGAATTTGGACGTGTTTTGAGAAGATTTAGGGAATTTGGTGGGATTTTTCCTGCAATTTTATTGGATACTGGGGAGATTTTGTGGGATGTTTGTGGAACTTTGAGGGACTTTTCTGGAATTTGGTGAGATTCTGTAGAGAACTGACGAATTATCAGGGATTTTTCATGTATTCTGTGGGAATTTGTGGAGATTTGGTGGGATTTTCTGGAATTTGGTAGAGTTTTGAGAAGATTTAGGGAATTCTGCAAGATATTTCTGGAATTTGGTAGGCCTTTTTGAAGGACTTTTTGTGGTTTTGAGGAGACTTGAAGAATTTTGAGGAATTTTTCTTAGATTCTGTGGAAACTTGTAGAGGTTTGGTGGGATTTTTGTGGAATTTTGTGGGATATTGAGGCGATTTAGGGATCTTGAGGGATTTTTCATGTATTTTGTGGGAATTTGTGGAGATTTGGTGGGATTTTTGTGGATTTTGGTCGTGTTTTGAGAAGATTTAGGGAATTTTGTGTGATTTTTCTGGGATTTTGTTGGGTATTGAGGATATTTTGTGGGATGTTTCTGAAATTTGGTGGGGCTTTTCAAGAATTTTGTGGTATTTTGAAAAGATTTAGGGAATTTTGTGGTGTTTTTTCTTGAATTTTGTGGGAAACTGTGCTGATTTTATGGGGCGTTTCTGGAATTTGTTCGAATTTTCAGAAGATTTAGGGATTTTTGTGAGATTTTTGTGGGATGTTCTGGGAATTGGTGGAGATTTTGTGGGACTTTCCTGTGAATTGGTAGGGTTTTGAAATGATTTAGGGAGTTTTGTGGGACTTCTCTGGAATTTTGTGGGTTTTTTCTGGAATTGTGTGGGATTCTGAGGAGACTTGAAGAATTTTGAGGAATTTGTTTTAGATTTTGTGGGAATTTGTGGAGATTCTGTGGGATTTTTCTGGAATTTGGTGGGCCTTTTCAAGGACTTTGTGTGGTTTTGAGGAGACTTGAAGAATTTTGAGGAATTTTTCTTAGATTCTGTGGAAACTTGTGGAGGTTTGGTGGGATTTTTGTGGAATTTTGTGGGATATTGAGGCGATTTAGGGATCTTGAGGGATTTTTCATGTATTTTGTGGGAATTTGTGGAGATTTGGTGGGATTTTTCTGGAATTTGGTAGAGTTTTGAGAAGATTTAGGGAATTCTGTAAGATTTTTCTGGAATTTGGTGGGTCTTTTCAAGGACTTTGTGTGGTTTTGAGGAGACTTGAAGAATTTTGAGGAATTTTTCTTATATTCTGTGGAAACTTGTGGAGGTTTGGTGGGATTTTTGTGGAATTTTGTGGGATATTGAGGCGATTTAGGGATCTTGAGGGATTTTTCATGTATTTTGTGGGATTTTGTGGAGATTTGTTGGGATATTTTTCTAGAATTTGGTCGTGTTTTGAGAAGATTTAGGGAATTTGGTGGGATTTTTCCTGGAATTTTGTTGGATACTGGGGAGATTTTGTGGGATGTTTGTGGAACTTGGAGGGACTTTTCTGGAATTTGGTGAGATTCTGTAGAGAACTGACGAATTATCAGGGATTTTTCATGTATTCTGTGGGAATTTGTGGAGATTCGGTGGGATATTTTTCTAGAATTTGGTCATGTTTTGAGAAGATTTAGGGAATTTTGTGGGATTTTTCCTGGAATTTTGTTGGATACTGGGGAGATTTTGTGGGATGTTTCTGGAACTTGGAAGGACTTTTCTGGAATTTGGTGAGATTCTGTAGAGAACTGAAGAATTATCAGGGATTTTTCATGTATTCTGTGGGAATTTGTGGAGATTTGGTGGGATTTTTGTGGATTTTGGCCGTGTTTTGAGAAGATTTAGGGAATTTTGTGTGATTTTTCTGGGATTTTGTTGGGTATTGAGGACATTTTGTGGGATGTTTCTGGAATTTGGTGGGGCTTTTCAAGAATTTTGTGGTATTTTGAAAAGATTTAGGGAATTTTGTGGTGTTTTTTCTTGAATTTTGTGGGAAACTGTGCTGATTTTATGGGGCGTTTCTGGAATTGGGTCGAGTTTTCAGAAGATTTAGGGATTTTTGTGAGATTTTTGTGGGATGTTCTGGGAATTGGTGGAGATTTTGTGGGACTTTCCTGTGAATTGGTAGGGTTTTGAAATGATTTAGGGAGTTTTGTGGGACTTCTCTGGAATTTTGTGGGTTTTTTCTGGAATTGTGTGGGATTCTGAGGAGACTTGAAGAATTTTGAGGAATTTGTTTTAGATTTTGTGGGAATTTGGGGAGATTCTGTGGGATTTTTCTGGAATTTGGTGGGCCTTTTCAAGGACTTTGTGTGGTTTTGAGGAGACTTGAAGAATTTTGAGGAATTTTTCTTATGTTCTTTGGAAACTTGTGGAGGTTTTGTGGGATTTTTGTGGAATTTTGTGGGATATTGAGGCGATTTAGGGATCTTGAGGGATTTTTCATGTATTTTGTGGGATTTTGTGGAGATTTGTTGGGATATTTTTCTAGAATTTGGTCGTGTTTTGAGAAGATTTAGGGAATTTTGTGGGATTTTTCCTGGAATTTTGTTGGATACTGGGGAGATTTTGTGGGATGTTTGTGGAACTTTGAGGGACTTTTCTGGAATTTGGTGAGATTCTGTAGAGAACTGACGAATTATCAGGGATTTTTCATGTATTCTGTGGGAATTTGTGGAGATTCGGTGGGATTTTTGTTGATTTTGGCCGTGTTTTGAGAAGATTTAGGGAATTTTGTGGGATTTTTCCTGGAATTTTGTTGGATACTGGGGAGATTTTGTGGGATGTTTGTGGAACTTGGAGGGACTTTTCTGGAATTTGGTGAGATTCTGTAGAGAACTGAAGAATTATCAGGGATTTTTCATGTATTCTGTGGGAATTTGTGGAGATTTGGTGGGATTTTTCTGGAATTTGGTAGAGTTTTGAGAAGATTTAGGGAATTCTGTAAGATTTTTCTGGAATTTGGTGGGTCTTTTCAAGGACTTTGTGTGGTTTTTTAGGAGACTTGAAGAATTTTGAGGAATTTTTCTTAGATTTTGTGGAAACTTGTGGAGGTTTTGTGGGATTTTTGGGGGATTTTGTGGGATATTGAGGCGATTTAGGGATCTTGAGGGATTTTTCATGTATTTTGTGGGAATTTGTGGAGATTTGTTGGGATATTTTTCTAGAATTTGGTCATGATTTGAGAAGATTTAGGGAATTTTGTGGGATTTTTCCTGGAATTTTGTTGGATACTGGGGAGATTTTGTGGGATGCTTGTGGAACTTTGAGGGACTTTTCTGGAATTTGGTGAGATTCTGTAGAGAACTGACGAATTATCAGGGATTTTTCATGTATTCTGTGGGAATTTGTGGAGATTCGGTGGGATTTTTGTTGATTTTGGCCGTGTTTTGAGAAGATTTAGGGAATTTTGTGGGATTTTTCCTGGAATTTTGTGGGATACTGGGGAGATTTTGTGGGATGTTTGTGGAACTTGGAGGGACTTTTCTGGAATTTGGTGAGATTCTGTAGAGAACTGAAGAATTATCAGGGATTTTTCATGTATTCTGTGGGAATTTGTGGAGATTTGGTGGGATTTTTCTGGAATTTGGTAGAGTTTTGAGAAGATTTAGGGAATTCTGTAAGATTTTTCTGGAATTTGGTGGGTCTTTTCAAGGACTTTGTGTGGTTTTTTAGGAGACTTGAAGAATTTTGAGGAATTTTTCTTAGATTTTGTGGAAACTTGTGGAGGTTTTGTGGGATTTTTGGGGGATTTTGTGGGATATTGAGGCGATTTAGGGATCTTGAGGGATTTTTCATGTATTTTGTGGGAATTTGTGGAGATTTGTTGGGATATTTTTCTAGAATTTGGTCATGATTTGAGAAGATTTAGGGAATTTTGTGGGATTTTTCCTGGAATTTTGTTGGATACTGGGGAGATTTTGTGGGATGCTTGTGGAACTTTGAGGGACTTTTCTGGAATTTGGTGAGATTCTGTAGAGAACTGAAGAATTATCAGGGATTTTTCATGTATTCTGTGGGAATTTGTGGAGATTTGGTGGGATTTTTGTGGATTTTGGTCGTGTTTTGAGAAGATTTAGGGAATTTTGTGTGATTTTTCTGGGATTTTGTTGGGTATTGAGGACATTTTGTGGGATGTTTCTGGAATTTGGTGGGGCTTTTCAAGAATTTTGTGGTATTTTGAAAAGATTTAGGGAATTTTGTGGTGTTTTTTCTTGAATTTTGTGGGAAACTGTGCTGATTTTATGGGGCGTTTCTGGAATTTGGTCGAATTTTCAGAAGATTTAGGGATTTTTGTGAGATTTTTGTGGGATGTTCTGGGAATTGGTGGAGATTTTGTGGGACTTTCCTGTGAATTGGTAGGGTTTTGAAATGATTTAGGGAGTTTTGTGGGACTTCTCTGGAATTTTGTGGGTTTTTTCTGGAATTGGGTGGGATTCTGAGGAGACTTGAAGAATTTTGAGGAATTTGTTTTAGATTTTGTGGGAATTTGTGTAGATTCTTTGGGATATTTCTGGAATTTGGTGGGCCTTTTCAAGGACTTTGTGTGGTTTTTAGGAGACTTGAAGAATTTTGAGGAATTTTTCTTATATTCTGTGGAAACTTGTGGAGGTTTGGTGGGATTTTTGTGGAATTTTGTGGGATATTGAGGCGATTTAGGGATCTTGAGGGATTTTTCATGTATTTTGTGGGATTTTGTGGAGATTTGTTGGGATATTTTTCTAGAATTTGGTCGTGTTTTGAGAAGATTTAGGGAATTTTGTGGGATTTTTCCTGGAATTTCGTTGGATACTGGGGAGATTTTGTGGGATGTTTGTGGAACTTGGAGGGACTTTTCTGGAATTTGGTGAGATTCTGTAGAGAACTGAAGAATTATCAGGGATTTTTCATGTATTCTGTGGGAATTTGTGGAGATTTGGTGGGATTTTTCTGGAATTTGGTAGAGTTTTGAGAAGATTTAGGGAATTCTGTAAGATTTTTCTGGAATTTGGTGGGTCTTTTCAAGGACTTTGTGTGGTTTTTTAGGAGACTTGAAGAATTTTGAGGAATTTTTCTTAGATTTTGTGGAAACTTGTGGAGGTTTTGTGGGATTTTTGGGGGATTTTGTGGGATATTGAGGCGATTTAGGGATCTTGAGGGATTTTTCATGTATTTTGTGGGAATTTGTGGAGATTTGTTGGGATATTTTTCTAGAATTTGGTCATGTTTTGAGAAGATTTAGGGAATTTTGTGGGATTTTTCCTGGAATTTTGTTGGATACTGGGGAGATTTTGTGGGATGCTTGTGGAACTTTGAGGGACTTCTCTGGAATTTTGTGAGATTCTGTAGAGAACTGAAGAATTATCAGGGATTTTTCATGTATTCTGTGGGAATTTGTGGAGATTTGGTGGGATTTTTGTGGATTTTGGTCGTGTTTTGAGAAGATTTAGGGAATTTTGTGTGATTTTTCTGGGATTTTGTTGGGTATTGAGGACATTTTGTGGGATGTTTCTGGAACTTGGTGGGGCTTTTCAAGAATTTTGTGGTATTTTGAAAAGATTTAGGGAATTTTGTGGTGTTTTTTCTTGAATTTTGTGGGAAACTGTGCTGATTTTATGGGGCGTTTCTGGAATTTGGTCGAATTTTCAGAAGATTTAGGGATTTTTGTGAGATTTTTGTGGGATGTTCTGGGAATTGGTGGAGATTTTGTGGGACTTTCCTGTGAATTGGTAGGGTTTTGAAATGATTTAGGGAGTTTTGTGGGACTTCTCTGGAATTTTGTGGGTTTTTTCTGGAATTGTGTGGGATTCTGAGGAGACTTGAAGAATTTTGAGGAATTTGTTTTAGATTTTGTGGGAATTTGTGTAGATTCTTTGGGATATTTCTGGAATTTGGTGGGCCTTTTCAAGGACTTTGTGTGGTTTTGAGGAGACTTGAAGAATTTTGAGGAATTTTTCTTATATTCTGTGGAAACTTGTGGAGGTTTGGTGGGATTTTTGTGGAATTTTGTGGGATATTGAGGCGATTTAGGGATCTTGAGGGATTTTTCATGTATTTTGTGGGATTTTGTGGAGATTTGTTGGGATATTTTTCTAGAATTTGGTCGTGTTTTGAGAAGATTTAGGGAATTTTGTGGGATTTTTCCTGGAATTTCGTTGGATACTGGGGAGATTTTGTGGGATGTTTGTGGAACTTGGAGGGACTTTTCTGGAATTTGGTGAGATTCTGTAGAGAACTGACGAATTATCAGGGATTTTTCATGTATTCTGTGGGAATTTGTGGAGATTCGGTGGGATATTTTTCTAGAATTTGGTCATGTTTTGAGAAGATTTAGGGAATTTTGTGGGATTTTTCCTGGAATTTTGTTGGATACTGGGGAGATTTTGTGGGATGTTTCTGGAACTTGGAAGGACTTTTCTGGAATTTGGTGAGATTCTGTAGAGAACTGAAGAATTATCAGGGATTTTTCATGTATTCTGTGGGAATTTGTGGAGATTTGGTGGGATTTTTGTGGATTTTGGCCGTGTTTTGAGAAGATTTAGGGAATTTTGTGTGATTTTTCTGGGATTTTGTTGGGTATTGAGGACATTTTGTGGGATGTGTCTGGAATTTGGTGGGGCTTTTCAAGAATTTTGTGGTATTTTGAAAAGATTTTGGGAATTTTGTGGTGTTTTTTCTTGAATTTTGTGGGAAACTGTGCTGATTTTATGGGGCGTTTCTGGAATTGGGTCGAGTTTTCAGAAGATTTAGGGATTTTTGTGAGATTTTTGTGGGATGTTCTGGGAATTGGTGGAGATTTTGTGGGACTTTCCTGTGAATTGGTAGGGTTTTGAAATGATTTAGGGAGTTTTGTGGGACTTCTCTGGAATTTTGTGGGTTTTTTCTGGAATTGTGTGGGATTCTGAGGAGACTTGAAGAATTTTGAGGAATTTGTTTTAGATTTTGTGGGAATTTGTGTAGATTCTGTGGGATTTTTCTGGAATTTGGTGGGCATTTTTGAAGGACTTTGTGTGGTTTTGAGGAGACTTGAAGAATTTTGAGGAATTTTTTTTATATTTTGTGGAAACTTGAGGAGGTTTTGTGTGATTTTTGTGGAATTTTGTGGGATATTGAGGCGATTTAGGGATCTTGAGGGATTTTTCATGTATTTTGTGGGATTTTGTGGAGATTTGGTGGGATATTTTTCTATAATTTGGTAGAGTTTTGAGAAGATTTAGGGAATTTGGTGGGATTTTTCCTGGAATTTTGTTGGATACTGGGGAGATTTTGTGGGATGTTTGTGGAACTTTGAGGGACTTCTCTGGAATTTTGTGAGATTCTGTAGAGAACTGACGAATTATCAGGGATTTTTCATGTATTCTGTGGGAATTTGTGGAGATTTGGTGGTATTTTTGTGGATTTTGGCCGTGTTTTGAGAAGATTTAGGGAATTTTGTGTGATTTTTCTGGGATTTTGTTGGGTATTGAGGACATTTTGTGGGATGTTTCTGGAATTTGGTGGGGCTTTTCAAGAATTTTGTGGTATTTTGAAAAGATTTTGGGAATTTTGTGGTGTTTTTTCTTGAATTTTGTGGGAAACTGTGCTGATTTTATGGGGCGTTTCTGGAATTTGGTCGAATTTTCAGAAGATTTAGGGATTTTTGTGAGAGTTTTGTGGGATGTTCTGGGAATTGGTGGAGATTTTGTGGGACTTTCCTGTGAATTGGTAGGGTTTTGAAATGATTTAGGGAGTTTTGTGGGACTTCTCTGGAATTTTGTGGGTTTTTTCTGGAATTGTGTGGGATTCTGAGGAGACTTGAAGAATTTTGAGGAATTTGTTTTAGATTTTGTGGGAATTTGTGTAGATTCTGTGGGATTTTTCTGGAATTTGGTGGGCCTTTTCAAGGACTTTGTGTGGTTTTGAGGAGACTTGAAGAATTTTGAGGAATTTTTCTTATATTCTGTGGAAACTTGTGGAGGTTTGGTGGGATTTTTGTGGAATTTTGTGGGATATTGAGGCGATTTAGGGATCTTGAGGGATTTTTCATGTATTTTGTGGGATTTTGTGGAGATTTGTTGGGATATTTTTCTAGAATTTGGTCGTGTTTTGAGAAGATTTAGGGAATTTTGTGGGATTTTTCCTGGAATTTTGTTGGATACTGGGGAGATTTTGTGGGATGTTTGTGGAACTTTGAGGGACTTTTCTGGAATTTGGTGAGATTCTGTAGAGAACTGAAGAATTATCAGGGATTTTTCATTTATTCTGTGGGAATTTGTGGAGATTTGGTGGGATTTTTGTGGATTTTGGCCGTGTTTTGAGAAGATTTAGGGAATTTTGTGGGATTTTTCCTGGAATTTTGTTGGATACTGGGGAGATTTTGTGGGATGTTTGTGGAACTTTGAGGGACTTTTCTGGAATTTGGTGAGATTCTGTAGAGAACTGACGAATTATCAGGGATTTTTCATGTATTCTGTGGGAATTTGTGGAGATTTGGTGGGATTTTTCTGGAATTTGGTAGAGTTTTGAGAAGATTTAGGGAATTCTGTAAGATTTTTCTGGAATTTGGTGGGTCTTTTCAAGGACTTTGTGTGGTTTTGAGGAGACTTGAAGAATTTTGAGGAATTTTTCTTAGATTTTGTGGAAACTTGTGGAGGTTTTGTGGGATTTTTGGGAGATTTTGTGGGATATTGAGGCGATTTAGGGATCTTGAGGGATTTTTCATGTATTTTGTGGGAATTTGTGGAGATTTGTTGGGATATTTTTCTAGAATTTGGTCATGTTTTGAGAAGATTTAGGGAATTTTGTGGGATTTTTCCTGGAATTTTGTTGGATACTGGGGAGATTTTGTGGGATGCTTGTGGAACTTTGAGGGACTCTTCTGGAATTTTGTGAGATTCTGTAGAGAACTGACGAATTATCAGGGATTTTTCATGTATTCTGTGGGAATTTGTGGAGATTTGGTGGGATTTTTGTGGATTTTGGCCGTGTTTTGAGAAGATTTAGGGAATTTTGTGTGATTTTTCTGGGATTTTGTTGGGTATTGAGGACATTTTGTGGGATGTTTCTGGAATTTGGTGGGGCTTTTCAAGAATTTTGTGGTATTTTGAAAAGATTTTGGGAATTTTGTGGTGTTTTTTCTTGAATTTTGAGGGAAACTGTGCTGATTTTATGGGGCGTTTCTGGAATTTGGTCGAGTTTTCAGAAGATTTAGGGATTTTTGTGAGATTTTTGTGGGATGTTCTGGGAATTGGTGGAGATTTTGTGGGACTTTCCTGTGAATTGGTAGGGTTTTGAAATGATTTAGGGAGTTTTGTGGGACTTCTCTGGAATTTTGTGGGTTTTTTCTGGAATTGTGTGGGATTCTGAGGAGACTTGAAGAATTTTGAGGAATTTGTTTTAGATTTTGTGGGAATTTGTGTAGATTCTGTGGGATTTTTCTGGAATTTGGTGGGCCTTTTCAAGGACTTTGTGTGGTTTTGAGGAGACTTGAAGAATTTTGAGGAAATTTTCTTAGATTTTGTGGAAACTTGTGGAGGTTTTGTGTGATTTTTGTGGGATTTTGTGGGATATTGAGGCGATTTAGGGATCTTGAGGGATTTTTCATGTATTTTGTGGGATTTTGTGGAGATTTGGTGGGATATTTTTCTAGAATTTGGACGTGTTTTGAGAAGATTTAGGGAATTTGGTGGGATTTTTCCTGCAATTTTATTGGATACTGGGGAGATTTTGTGGGATGTTTGTGGAACTTTGAGGGACTTTTCTGGAATTTGGTGAGATTCTGTAGAGAACTGACGAATTATCAGGGATTTTTCATGTATTCTGTGGGAATTTGTGGAGATTTGGTGGGATTTTCTGGAATTTGGTAGAGTTTTGAGAAGATTTAGGGAATTCTGCAAGATATTTCTGGAATTTGGTAGGCCTTTTTGAAGGACTTTTTGTGGTTTTGAGGAGACTTGAAGAATTTTGAGGAATTTTTCTTAGATTCTGTGGAAACTTGTAGAGGTTTGGTGGGATTTTTGTGGAATTTTGTGGGATATTGAGGCGATTTAGGGATCTTGAGGGATTTTTCATGTATTTTGTGGGAATTTGTGGAGATTTGGTGGGATTTTTGTGGATTTTGGTCGTGTTTTGAGAAGATTTAGGGAATTTTGTGTGATTTTTCTGGGATTTTGTTGGGTATTGAGGATATTTTGTGGGATTTTTCTGAAATTTGGTGGGGCTTTTCAAGAATTTTGTGGTATTTTGAAAAGATTTAGGGAATTTTGTGGTGTTTTTTCTTGAATTTTGTGGGAAACTGTGCTGATTTTATGGGGCGTTTCTGGAATTTGTTCGAATTTTCAGAAGATTTAGGGATTTTTGTGAGATTTTTGTGGGATGTTCTGGGAATTGGTGGAGATTTTGTGGGACTTTCCTGTGAATTGGTAGGGTTTTGAAATGATTTAGGGAGTTTTGTGGGACTTCTCTGGAATTTTGTGGGTTTTTTCTGGAATTGTGTGGGATTCTGAGGAGACTTGAAGAATTTTGAGGAATTTGTTTTAGATTTTGTGGGAATTTGGGGAGATTCTGTGGGATTTTTCTGGAATTTGGTGGGCCTTTTCAAGGACTTTGTGTGGTTTTGAGGAGACTTGAAGAATTTTGAGGAATTTTTCTTAGATTCTGTGGAAACTTGTGGAGGTTTGGTGGGATTTTTGTGGAATTTTGTGGGATATTGAGGCGATTTAGGGATCTTGAGGGATTTTTCATGTATTCTGTGTGAATTTGTGGAGATTTGGTGGGATTTTTCTGGAATTTGGTAGAGTTTTGAGAAGATTTAGGGAATTCTGTAAGATTTTTCTGGAATTTGGTGGGTCTTTTCAAGGACTTTGTGTGGTTTTGAGGAGACTTGAAGAATTTTGAGGAATTTTTCTTAGATTCTGTGGAAACTTGTGGAGGTTTGGTGGGATTTTTGGGGGATTTTGTGGGATATTGAGGCGATTTTGGGATCTTGAGGGATTTTTCATGTATTTTGTGGGAATTTGTGGAGATTTGGTGGGATATTTTTCTAGAATTTGGTCATGTTTTGAGAAGATTTAGGGAATTTTGTGGGATTTTTCCTGGAATTTTGTTGGATACTGGGGAGATTTTGTGGGATGCTTGTGGAACTTTCAGGGACTCTTCTGGAATTTTGTGAGATTCTGTAGAGAACTGACGAATTATCAGGGATTTTTCATGTATTCTGTGGGAATTTGTGGAGATTTGGTGGGATTTTTGTGGATTTTGGCCGTGTTTTGAGAAGATTTAGGGAATTTTGTGTGATTTTTCTGGGATTTTGTTGGGTATTGAGGACATTTTGTGGGATGTTTCTGGAATTTGGTGGGGCTTTTCAAGAATTTTGTGGTATTTTGAAAAGATTTAGGGAATTTTGTGGTGTTTTTTCTTGAATTTTGAGGGAAACTGTGCTGATTTTATGGGGCGTTTCTGGAATTTGGTCGAGTTTTCAGAAGATTTAGGGATTTTTGTGAGATTTTTGTGGGATGTTCTGGGAATTGGTGGAGATTTTGTGGGACTTTCCTGTGAATTGGTAGGGTTTTGAAATGATTTAGGGAGTTTTGTGGGACTTCTCTGGAATTTTGTGGGTTTTTTCTGGAATTGTGTGGGATTCTGAGGAGACTTGAAGAATTTTGAGGAATTTGTTTTAGATTTTGTGGGAATTTGGGGAGATTCTGTGGGATTTTTCTGGAATTTGGTGGGCCTTTTCAAGGACTTTGTGTGGTTTTGAGGAGACTTGAAGAATTTTGAGGAAATTTTCTTAGATTTTGTGGAAACTTGTGGAGGTTTGGTGGGATTTTTGTGGGATTTTGTGGGATATTGAGGCGATTTAGGGATCTTGAGGGATTTTTCATGTATTTTGTGGGAATTTGTGGAGATTTGTTGGGATATTTTTCTAGAATTTGGTCGTGTTTTGAGAAGACTTAGGGAATTTGGTGGGATTTTTCCTGGAATTTTATTGGATACTGGGGAGATTTTGTGGGATGTTGGTGGAACTTTGAGGGACTTTTCTGGAATTTGGTGAGATTCTGTAGAGAACTGAAGAATTATCAGGGATTTTTCATGTATTCTGTGGGAATTTGTAGAGATTTGGTGGGATTTTCTGGAATTTGGTAGAGTTTTGAGAAGATTTAGGGAATTCTGCAAGATATTTCTGGAATTTGGTGGGCATTTTTGAAGGACTTTTTGTGGTTTTGAGGAGACTTGAAGAATTTTGAGGAATTTTTCTTAGATTCTGTGGAAACTTGTGGAGGTTTGGTGGGATTTTTGTGGAATTTTGTGGGATATTGAGGCGATTTAGGGATCTTGAGGGATTTTTCATGTATTTTGTGGGAATTTGTGGAGATTTGGTGGGATTTTTGTGGATTTTGGCCGTGTTTTGAGAAGATTTAGGGAATTTTGTGGGATTTTTCCTGGAATTTTGTTGGATACTGGGGAGATTTTGTGGGATGCTTGTGGAACTTTGAGGGACTCTTCTGGAATTTGGTGAGATTCTGTAGAGAACTGATGAATTATCAGGGATTTTTCATGTATTCTGTGGGAATTTGTGGAGATTTGGTGGGATTTTTGTGGATTTTGGCCGTGTTTTGAGAAGATTTCGGGAATTTTGTGTGATTTTTCTGGGATTTTGTTGGGTATTGAGGACATTTTGTGGGATGTTTC